>NC_071403.1:60818128-61443128 GCF_017976375.1 Cuculus canorus | reverse complement strand
AGTTATAGTCATTTGGGTACATGTTTGTACATCTGACACGAACTCTGCATATGGAAACCACTCTGAGAACACACAAAGCAACTGCTTTTGAAGTGTCATATTTTAAGGCATTTTTTTAAAAAACAGATGTTAAAGAAATGCCCCCTCGAGCCCCTAGAAAGTTCAAGTGCACATATTTTGACTAATCTCATGCCAAAATTTGTTTTTAATTGGCATTTTTACATTTAATTACCATATATAATGCAGAAATGCAATTCAAACCACAAAAATCCTCCTATGTTATTTCACACTCATAAGTTACAGCAAAATTGACAAATGCATATACTCTTTAATAAACTTGGAAACCCTCCGTCTTGAGCAGGAACTGTTACATTTTTGCATCAAGGCCACTCTGCAATGAAACCATTTCCCAAAAAATCTTCCTATTCTTAGACTAGGGGAACAACTTCGTGAGACACTGTTTCTCAAAAATAGTAACAATATGCACTCAGTAAAGCAGCAGGGGTAACCACAAGGGCTCCCAAAAAAAAGATGTGACTTGCATGTGGCATGTATTTCAACCACCACTTTGGAGATGAAGGTTTGGGAATAAGTTCAATCTCTCGGTTCCATAGACTCTAAACTTGAAATGCCTTTGGGTCCTTACCATCATGATGACCCTGTGACTCATTTCAGGAGTGCCAAAAACACCTCATCCTTCCCAAGACATTGGCGATTAGGAATGCTTTCTGAAGGCTGGGCTGGTAACATCTCAAAAATCAGTTGTATGCGAATGAGTTGCCACTGATTGTGAATTTTTTAAGTCCTTTGAATTATGAAGCTGTTGCCCACCTGGTCCTGTCACTGGCTACAACATGCCTTTCCACTAACTTTAGTGGTCTTTGGAGTAGCCCAAAGGAGTAGGTACTAGACCTTAATACAAAGCTGTCCTCAAGCATGAAAAGTACATCCAGTCTATGAGCACATTAGAGGTTTAATATTTTGGTGGCCTGAAGGCAAAGCTTGCTATGGAAGACTCCAGCTTCTGACTCTGTGGTAAAGAGCATATGGAGTAGTGTGCAGTGTCAATCAGGGTTAAACCGATGTCCTGAGAAACAAGAAAGTGAGAAATTTTGACCCAAGGATTTTAAAGAGGCAATGATATACGTTAACCTATATCCACCTAAGTCAACAGCCAACAAAAATGCTATGAAGTGGCTTCTCTCTGACTCCTCCAAAGCCTCCCACCCTTCCTGTTCATAGGGGAGAGTGAAAGCCTCTCACTAATATGAGTGTTAAAACTGGTTGTGATGAGCAGTGCTCAGTTATCTGCATACAGTTGCTGCACACAGTTACTCGACCATGAGGAGGAAAATCCCACTGTGAGAGACAGAGGGTGACATCATGGCTGTAGGTGGTGTGGAAATACAGCATGTGCAGATGAGAAGGTAGTGACTTGCCTTGGAGCATTGACTTGGCCTCTCGCATGACACATGGATGTAAAAATAAGCATCTTTTCCTCAGGGCCTCGCTAGCAGTCAAGTAAAACCTACTCCTAGTATCTAGTATTTTTTTCCCTGGGGCTTTAGATGTTTGTTTATTGTCATGTTATGCTGCTTAAGAAGTGTAGTCCTCTGGCAACAGGACAAAAACATCATGGATGACAGATAAGTAAGCTTGCCTGCTCCGTTCTCCCTATCCTGTATCTCTAAACCTGTTTCACTCTTACCATGCATGCAGGAGACAGAGACAAAGTGGTTTTGCTGAAAGGCACCACGAGTAGTCACAAGAAGAGAGGTTTTCTCCTCTTGCTCTGCAGCATCCCCACTGAGATTGATGAGAAAAAGATTTGAGCCATGGGGTCTGACAGAAGTTGCAGCAGTTCCTTCCCTTCACTTCCGAGGTGGAGATACCCAGTATGTAATACAGCACACCAAAAGGCAAAGAGACCCTTCCAAGGGTAGGGGCCCTGGAAGGACTCAATTGCAGCTGCCCTGTCTAGCCTTTCTCTGCTGGCTGTGATTTAATATGACATCCCAACATCGACAGCACTTAACTTTCACCCATAGTCTTGTGATAACTGATTTAGTGGGACCATAGCTGCGGAAACAAATGGTTACCCGAGCAGCTAAATGCTATTTTTTAATTTATTTTTTTTAATACACCCATTTCTGATTTTCACAGGAGAAAAAACAAACAAAAAACCCACAAACAAACAAACAAACAAAAAACCCCAATAAACTCATTGTGAAAAGGATGTAACATTTTGTTTAATTTTGTGGGGTTTTGAGCCAGTGTGGTTGTTTGGAGCAGACAAAAGGCTGGGGCAGTTGTAGTGTCAGAAGGAATTCAGCTAAAGAGAAACACCACTCAGGCTTCTGGGGAGAACTTCAGAGACTTTGAAGAACAAACCCATTCCTCATTAACTGCTGTTGCACATCAGTTTTATTTATGCTACAGCTACGTTTTTTGATTCATTGGCTGTCTTGTCTGGGCAACTGCTTAATCTCAACCTATCAAATGTGGGTTTGTGGAGTTGTAGCAACAAATGGATACCATTGTTCCAGTAAATCTATTTACAGTGTTTCTCTCTGTGTATAGTGTGAAGGAAAGGACTCTGAAGGAATCCAGAAAGCCAGAGATTTCAAAGACACTGCAGATTACTCATGGAATAGACTCAGCACAAATCTGACTGATGCCAATGGGTTACGCACTGTAACTCTCACAGTGGATTATCTGTAGAGGCGCACTGCAGGCAGAGGTTTGTGTTGCTGAGCTGCTGGACATCTGCATTGCATCAGGAGGGATGAAGAAGAACAAGCACAGTACAGACAGATTGTCCAGACTATCTTCTCTATTTGATTGAGACATTTGTCATGAGGTAAAAATGGTGTGCTTATATGTGGGGGTTTTTACCTCTAAATCTTTTTCGAGTCTGACTGGATGTATTCACTCATTGCCTGGCATCCTCCATCCATTTCTTTGAGATCTATGCAAAAACCACATCAGTGAATAGATAAAGATATATAGACAGACAAGTGAGAGCTGATTGCAACTGCTTTAGTGGATTTTTTTTCACTCTTCAGATTTCTTAAAAGTGGATTTTAGAAAACAAGGAAAGTAAATCAAGCTCTGATGAGAAACTGAAACCTTGCAGTGGAAGCTAGCACTATCAGTCTTGACTCAAACAAAATGCACTGTAAGAACTCCCAGAGTGGCCAGAGAAGATAAGGGCTGGAATAATCCTCTCTGCACCTAGGGTCATTCCAGATCCATGACTCCAGATCCATGACTCCAGATCCATGACCCCAGATCCTCGACTCCAGATCCTCAGTTCCTGGTGTAGCATGCCCTTGGGACCATCAGTACAGAAGGTGGAGTCATTCTGTACCTGGTCCTGACCATAACAGTCAAGAATCTGAAGTAAGAAAACAAGAAATCTCATGGCTTGGAAATCCTAGTTCTAGGAAAGATAAACACAGTTTCTGGATGAGATGCATATGATCCTAATTCCAGTTAGGATATGTAGAGGGAGCGAACTTGTCTCTTTCAATATAAAACATGAAGTCAGTATGGCCAAAACTAAAGGCATTGGCCTGATCTCTCAGGGGCAATAAGAGTCTATAGACACACTTGGATATCTCCAGGTAATCCCATGCAGATTGGCATATCCACGATGAAAAAAGTTACAAGACTGGGCCCCAAAACAAGGTGAACTATTAGGAGCTCCCCTGGTCAGCAGCAACATAAACACCTACACAGTGGCCACCTGCGCTGCAGAGCTCGCCCTGTCTCACCACACCCCAGCCACTCATGAAGCCAACAAGCTCCCTGTAGCTGCATGACTGCTAGAGTGCATTGGGGATAATTTCTTCGTCCAACTGATCGAGACCCCCACCTGAGGAGGTGCAGTACTGGACCTTATGGTTACCAATACAAGCAAACTCATCACTGATATTAGGCTGCCGTGATCATGCACTGGTGGAGTCCAATGTCCATAGGGATAAGGGAGAGGGGAAGAGTAGAGTCAGGACACTAAATTTCAGGAAAGCAGACTTCCAGCCCTTCAAGGAATTACTCAGTAGGACCCAGGGACAAGGGAGGGCAACATAGCTGGAAAATATTTAAGGAAGCTTTCCATAAAGTGAGGGAGCATTCAGTCCCTGTATGTAGAAAATCATGCAGGAAAGGGAAGAGACTGGCATGGCTGAGTTGAGACCTGGTGGTTAAACTAAAAAAGAAGAGGGAACTGCACAGGCAGTGCAAGCAGGGGCAGGGAACCTGGGACACGTATAGAGACGCTGCCTGGTTGTGTAGGGATGGGGTCAGGATAGCCAAGGCACAGCTGGAGCTGAACTTGGCAAGGGAAGTAAAGGCTAACAAGAAGGGCTTTTACAGGTATGTCAATCAAAAGAGGAAGGTCAAAGAGAACGTATCCGCACTGATGCTTGGAAATGGTGATCTTGTGTCAACAGATGAGAAAGCTGAGGTACTTAACAATTTTTTTGCCTCAGTCTTCACCAATAACTGTTCTCCTCACCCCTCCTGGGTCATGGGACAGCAAGATGGTAAACCCCCTCCCACAGTAGAGGAGGATCAGGTTCATGACCACCTGAGGAACCTGAACACGTAGAAGTCTATGGGACCTGATAAGATGCATCCCAGAGTCCTGAGGGAATTGGCGGATGTGATTGCCAAGCCACTCTCCATGACAGTTGAAAAGTCATGGCGATCAGAACAAGTTCCTGGTGAGTGGAAGAAAGGTAACCTTGTGCCCATTTTTGAAAAGGGTAGAAAAGATGGCCCTGAGAACTACCAACCTGTCAGCCTTGCCTCTGTGACTGGGAAGATCATGGAACAGATCCTCCCAGAAGCTGTTCTAAAGCACATGGAGGGCAGGGAGGTGATTAATGGCAGCCAGCATGGCTTCACCAGGGCAAGTCCTGTCCAACCAAGTTGATTTTCAGTACATGATGGGGGATGATGTGATAGAGAGCAGCCCTGCAGAGAAGGACTTGGGGGTGCTGGTTGATGAGAAGCTCAACATGAGCCAGCAATGTGTGCTCACAGCCCAGAAGGCCATCTGTATCCGAGGCTGCATCAAAAGGATTACGGCCGGCAGGTCGAGGGGAGTGATTCTGCCCCTCTATTCCTCTCTTGTGAGACGTCATCTGGAATATTGTGTCCAGTTCTGGAATCCTCAACGTAAGAAGGATATGGAGCTGTTGGAACGGGTCCAGAGGAGGGCTACAAAGATGATCGGAGGGCTGGAGCACCTTCCCTGTGAGGACAGGTTGAGAGAGTTGAGGTTGTTCAGCCTGGAGAAGAGAAGGCTCAGAGGAGATCTTATAGAGACTTTCCTGCACCTGAAGGGGGCCTACAGGAAAGTTAGAGAGGGGCTATTCACAAAGGCTTGTAGTGATAGGATGAGGAGGAACAGGTGTAAGCTGGACAGGGACAAATTTAGACTAGACATTAGGAAGAATTTCTTCATCATGAGAGAGGTGAGACACTGGAACAGGTTGCCCAGGGAAGTTGTGGATACCCCGTCCCTGGAAGTGCTCAAGTCCAAGTTGGATGGGGCCTTGGGTAGCCTGATGTAGTGGGACGTGTCTCTGCCCATGGCAGGGGGGTTGGAACTAGGTGATCTTTAAGGTCCCTTCCACCCAAACCATTCTATGATTCTATGCTTCTATGCCCCTATGATTCCATGGTTCTATGACTCTATGCTGTGGACAGTGGGCTGGTGGAAGGTGATTTTGAAATGGTAGAAGTTGTTCAGAGGACAAACACTCTTTCTAAGTTGGTTTTTTGCTTATAAGCAGGTCACACTGATTCCACCTCAATGCATTCTCCCTCCAAGAATCTGGAAGGCTGGTTTTAGAGAGATTAATGAGTGCTTTTACAAGTTGCTGAACTTGTCTTAGTGTGTCCTCAGGGTGACCACATCCTTTTGTTTTATTGGAACTGAGGCAGGTTACTTCCTCCACTTGTGCTCAGATAGAACAACGTCAAGGTGTCCAACAGTACCACCATTGGGCGGTGTTCATCATTCCCTAATGCCGCAGACACTGTGATACATTTTCTGTCAGGTGAAATTTAGAGGTACATTAACCTGCTCGACAGGAACAGTGAGTCACACACAGCTCCTGAGGAGAAATGTCCACACTGTGGAAAATGTTTCAGATCCTTTCAGACTGCAGTTTGATATATCTACTAATTATATCTGCAGTCTCACAGATAACTCCCCCCAAAAAATACAAAGCACAAAAATACATAACCTTCCTAGAAAAACAACTGACTTCATTGCCTGCACTTTCTAGTCATTTCCATCTTCTTTAAATAACCAAAAGCAAAATCAGCTATGAGACTCTCTCTTTATGCCCACTATTCTGTTCCTAATTTCAGAGTTGTTTGGTGTAGACCATGTCTAGTGGTGGCCAGTGCACGTGCTCCAGAGTCAAATCAAGAGTCAAGAAGAAGTGACCTTTCCCTGTCTGTACTTGCATATGCATGTTTGCCATGTAGAGTTTCCAGTGCTGCTGGCACTGGCAGTGGAGCTGTATGTGTTCCAGTCCAGGGCTGCGCCAGGACATATCATGGCAGCTTTGCTTTTAGCAGCTGTGCAGAGCAGGAGGGAGAAGGATGCAATGTCCCAGGGTCCTGGCTGCAGCATGGTGTGGGGACTCCTGTACCATTTTTCTGCACAAGTGAGGCACCATTCGTGGTGGTGGTTCCTCAGAGATGGGTCACTTCCTGAGAGGAAGCCTGAGAGGAGCCTGGGAGTGATCTGAGCATAGCAGGCAGCTTGGGAAGAACAACTGGTACTAGTTATCTCTAGTAATTTCCTTTGGAAAAGGAGTTCTTCCTAGCTGGTGGTGATGGCTATTGTTAGAGTTGTTTGAAAATAGGGTTAATAGTGCACTGGTATCTTTAACTTGAAAGTGACCATAGTTGGAAAGCAATTTTCCTGTCAAAACGTTGGGTTTGCTGGGTCAGTTCCCTCTTCTAGCTAGTAGTGTAGCCAAGCCACATTAATCACTTCTCTCCCTCTCTTGCTCATTGTCACTCTGTGTACTTGTATGGCTCTCATCACACTCATATCTGAGTGTCTTTGCCCCTAAGGAATTTAAGAGTAAAAATAACTCTCTCCTTTCCCAAGCTAGAGAACTGTCTCCCGTTTATAGTTTCCTAAAAGAGCATTGCACATACTTTGTCCTAAAAGAGCTCTTTTCCTCAGCAGGAATATGGATGGAAAAGTTACATCAAACAATAGCCAAAGGTAAACAGAACAGAGAAAAATCTTAGGACCTGGGTCTGGTCCTAGAAATATAACAGGAGTGTGGTTTCTGTTATGTTTGTGTGATCTTAAATTACACCACAGGAAGTGTAAATGAAACATTTACCTGCAGTACTGTACCTATTTAATTCAAGTGCAGAATGTTCTGGGATGCATTAGTCAATGCTATAGGCTACTAAGACGATGTAAAATGCTACGTATGTGCGAAGTATTATTATTATTAAAGCTGAATTGAATAATGTAGTAAAGATGCTGCAGAGTAATTAAAAAGAATCAGTTTTTTCCAGTTGTTTGGGGGGAAGGAGCACAAAAAGATTAATGCCTCTTATAAAGAATTAGGTAACCGTCAATTGCATTTGCTGTAGGGAGATAAGTGTTTGCTTCCTCACTAAAGACCTTTTTCCAGATTGCCTCATCTATTAGATACTTCCAATTAAATTGAACAACATGCTTCTTTTTACAGATGCTTACGCTTGATACTGGTGCTAACACTTTATATGACAAGAATCCACAATCCTAAGTACTTGAAAGTAGTGCACTGTAAAGGAAGGTATTTGTAAATAAAGTCCACCTGGTAGGATCTTGAGCAGGGACATCAGGAGGTATTGCCAACTACTCTTCCAATGTAAAGAAGTGCAATTTGGTCGATTTGTACCACAACCTTTCTATCTTTACAGTCATTTCTACCTTGTCACTCTGGTTCCTCAGACAGTAAGGCAGGCCTTGATGGTGATCCCCGGTATGATCCCATGTATGCCAAAATTACAAGCTTCCACAGCTATCAGTAGTACAGAGAGGGGGAAATATGAGAAACACTCAATCTATGGAGCCACTATTCTGTTCTAACAATGGCACGTTCTTCAGAGGAAGCTGCAAAAAGATATAGGTCAGATATTCAAAATAGTTTTTTCAGAGCAGCTGAAGAGAGTTATCTCTAGCTTGGAATTTTGGATGCTCACTGGTGCTTTACACCATTGACTGCAGCAAGTAGTGAGAGATCAAAGGAACAATTAGCAAATGCTTTTGATCACTCCTGTGCAAAAGGTCCAAAGAACCTTAGAGTACTTGTTTATAGCAAAACACAGCTGGCCTATTGCATGCTATTTTATCTAGAAAAGAAATCCTGTTTAGAAAAATACATGCTCTTGTGTATACTCCTGCTTGCAAAGAGAAAGTTCACAGCACGTGGAAGAATTTTCCTTAGGCTTCTCTGGCATGTAAATGCCTGGTAAGTGGCAACACGCGTTGTTTATAAGGCAGCCAAATCCCCAGGTGATTCAAGTTTGAAGGATGCGTCTAATGCCAACTGAGATGTGCAAGAGTGCATCTGAAATCAAAGAGCTCATCCTGGTGAGCTTTGTGATGTATCCCTTTTGGGGAAGGCAGGAAGGCACCCGCATTGTTCTCTGGGAGTTCATAGCAAGCTCACCAAAATTGAATTAAACCTCTGAAAGCAATCTTTAGCCTGTTATAGCTGAGTGACTGAACTCTGTGTGAGGTTACATAGAGAAAGAAGTTATTTTGCATTAACAAAGCAGATTAGATTTTCATATTTTACTCTTCATTGTGACCTTGTCTATGCATAAAATTACAAATAGGTAAGATCTCATTAGGACTTGCTTCTTAGGGAGAAATGGAAAGAAGTGTGTAATAAAATTCTTGTTCCTGCCACCATTTGGGAGAATACCTTCTCAACCAGCACTTTCCTAGCTCCGACATATTGTGGCTGTGAGCCAGAGTTCTCTTACCCCCTTTTCTCTCACTTATGAAATCAGCATACCACCACACATTTTCAGAGTGGACTTGATATTTAATTAGTGTTGGTTTAAGGTCCTTGATAAAATGAGTTTTTACTTTTTCCTACTGAAATGACTTGTTGCAATAAACAACAGAAATACGTTCAAGAATAATGTATAATCTGTAAATTCTCCTTCGGACTTGGCCTACAAATAAACAGTAGCAATTTCTTGCATGAGCAGACAGAGCAGAGCAGCCCCAGTGGATGAAGATGACAAGACTGGCATGAAATTTTTACTATACGTATTCCTCCACAGCAGCTTTTACTGAGGCTTTCAGCACTGTGCATCTCTCTCTCAGGAGAATTTCGCCCCTCTGACAGCTCCAGCCATGCTCTGGATATCCTAGGCTAGCAAAGGGGGCCCTGGAAGCCAGCTTAGGCACCAGCTGTAGGGATAGGACTTCACTCTGCTCTGCACCACTGATAATGGCTTCTTCTCGTACAACTTCAAGTCACAAGTATTCCATACATAGCAACCAGCTATTAAGTCAAAATTCCCACTAGGATCAGTAACCATTTTGCTTTAGCAAGAATGTATGTTTGTTTGGCGTTTCTGTATATGAGTATTCCTTAAATGCTTTACTACTTGGCTCCATACAATTAAGCAGGCTTAATAAAATTAATAAAAACTGACTCCCCTAAACCATGTACTTCTTCAGTTTAGTAATGTTCTGGTGATATTAAGTGGTAGGAGACTTGGCTGACATCCAATATCTCTCACTTGGGGCTAAATCTTAGAAGACCACACTTATTAAAGCGAAGTTTATTGAACTGTTTCTGTGTATATCATTGATGGGGTTCAACTCAACTAGCATTAAATAATGAAGAGATACAGGATCCACTAAGCTAAGTGCCTAAGGCAGGTCAAAAGCCTGCGGGGCCTGTGTGTCTCCATTGAAAATATATAAAAATTAAAATTCAGACAAGGGTGTCTGCTTTTCAGAAAGCTCAGTTGCCAAAATCAGGAGGTAAGAAAAATACTGTGTAGTTTTGCAGTCAGCTAGACTTAGTCTAAACCCCTGCTAGATGGAGGTAATTTCCTCACTCCCTACCTTGACTGATCCTTCTCCAAAACAGAGAAGAGGAATCTTTCCTCTTCACCACCTCCCATCCCTTTTTTTCTTTTCCTTCGCTCTTTACCTGTAAGATTACTTTATAAGTATCTGATCTTCCTGAATATACAGCCCTTTGAAATGCTACTACCACCACTAAGAGCAGGGGCAAGATGATTTTAGGGCTAAGCCTGTCATGAAACTTCACCATCTGCTTGAGGCAAAGTGTCCTTTTGTCTAAAGCTTGATTATATAGGAAAATTTTATTCGTTGTATTGGTAAAAAAGATGTAGAGCTTAACAGAGTTTACCCCAGACTGGACATCTTATCTGTATATTCTTGTTCAGGAATAATAGTGGTAGGTTTTTATTTATCTTGAATTAATTCTAAAACGTCATTAACTAGACTGCAGGAGAAAAAAAAAAATAAGGGGAAAACCCCAACCAGATACCACAAACGAAACACATTATTCTCCCCAAAGAAATAAATTTTCACAAGGAATTATTCCAGTAAAACTAAATCAGTTTGAATTCATACCTTTGTTTATGCCACTATAAATTTCCAATGTAGGGAAGTTACATTTTACATTATAATGAGGTTACAATGTGCTAATCCCCTTGGACTGAAGCAATTATCACCTGCCTTCTAGGTGTTAAATGCTGCATTACAAGGGGATTATTTTCTCTTTTGTCCTGACTGAGGCCTGGTCTACCCACAAATTCACACTAGTTAAACTAATTCAGGAGGGAGTTTGCATTTTGCCTCCTCTGGATCAGTTATGTATTGCATTAATAAAACCGGACTCGATGACAATTCCCCTGATATGTTGTAATTCAAAGTAGTAAAATAATTATTTCTGTGCTACCTGTCCATTTACCATTATTCTCTAGCCTCTAGTTGTTTGTAGCATATTTTATCTTATAGTTTTCTCTTCCACAGCCAAGCTTTGAACCTTGAATAGAAGCACAGCTAAATACCATTAATGAGGCAAGTTTCGAACTTTCTCAGTCCCTGGAATGGTACAAGGTAAATGTAGATACCAAAAGAAAAAGGTCGGCAGTTGGCACTTTTTTTTTTTTTTGGGTCATTTTTGCTTCTCAGTGCAATAAAACAGTGCAAGGGGACAGTCAGCTGTCAGAGGTGCAGTCTTTTTCCATTTGTAGAGCTCTTCCAGCTGCCACACCAGCCTTCACAGCAGTAACGAAAGGTTGCTGCCTTGAGTGTCCTGGGTGATTTCCAGTTTCATTATTAGAGTTTGCATTTCCTTATAACTTATGGAGTACCTTTTGTGCAGACATGCATCCAGTTTAACAGCATCTGTTCACCACGTCAGAGCAGATTGTGGTTTAGTGATGGCTGAGTGAGCTGTACGTGTACACATAACACACAAACACATATTGGTCCTCATCTACAGCCTCACTGAACTCAGACAAATGGAGAAATACCAACTCCAGTGTATGCCTCAGATCCTGTATCCGGAACTGGCCTTTTTGCTCTTTACCTCAAAGCTGAAAGATGTTTTTTGGCTTGAGCCATTGCTCTCCATTCTGTTGTGTGGGATCTAACGCTGACAAGCACAGCCCAGATTCACTGCTCTGGGACATCTCCTCCTACGTTCGTTTCCACACTTCCTCATGTGTCACAGGACAGACAATATTTCTGTACCAAGTCAAATCATGACTGTGTAGTTGTATTGGATTTGCCCAATGTTTTGAGAACATTGTCTTATTTGGATGAAAGACACCATATAGTACCAATGTCTCCATCATTTGTTAGTTGTAATGTATCCAGAGACTCCTTGAAGGCCAATTACATTGTGCCTATTGTTTCAGGCACTTGGAAAAATTTATGTAAATTATCTCAAATAAAAATAGAAGTTATTGTGGCTGTGTAAATGCTCTTCATGAGCCTGAGTCCTGTAGAAACTCTCAAGAAGAAAGCTGATGCCAGAAATCTTTGCAAAACCATCTTGAAATCCACTTAATTTTCTTCTTACTGGTAAACTCAGCCCCACACTTAGTGCAATCAATGTAAGACTAGCACATTTTAAAAGAATATCACAATTACAGACAACGTTTTGAATAGATGATGTCAATTTTAGCAAAGGTCTAAAAAAAAGGGAGAAGAAACTCTAGCTGAACTCTCAGTCATCTCCTTTCAGTGTAGCTACATCATTAAATTATGTAGAGTGTGACCAGGGCAGGGTGTCATGACAGTGAGTGTTTCTCTATGGGAGGTGTCTGTGAACAGGCAGCAAAACGATTGGCCCCATGTCCTACTTAGTCTGTAGCAGAGCCCTGAGGAATCACTGCTGCTGGAGGAGAAGGTGGGAAAGTGGATGGAAGAAAGGATTTACCAGCGCTGAAAAGAGAAGGGTTACTCAGTGACATTTGCAGGCATCCAAAATTCTTGTATGGGAAGTTGTTGAGCCTTTCCTTCCTAGGAGGGCATAAGTAGTCCAGATCCTACCCTTGGTGAGAAACCTGAGCCGCCTCTAGCCCAGGTGAAGAGCAAAGGGAAACATCCTATCTGAACTAGCTAACGACTTAACTGAATCGAGTGAAGGCCTGTGGCAACACACAGCTGAGAACCAGTAATCCCTCTGGATGTCTCCTCTACCTGCACACTTCACTATTACTATTATTTACTTAGGTGCTGAACATCTGCAAAAATAAGGAGGAACTGTTATTATTTTTTCCACAAATATCTTGTTACTTGAGACATATCTGGTCTAAATCTAGTAGGAAGCCAGAACTGGAACTATCAACACTGCCAAAGGATTTTCTTCTGCTGCTGATCAATGGTGGCAAATGAAACCCTGATGAGATGCCTGCCTTTTGTCTCACAATAAAACCTAAAGTCCTATATATCATATGTAGCTTCACTGAAGTGCTGCCCACTTGTGCCACATTAATGACGAATGCACTAGAGATGTTCTTCTTTGGCAGCCAATCTCTTACCCAAATCCTTAAGTTGATAGATGGGAGGGAAGTGAGAGGGTGGAAAAGAAAGTCATAGAATCAGCTGTGATGGAGGTGGGACAGAACAGCACCTCCAAGTGACTCACACCCCACTAGTTCAGGTCTTTGCTTTTTTTCCTTTCCTCCTGCTCTTGTGTCACGACCCTGGGAAGCCAAGCTGGCTCCTGGTACTCCTGCCAGGAAGAGAAAGTAAGAGTGTATGAGGCAGTGGCTATTGCTGAGGCAGCTCTTTTAACATGAGCAGTTGTTGTCCTCATCCTGCCTATTTCCCCAGGGCCAGGAGGGACAGTATGACTGGTTTTATAGATCCCTGCATCCTGGAAACCTTTTGGCCAGTTCTGACACTGCTCCCTTCCTGTGTTCCCTACTTCCCACAGCCATGCTTTAGAGCTGCTCCTAGACTCTATAGGAGAACATCACTGGAGCGAATTCTGCTAAACATGTTATAGTTAACTCATTTCCCTCTGGTTAAGAGAAAGGTAGGTCATTAGCATACTGCTTTGCTAACAATCCCTTCAGATGGCTGGAATTTCTAGCCAAATAAATTCATGTCATTATGCACATGACATGATCTCCCAAAAGTTGTCATTTTCAAAATGTGTTTTGTTGCCCCTGAATGTCTGGCTTGTGTCACCCATGCTCTGAATTGCAGGGACACTCTCTAACTTCAGTTCTTGTAAACTTCATGCAGAATTTTGAGCTTCCAGCACTACTCAAAGACAAGACATCGTGCCTGAAATTTGGACTGCACAGCTGACGATACTCCAATGAAAGGAGTAGGCATTCATGGTAATGCGACTAAACATGTGCAATGAGCCTTCCTCCAGGCATGCAAGAACAATGCTGCAGAAATCATTGAATGCACAGGTTCTGCCTAGTGGAGTCTCAAGTCACTGAATGCTTATCATCAGCTCATATCAAAGTTATTTGAACCTGAAATGTTTATTTATTATTCAGGGAAAACTTGTCCTTGCCCTCTTTCCTTCAAAACTTGTAGTGGTTCAGTGTTCTGTGACTGTAAACCTCCATCTTTTTAGGGTCAGAAATTCTCTGTGCTGCTGCAGCGCTATTGAAAGAAGCAGTTTTCACTACTCATGTCATCTGTTGTGCACTTAGGTCGGAGTGAGGTGGCTTGCAGACGAGTAGCAAGGTAAATGATACAGCACTAAAACAAGGATTTTGAGCTATTGAAGAAGAACATAATGTGTTTTCAGACTGATCTTCTTTTTACTTCAACATTGACCACTTCAAAAGAAGGAAGTTGGGGCAGAAGCGTAATTGTGATTCATATAAATATCTACAGTGATGAAATCCCCTTCAGTCGGACAACAAAGAAGAAAGATTAAATCCTAGGCTGCAGGTGCCCTTAAGTATTAGTTGTATAAACAAATGGTTTGCATTAAATTTCAAAGGCCTGTCACATGACAGTAGGCCCAAATCCAGATTTTTTTTCCCATTTTGTTCCTCCTGAGGTACCACCCACATGTCCCATCTAAAAGCCCTTTTGCAGGAAGACAGTCCCTAGCCAGAATGATGTAGATAGACTCTAAGGACCCAGTTTCTCAGTGGTATTGGCTCTTCTGCAGTTGTCACAGGAGTGATGCCATGGACCCTCTCCAATTTCTGTGAAATGAACTGGGAGCTCTGTTGTGGTGGCCAGCAGTGACCTTCTCAGGCTTTGGTTCAACAGTGTCTGTTCTGCACCATTGCACATGATTTGGATCTGCACTAGGATTAAAAGCAGAGAAGCACAGATAGTGAATAGGAAAATGGCAAGAGATACGTCATTATTATCACCTTCTCCAGGAATTGCAGGCTTCAGAAGTAGTCCTCTTCAGACATGCCTGGAGGTTATCTTTTCTGCCTGCTTTCCTAGAGGTTCGTCTTCACTGGTGAAGCCTGAGAAAGCAGATCCCAAAGTACAGTACAGCTTTATACCCATTCTGCCTAGTACAACTTCAGTGATCCTGAGCTGCCTTCTACTCCTGAAAGGATTGTACTGGGAAGCGGGGTACACATACCAGCCCCCTTGCTCTATAGGTCACCAAACTGAGGCTGAGGACCAAGTTGTGATGTGTCATATGTTAACTCTGGTTAAGTTTAATGTTTAGGTGAAATTTAAGGGAAAAATATTTGCAATAATGCAACAAGATACAAGCAGATAATGTAATAAAAATCCCACTGTTGAGGTTATACTTACTGGTAAATATCCTTTGTAGATCTCTGACAATTTATGTTTTTCTTTTGTCTTACATTAAGCACCAGAATCTCCATTTATTGACCTAAGACAGAGTTTCATTGCCAGAGATGGCTGTTGCTGCCCACTGCTGTCATCCCTGTCACTTGCCATTCACCAAAGGGAGGGAAGAGTAGAGGGCAAAAGCTATTTTTCTATGCCATCCAAAGCTCAAATACCACGGTTTTCACATAGCTTACATGAGAAAACTTTCTTCTCAACCTCTGTGATTGGTTTCTGGACCCCAGATTGTAACATATCAAGAGTCACCTTACTTCTGTCTTCCATACTCCTCAGGATCTTTTGATTAACATTTCTGATCTATATCATAGAACCATAGAACAATAGAATCATAGAATCATAGAATCATAGAATCATAGAACAGTTAAGGCTGGAAGGGACCTTAAAGATCATCTAGTTCCAACCCCCTGCCATGGGCAGGGACATGTCCCACCAGACCAGGTTGCCCAAGGCCCCAGCCAATTTGGACTTGAACACCTCCAGGGATGGGGCATCCGCAACTTCCCTGGGCAACCTGTTCCGGTGTCTCACCACTCTCACGATGAAGAAATTCTTCCTAATGTCTAGTCTAAATTTGTCCCTGTCCAGCTCACACCTGTTCCCCCTCATCCTATCACTACAAGCCTTTATGAATAGCCCCTCTCCAGCTTTCCTGTAGCCCCTTTCAGGTGCTGGAAAGTTGCTATAAGATCTCCTCTGAGCCTTCCCTTCTCCAGGCTGAACAAGCCCATCTCTCTCAGCCTGTCCTCGTAGGGAAGGTGCTCCAGCCCTCCGATCATCTTTGTAGCCCTCCTTTGGACCCGTTCCAACAGCTTCATATCCTTCTTATGTTGAGGATTCCATAACTGGGCACAATATTCCAGATGAGTTCTCACAAGAGAGGAATAGAGGGGCAGAATCACTTCCCTTGACCTGCTGGCCACGCTTCTTTTGATGCAGCCTCGGATACTGTTGGCCTTCTGGGCTGTGAGCGCACATTGCCAGCTCATGTCGAGCTTCTCATCAACCAGCATCCCCAAGTCCTTCTCTGCAGGGCTGCTCTCTATCACATCATTCCCCCATCGTGTACTGAAAATGGGGGTTGCCCCGACTCAAGTGTAGAACCTTACACTTGGCCTTGTTGAACCTCATGAGGTTCTCAGAGGCCCACTTCTCCAGCCTGTCCAGGTCCCTCGGGATGACATCCCATCCTTCCGGTGTGGCAACTACATCACTCAGCTTGGCATATCCTGCTTGGCAAAATCCTGTCTCTGGAATGCTTGTCTTTGTCACTGTATTCTGCAGGCAAACAAAACATTAACACTGTGTAATAATGCCCAGTCTTATTGCCAGATTTATAACTATTATTTTCCTATGGCTATCTTGTAAAAACCTAATATGATACTACAGATGATGATGAGCAATACCAAACTTAACTCTCTATGTTTTACAGAGGCACTTTTATCAGACAGTCTCATAGGTAGTATATGAAAAACCATCTCAACTTCTGCCATATCTAGGAAAGAAAAAGCTATCTCATTGTTGCAAATGAGTTTTTAAAGAAGATTTCACATCTGACATTGCATTTAGGCATGAGCTGATTTTTACGTGAATAAGAGTTACTAACAAGATGCCAGAAATGAAGATCTTTTCATACTTCTTCAAGAGTGAGATGTGCAGTCAGTGCAGTGCTCTCTTCCATGCTCTGACATGGTCTCTCATCTTGAATTATCTAACAATAACTAAATTCCTACTCCAAAAAGCCCTCTGCATTAATCTTTTTTTCTGCCGAGATCTCAGCTCAGTTGTCAGCCTGTATCTCTGCAACTAAAAAATTACATTAAAAGTTACTCCAAAGTGATGTCAGAGTGCAAGAGTTGAACAGAGAAGAGGTAGCTGGGCTTCACTGTGTAACAACAGTGTGTCCTCTCCAGGACACTGCTGAGCTGGTATTCAGTGCTGTTTCCAAGGGGAAAAAAAATAAAATTACTGCAATCAATTTACTTCACGTTTTGCCTTGTCTCAAAAATTATTGAGTCATTAATCTTAGCAATGTCATGGTGTTGTCATTCACCAAATTCAATTAAATAGGAGCTCACCATTAGAAATCTGTGTGTTCTTCATACGCTTTAATACCCTTCTTGACCATAATGAGTGGAGCTCCCCTCGTTGAATTAGGGGGAATTTAAAGAAACGGAGCTAATGAAGATGAATAGGGTAAATTATTTCAGTATACTGTACCTTGTACACCCCTAACCCTGATAGTACTGGCCCAGATTCTTCTTATAAAGGCACAGGAATTAAGCAGAAATGCAAGTTCACAAGCTTCATTTCAGGATCTCTAGATCTTGCCCTCTTCCATTCTCTAATTTCTGTTTCCACTGAGCTGGACCAGGAGGCCAGAGGGTTTCATGCACCAGGGCACACATCTGCCTTCCTCAGAAAACTGTGCTGTAAAGTGGCTTTGTGCCCTTGTGTCTTAGCAGCCATTGCTGAAACAGCACACTATTAAAACGCAGAGAAGTTTTCACCAAAGAAACTGAGTGCTGATGGTCTGAAGGAAAACAATCAGGTCTAAAGAGAAACCAGAAAAAAACAATATATGTCAAGAGGTTAATTGAGCTCAAGCTAATTTACACTGCGTGAGCAACCAAAAGTTCCTGCGATGCCACACAAGACTGGAATTAACATGGAAATATCAATGAAACTGCAGTACATTAGATCAATAGAACATCAGGAAAAAAATATCTGATCATGTCTAAAGGAACTGCCAGAACAAAAAGTCAAATAGGAGACTGGATTTTGACCAACAGGTTGAAATTGTGTCAGTGGGAATGCTACAAAAGATGACACTTGGACTCTGTTGAAGGGAAAACCTTGCTTCTAAACACTAAGGAATGCTCAAGGAGGATCTTTGGGTTACTTCTATTTCATACATGAGTACAGCGAATCCCAGCTTACCGTTGACTGGTCTTGAGCCACCTTAAGATATGGGCTATAGGCCCTCAGCAATAACAAATGTTGCTTTGATTCCTAAAGGATATATAGATTGAATAAAACAGGGCTACCTAACATAATTAGTCCTGCCTGTCAGCAGAACTAATCAGCTGTAGCAACAGTGATAACATGATGACAGGGTTTATGCTTTTGGAGCTAATGTGGATGTGTCTGTTCCCTGCCTGCTGCTATGCAGTGTTTGTGTCATCTCATAAACACCAAACTCAGCCTTAGCTGCAGCCCTTATCGCTGATCACTAATATTGTGTTTCTTTTTCTATTTATTGGTGCCTGACTTGAGATACTGGAGCTTTCCCAGCTATGGAGGCTGACAATGGACAATGCTAGTATGCGTGTCTCACGATGTAAATTGCCAAATATGCCCAAATCATCACGCTTTCATCGCTACAAACAAGGTGCTGAAATCTACGCTACCTTTTGACCTTATCTTTTCTATGTCTGAGCTCTGAAACAGGGATCAAACAGCCTCCACCGCTCATAGGGCTGCTGAGATGCAAAGTCACGCAGAAATTCAGCAGTCCTAGGTGTGAATCAGCCTGCAGGGAAGTGGGTGTCCCATCACAAGGCCAGGACCCTAGTCGCAGAGCTGGAAGCAGCACGGCAGAGGACAGTGCGCTGTCTCAGCCACAGTGCAAAAGCAAAGGGCTGTTACAGGGATTGCCATGAAAGTTATACTGGGAAAATCAGTTTGGGAATTGTTGGACCAGCTTTTGAGATAGGTTCAAAGACTGTTAGTGCTCAGCTGGCAGACGAGAAAACATCCAGCTTTCTGAGAAGGGTTTGTAGACTGCACAGAATAGAAGGTGATTTCAGACATGATGCATTACTAATTGCATAATTTTTGAGAGTGTAATTTGACAACCTTAATAACTCTTTTCAGTGCTGCTTTTTCCTGAAATGACTGGCATTTGGGAAGTTTTCAGCACCTGATTAGGAAAAAAGCAGAATATATTTGGGCTTATTCAGCGGAACTCTTGAAAATAGTGAGACTTCAGACAAACAATGCCTGTGTTGAGCACAATAAGGCATTTATCACCTTTGGGACAGAATGAGGTTAAAAGTCCCAGTATTGCTGAATTCCATATTACATGATCTAATCTTCTAAAGAATTTCTTTTTAATAATGACACTGTAACAAGCTTTAAGCTACAAAGAGTGCTGATGGAAAATGGAGTCCAAAGCTGAGATCTTTGGGGGCAAAGCAAAAACCAATTCAAAGCATTGTCTTACCAAAAAGCAAATGTTTTTCTGCAGAACCTTTTCTCCTGTGACCTTTTGTATTTGGCATTAGATAAGAAATTTCTTCAAAACCTCACATCTGTCTCGCAGTAGGGAAGTGGGGAGAAGGAAAGTGACTGGTAAGTGGGAAACCTCTGCTATGCAACTAAGGTAAAAGAATCCAATTGGAACACTATAAATAATTTCAGAAAAAAAAATAATTGGGTCAGAGAATTTGTGATCTTCCCCAGCCATTTTGTCTCTGTACAGCACAGGATGGCCAGCTAACTAGTCTTTGTGGCACCTGTATACAAAATTCCTGTTAAGTGCAGAAAAAAACCCAGCCAATGTGGCGTCATACGAATGTCTTTCAAAATCCTCATTATAGGGAAAGTCAATAAAAGCTGAAAACCCATCATAAAATAGGCCTAGTCAGGGAGAAAAATTGCTGTGTGTGCTCAGGCCACATACTAAAGTGATGATACTACAATCAGAAAGTAAACAAAACAAAATCCCCCAATGAGGTAAAGAAACCAGTCATTGTGACAATGGTATGCTGCAGGCAAGGACAGAAAAAGTGTCTTACTATACATCCTGCAATAGGAATCCCTGTGCCGCTTCTTTATCAAGTATCTCCTCAGGAGTCAAAGGGGAGTGTGATAAAACAGGCATGGGAAATTTCCAGATTTGTAGGTGGGTGGGGTTATTTCTGAGCACCTCACTGCAGCACGGAGCTGCTGCGGTTGGGCACTTGCCACTGTGTTCCTTCCTGAGATCCTATTCCAAGAGCAAGGTTTTTTCAGTCTCAGCCAGTCATAGAACGAAAATGACCCAGCATGACTATTTTTGTCTGGTTTGGTTTTATTTTGAAGCATTTACATTTACAGTTTGTAAATAACAGGGAAAAAACAGGGGTGCTACCATGCAAAACAATGTAGTCAAAACACTCTGCTCGTATTTCTAGCCTAGAGGAAAATAAATATCATGGCATTTTGTGAAGAAGCAACACAAACGTAATAATGAAGTGCTACTTTTTTAAGGCAGTGATTGAAACTAACAGGTTCACAGGCAAAATAGGTGGGACCGAACACATTAGGCACGCAAACCTAGTAGCAGTAATTAAGGCCATGTTCCTGGGAGGAAGAGTGTGACTAATACAGATGACATGCAGTTTTTTTCAAACAATAGCAAATTGTTAGAAGGCCTTTAAGTGGAGTAATACAGCACATGAGTGATCCCATCTCTTGTTTGCTGCCTGGAAAACTTGATCAAGTTTAACAGATATAAAAGCCTGCAAGCAGCTACATAATCTTCCTCTATGGTTATCTAAACAGATTTTGACTTTGCAGTAACCTGTGTGGTTCAGCAGAGAATAACCAAAACTCAGCTTTGACTCCTGTTAGAAAGTGAAAAAAAAACCCTGCAAAACTGATGTGGAACGTTTTATGTATGAACTCCGTTTGAAAGTCCGAAGCCTGGGGCCAGATAGTGAGCTGTGAGCAAGGTAGATGGCTGCACTGGCTCCAGCTGAACTCTCAGCTTTCTCAAGGTTGCAGATCTGGCTGGGAGATTTGCAGCCCATGCTTTTCGTTTCAAATTGCCTTTGAAGCTCTAAATAAGAGAAAAAGAAGTAGCCATACAGCCCTTCTCCCTGCGATTTTAGGTGATCCATTTTTAATACAAGCGGTGTGACCTATGGAAAGTAAAGGTCAAAGAAATAAATTTCTTTTCAAAAGTCGGTAGAAAGCTGCTGGTGGCCCATGTTAGGTCTCATGTCAGAAAGCTCCACCATCTTGGAAGCTGGGGTGCAGTAGAATGTTTTTTTTTTGAAGGGCATATTTTCAGTGAGACTGAGTCAGTGTGACTTGCTCTTGAAAAAACTGATGTGGAAAAGTGGAAAGATGTGTCTGTATTAGTTGCTAACATGTTTAGTTTCCCTGCTAAAAATTTTGGCATTTGCATTTGAACAGTGCCTGCAAGTTGCACACAGGAGCAGAAGCTGGCCTTCTGGAGATCAGGCCTTAGTCAGTGTCCTAGTGTCCCACCACTCCTCAGTAAATTGCTAGGGAATCTGTTTCCTGAGGATAAATTTTCCCTCTGCCTATTCTTCAGGATAGGTTTCCCTGTTTATGCTCTCAGTCAAAGGCATCAAGCTAGGAAGACCTAAGCTTCTTCCGTAAATTATCAGGACAATTAAAATTTCAATCTTGGAGAAATAAAATCAAGAGCCTCTTTCAATCTTTAGAGCTTCTGACTCACAGATTTTTATTCAGTGCACTGGCTCTCAACTTACAAACACCTATTCCACAGAGTCATATCAGGGAAAGGTTTGACTGTTCCCATTTTTTTCTTAGCTAATTTCTAACAAAATGTCATAAAGACATGGGCTGAAGAACTTCTGACTAATGTGTGCAGAATAATTTGCCTCAGTGCCATAAAGAAACCAAAATAAATTACCAAACAGCTAAATTAACACTTTAACTCTTAGCTAAATAAGCAAATGCAATTCTTGATTAACACAGGAAATTCAGCCTCTCATCCCAATTGCCATAACAGCCACCAACACTTGCACTATCACTGTGCTTAGTTGCTATAGTGGGGGCCCACTCTGTGACCTGGCTAGGGAAAGTCTTCCAGTAGAGAAAAAACAATTGACACAACTGACAAATAAATAAAGGTTTCTCCCTCCTTAACAGCCTTGGAGAGGAGAAGCTGGTGACAGACTCGCCGCTGTCATGAGTGAGCATAATGTAAATGCCTTGACAGGCAGAATCTGAGATTTTGACAGATGTAACATAGCTGCAAAGCAAGTAATAACCGAGTTTTAAACCCCTGTAGAGAGGGTTCAGCCCATCTCTGCTGGCATTCTCCTTATACTTTCTCCTTCACCTCTCCTTTGTAAGAACTTCTTTGTATTTTTAGCCCTTTCTTACACCTCTTTTCCACTTTCTCCCTTTTGTGCTGCTCCCCCCTCCTCCTCTCCCCTCTTGGGATCGGGCAGTTTGGGCCCTGTGATTCTTCATGGTTCATTGGTTTTGCTTTGCACTGTTTCATTCCTCTGCATCAAACAAAGATTGCGAGGAGGAGAGCAAAGGCTATAGGAAGGAGTTTACATCAGGCGTGTTGTAGACAGCGCTGAAATGTGTTTGTAACCTTGCCAGATGGATGGACAGCCCCTGCACAGCAGGGGCTCTTGAAAGCATATTCAAAATCCTGCATACCAGAGGGTGGGAGGGGAAGGGGACAGAGAGGCGGGATGTCAAATTTCTGTATATTTCCATGAGCGTACTGTCATTTCTGCTTAGCATGTCACTAGCAGCATATTACAAGGCCTTCCTGCACTAGTCCTGCCTATTAAAATCATAACCTGACCTAGATGCTTCGTTTCCCCCATCCCCAAAAAATTGCATACTGTGGAAAGATCATGGACACTGCCTGGAGCTGGATGGAAGCATCCCTTGTCATGATTTGCTTGCTTGTGCTTGTTGCAGTTGCTGTTCTAAGCCATTCAAAACAACTAAGCAACTTTAAACAGGGGATATCTCTGTTCCTCTTTGAGTGTATCGAGGATTTGATTCAATACCATCCAGGTACAAAGGTGCATTCTGTAAAGTCAGATAGTTGTCACACATGCAAGTCTTACAGTCTGTATTGCTGAATTACTGTATTGCAGACCTGCCCCTGAAACCCATGTTGCCAAGCTGCATTCAGTGGGCAGCAGGCAAGACCCAGGCTGGGGAACTTAAATTGTAAATACACTTGGAAAAGTGGTATTCTTAAAAATAGTAAATAACGGAGCTTGACAATATTTATAAAAGGAACTTACAGCAATGGCCAGTCCTTGATACTCCCTTTCTTCCAAAGCCCAAGAAAGGAAGAAGCCTCACGTGTACTTCATCCCAGATACAATCTATCTTGGGCATGGTGGGCAGCCCAGGCTCAGACCTCCATCCCACCTCCACCAAGCCACAATTGTCAGCTCTACTTCAATGAAAACCAAAAGGTTTCTGTCCAAGAAACTTTAACGATGAGATTTTTCAAAGCAGGGCTTATGCTAAACGTGCATTTTTCTATCTTTCGAACTATGTTGTAGTGACTGAATCCTGAGTAGACAGCTGGACTACTTTGCAGCCTGCATCAAAGGCTGAGTTATCCCCTGCCTGACCCAGCAGCTGAGGCTTGTAAGTGATAGACAGAAGTCTGATTTTCCTCTGCCAAGTCCATGATAACAGACCCCATAGAGAGGACAGGTCTTCTCTGTCCCAAGAAGCCAATGTCAGCAACACTTCCCGTTGTCTAAGCGATTCACAGCTCTGTGACTGGCCTTTTGGAATGGGAATTAGGTAAGGTTTATCTAATTTTCATCCCCAGAACAATATAGGATGTATCCTAACCAGTCTTGGACCCTACAGGTTTTTATGTCACCGAGCCTTACAGAGTTGTGATGTCCAGTTGTTTAGTTTGTTTGTTGAAGTGCTTCCTGCACTTGGAAGGGCTTGGCCAGACTCTTAGCCCATAAATGCTGCCCTTACCTGGAGATACGCATCAGGAGAATCTAGCCTCACAGCCTTCATGCCCAAGCACAGCAAGAGATCTTCGGAGGGATTCAAGGCTTAGAAAGATTATAACAGTTTTAAGTATCCGAAAATAGACCATAATGTATCGTGCCTGTCAAGTATCCACTTTAAAATCTAGTTCTAGTCCAACTCCCTTAATTTAGCTATTTACAAAAGCTACTCTACTTTTGGGATAATTGTTCATATATTTTGTCTTATGCCAGTGAAAACCATATGTAAGTACATGTGTTTGTGTTTTCAGTTTAGCCAAAGGCAGCCAATTCTTTGTTTTAGAGGGAAATAAGTAATTTATTTTCTCTCTGTTCCATCATTTGTCTTTCTGCTTCTGCCACAGCTCCCTGCCTCAGAAGGGGAAGGCCAGAAAGCTTCCACAGCACCTGCAGAGTTCTCAAAAATTAAAAAAATGAGCCCAAAGACAACCAGTTAAGTGGCTTGAGAGAGGTTGCTGGGCCTCCAGCCTGTCTTGCTGCTGTGTTCAGCACTGCAGCCTTTGGCTTGCTAAGGTACACAGCAAGCTGCTTAGCTGTTTCATTGCTTCAAGGAGCTTAAAGTAGGACCTTATCTTGGAAGCAAAGGTGTTCGTTAAGAGTGAGCACGGATTTGTTCTGAAGTGTCAAAATGAGCCCAGTTTTGCTGTTACATATGATTGCTTTTCATTGCTTTTTTAGAGGCATTTCTGCTTTCCTTGGCACTCTGTAAAACAGAGAATATCAGGCCCCTCAAATACCTTCTGATGCCACTAAGACCTTTGTCACTGAACCTGAAAGCGCTTGTTTAATGACTTTGCTCACAGCCAGATTAATTCTTTAGCCTATAGAAATTTTCTGCAGTCTGGTATGTGTTTTCAGGCAAGATCAAGCTGTTTTCCAGCAAAAAGATCTTTTCAAATCTGCAGTCATGTCTTATTTGAACTCCAGCTGGGCTTCTTTCTGAGTGCAACTTGTCATGGTTTACAACACAGCATCTGTTTCTGTAGCTGTTGTTTTATCATTCATGTTTGAAGGTAACTCTTGAACTTCTGCCATCGTGTACCCACATTGTCTTCTGGTAGGAAATGCTGGGAAACGGAGACCACCACTATGACATGCTTGGTCTGGAGTAATTCAGGAAATAAAGATGTTGTGTTATGTTACATAATGTTATAAGCAGAACACTGCAGATATCTGTACAGAGCTATAATCAGCAATTCAGTGGTACAATGACCGATAGACAGCTGGTTTACTCAAATATCTGGTGAACATTTGATGGTCTACTAAGATAAGTTACTGTCTAACTACTGCTTCTTGCCACATTAATCCATTCATTGATTTCATGCCTGTGATAAATAATGGTAACTTTTCAGGGAATTACCATTTTTTTTGAGAGTTTTTTAACCTCACAGCTCAACAATATCTGATTTGTAAGTTAGATTATCAGCTCAAGGTCTCTCTTAACCTATTATCACAAATATGACATGCCTAATCTTTTTTTCTGACTTTTTTTTTCTCTTGACACTCAGAATAAGAAAATTCAACAAAAATAACTGACTAGGAAAGATTAAGTTAAGAATATTTCAAGGGTAGTTCAAATGATACTTTCCCCCCTTCTTCTTAATGTCTAAATAATAATAATAATACCCACTCTCACCCTACCCCAGTGGGTTTCAGGTGTAGAAGTAATCTGTCATATTACAAGAAATGCTGTCTTGGAAACGACAGTTCTTTCTAGCATCGCTCATGTGTGAACATTGCAGTGTTCGAAGTAAGCACTAGCCATGACAGCTTTGGTACATGCCAAATATGGCTATAGCCATGCCAGCAACTGATCCAGTGTTTAGGATCTGTGCAGAAAACTGTTTGGTCAGTTATCTACTATTGCCTTGTTGGGCTGCATGCACAAGGAGGAATAAAGCAGAAAAAAAATAATCATCAGAATACAAACAGGCTGAATATCAATGTAGTAACAGGATGTGTAGGATGACTGCTTACAGTAGTTAATTTCAGAGCTCACAGATAGATAATCTGTTAATTTGCTCATGGCTGCTATCCAGCAATATTGGAAAGTGTGGCTGGATATAAAAGGTTAGCTGCAGGGTGCCTGAGCAGGGCTGCTCAGTACCTAGAGCTGCTGCTGCTGCTTCACACCACCCAATAAACTCAGTCAGGGATGACAACACAAAGAGCAACATCTCCTTCTGTCCACCATCAGACCCACAGCTAGTAGTAGAGGATTTTTATTTTTCCCAAATTGCAGTGAATTCTGTTTGAAAAAACATCATGGAGTCTACCAATTTCCCCCTAAGGAAACATATAAATCTCATATTTATTTATGTGTGCACACAAACTAGTCACTGGAGAGGGAAACTAAATGTGTTACAAAGCTTGAGTTGGAAGATCTCAGCTCCTACTGAAATCACTGGGAATTAGACACTTGTTTTCCTTGGAAGTGACAAACCAAAGTACATTTCATATTTCCAGAAATTAAAAGAATTCCAAAACAGGAGCAGGGCTGGAAAGCTTAATTTCTAAAACCAGCAGTGTACCCCATTAAAAACCTAGCATTATATTTCATTCAGTGGTTGTTCCACAAATACTGTCTGCAGCTGTTACAGTGTCTTGGTTGGGATTCCTGTCACCTAACTTTAGTCTTCCCAAATGAGGTCTCCAGTCTGAATTTGACCCCTTGGCCTCCCTTCCTGGGCAGGCAGCACTACCAGATGGCAACTCAGAACTCCAAACATTTATTAAGGGGAACTTCAGTGGCTCCATAAGTTGAATTTACTTTAAACAATCAAGTGGTTTGTAAAGACCTGCTCTAAGAAAATATGCTTCAACCCATTAAGAACTACTGCTTTCTATTACACTGAGCACAAGACACATGGAAACCTAGATGCAAAATAGAACAATTGTGTTTACTTTCAGATATTTCAACAGCTTTTGTAAATAATAAACTATAAACCAGCAGGGAGCAGGCTGGGGATGGCTCTTGAGAGCAGGATGCAAAGCTCCCAAGAAATCCCAGGGACCTTAGAACAGGAATTAATTAACAGCTTGGCCTCATTTTTCTCTCCAAGGTGTGGCAGGGCAGGATGCTTTTATTTCAACAGTGTTACCCTAGCTAAAGCTGCAGTCTTCAGCACTACAGTAAAAAGGGCTTTTCTGGGCCTTTTCTCACCCTTCCTTTTCTGCGCTTTTTTCTCCCCGTGGGCACAGGGGAGAAAAGGAGTGAGGGCATGGCTCTCTGAAGCCTACCACAGCCTCCCAGGGCCCCAAAAGCGGCTCTGGGGCCGCCATCAGAACTGAAACGTCTTCCAGGGAGCCTGTAAAGAAATGCAGCCACTTCCCCAGGGAGCGCTGATGAAGTCCTTGGTGCTACAGCGTTGTCATATTAGCAAGCTCTGCTTAAAAGCAGCTCATGCCTCCAGGTAAATTACAGACTTTCCCAAAACAGAGAGTTCCTTCAACTCTGGGTAAAACCCAATATCTAGGACATGCAGAATTGACTCCTTTGTTACTCAGAGGCATTAGAAATCAAAATCGGATTAAGACAGACACTTTTAAGCTTTTAAGAGTTAAGATTTGACATTAAGACAAGACTTTTGGTAGAATGGTAAACTGAGCTAGTAACTTGGGCTGCTACCATTATCCTCTCCCTAGAATTGAAGGGTTTGGAGTTTGATGTTTTGGTGGGGTTTGGATTTTTGTGTTTGGTTTTGGGTTTTTTTAATTCCCAGTACATGGGAGTGAGAGCATTTCTACTTATGCAAGCCACCTGAAGGAGGTAATTTAATTTGCCAGTGTGGTAGCCAAAACAGTAATTAATCTCATGACTTGCAAACACAGGAGTTTCCATCAGTGGTGAGTGCTCATCAGATGTGGCTAATGATGAGGTGCTTCTGCAAGGGCCCTTTGGCCATACAGCCTAGAGTAAAGAATTTGGTCCTGCTGAGCAGTGATGTGCGTCCTGATTGCCTTTGAGTGGCCAATAATGAAGAGTTGGGAAGCTGTGCCTACTGTAGGTGCTAAGAGTAATAACAGCAGTTTTGTGGACTGAGCTTCATAGATCTCTGCTAAAAATTACTGGTGAGTATTGATTTCTACCTGTTAAGCCCTCATACAGCAGCTTGGCTGCAATTGGCAGAACGCAACATGGGAAAAGCTGACAGCGGAAAGAGTATCTATCATTTTGAATCACATCTGAGCATCCCTTTAGCTGCCTGATTGACATGGTCCTGCAAAAAACTGTTGCTTTCATATGAGATAGATGTATCTTTGCATGTTGCAGCTCTGGTGTGGTAATGTTTGAAGCTTCCAGAAATGTTAAAACTGAGGTCCATCTCTCATGGTCAGGCTTTTCTTGACCCTGCTGAGATCTGGGCACTCATCCCCTTTGCTTGGAGGGACTGATCCCAGCTGTGCTGTAAGGGGTCTGTAGGAAAAGTTGTTCTTGGTTTGGCCTAAGGTGACTTCTCCTTTCTCCTCTGAAAAGAGAACTTCTCCTTTTGAATTGTTTATTTACTTTTAGCTTGTAGATCTGTTTCATGTGAAGAGCCTATGTCCTCCTGTGTTGTGGTATTCCCTTTCCTTAAACCCCAGCTCCTATGGCCCCTCCAACTGGTGCTTCTTCCAGAATCCTGCTTTGTCTCTGTTGGCAAGGAAGGGTCTCTATCCATTTCTAAGAAAGCAAAACTGCCCCCTCTCACCTGGATATCTGCCCATGTAAATCGTGTGAGCCCCCATGCATAGCCCGGGGTCATGCAGTAGAGGGTTATTTCCAGAAAGACTTTAATCTGAGGAAGGGGAGGCATCAAGCGGCTGGTGTGTGACTACTGTTGCAGCTGTGCTATGCATATATCAGCATTGTGCTGTGGCTTCTATTTTGTTGGTAATTGAATTGAAATCAAAACATAACCGTATTGCTCTGATGCTCTCGCTGCTAAATGGCAGTATTGTGAATAAATCAGAGTTACTTCAGAGAATCGCTTTAATGTGGCAGAATTGCAGCAATCAGGGGATAAAGTTAGATTCAAGATTATCTGGTAAAGGAGCTGATTGGCATTCAAAGGAAAACTTCTTTTGTTCAGTCTTTCTGCAAGTGGGGGTAAGCATATTCAGAAGAATTAGAAGTGCTTGAGGGCCAGGATAACTCCTCTTTCCTGTTCTGCCCCTTGTTTTTGCTCTGAGGCTCTATATAGACAATTCTGCTTCTTGACATTTCTTCCTAGTTTTAAGAGCACTTACTTCTTTGTCTCTTAGTACTCTGTACGACTACTCATGTCGCTGTATAAAGAGCTACATTGGCAATAAAGTGCCTCCCAAACACCCAACCAGCCAGGTTGAAGGACAGGGAATGGAATTGCTCAATAGCTGAAACTGCAGGGTGACGGCTGAAACGACGTAGTGGAATTTCAAACAACTAATCTCTTGAGATGACCTTATGTCTTTTCTTCTATGATGATAAATGATGACACAGTTCAGTATTGCTGCTATTCATTGCTCCTTTGTGTTGATCTCATGTACATCTCACTGTCTTTACTGTCTTTCCTGTAATACATCTTTACTAACTGCTGCAGCCTTTAAAGAGACCATGCTCTACAAGCCTTGAACAAAAGAATTAGCCTACTGAGAGGGACAAGAAGGGGAAAAAATAGACCAATCTTAAAAATAAAAAACACTCAGGAGGCTATTGTTACTAGTTGGTTTGTGAAGGAGACTTGTGCTACAGGCAATGTAGGTTGGGGTGGGTGGAGAGGAGATGTTGGCTCTCCAGGCTTCCAGAAACAAAGATGGGCAACAGGTGAGCATTTGGTGATGAAGCTTGAGTTTCAAGGAGTTCACGTACCAAACTTTCTGGCTTCAGACTGCTGCAGCTATGCAAATGGTGAACAAGAAATCTGACTTCAGGGGTATCTGACCTAGGTTTACAAAACCAGATTATCTTCTAAGTATTCTGTTTAAGATACCAGTTTTCCAGGAAAGCTGTCTGTGATTTTAACTTAATTGAATATGTCAGGTTTTAGAACCTCTGAAATGGCCCGGTGAACAGATAATAAAAATACAATGTTTTTCCAATCTCTTTTCTGATGGCAAAAAAAACCCCAACCCTGAACTTGTCCATTTGAAAATGTTTTTTTTCTCTGAAGAGCATAGGCATATTAGGACTTCCCAGATTTTAGCAAGAATTATTCTGGTTTTACTTAGAAATGGCTTTAACTACTCAACAGTCACATTAGCATTGCAAGTCAAAAATAAGTTTGGTGGGTAGATCCTCTATCAAAAATCATGTCACTTTTTTTTTTTAAGTAGAGCTAATAGACATCTGGGACAACTTGATTTATTCACTCTTTAACAAACATACGGATGAACTAATACTTGGTTTCTTTTCTGATGCAGTCTTAGTTGAATCTACATAAGTTCTATAAAAGGACGTTTCTGTGTATGCATGTACAAGCTTGTTTCAGTTTTGCAAAGGAAAGGATTACCCATGGTTTTTGTTCTTGCTGTGGTACAATAGTACTAATCTGTTTCAATCTACTTTGGGACAAATTAATCTATTGTTTCTAATTTGAAGGTCAAATCTATTGCCTCTTAGAATTGCCTGTATGGCAGCTTCTGTGTAAAAACCTTATTGCTTCACAGGCTGCTCCAAGACACTGAGAATAGATTTTTTTTTTTTCTTTCTTAAACAGAGAACTTCAGCCTGGTTTTGGGATCTGGCTATCCATAACACTAAGGTATTTCTAGTGGAGCACTACATGCTTTGAAGTATGCACTGTTGTCCTCGGTGCTAGCCTTCAAAATATAAGGCAAAAGTGGCAATTACTGAAGCTCTATATGGGCCCACCTACAGAAGTCCTTGTTCCCTGACATTCCTGGCATTCCCCTCGTGTAAGTAAAGGAGGCGGGGAGAGGCATATGGGGAAGTCAAGTTCTGACTTATCAGATTTCCTGTACAGCTACAAAGCAGTATGACAAGTAATTTTCAGCACAACTCTTCTAGTCAGCAGTTTAAGCAGTCTTTCTAAACACCTTGGTAATGATAGTAGCTGTACACCTTGGTGTCTGCTTCTGCTGTTTCAAAAACTGCTGCCAATCAATACAACTGTTTCTCTATGCAAAGCTGTCAAACTGGTTTCATCCAGTCTGTGGAGTTCATTTATTTCAGCTTACAAAGCCAAACTCCCCCTCAAATTTTGTAAGCAAGATGACTATATTTGGACTGAAATAGAGTGAGAATAATAGACTGGGGCTAAAGACTCTCTAATTTGGGGAGATAAAGAATTTGGACCTGATAGTCTTGTACTCCAAGGAAGCGCACTATTGCTTGTCTGCTAGCTGTGGTGGGAAGCAAAAGTGGTTTATTAATTGCTGGGGTCTTGTGTTATTTTGTGATGCTTTCATTTCCTCGAGTAAGAAGACTAGCAAAGCATGATTTCCTCAGGAGCTATACAATAGGAACTTTTCTTTTCATAGGATAGGAAAAATATTTCCTGCCTAGCTCAAGCAGCAACGTTCCTTTAGTTCAGTCAGTATTTCAGGTAAGAAGTATCTTTGGGCAGTTGGGAAACTTCTAGGAAAAAAGTTTCCACTTAAAAATATCTGTTTCCAGTATTTTCTGTCTGCTGTTGAACTCTAGAAGCAGTCAAAAATGGTCTCTCATCTATATCTGCCCCCTACTCTTTCAGGACTTGGAAGGAGACAGAAGGTGCACAGCACAGGAAGGGAAGGCTTTGTCATTAATTTTTGTGGTTAATCAGGCTTGAAAGACTGCTCAGTCTCAGTCTGAGCTGAACTTGGTTTTGGCCAGTGGCTCTTATGCTATCAATGCCAATTCCCTCACCCAAGTTCATCAAAGAGATTTATAGGAGACTGTACCTTGGTGCTTTTATCAGTGGAGAGGAGAAAGCCATCAGCTTCCTCAAAGATAATAGGAATTTGGCTTTGCCTCTGGGTGAGAGCAGCAGATACCAGCAAAGCAGAAAGCTTTCTATAAGGGCAGTGAGTAACAGTGAAGAACAGGGATCACTTGGTGCATCTTGTTGCCTCTACCCCAGCCTGCTATGTAGCTTCTCAACATGCAGTTTTGCTGCTTGATGCTCCTGTTTCACTGTGGGGACAGCCTACTGCATCACAGACTGGTAAGGTAGGCTCTGGTCCCTGCTGGGTTATTCCAGCCAGGTAGGAAACAGTCTTTGTAGATGTTCATGTGTGCAGGTTGGTTCAAGGAGGTATTCGCATCCTGTATAATTGAAAACAAATCCTATGCTTCTCTGCTTAGCTGTAGAGATCATCCTGAATAGAAAGCACTGTTGCTTACAGCATTACCCCAAGGAAATATGGTTTTGTTGCAGACTTTGTTTTTTTCCCACAACAAGTGGTGTTCCCCAGCATTCAGCGTGGGGTTCAGTTCTGTTCAATATCTTTATCAATGATCTGGATGAGTGGATTGAGTGTACTCTTAGTAAATTTGGGGATTACACTAAGATGGACAGAAGTGTTGATCTGCTTGAGGATAGGGAGGCTCTACAGAGGGATCCAAACAGGCTGGATCAGTGAGCTGAGGCCAGTGGTATGAGGTTCAACAAGGCCAAGTGCCAAGTCATGCACTTGGGACAAAACCACCCTGTGCAGCGCTGCAGGCTTTGGGAAGAGAGGCTAGAAAGCTGCCTGGAAAAGAAGGATGAGGGGGTGTTGGTTAACAGCCGGCTGAATACGAGCCAGCAGTGTGCCCAGCTGACCAAGGAGGCCAATGGAATCTTGGCTTGTATCAGAAACAGTGTGGCCAGCAGAACCAGGGAAGTGATTCTGCCCCTGTACTCGGCATTAGTAAGGCCATGCCTTGAATGCTGTGTTCAGTTTTGGGCCCCTCATTACAAGAAGGACATTGAGCTGTGGGAGCACATCCAGAGAAAGGCAACAAAGCTGGTGAAGGGGCTGCAGAACAAGTCTTACGAGGAGCAGCTGAGGGGACTGAGGTTGTTTAGCCTGGAGAAAAGGAGGCTGAGGGGAGACCTTGTCACTATCTACAACTACCTGAAAGGAGGTTGTAGCAAGGTGAGTGTTGGTCTCTTCTCCCAAGTGACAGGTGATAGGACAAGAGGAAATGCCCTCATGTTGAGTCACCATCCCTTGATGTATTTAAAAGACGGGCAGATGAAGTGCTCAGGGATATGGTTTAGTAGTGGACAGCTACGGCTGGACTTCATGATCTTGGAGGTCTTTTCCAACAAAAAGTTCTATGATTCTATTATTCTAACTTAGAGATTAGCCCTACTAGCTTTCCTCAGACAGCAATTCCTAGTGTACAGCAAAGGTGAATATAGAACACAATAAATGTACTAAAAAAGATAAATTGGAGCCTTTGCTGATCTAAGCTGAAGCATTAGATAACAGATGAAAACCATTAAAGCTAGGCCAATTTATATATGTATTACCAGTGAAACTCAAACCTTTATCTGCTGCCTTTCTCATTCTATGTAAACTGTCAACTTGTAAATGGTGATACTACTGGTGGTGTATCTTTTAGTCTTGGATTTTGGTTGTTGTTTGTTCTTAAGTGTTCATTATGTGTTTCTCTGCAATCATAAGAGCAGAAATATCTGCACAGACTTATCTCTGGGCCTGTTGGCCCTAGCAAAGGAGGATGAAGCCTCCTTTCTCTTTGTTTAGCAAAGTTTTCCACCTATGCTGCATTATGAAGTACTGGGAAGACCCAAGTTATGCAATGTTGTGCTGGAGAAGTAGCCAGGAGGGGCAAAGCAGTGGAGGAAATGTTTGGATAGCTAAAGGAACAGTGTGATTATCTGGTTTGTAGGAGGAAAACCCATGATGAATATCCCAGACCATGTTTTGACTTTCCTGTCCAGGCTTCTTGGTTTATTTCAGACTAAAGTAAATGAAAAAAGTATAAGCGCTGTTCGGGTCCTGCAATCACAAGCTTGAGCAAGTTGTGATGCTCCAGAGCAGGAGTTTCCAGTGGTGAAAATTGAATGTGTGGACAGAAGCAGAGGAAAGGACATGTTCCACCCCAGCAGCCCAGAGGTGGCGTGCTGAGTTCTGGGCCCACACCCAGCTGGGGGGACAGGACCATAACAAGGGATGCCACATAAGTGAGTTATCAAGACCAGCTGGTTTAGTGCCCAAGAACATCAGTTGTCTTCATGTGAGGCCAAGTATCAAGGCAGAAATTCCCACTCCTGGGTTTGGGCTCACAGTACTGGTCTCCAAAGGGATGATGCACATCACAATGACCTTTTGGCAAGTAAGCACTTGAATTTTAGTTTTTGCTCCTCTTCCCCTTCCTTCATTAGCTGCTTTCCTGCATTTATGACTCCCTATGACCTTCTCAGTGATGATGGCACAGCAATACGCAAAACAGTGTCCCCTTTCCTGGAAAGGGAAATCTCATCCCTCTGGCACACTGCTGAATGAGTTAATTCCTGGCTGGAGCATGTTTGCAGGGTGTCCTTGTGTGTTCATCTTAGCTGGTGACAAAGGAAACCAGGCAGTAGATGCTAACAAAGAAGGAAGGACCTGTCTGCAGCAGGAAGCTTTGAGAAGGAGGAATCTGAGGGATGAAAAGTCATCTCTGGCTGATGTGCTGTAGCTCATACCAATCTCTGGCAGTTCTGTGTTTATAGATCTTACTCCCTCTCCCTGTTTACATCAGGTTCATCTGATCTTTGCATGCTACATATGAAAGGAACTTCAAGGGTCGACAGCCTCTCTGAAGTTCATGCTTTAAGACACTCCTTTTTTTTTTTTTTCTTTAGAGGACAAAAAGCCACAAACTTTACACAACAGTGCTTTTGGTGGGTTTCTAGTGTGCATTTTCAAAACCATTGCTCCTTTGTTACTCGTAGCTGCTGCTCCACAGCAGCAAAAAAACTGTATTGCAGTGAAATTGTTTACATCCTACCTTAGGTTTGAAATTGTAAAGAGAGAATTACGTTCGATAAAACAGTGTTCCACATTGGGGACTTAACCATCTGATCTCCTTACAAAAATATAATGCTATGGCTTTTCAAGGGATGTAGGCTCTTTGAAGTTTTGTACCTAGCTTTTCTTGTAAGAAGAGCCAGGTTCAATTTCTCATCTGGACAATGTATGAAAATTAACATAGTAGTCTTTTCTTGACTTTGAGTTTGAAGATCCATCTTGTACCCAGTTGTAAAAGACTTTCAAAGTCTGCAGTTGTAGGCGCTGTGACGACCGGCTGAAAGCATGCCATGAACTTGTGAGGAAGGGCAGCAGATGCTGAGTGCACGGTCTCTGTGCAGCCAAGAGGGCTGCAGCACACCAAGGGAAATTAATTTGTTGCAGATGCTCTATCTGTGACTGAGCCAGTGGAGGAAGGGGGAGAGGGCTATGTTGTCTCTGACCTCCATGCCACAAATGCACATTTTTTTCCACCACCAGCTGCATTTGCTGTGTACAGTTGGGATGGATGGGAGCTCTTATTTGAAACCTACTGCTATTCCATATGGCAAAGAATTAGGCACCCTCTGCGCACCCTCTGCGTTCTCCCCTCTATCTGCTCCTGATATATATATATAGAATAAGATAGACAATGTATGAGAGCTGAATATGGCAGCTAAATAAGGGAGAAGATTGCTGGAGTCCATAAAGATGTATAGCAAGCACGTACTTTGCTAATCTTAGATGGATTTTGATGTCAGGGTTTCAAAAAGGCTTGAAAGGATCCCTTTTCACTGTAACTACGTAAAAGAGAAAATAGAGGAGATTACTTTTCAGACAAAACAAAAGCCTGTACTTGAAGTTCTTTTCCAAGTGCCACACAAAGTGCAACAATACCTGGAAATCCAATCTGAAGAGACTCAAAGCCAGATTAAAAAGTTGCAGGCACTTGCAGGATTTTGCCATCATTAATTCATTGTGTATCTTCTATGAAACAGTTTAAAAAAAAAAAGATGGATGTTTTCTGTGTGTCACTTGATGGTCAAAAATAAGAACTTGCACTCAACTTCACTTTTTCCCAGCCTTTCTGGGTGATGGTACTTCCTAGGGCTGCCAAGCATTTTTCTGCCCTTCAGTTATTTCGCTTCCCTCCTGAGCCCTGATCCAGATTGTTGGTAAACAGAACAAATTTTACTCAAAATGTGTGTAAGCACCTGACCTGAAGGATCCTTCACAGGTCATGGCACCTGCGAGTCCCACAGAAACTGGTGGAAAGGACTAGCACTCCTCTCTTTGGAAAACTGGCACAAAGAAATAGCAACTTGAAGCCAAACAAAAAGGAGACAACATAGGAGAAACATAGGTGTTGTCTGTTTAAGGGACAGGATCTCAGATGCTAGTGAGAACTGAGAAAATCTAATCACAGATTTTTACTGCTCTTTGTAGGGTCAGAGGGAAGCATCCTTCTTATTCTTTTCTATTTTGTCTGTGCTGTCTCACTTCCATGAATAAAGGATAAGTACAGCCCTCTGGTCATGCTGTTGCATTTGGCAGTCTGAGGTGTGGAAGGTAAGGAACTGCATGCAGGACAAAGGAGATCTTGCTTTTTCACTTGAAATACTACACTCCCAGTGAGGTTTGGCGTGTGGTTTTCTGTTGTTGTTCATGTAGAGTGTGGGGGGTGGTAGCGGCCTCAGAGTATCAACACACTCCCTGGCCCCCCTTTGTCTGTAAATGTGCTGGTGGGCAAAAGCGTTAAGCTCATCTTCGTGGGGAAAAAAATACCTTATTCTGGCTTAAACGGACCTATATGTTTGTCCTGACCTACCTACCTGGAAAACTGGCATAAACCACCTGATTTTCAGGAGAGTAAAGCCTTGCCTCAATGGGGAAAGTGCTCGTGTTTGTTGGAAGACAATGAATGGAGGCGAGTCTTGAACTGGAAAGGGACCAGCTTTTCAGAAACCAGAAGCATTTTCTGTTTGGTTTGTGCTGAGTGGTATGAAGGACTGGTAACTAATAAGCCAGCACTCAGATGTGGTCCTTGCTGATAATGCAGCATCAGCTGTTTGGTCCCTGGCTGCTCAATGAGGTTGGGGAGGCTGTTTGGGTTGTGTCTCAAGTGCACATGTTCACATCAGGAAGCAAAATCGGAATTCTTGTTAATTGGCACAGCAGCTGGCCATCTGCGTGCAAAGGGACCGCAAGCAGGCCCTGAGCACATGGGCTGGGAGAAGACAGCCCTGAGCCAGGAACGCTGCCTCTGCTGCTGACTGCACTGAAAGAAGTGTAAAAGTCAGGCTGCCACTGAATTTGCGTTAATAGCCATTGAGGCTTGCTGGAGATATGATTTACTAAGGAAAAAGTGAAGCCCTGACTCCAGACTGGGGAGGCCAGTAGAGCCTAGGAAGAAGTAAACTTTTGCCATCTGTGAGAGTGAGTCTCAGCTTGTTGAAACAAAGACCTTTTTGCCTTCAGAAAATGCTGTTTGTTCAGAAAAAGGTGAGTCTGTGCTAAAGAAACGCTTTGCATGCGATAAACTGATAGGGAATAGCATAGTTGTTACTGGTTCTCTACCATTATCTCAGGTGAGTCTCACTGGAAGCAAGGTGTTTATTAGCTGGAGGGCAAGGTGGGAACACTATATGCAACTATGTCTATCGGAGTATGGAGAAGAGCTTTAAAGTTGAGCAAATAACATTTGTGGCTTACCTATTTCCTGTGAATGCATGGTACTTCTTTAGTATTCTCCTAGAATCCATCTGGGAAAATAAGCAAATCCTTTCTCATCAAGCTACAAGAGTTTCAAAACTCCTCTCCAGGGTTCCTTTGACACTTTTCTGCACACATCTTAATTTCCTGTAACAGTCCTAATCCACTTCACATATATACCCGTGGGACCTTTGTTATCAACCTCAACTGGAAAAAGGATTGTTTCCCTCCCTCATTATAATTGTTCTTAACTGGCATAGTTCTTGTCTGCCTCCATCACAGGGGACATTAACATAATAAGCCAGAAAAAGCGATCTCTGCCCATTCCCCTCGAAGGTTTCCCCTTAGTATGGGGATGGAGCATGTTGGTCGGCATAGCTCCCTGCCTGCTCTGGGAGCATCGAGACCTGGGGCATCTCTCACCAGAGTCTAAAACACACTACACCCCCCCTCCCCCACCAGGTCTGGGAGAGTGATATGGGTGACAGGCTGGAAACTCCCCCTGACTGCTGTTCTTTAATTGCCTGTTCCTGAAGCAGCCTCTGGGTGAAACTGTGACAGTAGCTTGATACGCGAGTGGCCTTCACAGGCTTCCTGCAGAGCCAATGGGGGAAGAGAGATGCTGAATTGCCCTTGGAGCTTGCCTTTCTCCTTTGTCTTCCCAAAGCAGGCGCTGGAGCTAGAGTGAGCTGTCAATATGATCGGCATGCTCCCTGCTGCAGTGGCACGACAGAGCATGCTGCAGTCTCATCTTCCTCTCCAGCACTGGGAATACCAAAATTTCAGGCCAGGGCTCAAGTGAAGGGACATGAAATGGATTTGGTGGAGAAAATTAAAGGATGACAGAGATCTGAGTGCTTGCTCTAGGAGCAAGTTTCAGGTCCTAAAAGGAAGATCCTGGGTTAGTTGTGGTACCCGAAAACCCCACAAGAGCTTTAGGTAGCTAAACCTGATGTATGTAGGACCAGAGGCAGGTGCAGTGCATGCTTGTACCAGTCTTGATCTGGCCACTGGAAGGTGTTTTAGATGATGGTGTCTTCCAGGGAAAAGCAACCCCTTTCCTCCCGAACTGTAGAAGAGGAGGAGGATGTTGGTTCTTCTGTGGCCATACTCTTATGTTTGCATTGCCTTGAGCTAGCCCTTGCACAAGACATTTGAAATGAGGTGGCAGGGCAAGGAAACAGTCCTTCTGTCCTGTACAGCCTGCTGCCATGAGCCAGCTAAAACCACTTCTGTTAGAGTAACAGTCCGAATGTCCAGGTCACACCCAGTATATCCACACATGGTGCTTAGCATAGACACCATGATACTCTCAGCTAAGTCTGTGGGAGACCTGTAGTTAAAATCTGATTAGTGTTACAGACCTCATTGCCTGACAACTGCCCTGTATGCTTTGCTGTGCCCATATAGACTAAACAGGATGCTGGAGGAAGAGATAAGAATAATAACTTTCTGTTCTGAGCAGCATAGAGTCTTCAATCCCAATAGATAAAAAGCATCAAACTTCAGTCTGGATAAAGGAGGACTTGGTGATGTGCTTTTGGAGAAAGAAAAAATAATCAGAAAATTAGATTAGAGAAGTACTGGTAGTTCTGTACATGTCCAGAATGCAGAGTTGCTGAGACCCATAAAGATCTGTAATTACATTTGTATGGGTTATACTAATCCATGAGTTTATAACCCATGGGACCTGGCTACGTTGGGCTAGAGAAACACAGAATTATCAGACATTGCTTTGTGATGTGCTGGTATATATCTTGTGGCTTTTCTTCCCAGTTCTGGTAGGATCTTTTTAGTAAGATGCTGCTGCCCCCTAACAGTTTGGGTTCTGGTTCATAGTGACAATTTTTCTCTGTCATTTTAGGAGTGTAGGAGGCAGGAAAACCTTGCCACCCTTTTAACTTGCCTTAAGCGACAGCATAATCAGGGATTTGCTTAAATGTAATTCAGGAATTTACTTACATGTTGTTATTTTCTTACTGTGGTGTTAGTGAAGAAAATGCAAGCAATCTTATAATCATAGATCACAATTTACATTGCTCACCTTTGAGAATAAACTCATTCCAACTTCATCTGTTTGACTTCTAATGTTTCTCACTCTCTGGCTTAATGCTGTAATTTCAGGGTCTCAGTCCCCACAGGGGATAGCTCAGCTTAGTCTGCTTGCTGGCATTTCATCATTTAAATCTTAGCTCTCCCTCTTATGTCTGGCAATTGCTTGGATATCCCTGACAGCACCCTTTCAACAATGTTTTATCTGACATAATTTACTAATGCCTCTGCTGGGATGACAGAGGGAACACTTTTTCATATGCTCATCCAAGCCTTTTAAAACTACAGGGCCTTTTGAGGAACGTGACTACTTAAATATTCGCTTGCAACCCATACTCAAAGAAGGCTGTGACCAAATTGGAACACCTTACATATTATTATATAGGACCGAAAGATAAATTTAAATATCATCAACCTCAAGGGATGAGTGTAGGTTAATATACCTGAACATTCAACTAAGCTGTCAAACATCCTCCATACCCCCTGAAACTGAGGATGCTGGAGAGGTTTGTGATGTGAACATCTAACACCTGTAGTATTGAACACTTCATACTTAACTAGGGAACAGCAGTGAGATAACATCAGCTCAATACCTGACTGGACTGTGTTTTGTGTTACAGGGTTTGCGTTACTAATGTAGGCCGAAGCTGGCCTGTGGAATTGACATTCCTATGAGTTCTGCAACCATAATTTTTTGGACTCTAGGTTTATTAAATGTAGGTTTTTTTAATGATGAAAAAAAAACAGTCAAGGCAGATGAGTTGTGCTGTGGAGTAGTCCACCCTACAGAGTCTTTTGGAAATGTTCCATGTTTGTAGGAATCCATGTTATCCATAGATAAAACATAAAATGCACCTTCCATCTACTAGGGGTAGGAAAACTGGAATACAGCCATGGTGGAGCAGCGGGTCTCACAAGTGCCATTTGGGAAATGTTGGAATGACAGTAAATGAATTTGTGATGCACAGTTCAGTGTGCTTGTGAACTGCTAACCTGATATGGCTGCTTTCTGGCACAGAAAGCACTTTAAAAAAAGTGCTTCATTACGTGATGCAGCCATCTGCTATGAGATGGAGATATCTTCATGGTGGTTAATGGGATTTCTTCTCAGCAAGCTTCATATGTTCCTCTGGAAATGTGGGTGGGCCCTCAGTACCTTCCCCAGGCTCCCCAAAGGTCCTTTGTCAGGAGCTGATCCAGAGCATGGACAGTCTTTGGCCCAGGCACTAGCTGTTGTTGATTACCGCTAATTTAACCGGTGCTGGGATACAGTACTGCTGGTGACGGGTATGGGAGGAGGGGAGAGACAGCTCTACCCACAGTGGTTCACACAACAGACATCCAGAACAAATGTGCAGACAAACAACCATGCCCTCCTTGGCTTAGCAGAACCATGGCTGGACCTTTCTAGTGTTTAATGACCTCCCAACAGCCCAACTTCCTAACTCAGTGTATGTGGGCTGACAGGTGTTAGAGTGGATACCAGTTTGTTGGTTTTGGATTGCTACAAAGGTAGCAAAATATTCTCTGTCCTCACACATAGAAGCACCTTCCCAAAATAAAATATTCCCTCCCTCTCAGTCACATGATGTATTGCACCAGGCAGAAGCTTAGGTGATACTGACACTATCCACTACTGCCCAGAGAGTTAAGAGAAGTACTAAAACGGCATTAAGAAATCTGAAAGCTAGAAATTGAGAGGAGGGTAATATGGCCTTGAGGGTGGGAATGGGGATGACAGCCAGGAGAAACATCACGTTCATGCAGAGCTTTTGATATTTAAAACTTGGTACCATTTACAGAGTAAACTGATATCTGTGGTTCACAACAACATGTGAAATGCTGTTTAGCCAGTACTCCTGGGGATGAGCATCCTGCTCCCTGGGTCAGTTGGGCTCGATAGAGCTGTTACGCCTTGCCTGCATACTATTTGGCACCACAACCTGTGATACGGCTACTGAGTCAAAACAGGATCATAGGCTCTGTTTGTCTCACAGAGCTACTTTAAAACTGGTTAAGCCTTACTTGACACAGTTAGGGACATGCCAGAGCCCTGATATAAAACATATCTGATGTGTTAGTGTGATCTGGCTCAATAAGATGTCTGGGATGCAGTGGTCAAGTGATTTCTGAGTCAGATAAGAACTTTCTCTTGGTCCTTCCATGTCCCCTTGCCTCTCCTGGCACAGAGCACCCTCTTACCTTGTGCACAGCAGCTCTTCAGCATTGTGGAGCCATGGAAACAGGGCAGCTGCAGTGCAGCAGTCAGTATAGCCACCCAATGTGTGCCCAGCTGCTGGATGCAGCTTTCCTGGCGCAAGAACCACAGCACGAATAATATTGCTGCTAACTGCAGCTGTGTGAGAAGATGGTGGTTGAACTCCTTACCTTACTCGTCTGTCCTCCACAAAAGTTTTTTTTTGTTCTTTTTTTGTTTCTTTAATTATTATTACTAATCCACATAATGCAAGGAATGGAACATATACCACCTCCTGCACTGTCTTTCTGTGAACATAATGATGTTGGTGACTCCTGTGGTGGACTAGTATGGGCAGACATTACATGTGAATATGTTACCACCTCTGCTATGAGGTCAATCATATCAGGTTCAGCAAGGTGAAGTGTCGGGTTCTGCACCTGGGCCACAACAACCCCATGCAATGCTTCAGGCTTGGAGAAGAGTGGCTAGAAAGCTGCCTGGCAGAGAAGGACCTGGGGGTGTTGGTTGATAGCCAGCTGAATATGAGCCAGCAGTGTGCCCAGGCCAATGACATCCTGGCTTGTATCAATAATGTGGCCAGTAAGACTAGGGAAGTGATCACCCCCCTGTACTTGGTGCTGGTGAGGCCACATCTCAAATACTGTGTTCAGTTTTGGGCCCCTCACTACAAGAAAGACAGTGAGTGCTGGACCAGGTCCTGTCCAAAGAAGGGCAGTGAAGCTGGTGAGGGGTCTGGAGCACAAGTCTTATGAGGAACAGCTGAGGGAACTGGTGCTATTTAGTCTGGAGTAGAGGAGGCCAAGTGGAGACCATATCACTCTCTACATCTACCTGAAAGGAAGTTGTGGTGAGGTGTGTATTGGTCTCTTTCCCCAAGAAACAAGAGAAAAAACAAGAGGAAATGACCTCAAGTTGTGCCAGGGGAGGTTTAAATTAGATATTAGGAAATCTTACTTCGCTGAAAGTGTTGTCAAGCATTGGAAGAGGCTGCCGAGGGAAGCGGTGGAGTTCCCATCCCTGGAAGTATTTAAAAGATGTGTAGATGTGGCACTTAGGGACATGGTTTAGTGATGGAGTTGGCAGTGCTACGCTAATAGTTGGACTTGGTGATCTTATGTCCTTTTCTAATCCAAATTATTCTACAATAGGGCTGCTGAGAATATAGGTCTGTACCCCTTTGTGGCTGTCAATACTTAGAGGGATGTCTAAAGACAGATCCCAGCTTGGAAAAATAAATATTTTGTTCTTCCCAAATGATCTTTAGAATTGCTGACTTAGATTTTATTCCCTTATTGTGGCTAAAAATGAAGATTACATCTTTCCTTTTCCTTTTTAAAACAGTTGTGCAAAATGGCTCCTGCACCCTTTACAGAAGGAATTTTGTTCCAGCTGGAGAGAAAATGTTCACAGCGTTTTTTCAAGATGAGAGGTGAAATAAAAATATAAATCTAAGCAAGGTGATACTTTTGCTTAGCAAATCCAATGATGGCTTTGAAGTGCATAATGGGCACTGAGGTCTTACAAGCCCTTATATAGAGGGACCCATGAAATAAGCTATGCTAAATTGTGCCCTTTGAAGGGACCTGCCTTGCATCTCCTGCCTCACAGGATGAAAAGTGTCAGATTTGTGTGTAATTTGTAGAAATTCTGCAGTGTATGGCCTGACTGTTTTCTGTTTATTTCAAGAACAGCAAATTCCTATTGCCCTCTGGAAAGCTTCTCATCTGTCTCCGAGCTGCAGAATCCAGGCTTCTATTTTAGTTCTACAATGCCTGCCTGCTGGTGCAAAGTTTCAGTGACAAGTGTCATCACCCTTATTATTTTATGAGTAAGAAAGATATGAAATGAGAGGACTGTCTTCTACCACTTTCAAAGGGGAGAGACACACAAGAAGTCCAAGCAAAGTTCAGGTGCTGTAGGTATGCAGTTGTGGATGTCTGAGCTCTTTATCTTCTTGCCACTTAAGCTTTCCTTAGGCAGGTCAGCTGTTACTTCAAAAGGAGCAGTAAATTGTTCTTTCTACTTAAATCTTATGTTTGGGTCAGTGCTGCTTGTAAAGATGCAATTCAGAAACTAAATGCTCTTACTGGCTGCCATTAGAAGCATCCTCTGCGTGTATCTGTCTAATCTCAGGTTTCCTGAACATTTAAAGAACAGAATTTGGGATCCATGTTAGTGGCATGCCTCTTGCCTCAGTTTTTCTCCTAGTATCACTTTGTGACTCTCCTTGGAGAACTCTGTGTGATCCTGCACACTGTAATGCTCCCTCCAGCAAAACCTGTTAAAGGATTACTTTGACTTGTGATTAAAAGTGGCAGGGAACACTTGTCAGGTTTGAGGCTCAACAAAGCAGTGCAATTTGCTTTCTGGGCTTTTTCTTTGCCTCTTACTTATGTTTAAAAGCTGTCAGATTGCCTACCAGGCTTGGAAGGAGGGTGGGTTTTGCTTCAAGACTCGATGTTTGGCCTGGAAGAAGGTGGGGTGGGAATGTACGTATTGAGGTGCTGACAAAGCTTTAACCTCAACAGCCGTTTATATAAATTCTTATACCATATACCCTGCTAGATAGGCTGAATATCTGGAAGGAGAAACTCTGAAGGGTCTCCAGGGGATGTCAGCAGGTGGAAAGAGCAGCTGAAAATCAGCATCAGGCTCTTGTAGGCTCTCAGGGAGTGGCTGAGCCTATGGGAAGTGGACATGCGTGCTGGGCTTGCCTATGTGAGTGATGCCTGAGAAAACTCAGTTCAGGTCCCTTCCAGCTTGAAATCTGCTCCAGAGCAATGTTGTTGTTCCACGTGAGCTGCGGTAAAACTTGCTGAGTCATTGTTTTACCACAAATAGCATGGGGGAAGTGATTCCACCTCTTGGTGAGATTATTCTGGCACTGTGACCTCTTGGCCAATGGCTGGGAGTTGAAGTACTGGCATTTGGCTTTGCACTTGAAGGTCCTGCTGTGGTAACTTGTTTGCTCTGGGTGAGAATTAAGCTTCATTCAGTGACACAGTGCGAGAGTGTATGATTTAAACAAGATTGTATGACTCAAATCTTGTCACCAAGTTGTAAGAAGACTTCGACTTCTAAGGGCTGCTGAATTTTGCAGTTTGTGTAGTCACACAGAGTCTGTCTTTTCCTACGGCACATGCTTCATGGGGGATGTCTTGTGGGCCTCATTCTTCATCATCAGCCTAGGAGTTACACAAATCCCTGCCTAAGTATAGACGATCATGACACTTTTCTCTCAAACCTCCTTGAAGCACTGGAGGCATTTTCAAAATCAAACTGTTCTCCCAAGTCTGAAGAGATGTAGATCCAAAAAAAAAAAAAAGGGCCCAATGACACCAGAATAGTCAGGTTCACAGTGTAGCCTTGCAGAGAGGCTTCGAACAGAGTGTCCAGGAGACCCCAGTGCCAAGAATAAGGAGGCCCACGGATTTCATCCTACCATTAATGAAGCAAGACTGACTAGAAAGCTCGGCATGGACAGCCTTGCCATCCAGCATGCAATATTTTTATAGTAAGGACATCGGTATAATTTACCAAGGACTTGGATTTACATCCTCGGTCACTGATGTGCTTAGAAGCCTTGAGGGACAGGGACCTTTGTCCTTTCATTTCCCTTTAGTGAGAATAGCACAGAGCAGCACTACTAAATATTTGAGATAGGCAACTCCAGGCCATCAATTAAGAGAGGTTTCTCTCTCCTGTTTCTCTGAAGTCCTTCACAACTAATAACTAAGCTACACAGTAATCACACAGGATTGATATATTACCTCTAGCTGAGCCTTGGTACAGTGAAGTGCAGAAAGCCTGTGATCACACAGCTGAGCTTTAACAGGACCAGAAGGAGAACGAGACTATCCTTGACTCTTTGAATTTGTTTTTGTTTTATCTCCAGGCCAGATGACTTTGCTTTGCTGTTGCAAAGATGGGAAAGTATTGCTTTCACATTCACAAAGATGTGAATGTATTGCTGTGGCTGATAAGCCCCTGTGAGAGCCTGAGCTTGGTAGCTTAGGCCTTGTGGTGCTGACAGGATCACACAGCTCTTCCTCTACCAGGGGAACCACCAAGGTAAGGTGAGGCCATGCCTGCCTAAAATGTACCTCCTGGCTCCCACTTCACCTGGTAGAACTAAACTTTCTTGCCTAACTGGTGGTGTTTTGTCTGTGCTTTTGCAGTTATAGCCAGAAGATTTGTAGACACTTTGGGCAGGTTGTTGGAGGCAAATGGATCTGCTCTGTGCCTGGCTATAGCCTCAACCTCTGAAGAGGCAAATATGTGCGAGACTACTGAAAACAGCTTTTTCTGAGCTGACCTCCAGGAATCTTTAATCCCTGACAGGCATGCCTGCCTCCCCTGAGCATCAGGCTCTCAGCAGACTTCAAACCAAAGGAGTCAAGGTGAAGCATCTGGGCTCTCTTTATTCCCTTGGAGCAAACGTGTGTGTGAGGAGACATGTGCATACCCACACACACGTGTGCAGAGTGCAGGGCTAAGGACTGCCACAACCACCCGTGCCTTCGAGTTGAGGTGCCAGCCCACAGCAGAGGCAGAGGGCTGTGCAGGGAGATCAAAGAGGAGAGCTGAAATGAAAGCATTCCCCGCTAGCAGCCGGTGGATGAATTTGAGCAAAATTTTTTCACCTTTCTTTCAAATCTCTGCACTGTTTAGGAGATGCATATACCATGTGTTAAAGGGATGAATGTGGACCATGTGTGTCTGCTGGAGCTTTTACCCAAGGGGCAGGCTGACAAGAGGGAAGGATAAGCACTCTGGGCACTCCTGAGCATAAGGCATTAGCTGACTTTGCTTGGTTATCTGTAGAGGACCGTCTGTACACAGGAGTTGGTGTTATTTTCTAATACAGATTCAGCTCTAGAGCTAAATACTACCTCCCGTAATAAACAATCCATTGACAGTTTTAGAGGCAAAACTTGAAAATTACCAGTATCTTTTGCAAAAGATAAGCAGGATCTGTTACCAATTTATAGGGAAAGTGAATAAAGAAATCCTTGAGTGATTGTTCCCCTGACCTCAATATATCTTCTGGGAAGAACTTTCTAAAACATGAGGACTACAACCACAGAAAAGGAGACATTATCCAGGCCTGATGATTTATTTATCTTTCAGGAAACAACATTGGTGCTTAATTTTTTTCCCCACTACAGAAGATCTTCTTTATTTTAATGGGATTATTAGGCATTGACATTTAGGCAGAACAAATCAATATTACATTTCCAATTCAGGATAATAAAAAACACACATATTAAGAAGGGAAATAAAGTTGGTGATGCCTTACTGTTCCCATGATATAACCAAGGAGTGGTACTGTGCTGAAAGAGCTGCTATGTGTTGCTGCCTTCTGTTCAGGATGCTAGGGAGAAGTTTTGCCAAGAGTCAGGGATTTGGTACAGCTGTAGCACATATTCATTCAATGAATTAGGAGCACTTGGTGGGAAGACGTAGAAATGTTTCCTGTCAAGATTAATGGAGAGAGACTGGCTTTACTTGCTACAGCTTATTATAGTAAATTAGCAATGACAAATCACGTGTGGCTGTGAGAGGCAGGGTGCTCTTTTCCCATTTTCCTTCTCATTTAATAAAAGCAAGCAGCAAGCAGCTGATCAAACAACAGCACCATGAACCAAGACAAGTGGTGCCTGATGGCTATGGTATTGGTTGGGTTTTTTTGGGTTTTCCTCTTTTGTGGAGGATATTGTGCAGAGATGCAAAGGGTTGTGCTGTCTCTTAGGCCTCAGCTGCCCAGCCACTAGCTCTGATGCCAGCATCACCCATTCTGCCTGATGCTGAACTATGAAATGTGACCCCCAACCCGTTTTAAAGTGACTGCTTGGGAGGGAGAAAATTTGGCTTGGTAACCTAGGCTCCTGTCTAGTCAGGCTCTGAACCATTTTGTAATAGAATCAGTCTTGGCATCCCAGAAAAGGTTTACAATAAGCCCTTCCTTGACTTTTGGTTTCACTTGCCCTTTTCAGCTAAGGGCAAGATCAGAGAGTAGGTAAATAGACTTTTCCAGCTTGCAGATGCCCAGCTGCCCTGTTCTCCAACTTCACTTCTGCAGCTGAACAACACTTTATGAAAGCACCTCTTCTTTCTGTGCCCTTTTATTGGATTTTTTTTATTTTAAACTATTAAATGCCTGTATTTAAGGTAAAGCACTGTGACTGTTCCTCGGTGCCATATGTATTATGTAGGCTGTATGAAACTGCATTGTGGTGTTTTTTGAATCAAGTGCATTACATCTGGGATGCAGGAGGGCTTTCTTCACAATTTATGGGGGGAAAAAAATGATCCCAAGCTTGCTTTAATTTTGAGAGACAGTTTCTTGCTCCAATAGTCAATTATTGCTCCCAGCTAGAAATCACTTATCTTTCTGTTGTTCAAGATTCTGCTAGATCTAACAGCCAGTAGTCATTGGAAGTCTTTCCCCATGTAAAGGACACAAGTGGGTCACCTTTTGGTCTTCAGTTGACTAAGTTATTTGTACTAAGCTCTGTAGGCCCTCTGTTGTAAGGAAGTTAGTTTCTCCTAATCTCCAACCATTCTGGTACCTCTTTTCCTGGAATCTTGTCTGCACCTGCTTTGTGGGTTCGGCAGAGTTGGCAGCATGCATAAAGCCTTGTCAGTGCCATGTGCAGATGGTAATGCCATGCTTCTGCTCTTCAGCATTGCCCATCTAATTTGGGGAAATAGCCTGGTCAACCAGTCACCTTATGCTCCAGGAACTCATGTTATTGAAAGTAAAGGAGTATCTTGTGATCCAAGCTTATGAGACAATAGCTAAGAACAAATATGTTTCATTGCTTGACGGTACCATATTTGAACCAGGAGATATTAAACAGTCCTGATCCTTTTAAATCTCAGGTCAAGGAAGATTCATGAGGAACATTCTGAAAATACACTTTAATGCAAAAACAACAGGAAAGGAAAACTTTAAAGTTTCTGGAAGAGCACAGCAGTTGTAAGATGGATGTATCCCTGCTGCCCCTCCCACCTCCCAGGGTGTGGAAGAGTTTTTGCCCTAGTATCTCTAACCCAATCCCTGCGACACTGATTCCCACACAGTCCCAGAGAAGCTCCTGTATGCAGAGCTTGTAAGATCCAGTCTTGCATGGGGCTGCTTCTACAGGGAAGCCTGAGAGTAGGTTCAAAGCTCTGGGTTTTGGGAGTGAGCTGATACACTCGTAGTCTTGAGCCTACTAGGGAAGATTACCTCGGGGTGGGGCTTCCTTTGGTGTTCCACAGTCTCATTGCCAGAAAACTAGTATATTTGAGAGCTTATTTTCTTCCTCTTGTAAATTGGGTTGTCACTGTGGAAAGGTTTCTTAATTTTCCATTTCTCCAGTGAGATCTATCATCTGTCTCCTAGCTGTAACTCTGTTTATTTTAATATTCTATTTCTCCACTTAGTATTCCTGTAAGGCAGCTTATTGCTACAAACTATTTGTTCATCTTTGCAGGTGATTATAAGAACAAATAGCTTAGTGATGTATTGACTTTGTGTGTGCCTTTGACAATACCCCAACACCCATTTTCCTAAGGCTGTTCTTGCAGACAATAAAACAAGGAGAGAGTGACTGAAGGCCATGCACGTGAAAAAGTCAGACATTTCCTCACTCACTCAACCCCAGATGCTCTTTTCCCAAGCCTCATATTCAAGCCTTCATTAGAAATTTGAGAGAAATGCTTTACTGTGGCTGCTGGCTTGGCTGCTTTTCAAGTTCAGAAAGAATCTCCTATATATAGAGGCCCTTTTTTTCTTTTTATTTCTTTTAATATCACTCCAGAAACTTGTATTATCCACTTTCAACAGTGCAGAAAAACATTCACGTGTGCCTAATATTTTAGAGCTTCTTTGTAGCATATGTTAATCTCAGACTAAAGAAATCTCTTGGCCCCAGTCTCATTTTTTTTAATAGGATAGCAAACTAAGAGGATACATCAGGATTATTCTAATCTCACCCTGGAGCACTCTCTAGCACTACTGCCTGTCTGGGACCCATTGTTGCACTGCTTTCATCAGTGCTCTAGAAAGGATCTCCTTATCTTGATCTAAGGAGTAATGATAGCAAAAGCAAAAGCCTGAGCTGTCATGCTTTAGAAAGAATGGATTAGCTAATTGATTGTGAAAAGAAATATTAGGCTGGAGCAAAACACCCTTTGAGGTGGTGTCCCTTCCTTGCTTTCTTCTTTGGTCCCTTGAGGATATGTTTGTACACTAGGAATACGTGCTAAACACAACCAACTACTCCTCCAAAGCACATGCAATGGGCTGCTCAAGGTGAGCATCTTCCTTGTCTTGCAGCTCTCCGTTGTTGTGGTAGATGATCCTGCACACAAAGCCTATATGGGTCTTTATGTACTCTTCAAACTTTTGAGGCCTGGGGTCTTAGACAGAACACAGGAAGAAAAAGGGCTTATTTCTGATGGGATTCATGTTTGCAGGTGATGGGAGAGCAGTCCACCTGGAGCTGACAAAGTCCTAGCAAGCATGTGTGAAACTGGTCCTTGGGACACTAGTCACTCTCCCACCTCTTATCATTTCATCACGGCAATGACGGTGTATAAAAGCATGCCTCTGACATCAGATATTGCCATATCAGCTGTTGTGTCATAATGTCCCTTCCCATGACCTTTCTTCATGGGTGAGGAAAGGGCTTTCCTCCCTTGGGTGAGGAACTGAGGGAGGAAGTCAGGATTCAGTCACACAGCAAGACTGGCTGAGCCAAGCCAGGACTCAATTGCAGGTTTTACTTAAGTGTATTGCTTGCTGCCTGACATTTCTTTCCCTTTTACACTGAGAAAAAGATACATTTTGCCATGAGACTCTAGCCTTCAATGCATCTTTAGACCATTTCCAGAAGGCACCACAGAATTTTCCAAGCAGAGGAATCACTGCTGTTGAAAGCAAAATAATAGTCAAACACATGGTTTCTCCTTTCCTCTCCTCCCTCCCTAGGATGAAATTTCTAAAATCATAGGATGGTTTAGGTTGGAACACACCTTAAATACCATCTAATTCCAACCTCCCTACCATGGCAGGGACACCTCCCACTAGACCAGGCTTCTCAAGGCCCCATCCAACCTGGCCTTGAACATCTCCATGGAGGGAGCATCTACAACTTCCCTAGGCAACCTGTGCCAGTGCCTCACCATCCTCATTGTGAAGAATTTCTTCCTGATGTCTAATCTAAATCTTCCCCCTTGCTATACAAAGACATTCCTCTTTGTTCTATCACTACGTGTCCTTGTAAAAAGTCCCTCCCCAGCTTTACTGTAGCCCCTTTAGGTACTGAAAGGTCGCTATAAGGTCTCCTCCGAGCCTTCTCTTCTCCAGGCTGAACAAGCCCAACTCAGCCTGTCCTTGTATGGAAAGTGCTCCAGCCCTCTGACCATCTTCGTAGCCCTCCTCTGGGCCCATTCCAACAGTTCCATATCCTTCTTATGTTGAGGATTCCAGAACTGGACACAGTACTCGAAGTAGAGGGGGAGAATCACTTCCCTCAACCTGCTGGCCACATTTCCTTTGATGCAGACCAGGATACTGTTGCCTTCTGGGCTGTGAGTGCAAATTGCCAACTCATGTCAAGCTTCTCAACAATCAGCACCCCCAAGTTCTTGTCTGCAGGACTGCTCTCAAATCATGTTGTCCCTCATTCTGTATCAAGACTGTGGATTGCTCCAACCCAGGCATAGGACCTCGCACTCGGCCTTGTTGAACCCCATGAGGTTTGCACAGGCCCACTTCTCCAGCTTGTCCAGGCCCCTCTGGATGACGTCCCGTCCTTCTGGTGTGACCACTGCGCCACTCAAGTTGGTGTCATCTGCAAACTTGCTAAGGGTGCACTCAATCTCGCTGTTTCATCAATGAAAATGTTGTGCACAGCACAGAATACAATCAGACACTGAGTTAGTTAACATACTTCTCTTTATTTGAAAGTTTTCTATCCACAGATAAAAGGCAGCTGATACATTGCACAGTATACTTTTTTATTATGATTATTATTCAGCATGTCTGAGAAAAGGAATGATTACTGGCTCTAACTTCCCACAACAAGCAGTGAAGTTAATGGAATAATAAATTTAAGTACCAGTAGTCCACATTATGCATAAAATAATTGTTAACAGATATGAATATGACATGAACAATGACTGATTCAGTTTCCCTTCTCCTCCATAGTTCAGTGTGTTACTGGAGTGGTTGCATAAGTTGAGTTTTTATTAAAATGCATCAGTGCTATGAAGCTGTGAAACACAAAAACCATACAGGTTTATTAATTGTACGTGAATGTCTTCAAGAAACCTTGCTAGTGAGAACGAGGGTACTGTTCTTTTGCTTCTGGGATGGATGGTTACTATCCTTGTTGAGCCCTTGCTGCTGCAAGGAAGCATATTTCATGCTTCAGCTATGGCTCATCATATCTAAGACACAGTGTCTACTCTTTATACTACAGGTACTACGTACTCTGTATTCAAAGAGCAAAACTCCACATATCCTTCTGTGTGTAGCACAGTGGTTCGTGCAATCTTAGTGTACTGGCCATCATCTCTGGGGTGTCCTCATGATCCTAGATAAATGCTCGTTACTAGAAACTCAATACCCAGGCTCTCTGTGGCTTTGACCCAGGGACAGCTTCTACTGGTCTTAAGGAAACAGGTGTAAAAGCGTTCAGTCTTGTCAGTTTGCTTTTCTTTCTGTTTACCTGAACTCGTGTGGGTTTCCAGTGAGTGCTTCCTGGCTAACATCCCCAGGCAGCCTGGCTCTATGTGCCTAGCCAGAGTTTCCCAGGGCAGCTGGTCCCGTGCATGGGCTGAATGTCAGTGCCACAGAATGCTGGCTGTGCTTGTCAGGCTGACCAGGTATTGTCACAAGTAAATGCCTCGCTCATCTCTCTGAGGGAGTTTCAGGAAGTGTCAAATCTACTTTAGGAGGTAGGTATTGAACAGGCACTATCCAGAAAAACTTGGAGAAAGAAACTTGCCAAACAGAGCAGCAGTAGAGCAGCAAGAGATCTCCATTTAAGACTGCAGATGGGAACCCAAGTAGCAGAGCCCATGCAAGGTGGAGATCCGCGAGTCCTCACCACAACACAGCTGCTGGCCCACATACAATGAGAAAAGTCAATCATGTTCTGATTAACAGGGCTGTAATTCCGCCCCAAGAATCTGATGACTACAGAAACCTGAGCTCTGCTCCCCTGATTTGACAACCGTATATGTCTGGATGCAATTATAATCCTGTTGTGTCTCAGCTGCCTGGCATGTTTTTTACCGTTCCTCTGTATGTACTTAATATTGAGGTAGAAGTTTCAACTAGTATTAAAACACAGAGAGAAAATGAACACAATCTTAGTGGGCTAGTAGTCCAATGACCTTCAAAAACTGCAAAAACCTTCACAATGTGACTATAAAATGAGTCATTGAAGTAGCAGAAAAAAAAGTAATTCTAAAAATGTCAGAAAAATAGTATAAAAAATACAGTACTGAGCTGCAAGACATTTTCTTTATTTGTTAAGTTTTAAAAAAAAAGAAAAAAATCAGATTTTAAACAAATTTTCCCTCTGCAACAAATGGCAGAAGCAGAATTTTTTGTGACAACAGATGTATACTGTTATCCAAGTGAGAGTACATGGTGAACTTCTAAAGGCATTTACGGTTTTGAACAATGATCTAAATACAGGTCATTTATATTTGTAGGTTTCAGTTGAACATGAATTATTTCCTATAAAAATACATGTTTAAGTATGTATATATATCCATACATGCCTATTGCAAAAAAACCAAAACTTGCATTCCTTCTACATTTATAAGGAAGATCAAAGTGATACAATAATAGTAATAAACTTTACAAGCAGACTTAAATGACTTCTTGTTCACAGAGTTTTTAAATATATTGAACCCAAATCACAAACAGTATTTTTTGTGCTTTACAACCCCTGTAGTACTAAAACAAATTGCTATTAATACCTAATGAAGAGAGTTAAACTACTGTTATAGAGGCAGCTGTTAGTTACCACCACTCTATTCAATACCACTTAGTAAATGAAATCCAAATTTCAGTTGAAAGAACTTGGTTAGCTTGAATTTCATCCTGTTGATTTAATTACTGTGAAAATACATTCAGTGTAAGAAAGCTGTTAAAGCCAAAGGAAAAAAAAAAAAGTTCTTATTATTCTTACAGCTATTTCTCAAGAAATACTAATGTTCCAGCTTTAATGCTACATTGTCAAATTGTGGATGAAAAAAAAAAATCCATGAGTAAGGAAGACAGATACCTTTCACAGTCTTCAAGAACATTTCACTGACATTAAAGGCAACTTTGTAGACTCACTTGAAATGTATCAATTTGTAATCTACACATTTTACAGGAGCTGCTCTGCTCGAAAGCTGTTTCCCAATCTGTGCCAAAACATGTGAGGCTGTGTAGAATACTTCTGATGATAGACCTCCAGGCTCTGTTTCTCCATAATTGATTTAGTTATTAGTTATGCAGGGAGAGAAGAGATCCCTGAGGCTTGGTAAAACGATATTGAGTTACTAAAAGCAGCTCTTTGTGAACGAAGGTCATCCTACCAGATCTTTCTACTCATTATTCCTTAAGTCTTGTTTTCCTGGATACCAGTTGTCACAGAAGAAGTCTCCAGCCTTTTCTTCTCCTGCCTCTCTGGCTGGCTGAAGTTGCACAAGCACGGTCTGGAGTGTCTCCTTCACCACCTGGATCTCCCTCTGCAAAGACTGTGACAGCTTTATTAAGGAATAAATCTATAGGTGATTGGCAGTCCCTTTTATCTTTCCAACTTATTAAATAAATTCTTGTTCTGCTGCTCACAACAGATGGCAATGGCTATCTAATGGTAGCTTCAAGTTCTTCCATATTGTTTGGATTAAATATTAATAAATTTCTCACACTTGTACCATGGAGGCAGCAGCAATACTGCGAGTTCCCCACTGGACAGAGGGTGGATTTTTAAACTAGAGACACAGAGGCAGTAGATCAGACAGCGCGTTAAGACAACAGGGGATCGGGAGCAGCTTGAGACGTAAGCAAAGTGACCACAGCTTGTATGGCATTAGCAAACTCGTCACGTGCTATGCAAGGTGGGGTGGGAATCTAGGTAAGTAGCAAAATTAGCTTATAGCAGAGAAAATGTTTCTGCTTGACTTACCTCCAGAAGGCTTTAATCTTAGCTGAATTATCAGTATAATTATAGCACAGAAAACACAAATATAAAGCAGTACGAGGCTCCACAGTGAATGCTTTGAACAAGTTGAAAAGCAAAGAGATTAGCAGTAGCATGGTCATGCATTATAAAAGGAAAAAAAAGGCCACCTGAAAAGCATCCGATAATGCAGTAACAGTGCTTCATTTGGTTAAGAAATGACTTTTCCATAATTTACTTGCCATTCTCTAGTTCAGGTTTCCTGCAAGGAACTCAGGAAGAAAGCGATGATTGACAGCTCTGCCTCTTAAAAGGCCTTCCACTTCCCTCCTTCCACATCTCCAAAATAATATTGGGAAGGTGTGGCAAGCAAGAACACAGAGGAGTGGAGCAGTGATCAGACTGGCAGGTGAACATAGGACATGCATGGAGATAGCGGCAACTGCTGAGACATGTATATGTTTTAAAGTAGCTGGACATCCCAGGCAGCAGAAATTTTTGTTCTCATGACTAGTATCTCCTGGGAATAAGCAGTTTGTATTACCAAGAAATACATCATCCTTCCTGCTGATAAATGTAATCTTTTGTCAGTAATCCCATCCACTGTTGAATCCAGTGCAAGCTAGCTCACTGAGACAACCAACCTCAGCTTCTCTTTCATAGGTTATTCTACATGGAGAACAAAGAAAGTGCAAGACAAGTCAGAGCCTGCTGAAGCTCTGAACCGATGACCAAGTCTATGTGAACAAGCCCTAGGGCTCACCCTATCAATACTGACACCTCCTGTAGAGATACATCTGAAGAGCAAGGACCCCAAAACACAAACTCAAGTGGGTGAAGGGACTGTGAAGTAAATTCAGTAAGTCACCAAATGATCTCTGAGAGAGCCAGGAACTCACTTCAAGAGAAATTAAAGAGGCTAACACTGAAACAACACAATTCTGAAAAAAACAACACACAGGAAGGGTAACACACAAGGACAGGCTTTACAGGATAAAGAGCTTATCCATTATGAAATATTTTACTCAACCCTGATATCAATACAATATCAGGTAAAAAAAAGACACCCTCAGGTTATGTAATGGTAAAAAAGCAAGCTGCTACTTTTGAAAAACTAAGACTAGAGAGGACCATGGGAAAGCTATACAAATCTTTGCTATTTCAAGTGGTCAGTTACACCTTTGAAAAGCCTTTTGGTTCTGTTATCAGATCCTCAAATTTTCATCTTTATGTACGTACACAACATTTACTATGATGTCTTACCCAGTATGTTCACCAGCATACTTCTAACTTCTGGGCAGCTCTATTCATCTAAAGGGATCCTGTCTCTGATTACAAGTAATAGCAGTACACCCAAAACTTCTATCCTAGAATCTCAAAGCACTGTACAAGGACAAATTAATTATGCTTTGGATCTTCTCTTAAGTAAAAAACGTTATCATCCGCTTATAAACAGTTCTGGATTGTCCACCAAATCTGCAATTTAATCAACATGCTCTGCTGAAAGCCTAACTGCTAAAACAGAAATTCTTCAGTTTATGAAAACCATGAAGCCTCTGAAATGTAATTACTTCTGATGCACAGTCTGTGACTACATGCTGCTATTTCTAATATCCCAAGTGACTTCAAAATTCTTTTCAGGTAGAGAGAAAAGCAAAATTGAAACATTTCACTGCCAGTGGATCAAACGTCTTGAAGGACTGAGGAAAATTAAGGGGACAGGGAAAGAAACCCATACACAACAGGAAGATAGAGCAACAAGAGATGACTGCATAGTCTACCTACAGCAAGTTTCAATAACTTCATAAATAATATCACAAACAGCCTTAAACTAGTAACTGTGAAATGAGCCTTTATGTCTAGGCAAAATAGACGGTATAAGCCTGAGCACAGAATGCATATACAGGGGTTATATCTGGATAAAGAGCTTCACCCATTTTAAAAACACAAAAAACTTAGCTTTACATGGCCCCACAGGCAAATGTGTCCTTCATGCTTAAATTTTCTATCCAGAGCTGCAAATGTTGAGCCAACATCAAAGGCAGGAGCCAAAACAAGTTTCAAAGAGGAACATTTTCCGGTCCTGCTCTCTTCCTGTGAAAAACTGGCAAATCCTTTCTAAAGTCTCATAAGCAATAAAGTCAAGTCCTCGGCAACAGCTTCACACAAGCACAATCCATACACTGCAACAATGCTGCAGCCATAATGTTGTCCTTGTTGAAGCTTTTCACCTACTGGGCTACTGGTGAAAAGCTGGGTTTTTTTCCTGGTTAATCTTGTTTCTAACAGCAGAACACTTCAGTGACTGGAGACAGAAGCTCAGCTAGATGTCCCACTACATAACCACACATTTCTCCTAACCTCAAGGCACCAGTACACACGGAACGTCAACCAGCTGGAAAACAGCTCTGCAGAGAAGGACCTTGAGGTCATCATGGACAGCAAGTTGAACAGGAGTCAGCAGTGCAACTTTTGGCAAGGATGGCCAACAGCCTCCTGAGTTGGAATAAGAAAAGCTTTGCCAGGAGGTGGAGGGAGCTGATACTCCTGCTCTACTTAGCACTAGTGAGATCCTATCTGGAGTGCAGGGTCCATTTCTGGGCTCCACAGTACAAGCAAGATATGAACCTTACGGAGAGAGTCTAGCACAGGGCTGGTTTAGTGGACTGCCATATGACATGCTGAGAGAGCTAGGACTGGTCAACCTGGAGAAGGCTCAGGTGACCATTCCAATATGTATGAATACCCAAAAGCTAGACTTAAGAAGAGGAGGGGCCCAGGCTCTTCTCACTAGTATCCATTGGCAGAACAAGAGGCAACAGCAAAAATTCCGAAATAGGAAACTGAACCTGAATACAAGAAAACTTTTCTTTTTCTATTGTGAGGGTGGTCAAACACTAGAACATGTTGAGTAGAGAGGTTTTGGAGTTTACATCCTTGGAGATATTAAAAACCTAACTGGATGTAGTCTTGGGCAATCTGTGTGTTCTCACAGCAAAGCAGTAAAATAGCCTTTGGAAGTCCATCACTCACTTCTTACAAAATACAGGGGTACTTGTGGGAATGAAACCTCATTAGGATTTTTCCATTTCCTGCCTCCATTCCTGTCTGATTCCTTCACAGCCACAAATGTATTTCCTGCAACTAACAGCACTCCTCCATGCAAAACCCAAGATACTACCCCCTAAAAATATTCAGCAAAAAAGCCCAACAGAACAACTGCAACATTTTGAAAATTGATGACTTCAGTGACCTGGATATCAGATCTGTCCCCAAAACAGTTGTTCCAGCACAAAATGAAGAAAAAGAAGCTGCAGCACATGGGTGAAAATGCACTGACCCACCTCCATCACAGCACAAACAAGAAAGGTGGAAACACGTTATTTCAATGTGAGGCACAATGGGAACAGCCCACCCTCCTGCCTTTCAAATTCTAGGATCCCAACATTTCTTACAGGTTCACTCAGGGTGAGATTCCTCAGTGAGGTACAGATGGGGCTAAACTTTACACTCCTGATTCTGTCAAAAAGCTACACTGCTGTAAAGCAAGACTTGTATGAGAATCTGCTGTACCTTAGAAGTGAAGGGTTAGCCAAGCGACCTGCAATGCCTAATGAATGTTTAAGCACAAAATTCTTTTTCCAAAATAACTGTTTAAAACACCCATTTTAGGGTGAGAAATGGAGATTGCTTTTATAATAGTAGTCCAGTCAGGTTTTCTTCCAACAAAGGCATTTTCACCAGGAGGAACTATTACATGCATTCAAATTGTCTATCAAAAAGTAACTGCTAATTAAGAAGAAAAATGACTGTGAAATTGCAATATAGGCTCCATTTAATTTTACTGGGAATTCCAGGCCTTTACTGTCAGGAAAGTAACACCTCTCATCAGCTCTGTAGACACAAGAATGAGTCACCTCTCATTCTTTGGTTTTTCCAATTAATGATGTGGACTGTTTTCACACACTCACCAACGATTAACCGTAATTGAATGTTTTGTGGGTTTGTTTGGTTATACTACATAGAATTTAGCAAATGTCATAGTGCTACAGAGGGGCACTCCTCTCCCTCCCTCTGCTATTGCTTCATGCTTTTTATACTAAGGTACAGTTCGATATCTTCCCTGAGAGGCTTCAATAAAGGATGAAAATCCCAAGTAGGTCCGTGCATATACTCAGGATCAAGAAATATCACTGGATTTCTCCTTTTTCAGGTTGTGTTGGCAATTACGAAAAGCAGCACGGTTGATTTAAGTCCTCTATGCCATCAAAATGTAGGATGAAAAACAATGACATCTGGGATTTTTCTTCTAATACAAACTTAATTATTAATCAAAGCTCTGACACACACTAAACATTGGCAAATGGCTCGAGAGCATCAGGAATTTATTTTTCTCAGTGGAGTCTTTAAAAGTCTTTTAATAATCATTGACAGGACTAATTTACATCTCTGCAGCCCCTAGTCAGATTTTTTGACCTAATGCAGTTTGTAAGAGTCATGTGTAAGGCAGTTTTTGAGGGGACCAGAGGAAGAGAACAATTGTTTGAAAAACTGATTTTCTTTACAATTCCAGATCTTTTAGGATCCCACTCCCAGAGTTCTACAGATTTTTAATGAAGACTGCATTGTTGACCAATATTTGGGATAAGAAATTGTTTTACTGAAAATCAAATAAACTACTGTGCAAAACAGATCCATTTATTAATCATAAATTCTTCAACTCAGGCTAATTATCACCACTAATCTCAATGCCAGTCCTGCAATATAGGCAAGTTACCAATGAGCAGGTTTTATTTAAAAAACCCCAACAATATATAGGTCTGTAGCATTGTGGTAGCTATTTTCTCATTCCTTTTTGAAGTATAACAGAGCAATTATACGTACCAGATGGTAACATTTTATGCACATTGATCTGGACTCCCTCTGAAATAGCAACTGAATGTTAATGAGGGATAGCTGAATTGCTGAACTCCTTCTCTGTATGTCCCTATGTTTTAAACATGGTTTCTTATTTTGTGACTGACTGTCTTGCTAGGAGGACCAGGATATCACACAGTGTGGATTTCTGTATTTAAATAACATGAGCTGAATTTCACTGACAGAAGAAATCAGATCTATATCAGACAACTGTGGATTAGAATGAGACTAATCTATAACCCTTCTCAAACTTTCAATGATTAGATTTTATTTTTTTAAACTAACTCTTGGCAATTTCAACAGCTACAAAGAAATATGCACGCTTTATAGAAAATTCAAATACTACTATTTACATACTCGCACTGTATTTTCTTCAGGAAGCAAAAAAGCAGGTTTTCAGCTTATTTCACCTTACCCAGTAAAGGGTAACTATGATCAGACTCGACTGTTCGGTTTGAATACTAACTTAAGCCCACCCCAAAGAACCCATAACTCCAACTCTTAGCATTCTTCTATTGAGAGTAAGTATATGTAAGGGAGGAAGGAAGTAGATGCTCTGCACACACACAAGAAACAGACATCCATATAGCTCTGAAAAGAAGGCTCACAAACAGCATTTGGGAAACACAACTGCAACCAAGCACGCACACTGTAAATATAATTAAAAGAATATTGCAAACAGGCCTGTAGTAAATACAAGAAAATAATCTTTCTCTACATTGAAACAATTAGTTAAGAAAGAAGTAGTAACAGCTTGGTGACTGGATTTCTCCCCTTCAATGCAACCCTCCCCAACACCTTCCCTCCACCCCACCCCTTCTTAAAGCTTATCATTCTGATACTTTGAAAGGAACCAAGGTGCTAGAATAGGAATTTTGCAATGAGCTGGCACTAGGTGTCCAATTACCTAAAACAGTGGTGTTTCCACACACTAATTATTATTCTTTCTCTAAACTGCCTTCTTCAGGACTGCCTGCCTCAGCTTAGGATAAACTGAATCCTTCCCAGCACCAGCGTCATCTCAACTCACCTTCAGGTGTCCGTAAGGGCTCCTCTACTAATCTCTCCAACCTGAATTTATTAGTTTTTCTTCATTACCCCATTGTCTGCCACCTCTTCTCCACTAAAACCTAACCACCTAAGTACTGTCATCTTCCTCAGCCTAACTGGCTCTTATTCTCTTTTCCCTTTCTCTGAAGAAAAAACATCTCTTTTGTGATGTTTTTCTATGAAAGTTATAAATTAAACAGCACTCTGTCCTCTTAAATTTTGGAAAATGTCCACAGATGTAAGACCAACAAATGCCTCACAAAGGTTACGCAATCTTCAATCAGATATGGAATGACAGATGAAGCACAGAGCGATAAAGGTGCTTTATAAGACATCATCTCATGTGGTTACTTACACAGCATTATTAGAGGCAGATTAAATTGCATATTATGTCACACGGTGCACAAGATGCCCATTTTTAAAAAAGAAAAAAACCCAAACTACATGTGACCATCCACACAATCTGAGTCAATGATGTTGCAATCAATTTAGCAAAATCATATGGAGAAATGCAGGTGTACAGATGCTTGTATTCATGTAGCTTTTCGTGCACTGGGTATTTACTTATATGAGCATTAAAAACAAAAGGATTTTAACTGTAGAATAAAGGCTTTTCAGTGCCTAATCTCAATTTACAAAGAATTAACTTCTGTGTAAACCAATTAAAGCTGGATCAGACCACAGTAGGAAAACTTGCTACAACAAAAATGCCCACTTCAGCAAGACAGTCAGTTCTCCCTTCTTAATGTACCTATTCTACATTGAGAACTAGTACTCCATGAGAAACAGAAAGGCAAGTACTTTGCATGCATACTTACATAGATTAATACATATCTATAGCCATATCAAAAAGGATATGAATAACACCTTCATCAACTCTGCAGATGGAAGTTTGCAGCTGATCTTCCAGATGCATCAATTTCTCACTTATTACTTCGCATTTTTCTCCCAACTCTGCAGAAAACATGAAGAACTCCTACAGGAATTTGAAAAAGAAAGGAAAAGATGTTTGGTGCTGACTGCAGTTTTCTACATCAAATTTGCATCAAATTAAGGGGAAAATAAAATATTAGTAAGGGGATATGATACTTTGTAGTGCTAAGACATTGTCTGAAAGCAAATTCCCATTAGAGAGGAAAAAAAGTAGTTACTATATAATGATCTGGTTATTCATGCAAAATAGAACAAGGTCTCAGCCTACTTCCCAGCAGAAAAAAGTCAGAATCACACTTTCAGCAGAGGATTAAAAGGGTATGAAGACTAAAGTGCTCTCCCTCTTCCTCATTGTCTCAGCACTGCAGGAGAGAGAAATCTCACGCCGACTACACCATTTGGGTTCCTACATTTCAAGTTGTTCAGTAAATAGGATTTACACTTCTAGGCCATTTAAATATTTAAAGAAGCACCACTTTGGAACCTTTTATAGATGTACTTACTTAAATCTCTTAAAATATCCTTACTTTTTGGAGGAAAATATCTGGCTAGAATATTCATGGACTTTGCTCAACTAATCAGAGAAAATCCACCAAGGTCTTCAAGACCCTAAATTCTATGACTGCAAGACAAAACTACACTTTTTTTACTCTGTTATCATAAAGCAAGACTAAACTTTTAAAAAGAATGGTTCCGTATACAGATATACGCTTTTCCTATTTTAAACTATTCTAAGCCAGCTGCAAATTCTTTCCCATAAGTTTGTTTCATTCAGATATACTACACGTGGGTGATTTGTATTGACTATTACTTTGAGAAATGACCCGAACAAGCAGCAAATTTAGTGGGCAGCAGGGATCAACCAATTTGTGCCACATTGAGATAGGCCTTTCCTCTCCCTCCCAAGGTAGCACAGAACTGTCCACGGTGCATGACAGGGGTTATCTGAAAGGAAAAGATTATAGTGCCAAGATGAAGCTCTGCTGGAGTTATGCTGAAAAAAAAATGGAGTCATTCATCAGCTGAAATCCAGACAACTGGATTTTCTCTAGATCTATGTCCATGCACTCATCTACAGAGCCAGCTGCACAGGTGGTCATGTACAATCTTCAGACAGTTTTTCTCCTCTCTGTACTTGGAGTCCTTTGTACTGATTTGTTGCTATAACAGTAGCCATGAGCGTATGTTTAAGAGAAATTTAGCCTTCAATCAAAGACATTACAAAGAAATCATTCTAACACTTATTGTAACATCGCCCATTGTGAAACAACCTGATTTTCAGTAAACACATTTACCACACCACAGTTCTGTCCTATCCTTATAAATTGCATCACACGCTGCACAGATAGAGAAGAGCTCTGTTTGCTGGCACATCCTCTGTTAGAGCACAGATCTTTGACCTTTCTGTCTTCCTAGGTCTTCTGCCAGACACGGCTATTCAGCAGATCACATGGGTGCACAACCAGCTGCAGCCTGAACCCTGGATAAGTGAGCTGAAGAGAAATGCAGCAAACAACAACAGCTTAGAGACAAAGCACAATCTGAGAATCAGTTGGCCAAGTCCCTGGCTCTATGCATGAGACCCGACCAGCCATATTCAGTCATTGCCAAACAGCAGAATCTACAGCAGTGCTCCACAGAATTTATAGACATAAAAGCGACCCATTGTTTTTAAAATCACAACAGGTGAGAAGTTACACATTCTCCCTACAGCAACTAGGAATGTCCTTTTCTCAAGACTAAGGACAGAATCACAGAACCATTTTGGTTGGAAAAGACCTTTGGGATCATCAAGTCTGCCCATAAACCTAAAACTGCCAAGTTCGCCACTAAACTGTGATGCAAAGTGCCACATCTACACATCTTTTAAATACCTCCAAGGATGATGACTTCACCACTTCCCTGAGCAGCCTGTTCCAATGCCTGACAACCCCTTCAGTGAAGTAAGATTTCCTAAAATCCAGTCTAAACCTCTGCTGGCATAGCTTGAGGCCATTTCCTCTCATCCCATCACTTGTTACTTGGGAAAAGAGATCAACATCCACCTCACTATAATCTCCTTTCAGGTAGTTGTAGACAGTGGTAAGATCTCTCCTCAACCTTCTTTTCTTCAGACTAAACACCCCAGTTCACTCAGCTGCTCCTCAGAAGACTTATGCTCCAGACCCTTTACCAGCTTCATTGCCCTTCTTTGGACCTGGTACAGCACCTCAGCGTCTTTCTTGTAGTGAGGGGCCCAAAACTGAAGACAGTATTCAAGGTGCAGACTCACCAGTACCAAGTACAGGGGGAGATGAGGAACAAAGCTTCCATCCAGCTGCTAAATCTTTATTCAGTACATCAGTAGGACTCCATATGCTGTTAGGGAGCGGGATGACCCAGCCAATTCATATCAATATAAAGCCTTTAAGCAATCATTCTGTGACACGCATGCAAGAATAGGCAACAGTTGTCTGAAAAAACTTCTAGTTAACACTTCTAGTCCTGATTCAAAATTCTCAGTTACTACAGATAGCCACAGTGCAGCTGGATGACTACATTTATTGGTGTACTACTACATAATTTGAATTAATTTTTGACATTTTATTTTTCCCTTTAAAATAAAACTTCACAGCCAAGTAAAGAAATGTTCCAGGAAGGACGGAAGGAAGGAACACAGTGAACAAGCTCCCAAGACTCTAAGACTTCAGGTAACACTGTTCTGCAGCAAAGGAATCTCACTTGCTTTACAAATACTAACTTGTATTTGAGGGTTCTAAGCTTTGGGAAGTAGCTTCTACCCTGCTGCAGTTCCAGGCAAGGACTTCATTTGTGCATTGGTCTTGCAATAAACATGCTTAGAAACAAGAGACTATCATTTTAAACTCGCTAGCTTTCTTTCTTTTGTCAACTGAATACTTATTCTCACCTAAAGTAAAATGTCCATTCTATCTTACATGAAAAAATGTAGTACCTTCTTCCTGAATTATCACATTCCAAGCACATAATGAATTATCTACAAATTTAACACAAATACTATTTACTTTGCAAATTAAGATAAATGAACAATGAGTACTAGGAAAGTGTGCTCAATACAAAATTGTTACAATATGGGAAGGCAGGGAAATCTGAGTAAGTTAAAAAAAGCCACAAACTTGTTTAGGTCTTTGAACACTTAAAACCTATCTGATCATAACTGTATGGCAATGACTATGGTTGCACTGCATTGTAACTAAAACATTTCCATAAGTCAGGAGCTGTATTCTATTACTCATAAACTTCTCATAGGTGTTTTACAGCTTAATTCCTGTTTAATACAGCAATAATAGTAAATGGATAAAACTATTTTTGTATCTACATGGCACAATTGCCTTCTTAGTTGAAATGAGAAAATTCTCTACCAGCAAGACAAGCATCTTCTCTCAGGAACTTCCAGGCACTACGTGAAAACTGCAGGAAGTTCATCATATAAATTACGATTTTCCAGAACATATATATGGCTTTTCTATTTTGGTTTGGAAAGATGGGGTCATGCAGAGAATTCTAATTTAATGTCAAAAAGACTTATAAATGAAATGGAAAAAAATTACACTGTTCTCAAAAACATACAAGAATCATTCTAAATATTCAACAAATTCCACAGCTTCTGCTCCCAGGCCCTCATCTGAAAAAGATTCAATAACCTAGAGGAGTAGATAGGAAAGATCTTTCATGCTTAGTAACGTCACTGATAACATTTTTATTTGACATTTGTCAGTGTAGGTCTGGAAACTGATGTCAGTGACACGCAAACTACTGAGAACAGCTCTGGGTTGGGAAGTGACACTTTACAATGATCAACAACCTCTGAGAGGAGAGTGGACTCTATCTCCAGCTCAACATATTAAAATACAACTCTAAGCTTGTAGGTTATATCAATGCTACAAATCTACTGTAAGTCTTAAGACTTCTTTGGGTATTTTTGCACTAACAGTATTTTTAGGAAGCAGCTAAGAGAGATGACAGGAGTCGGGGAACAGCTGAGATGCAATATTGCTTTTCAGATTTTTTTTTGTGAACAGGGGATGTAGCTGGTTGGGGTTTTGCTCTCTCTTCCCCCCACCTCAAATCTTTAAGCAAGCAAAACCAGCACAAATACAGGTATGACGTTATTTTTTTTTAAGGTGAAAAATCTTCTGTCTTCTCATGCTAAGTAGAAATTCTCATTATCTCCCAGAGAGTCTGATGCAAGAAACAGGAAGAACAGACAATGTTCCAGCTGATGCACAGCTGGAGCATCAGCATATTACATTAAGAGCAGAGGGAATAATTTCCACTCTGGTATTTCTTTCACAAGTCATTTTAGTAACCTACCAACAGGTCCTCAATAGCATTACTCAAGGAAAATGTATGATCAGCTCTTCCAGTGCAAACACCTTCCATGCTCTCTTGGATCTAGTTCAGCAATTATACATAGAAGAATCACTATTGTAGTAGCTAATCTATTAGAGATTAGAGTCTATATTAGGATCTTTGACGGTTGTGCTAAGAAGATGTATCCTTAAAATTCATTCTTCCTACAGAGGAACTTTGTAAAAAAGGAATTGTCTTACTTCAACCTAGCAATACCATAACCCCAATAACACAAAAGCCTTAGAAGACCTTCTGTAGAACATCAACACCAGTTTTCTTTCGCTTGTACTAAATCCACTCTCTCCTATAACAGTTAAAAATCATTCATAACAACATAAACAACAACTATGGAAAGTTGCCCTTGCAGACACATAGTTCGCATTGTGGCACGAAGTTTAGAACAGTGACTTATTGTTGGCAGAAGTGCTGCATGTTTACCTTCTCTCCCCTTGCAAATGTTAACGGAAATTGTAAACGCTTGAAACTCCAGAAAGTCAGGCCAGGCCATCTATCAATTTCTTGGAATAAAAAAAAATGCAGCCATCCATATGTTTGTCCTGCTTGAGCAGATGCTTCAGTAACAGGGAGCCTAAGTGCACATGCCCTCAGATAATGAGCTACACAGCCACAAAGTGTCCAAAGTACAGGTGGAGGAAACATTTGTCCTAACTCTGCATTTCAGATGTCCTGCCACGTGTGCATTGCCCTGGGCAGGTGTCGCAGAAAAGGAAGGCAAAGAGGCCACTGAGAGAGGCCTAATCCCTTACTCTGATAAAAGCGTGTGTTTAATGACCAACAACCATCGTAGCATCATGGCATGAGTGATCAGGAAGCAACCAGGGACCATCAAAGCCTGCTCTGTGACTTGCAGTGAGGTCAAGCCCAGTGTGACTGTCCTCAGCTGATATTTCTCTACACAGCTCTTAGCAGCTGACAGGGATTTTGTGGTTTTGCTCGCAGGACACAACCTGCTCCAGGGCTAAACTGCCCACACAGTGAGCAACTTCTCCTAATGCAAACCTTCCTTGCTACAAACCAAGGTGGTTACATTTCATTTTACCCTTACATAGCACACAATCATAATTAACCATTGGTCGTCACTATCATTATTTTTAACGTGATGGAAGAATTTTTACTTCCAACCAGACTAGAATTTTAAAAGCTTTTATTTCTATCCCTTTCCTTACTTTTCATCAGTGTGTTCCTATTTTCTACAGTGAGGTGCTCAGACCAGTGCCTCTGGAGGCTTCAACATTCTCAGCTAGGCACAGTAATTATTCCTGTCTTACAACTGACATTCCCATTAATGAGGCTACAAATGACATTTGCCTTTTCTTGAAGAAGGATGAAGGTAATGAATTCCACTATCTGTAGTTCACTATAACCCTAGGTTCTGCTTCTGCAGTATTGTCATCTTAGCTGCTATTTACCATCTGTATACATAAATCCAACTTTTCTTCTTCCTCAAATGTAATTTGTACCTGTCTTTTCACATATCCCATCTTATTGATTTCAGGCTATTCTTTCAATCTATCAAGAGCATTTGGAATTCTAATCCTAATTGAAATTATGTAGAGTGGCACATAAACTCCTGGCATACCTCCTTTTTAAAGGCAAATACTAAGTCTCCCTTTTACTGATCCCCTGGGACTTCAAGCTTCCTCTAGGAATTTTCCAAGAAGGTTGTTAATTGTTTGGAGATTGTTTTTCTGGGCTCCTATGCACTCAGAAGAAATTTCATCAGTCTAGTCTGACTTCAGTACATCCCACTTGCCTCAAGACTCCTTTAATTTGTTCAACTCTTGCCACCTTGCAGTGAATACTAAGAGCACTACATATATGGACACAGTTTATCACTTTTAGAGGGATCAAAAGCAAAGAAAACAAGGAAGAAAAAAATATTACTGCCCTCCGTTCTCATTTCATTATTTTCTCATTCATGTGTTAGAATACACACACCCCTTCTTTCAACTACCCCTTACATACAGCTTATCCTTTAACTCCGTTGCCTCTTTGCACATCTTTCGTTTACAGTAGCTTAGAGCGTTCAGTGATCTTGTTGGTTCACTTGTATATTGTGCAGTATCTTTTCAGGCTCATCATTAGGACCATTTTTGACCTTTCCTTTTCGAAATCCTTTTGGGCCAGTGAAGAGTTGCTGACATAGCTATGTAGTCTGTTACTGTGTTTGCTCTCTTCTGCACCAAAAGATGATAGTGCTGTTCTACAAATACTACGTCTCTGGAGGGTACCAACGATCATCCACTTGTTCTTCCTCTTACAAAGCTGGTCCCACAGAAACTTACCTGTGTTTCCTTGACTTTATTTAGGTGAGTTTTTCTTTCATAGAGGTGGTGATCCACCTTTTCTCAGAAGGGGAATCATGGTTGTTTTCTGATTATTTTTGCTCTTACGTTCCACTTACAGACTGCTAGCTTGTTCCGTCAGCCTGTCTATGTGTATTTACGAGAATGCAGCACTACAACATGCTCCTCAGTTTCTCATATGCAACACAATTCAGGCCTAAAGCTTTCCAGACAGCTGTTTTGCAACTGTGACCTACCTTCTCTCCATCACCAGATGCTTTTCCCACATTCCTTTTGCTTGCACTGATGCCCTTCCCTCCTCCACAGGGATACACCACCACATGGGAGTGCTAAATGACTCATCACAATTACAACCTGATGCTGGCAATTCTTCCCCTTGTGCATCTTCTATTACAGATACGGAGGAGTGTCTTTGGAAAGCATCTACACAGGAACAGAGCTTTCCACTGCCTTCCATCACTGTGGTCTGAGTGATGGCAGTCTTCCCATTCTCATCTCCAGTACAGTGAAGATCTTCCCTGAGTGCAAACTTCCTAAAATCAGTTCAGACTACTTCACTGGCTCATTTAGTAAAATTGGGATAATTCCAGTTCCTGCTGTGGGAGGATGAGGCTTTTTACTGACTTACCAATAAAAATTCATGGTGGGCCAGGACTTGGAAAAGAAACAAAAGCACCAAACTGTTTTATAATGTCTACACCCTGTTGTGCTAGGAGTCATCATAGCTGGGTATTAATTATAGGTGGTTCCTAGTATTGTTCACTTCCATCTCTGCTCCTGAGTCCCTAAAATGCAACAATCTGGAATGACTAACAGAGTGATCTCCTGCAGGCAGCAGGAAGACTGACAAGAGTGGATCAGGGGACCAGACTGTAAAGGAATATTTAGGCAAAGCCTTTACATGGTAGAGAGTGCTGACAGTTTCATAGAGCTTTTATAGAGCTGCCTACAAGTCAGCATCAATCCAGCTGTGGCCGTGTGGTAGAGCTTGGCTTTCTAGCAGATTTCCATTTCCTCTACTGGTATCTTTGCTCTCTTAAGTATTCCGGCCCCTACCACAAAATTTCAAAATGGCAAAGCTCCTCTGCTTGTGAGGACTCCAAGATATTAAGCTCTCAGTACATATTTCTACAGTAGCAGTCCTCTATGCCTGTGAGCTCTGGTACATTTGTAGATCCAATACATACATCACACTTGCATACTCTGGAAACATCTGCTGTTACGAAGAAGAACAACTTCTTCAGTCAAAGACTGGGCTGTACTACAGCTTTCAGGTCACTGCTGGACATAACTATGCAGTTGTACTCTCATTTGCTTTGGTCCACACCACTTACTATAGTTCCCAGCAAGTATTCTTCTGTCTCGGCAACTATCGCTACCAATATGCCCTCAAGATTTTGCCCTGTCAGCACTAGGGCTTTTTAATACCTTTATCCCACGGGATGACCTGCCCCTATTTCATGTCATCTGTGGACAAAAGCACCTGCACAGTTTTGCTTTAACTCATAGCAAAGTTCACCAACAAGAAAGGTTATCCGTATTTTCTGCAAAATTCACCTTCACTCTCAAAACTTCCTGGTTTTATCTAAGCTGAACTCACACACAGCCAAGCAGTCCATCCTAGGCATGCCCTCATGTCACAGTCTCCTTGTACACAAGGTCAACAATCTACACGTGGTCTTGCAGTTCGATTACCTTCCTGAGCATTCCAGCTGCCCCATTGGTGGGAATCCAAATAAATGCCTACTCGGAAAAGTCATCCCAAACTGCAATTACTACTTATTTATTCAACATTTGGTCAAACACTTGTCAATCATACTTGACAGGTAGCATGTATGAGATCATGCAAGATGAACTGAGAGTTACTTACCCGTGTAATTAATTTGCTGGCTGGACACAATGCTTGGATGCTACACTTCCTTAACATGTAAGTTGCAGCCCAAGGCATACTGATATAAAAATGGATCAGACTGAATCAGCACAGCTCTTTGAACCAGTATAACTCTTTCACATATATGACCTAAACTCCTAATTGGTATATAGACAGATTTTTGTATGTAAGTAGATTTTTCTCATCACTTACACTCATAGGAAATGCTTTCCACATTACGTAACTATCCTACACTTTCTTAAAAATATAGACTGGGATCCAATATATTTTTATTTATGAAAACAGTGTAAGATGACAAACACCCAGTATTTTTATTCAGACAAAATTCCTATTACCCTGTCATTCTGCTGCAGTATGCTTTTATACTTCAAAAGTAAATTCAAAGGTATTTTTGGTGGTATACAAGGAAGCAACTAAAGCATCATAATTTTGTTCTGTTCCTAAGCATCACAACAGTGCTACAGTGGGGTTGGCTAAGTATTATTGACACTACGTATTAATCCTGTTGTCGGTATGCATTAAAAGCACTAGCACAGGATTGAACTATAAACTCCCTGAAACACACAGCAATTTTGCCATCGTCTTCAATGGAAAGAAAAGAATGGACCCACTCTAGTTGTGTGTGTGTTGTTTTTTCTAAGTGCTTGCACACTGTCTAGCAATTTTTGCCCACAAGTAATACTATAAAAACAAGCGTCATTAGTTCAAATTGAGACCTAGAACAGTCTGTATAGTATCACCGTTTTATATACTGCCTAGAAAACACTTACCTCAGATAAATGACCTTCTGCTCCAAATGAAATGTCTTCCATAACCTGTTAGAGATAAATTATTAAGTATACGGTAGATGCATGTTATATAAACAGTAAGATTTCAATAGAACTTATAAAACCCATATAGAACATTAAAAAGTTATATAAGCTGAACACTTACATCATTTCACTTCACACGCATGAAACATTTCAATTGCCTTCATAATGTAACAGTGGCAGCCACCCAATATTTAAAGCTAAATTTTAATACGTTTTATTAAAGCCTGCCTTTGGCTTCCCAGTTAAGACTCACAAGGAATACTGCTTCAAACAGGAGGACTAACTACAGATTGAAACAAACTTTCCACCAAGCTCTTACAGATCTACACACCATTCAAGGGTCTACAGAAATGTTTTTTGGCGCAAACCCTGTAAGTGATTTGGAGCAGAAGAAATGAGACACCCCACTGACATTTTGTCTTGGTAACACACATTAACTATCATCAGCTCCCCTTTCAAAACTAGCTTTATCTATAAAGTCTATAATAAATTCGGCAATATTTCATTGACTGGCCAAGAGAAAAGAAATCTGATGTTAACAGTATTGAAAAATCATAAATACTTATCACACATAACAGTATTGATAATCTTTAAATAAACTGAGACAGGGATAGTGCTTTGGTAAGGCAATACTTAGTATTACAGGTATGTACATATGTATATAATAAAGCATGAAATCACTACTCTTCCATAAGATCATTATTATAACCGAGTACTGGTCTCAGTAAACTGTCTCAAAAAAGGTCGCTTAGATTTCTTTTATTTGTAATATTAATTTTCTGATTATATTTTAACTGCAAAATACACATAAGCATTAAGCTTACCAAGACGCTATGATCTCTAGCAAAAGAATTAGCATCTTTACCAGTATCACACAGTATCCACCATTATCACACACCTACACAACAGTACCACACGCTGCTAAGGGGCATCGTAGTGCACAACAATACAAGTGAATGTACAATGAAGATCTGACCATTGTGTACAAGCCAGCTGCCTGTTGCTACAGAAATCCTTCCCAGTTTGGATCAATACAAACAACATTCAAACACTGACTTTCATTGATGCTTAATGCTGACATTTAAAATGAAGATTAAATTTCAAGTTTCCAAATTATTTTTGAAGCTCTACAAATACAACTTTTAATTAAAATTCAAATGAATGCACAGTTTATTTAGTTTTCTTTAGGCTTTGTCCTTTACACATTGTGCATCTGCCTTCTAGACCGCAGGCTGTGTCAATTCACAGTAGCAAGTTAGAGCCTGCTGACAGAGGCTTTCTTGGTGCTTGCTATTGTTAAATTCTGAAAAATGTTGTATCGTATCCTGTGATGACTTATTTTTAATGACAGATACCACATTAAATATTAACTATTATTTTTTCATGATTGTCCACTTAGTATCACTCAGGACATTCAGTACCATTAAAAAAAGTGAATCACATGAAGGCTTTGCAACTGTAGAACATACTCCCAACAACAGAGCGCTCTACAAAGACCCTGAAACATCATCCCAGATGGCAGAGTTGAGGAAAAGACAGCTGTCCTTACTCTTACTCCTGCTCTCTGTTTCTTCTATAGTGAAAAAGCGAAAAATTATCTACAAAGAATTCTGATGGCACAATTACCAAAAAATGCTGATTTACTAAAGTAAAACTACTGAATTTTGGTTTTTACCTGGTAACTTTAATCACCTCAGTTTTCTTGAAATCTAGGTGTTTCTTTCCTTCATAGTGAATAAGAGGGAGCACTGCACAGCATGCCAGATAGCAGAAGAAGAAGAAAAAATGATAGGTCAGGAACTCGAGCCTGCAGGTGCACACATACCCATGTTCATCAAGATACTTGGTGTTAGGGAGGTCCCAGCACACACACCTCTCTCTATTAGTTATCATCAGTGTTTCACCAGGGGTTGTAATAAGGTTTTGCTTACACATACATTATTAACAAGCAAAAAATAAAGCAAGGTATCATAAGGAGTGGCAAAAGCAGGTGTTAATGTCTGAAGAGAAATGAAATGTTACTGTGAATTTTAGAAATCATCCAGATATGTATTTAACTATGTAATAATGATGATGGCAACTCCCACTTCACTCACGTCACCTGGGCAAAATAATTTGCAGTCAGCTTAAAAGCATGAAATGTTGCTGGGATGAAACTAAAGCCTATCTTTAATTCTCCAGAGACTCGGGAGAAAAATCAAGTCAAATTAGTCATGAAAAGACAAACTAGAACCGCAGTAATGGGGCACCCTAATTTCATCAAGATAACTGCCAGCTACAGAATTCATGCTTATACGAAAATTCAAGAATCCATCTCAAATACAATAGACAACAAGCTGACTTTTGACATGACTGAGGCTAGTAATATTGTCTATAACTTTGCTTCATCGCTTTAAAAAGAACCTATAATTTACTGAACCATCTGCAATAGAGAGGAGTCTTAATTTTTAAGTGTTCCACAGGACAATTTTTGTTGGTCTCACTTTGTTTAGTATTAACCAAAAAATTGGTAGTAATGTTTTAAGAAGCTGAGCTGCAAAGGTACGTGATTATCTTTCCTGGTTAACAGTCAGCATTATAAAGGAAACCCGATTTACCTGATTATTTGCAGATGCCACAGTCTATCACATAAACAAAGTGGGAAAAAAAATCTGTACTGTCTTAGAAAGCACAGTTATGAAGACTATAAAGCAACTGTTGACAGTTAATAAACCTATGCTCACGTACTACAGGAAAATATCTGAATTTTCCAATAATTTATACCTTACATATTTTATACCAGAATACGTCATATTTTATGATCTAGTAAGGATATTTAATTAAAAATGAAAAACAGCCCCTCTGCAAAGCAATATCTGAGGATCTCAGTGAGAATTTCTTTCCATTTGCCTGTTTTGCTGGTCTTATTGTTATGTCCCTTATTTGTTTCTTTTTTTTCTGATGAAATCTATACAATAAGATACAGTTATATGCAAGAAAACTGTATTTATAGAATACATCAGCAAACCCAATATCCACTCCACAGTAATACCTAGCCAGATACAACATGATAAATAACTGGAGAACTTCAGTATGGCATTTCACCATAAAGTAAATCAATCACCTGGGAATGAAATGTACCTCCGAAGGCATACACATGCCAGCTACTGTTATCTTTTGCTATACTGTTTTGAAGTAAGTAATTAAGCAACCTCTCAATACAAAGAATGCCACTCCTTCCTTCTGTTTCTGTGACTGACAGCTCTCTCTAGAAGTCCCCCAATGAGCAGAGGTGACACAGTCGAAGAGAACAGTCATTCTAGAAACATGGCAGTCACATCAAGCTACTTTTCTCCCAGGCGACACCACAGCCTTGTTAAATAATAACAAACCAAGTATGTTGACAAATACATGCTTTTCTATTAGATATGCCCACTTCCTGATAAAGGACTACAAAAAGGTTCACTACTAAAGGACAACACTAAGTCTTTCCATGAAAGTGAAATGAATGTCTATGTTGGAGACTAAAAGTCACACTGCTACTTTATTTGCCATAAACATTCAATTATTTTAAAATTTTAAAAATGCAATACTATATAACAGAGCACTTAAATGCTACAGAAGTGGTTTGTCTTTCAACTAAGTCATTTCGACATTTACAAATCAAGACATATTCCCTCTTGCACTTCAACACATTAAAAACTGGAAGTTAGCATGATCTGTAAGTTTTTTTGGTTTTATATTCTGCCTTTTGATGAACTACTAGGTGAAGTTAAGGAATGTTAAGCTATAGCTCTTCTCTAAAGTATAGGTACTGCCTGTTATTCCTACTGAGATCCTAGAAGGTTTACTATCTAAGATGTACTTGTTTGCGTAAAATTTCTATGCCCCACAACAAGCTAAAAACCCCAGCTCCTGAAAGTATAAAACCAAGCAGATCAACCTTAATTCCAGAATATAGTACATATGTTGGGTTTTTTTAATGGTTGCAGTCATCACTGATGCATGACTTTGCCTCAATGGTCAAAGCTGCAGGCAGCACCAAGGCAGAGGAAGGCTAGTCAAGTAAGCAGAGAGAAAACAAAAACTTATGCTAGACTCCTAAAAGCTAGAACATGAATGAACATTCTTATACTAATAAAATGGCTTCTTTTTTCCTTTAAAGTTTGTCAGCCCTACGAGTGCTGTGGGACTAGATGCAGGAATATCTCCCACAGGTTCCTTTACTGATGGGCATTTCCATGTTTGTATTTACATATCAGCTTCATAATGGGTTTTGGCCTGTTCTCAAAATGCAGTTTTTTCAGGATAGAAGGACAGGCCAGATCCCAGGTAAAGGCATTTATACCACAAAGTTTAAGCACCTAGATGAAGAGCTAAAGTTAAGGCATAGTCCCCTTAAGTTCCTTGCTCAGAACTCTGCTCAGACAGAGACAGAGGAAACTATCAAAAAACAAGTTCAAAAGGAGGAGCTTAATGGAAACACTGCAAATATGCTTTCCTCTTCCATAAGCATATGGGTAATCTGTCCCTGAGTCCAGAAACTAACTCCAGAACCAGAAGTCACTCCACTTCAGTTCCCTAGGTGTCATTCTAGGATAGCAATGCTGATTTCCAGGGAAATGATCTGGACTGGCAGGGGTGAAACAGATGATTATCTACAGCCCAAATCTCAAGAGAGCTACAGAAACGGTCACAAAACCCCAGACCCTGCAGAGCTTCCCAGCTGCACTTCTGAAAGGGAAGTGCAGTTCTCCAGGACCAACAGAACCGTTCATAATGTCTAGGTAGACTCATCAAGAACGAGGTGGGGGAGAGAATCAAAGGCACAGCTGACCATTTCCAATAGAAATGCTCTCTATGTGGAACCAGTCCATAAACCAATTTCCCTAAGAAAAAGCTGCAAGTACTATTGAAGCTCTATATAAGAAAGAATTTTACTGATGAGATATTTTACAGTAAGGCAAAAGCCTGCTTTGCACTAAGTCTCAGCTAGTATAAATGCAGAATGAGGCATCAGCTTTCAATTTAATATACAGTTCAATGTCTCTTAACATTAGGTGTGACTAAGCACACTTTTAATTTTTGTCAACCAAATTCCAACGCAATTAAACTGACAACTCCTGTTGTTAAAACAACAGCTTGCTTACCTTGGCAGTGCAATTAAAAGATTATTAGGTAGCTGTACATTTTTAAGCATGCATGACATTCCAGAGCAGAACATAGAAACTTCAAAGAAATTTGGCAAACCCTTTAAGCCTCATGATTTTTCCCTCCTTTTAATATTTGTAGGATGCTGGAAGCCTACCACTGTCTGAGCCAGGAAGCCTTTGACCATTTCACTAGGGGGAGGAAAACGTACGTATTTGAATCCCAATGTACGTTCTGTATTCATTGCCTGCATAATTTCCACATTTTAAGAATAATAATCGTGAAAAGAAAAAGGGTTAAAGAGCTTCTGAGAAACTAATAAGTTATTTTATTCATGTCCCAGATTGAAGGCCAGACGTTAACTTCATATTTAACCTGCCCTGATGACCCATCACCCAAGATTCAACTCCACCTCTCAAAAGAAAAAACAGCAGCATTGCTTGAAATGCAGTTGTAGAATATCTCAGATACCTCTTTTAGCTCACAGTGTTTAGGGCAGGGAACAGTGCTCCACTCTGTGCCCTTTGGAGAGTGATCTTCTTTTCTTTTCTCGGAATCGGATGGGCCTCCACCAGTCATCTCCATCTCATCCATTTGGTTCTTGTCTTCCTCAAAACCACAGCAACTAGTTTCTTTCAGTTGAAACCCTTGGATCAACAGCTGACAGGCCTCCAAGTCAGCTTCCCACACTCTTTGGAGCAGCTGGCTCCTGCAGCTGAAATAAAAGTCAAAAGAAAAGAAAATTGCAGTTCAGGGAGAATAGTTGCTATTTCAAGTAACTTCTGGGGCAACTGCTTATTACTAGATAGGAAAATAAAAACAACAAAAATACAACAGCAGCTCACATACTTCCTCAGTGATAACACAAGCTATTTCAAACTGAATAGCAGTCAAATTATGGCCCTATTACAAAGTTAATGCCATAAAAAACCACCTTTGTGCTAAGATGTTGCTTCCAACAGCACAGCGTGTGCTGGCTGTGTGTGACCTCCTCCTGACTGGACACCAGATCAGGGGTCTCGCAATCACAACCAGAGCTTCCTTTATGCTATCAGATATTCGGGCCTGTCATCCTAAAAGCAGTCATGTGGTTTTCCTGAATTTGATGTAGATGATCACATATGAGCAATCATACTATTTTCTGCATTAATTTAGCTCTAAGTTTTGGAAAACAGGTACACTAAATTTCTTGTTGGATTGAAATGTGCTTGCTTCAAATCTGGTGAATCAAATTAGATTAAACTATAATTATCTTCCTTTCCTTCAATCTTACTCTTTTGAGTGCTATCCTTAGCTTTCACTAATGTGCTTTGGTTTTTTTCTATCTACTTTGTTATCCCACCAATGAAAAAAACATAAGCATTAAGAAATTCAAAATACTAAACTTCTTCACACTTTTAAACCACTGATCATCTCTCAAAGATGTTAGCAATCATAGATTACTAAGAGAAGGAAAATAATTATTTGATTTGAACTTTTCTGACTAAATTGAATAACAGCTTATGTTTTATTCTAAATGAAGGATAAAGGAGCTGCACTACTCACAATGAGTTCATTAAATTAATAAAGGTATGTTTTTAACTCTACAAACTGCACAAGACGCCACGCTGTAAAATTCACACAGCAATATTTTGAGACTGAGAGCAAAATTAAGCTCCAGAAGCTGAGCTCCTTGATCTGTGCTTATAGCCAGTATATATATGTTTATTGAAGGCAAAATGCAGCATGAGGTCCACAAATTGGTCTCCCCTAAGGAGTTCAGAGTATCACTAATTAGAAAGGGGGGAAAAAAAAAACCTGTGTTCCATCCAGGTAGTATTTCACTTACCGAGCCAGAAAAATTAAATAACCCCCTAGTGTTTCTCTACTTGTCAGTCACATCATCATGGTTACACTTACATTTCCCTGCAGACATACATAAGTCCATTTACTTAGTTTTTGAAAAAGTTTTTTTGCAGCTATATATGGCTTATTATTAAAGGCTCAAAAAATACAGTAGGGAACTAAATCATGATTTCCAGTGGACAGTTTGTTTTGACTCTTCAGTCTAATGAAGAGCTCTATTGATAGACAGAGATAGTGATGTATGTGGTATTTGCAGTGGAGGTGAATAGCATATGTAGAAGTACAGCGTAGTGGTTCCTGGGCTGCTGTGATTCGGCCATGACTCAGATCATTGGTCAATATGCTTTTGATTGCATCTAAGTTTTACACCTATTTTAGCCATCAGCATCATTAGAACATACTGCTAATAGACTGCTTTTATTTTAAGGAAATATTTGTTTTATCATTGTATCTGTAAAACTGACGTATCTTGAACTAAGATGGTATACTGAACTTTTCAACTGTAATTAGTGAAAGCACATATGCTTGGATATTCTGAACATACCTAAGCTCAAGGACTCTGCACCTTTCAGTCAGCATTTTGAAATTCAGTGCTTAGAAGCATTTTTACAAACATATTTGTTACATGAAAATTATCTGAAAGGTAGAAACAGCTGACAGAGAAACACATACCAAGTAATTATCAAAAATTATGTTGTCCACAGCATGTAAAAGTCTTTAGGTTTTACATCAGGTGTAAAATCAAGCTCAATCAAATTCCGTGGTTTGGTTTATGCAGGTTCAATCCACTCTAAAAGTGCATTTACAGTCTCCATGAAGCCAAAAGTATATGGATGCCAGTACTGAACATGGTGATGTTTTTCAGGTATGCAACTTTTCAAAATGATAGATTGAGATTGAATCAGATTTTATATTATTCCTACACTTATAAATATTTTATGATGTATCAGCCTCTAGGTGTTATATGCCTGTCTGCACATTACTATCAAAGCGGTATATGCGGCAAGTTCAGTGGAGGTGTCAGGAACAATTTGTTGGAATCCACAACAAATTACAATCCTTCAATCATTTATACAGACCCCGTAACAACAAAGCGTACCTTAATCACCCACTGATTATGAACCTCCAAGTGCCAGAGTGCTCATCAGTCCAAATTGCCAGGCTTCATGCAAACACCAAACAGGTTACAATGATGGCCCTCTTCTCAGAAAGACTTTAAGTATAAAACAAGCAACGAGAGCTACAATACCAGCAAGGATGTTCAAAGAAACACCGAGACAACAGTGGACTGAATGTGGCACTGAACATGGCATGTTAGTTACAGTACAACAGTTTAATTAGTTATATCAGTAACTAATAACTCTAGTCGCTGTCAAGGGCACTCAGGTATCACAGTGAATGAGAATTTTAAGGACTTGAGGAAGACCAATGAAACAGATCAGTGGATATCAAAGATCTTCATCCCTCCATAAAGGAATCAGGTAAGAAAGGCAAAAGATGCTAATATAAAAACAAAGGGCAATTGATTGATACCAACATGGTTTAACATCTGTAAATGTCTTTCAATATAAAAGAAAAAAAAAAGACTGAGCAAGTGGTAAAAGACTGTCAGAAGATTGTTAGCAGCCTTGACATTGAAGGCCAGCAGTTATGTTTGATGTGACAGGACAGAGGGAACTAATGGAGAAAAGCAAACAAAGTGAAATGATCATAAACACAGAATTATAAAATAAAAATGAAAAAAGAGAGAGTGAGAAAGAAAAGTCATTGCAGAGGCAATAGCACCTTGCATGGATGAAGGTAGGGCAAGACTGTTTTTATCAAGTCATGGCCAGGGAAATGGATGCTGGAGTGAGTAAGACACAAGACAATCCAAGTAATTTTTTAGCTGGGTGGGCAGCAAGGCCAGGTCTTATCTCAAGAGTTCTATGCACAAACAGTCTACAAGAGCAGACCTAAGCTGACCTGAAGAATGACTGAAACAATCACAGAAACACAAAAGGATGCATCAGGCAGAATTCTGGATTAGGTCAAGTTGATGATGATGAAAGAGCTGTCAGAAAAAGAGAGTCGTTTATGGGTAGAAGGAAATGAATGTGGAACAAAGATTTATCCTTGAGTTCTCTTCAAAAAGTGGCAACTGAAATGGTCATTGCAGATCCCTTTATCAAGTCTCAAATAGTTTTCTAGGAAACAACACCAGAGACCAGAGGGTACAAGGAAACTAGCGGATATCTTCAATCTACACATAATGTTGGGCACAATTTGCGTCAAGAGACTTATTCAGCAAGGATTGTTTCTCTCTTCCTTGAAATACAAAGAACATTGCTCCTCTGTCTTTTCACAAGATTCCCAGAGGTATCAATGGGGGCTCTCTATGTGGCTCTCCGCACATTATTCTAAAGCTATTTATAGTGCTAACTGGAACTATTAGAACATGAGTCTCCTACTGAGGGCTCTGCATACATACAAAAGGCACATTCAGTTCCTGAACATTATAGCCTAAATGAAAACATACTCGTGTAAAAATAGCCAAAAGATCTTTATATTAAACCCTATTTAAAATAAAAACAAAAAAACCAAACAAACAAAAAAACCCCCAAAATTTCATCAAAGCAAATAGGAATCAACAAGGGGAGATGTCACTACTTGTAGATTTAATCATCTCTGGTTTTTAGAAATGCCTCTTTGAGTGAATTGTTATATGTGGCACTCTGAGGTCAATGCTGTGTGTAGACAGATGTTACTGTTTATTTTAAGGGAAATCCTATAGGAAGCCACTTCTTGAAAATCAAGAGTGACACTGAAGCTAAAAGGCTACAGTAGTAAGGCTACATAGTAAGACACGTATTTAGAAACTGTATAAACAAAAGATAACTTATGAGAGGAGATTAATTATCACTAAGAAGAAATACTCTAGACCACTTCCTTCTAATAGGCGAGCAACATGAAGGTGCAGATTCAGGAAAGCAGGCACTCATCTTTTCCTAGTACCTGGCACACGTTAACACTGCATTCACTGACCCTAAAGGCAGTTTTCTCCAACAACAAACTAAACAAAATGCAACTAAAGCAGTCTGCCAGAAACAATGGGGATTTTCATTACGACAATTAAAATTGTCGTAAATATCGGAAAGTTTTGAGGCTTGCCGAAAATGGCAATGCAAATCAAAAGACTTGGCTTTATATCCCCATTCTTTGTTGATTTACTGCACACACCAGGGAAAGTTTCTCTATTATTTTGTCACTCACTTCTATTTATTTATAGCACCACAGGTAAGAAACTCGCTTTTCTTACGCTACATTTAGTTACGTCCTTGTTGCCTTTTCTTAAGGCAACAGCCATGCAGTGAACAAAGGAGGCAAGTAAAAGAAAGTACGGAGTAACAATACTTCGAGGAAGGCAGGCAACCATATTGCTTTACTGTTAGCAGAAATCCACCCTCTGATTTGGTTTATCATATTGATGAGGCAGAAGGTACAGCTAGGGCTGATCAGATCACAGCTCTCAGCTGATGAACATAGAAGAAAAAAGGTGCAGGAAAAGTTATAAAGAAACCCTGGACTCTTACCTGAACAGCATACTAGAAAGTCACCTTTCCTAAATATCTGAAATCAAAACCTTCTGGTTTTATTTCTTGCAAGACTCCCTAATCCTATAAACCCCTTCAAACAACCTCAGTTTCACTATTCAACTCCTTGCATTGTCTATTTTGTCAAGTCTCCTCAGGAGCCAAAAATATCATGCATTGACTTCATATAGCTCCAGTCACGTGGTTGTCCCCCACTGCAGGAAACTTAGTTCCTTCTCCTTCATTTCAAAGCTCACTGACAACACTTGTTTGCTGTTCAGCAGTATTATTGCACTTCTCCATGTGAAAACAAGACTCATTCCAACAATGTCAGGAGACTCCACGCTCCCCTATCAATTTGCTCTAACACCCACCCCTACCCTGCAGACTAGCAAGAACTCCTAGGCATAGTCTGAAGCTTGCAGTACATTTCCCTTGCATAAGCAACTTGCTTCTCTGACTTTGCCTTTACCCTTATAAAACATACAAAAATATCTAGAAAACATTAAACGTAACATTTGAGCCTCTGGAGAACACCATGGACCGGGACCACAAGAGCCCAAGAAACAATCCTCACAATCCCCATCTAACTTCTAGACTTCTACATCTTCAAACCCTAAAAATTTTGCACTGGGCTGACTTTTCTAATACATAAACCTTATGAGCCACAGACAAGTGCTCAGCACAACAGCCCTATCCAAAAGACATCTAGCACACTAAGACAGGATGCAATAGTGCAGCACAGAAACGTGGATGCTACTTTCACACAACTGGAAGAATGTGTGATATAACTGGCTCTGATTTCTACAGCATCCCAAGAGAAGATGCAAATGCGCGGAAAGGGACAGATTTGAGGTGGCTATGACAACCTTCTCTCCTGTATTCAGGGATGTAGCAGCTAGAGTATACGTGGAGGTGCAGTAAGCAGAATACCTGTAACCAGGTCTCTTGTGTCTTTGTTGAGTGATCTAACCTCTACAATATTGCTACGAGACAATCACCCCAGTCTTTAAAATTATGATGGGAGTAGGAGCTATCATTTCTCAGCTTTGGGAGCAAAAAGAAGAGTAATAGTTCAATTCCCTCATTCCTTACATCCCAAATTTCAGGCAAGTTCTAGTGGAGAACCCCAAATACAAGCAGACACCTGCTTGTCTGAGATATCTAACATTGTAGACACCCAAGGGCCAGTATAAAAAAAAAAAATTTACAGAATGCAACTGAAGTCTAACAAAAATACTTCGGAAGAAAAAAATGCCATATTGGAATGCAACCACTCAAATGCTGCACAACCTCCTTCAGACTGGTGCTGCCTGCTTCACAGACCTTGCTGCTTTCACATCTCCTTGCCCCATCTGAACTTTCAGTCCAGGGGCAGTGTATTTCTGCAGGTCTGGAAGCACAGACAACCTCTACAGGTTTATACTCCATTCAGATGAAAACTCCTTTTATACTCCTTTCAGTTGAAAACCTAACTCTCTCCATCCTTGCCTCTATTTTCTGTGCTGTCACCTAAGATGAAGACCTTACGAAAGACCATACACATAATAAGCATATGTTGCCTGCAGAATTAACTAGTTGAGAACATCTAAACTACTTGTTATTTATATGTATGATGTTCCATTTGTAAACCATTTTAACTGCATTGTTTTCTCCTTGTGTGAAGCACTTCATAGTATGTGAAGAGGTAGGGAGGGAGGGATGTGAAGATGTACATATATGAAGGAAACAAGCCTTTAAAAACAAAGTACTTATATAAGCTTAAATATAATCATAGTGACATTAAAGCAAAATCAATGTAACATGTGAATATTACGTATTTCACGGTGCTACAAAAACAAAGGACAGAGTATTCAAATGTGCATACCAAATTATCAATGCAGAGTAAACAAAGGGGAGCCATGAGTAGGCAATCTCCTACTTTGAATTTGTGGCTGAATGATTTCTATCAGCAGCAGAGATACGTCATTAAGAATACAGCCATTAGTGCAGAAGGCAAGACAAACTCTGTATAAGGAGGGAGGGCTGGAAGCAAACCACCACCCAGAACTAACTGCAAGTGGGTCCAGTGTATCTGATCCCCTTAAAGAATTTCATTTTTCTCTCTAGTTCCACAGGCTTTGATTTTATAAAGTATTATGTTTTATAGCAATAAGTGTAAGTTAACAAAGTGATGAACCAAATATAAATTGTACCTTTTTCCATAAATTCCAGTCCCCTCTCCAAGAAAATCTAAATTATATGTAGTGTACCAAAATATTTCTCACATGAAGACTCTACTAGATTCTCATATTAATGTTTTAAATCAGTTCAGGGCATTTAGTACACACGTATAACAAGGTTATACCACCAATTCTATAAATTGCATAATTAAGAAAAAATGGTTAAATGCATTCTATTTTAATGGATGGATTCTAAGACTCCCAAGGAATTTTCTCAAACTTTTCAAATGCTATTGACTTCAACTGTCTTTACGAAACGTTTCTTTAAAAAGGAGGCTAATAACAACAAATAAGAAACAATGTTAATGTAAAAATACATGGACCCTTACGGTGATCTCAGTAAACAGAAAACCATAAATATCTGACAGTATTTTCTGCCAAATGTTTAAAATAATGAAGCCTATCAGTTATACTCATTATCTACAAATTCTAACACTCAGTAAAACACTACCTACTGTATCCAGGATACTGAAGGATTAGAACCTACACTGAAATCTCAAACCAATCCCCTGAGAATCACAACATCTTTCTCTTACACATAGAAAAAAACCCTGATATCAGCATCTTAAGGACAGAAGTATCACCTTGTATTTTATGTGAAACGTACACATTTTATGTCTGCTTTTTCTTTCCTGGCAGGCATGTTCAAAACAAGGAGGAAGAACAATTTTTCTAGTGCTTAAAACCAATAATGGACATTTGATGAGTGTTATTAAAAACCAAGATACCACACAACACTGAACAATATTTCAGGCATTTTCCCTCCCATTCTCTAGCCATTTCTTTTACCCAAATCAAAACTTTAATCATGGCCTGTCATCTTTCTATCTATATTCAATGTCACTCTGTTATACTTAAATTATCTCTATTGGAAATACAAAATGATAGACTGCTGCAGCTGATGTTTTTCACTCTGATTCTTAATGGGACAGACATGTTGAATGCAGGAAATTAAGTAATTTACAAGGGAAGAAGGAAGGCACCTTGTAGTAAGAATTTACTACTCAATTTTGTCCATACATTTACTGTATAGTTGATTATTATTATATTACCTAATCTATAATGTAAAAAATTTACTGCCAGCTTTCATGGCTATTTATTTATCTTTTAAAAAAGGAATAAAATAATGATCCTCTGCTCATACCTCTACTGAAACATCTACTATAAATAATCCATTCTAAGAGTAAAAAAACCTTAACTTTGATAGATGAGGAGAAAGCTACCAGGGAATTCTTCTTATTAAGCAGTCCGCATGAAGCCAGTTTGCAACCCTAGTTTATCATTCACCTCGTTCATAATCTGATAAAGCATCTCAAGTTTGGTACTAACTCTGATAACTCAGTCTGCATCCTGCTTGCCTTTGGCTTCTGTAATAACAGCAAAGCCCCACAATGTCATTAATCAGTTGGACTGGGGAGAGTTAACTGGATGGGAATTGCAGGAATGAGATTTTTTTTTTTCATCCCTATTTAATATTTGACCCAAATCAAATTTAAAGGAGAGAAATGAATTAGCCTCTGATTTTGGAAAGCATGCATCTCAGGATCTATGTATCCATCTAAGTTCTGTTCAAACAGTTAAACTGCTGCCCAACTGATCCCACAGGGGATCCAACCTCTAGTGACTTCCACTGAAACTATTCAGCAGCTTCCAAAGTCACAACCAGTTCTAATCCAAGAAAATACAACTGTTTCCAAAAGTATGCCACAGGAAGAAAGTACAGCGTTTGCATTAAGGCCACATTCTCAGCTGCCATAAATTCACGCTGCTGCATAAGCAGCAACGGCTATTTATACCAAGAGAAGAACGTGTTCTTATCGCAAAGTGATTAGAATGAGCCTGATTTCTTTTTGTTTATTACAGTTTCTGACCAAAAGTGTTAGGAAGCATATAGAAGGAATCTACAGTTCTCCTATCATTTTTGTTCATCTCTGTTCTCCAATATAAAATTCAACAGTTCATTATATTCCCTTCTCTGAAAGGATAACAGATTTAGACTTTCAGTGTCAAGTGGGTTTGGGAACATGAATCACCCTGTGTACTACTGACTGAGCAGGAAGTTAGCACACATAACGATTAAAAAAAACAGGACCAAAAAAAAATGACCTTTTAGAAGAGATACAATTGGGAGAGATGACGTATTTTCATGTGGCAATGTACCTTAGAACTCAACCTTTGCAACCAGGAAAACACACCTGGAAAATTGAGTGTTGGCCAAATACTGAAGTCAATAGCCATGTACTTACAGAGTTCCTCTGAAACACCTGAGCACGAGGTGGCCCACTATAGCTGCAGGGTTAAATAAGGTCAGGAGCCAAATCCCGTTCTGGCTCAGAAAGTGCCAAAGAGAAGCGGCAGAGACTACAGATCTGTCCTGGCTGGACCCTGTTAGCTACAGTGAACCCTGCACTGCTGACCACAGTACACTTTAAATTGCTGGGGCCTACATAACTTCCCCACTGCCAGACTATGTTTCCAGCAGTAAGTGCATTAAGTAATGACGCTGTCAAACGCTAGTGGGAAAGACTGTTCCAGTTGCATGCAAGATAGAGCTATACTACATCTTCATACTTGTGCTATGTAAGTGGGAGTACTTTATTTATTTTCTACTTGTTAACAAGATGCTTGTATCTAATTGGCAAGTCAGGACTTTGCGTAAAGTTATCATCCAAACACAGGACAGGCGGATTTAGCAGCACTGCAGAACAGCAGACAGATGACATTAGATGCCCATCCTCATCTCATCCTGTCCAATCCTGCTCAAGGGAGATGACAAAGCTTCTGAGAAATGCACAAATTTGTTTCAAGTCCTGTCTTCAAGGATGCACTCAAAACTGGTAGCAGTAGGAAAACAGACATCCACCTCTGAATAGTTTTCTTGCCAAGTTCAAAAGGGATCAGGTCTTTCTCATTACATATATTCACCTACGTGCAACGACCAAGAGGACCTGGTAAGATAAGCAAAGCTTAGCGTCATGGTCACAGGGATAACCAGTTTTGTGCACCCCTCTCTCCCCTCACATAGTCATATCTCCACAACTAAGACAGGTTGAGGCTTGCATGAAATCAGCTCACAGAGAATACAACAGCAGGGCACAGCTGGCAAGGCACAGGTGACGCTGATGGGCAAAGAGATGCACTTTGAGGAGTTTACAGCTATGATGCACACACCTTTTGCTCTAATAAAAGTCTGGAAAAAGTCCTACAAAATTACTGGAAACAGTCTTCTGCTTAAGCAGATGCCTTTTTATCAGTTTATCAGCATCAGTCGCTAGTTTCTAGAGTGCTTCACACCTGACACTATGGTCTTACTAAACATCTGCAAATAACGCCGTTGCACATTTTCTCCGTTATCTCGATGGGATAACGAAACTACGATCCTTCAGCTTGACAGAGCATCCAAAGGTAACTCCTCAGCAGATATAGCACACTCTCAGTGCATCTTCATGTTGATGATTTTGGACCTTATCTTCAGACATCCTCTGAAAATACTAGGATGAGGTCAGTGGCTGAACACTCTTTCTGAAGCACAATGGAACTGTGAGATATTTCTATCTCACAGTTAAAGCATTTCTGTATAGGAAATGTAAAACTATTAAAAGTAAATCACCAGCACTCTTTTTACCAACCTTCCCCTCACTAATGCAAAGGTATATTAGCATAGATATCTACAAGAAAAATTGTATAGGCTTTGAGGTCAAAAAGCCACGCAACCTACTCTCAAGGTAGAGAAAGCCAGTATGATTGATGTCAGTCATGTTCTACATTCACCATTAACAAAACAGGATCCTGTCAGCATTCACAAGTACAATCAATTAACAACAACAACAAAAAAAGATAAATATTAATTTTGAGCTCCTGAGAAAATCCATGTAATTCAATAAAATAGGAAGAGATGAGAAAACAGGAAAGAGCACAAGTGATTGAAAAAAATAATCAAGGAAAATATTACTTCTGCTCCAAATTAGGGAAATCTCAGCACAACAAAGCCACAAAGGGATAAGAATTACTTATTCTTGATGAGGCAAGAGTTCACAGTGGAGAGGACTACCATGACATTAATGAGTTTCAACAAAGTGTTGAAGCTTTGCAGGCATGACTGACCAGCACCAGAACAATGCAGCATAAGCAAAAGGCATACAGAATAAGAAAAGACCCTATCAAAATAAGAAAAGACCCTATCTAAATACGCAATTACTAACCGGCTAGAGACCTGTGAACTTTCAGCACATTTTCTTTTTAAGCAAGGGCAATACCTTCTGTTTTTAGAAGAGTAGACCCAGCCTTGCCCTCTGATGATTTTTGCTACGCTAAGTATGAAGTGAATGTAAGACAAAGAGCCTAGAGGGAAAGGGGGGAGGTCGACAAGCTTTTCCATGAATAAGCAGCAAAATCTCCTGTCACCTCGTCTTTGCCAATGCGGCACACTAACTAGTGGAGTTAATTCAGTAACTTAGAAAAAGCCCTAGCCTAGATTAAACCTCAATTAATATGGACAGCGAGTTACTAGAGACTGTGGGACCATGTGATTTGCTTTTTCTAATGCTTTAAAGAGACACTGGAAACTGGCCCCAAATCTGACCTCCTTTTTGGTTTAATTTCTAAAAAGATCTCATTTCAGCATTGAGTAGTGGAAAGTTCTGTTCTTTTTAAATCTCATTTCAATGCTGAACATTGAACAGAAAGAACAGAACTTTCCACTACTCCTCATAAAACAGCACAGTCGTGTGCCACAGCTACCCCATCTCCAATTAAAAAGGAAAAAAAGAAATTAATATTCGTGATCCAGCATCCCTGAACACGCAAAATGCCAAAAAAGAGAAGAAAAGACAATAACAATTGCTAAGCTTGTAATTCTCATGCCCTTCTTCACGTCTTACCATCTCATATAGAAGCTAGGCATTAAGAAATGTTTAGGGCACAATATACACCAAATACACGTTGGTGCAATACTAACTCCCTACTAGGGCTTAAAGGTGGAAAAGTAAGTTTTGTGTTATGTGCCCTTTCCCCAGACAACTGCTGGACCCAAAAGCCTCCCCAGCACACCCCTCCCTTTCTTCAAAAATCCTCCACCTCTTCAGCCAACAGACGGTTCCTCAGGAATTAAAACGGTCCTCCTCCCTTTGAAGAAAACATGTATTTTATCACTGCAGGCTCAGAAGATCCTTGCTACTGCCACAAAAGACATTATCAATTATACAATGCAATTATCTCCTATCTTGTGAAGGCCACGGACAGAAGCAATAGGGGCTTTATTATTATTTTTTTTTTTAATATTTTCTCACTTAGTTGAAGAAGCAGATTGCATTCTTTCCCTCCTCCATTTTTCTTATTTGTGCAAGATTCATTTATCTGTAGATGGGTACGAATATTAGTTCTGTGCTGAAAGACACAATTACAAGTTGGGAACCAAGAATTGCATTCTGGCACGAGACATGAGTTTGTCTATCAAAGGATGTCCACTGGCACGTGGCACCAGATCACCTTGAAGATGAAACATTATGACACATTTAAGACACTTCCCCTGCCCCCACTGTGCAAAGTGGAAATGAGACTAGTGGAAAGAAATGAGACAGAGAAGCCACAACAAGGGAAACAACAGGAGAAGAATCAGAAAGCCTCCTCTCTAAGAATACTAATTTCAAGATAGAGCAATTGAAGAACAGTAAACAAGAAAGCACACAAACATTTATCATAGAATGATTTGAGTTGGAAGGGACCTTAAAGACCACCTAATTCCAACCTCCCTGCCACAGGCAGGAACACCTCCCACTAGATCAGGCTACCCAAGGCCCCATCCAGCCTGGCCTTGAACACTTCCAGACGGGGGATCCTCAACTTCCCTGGGCAACCCATTCCAGTGCCCCACTACCCTCATTGTGAAGAATTTCCTCCTTATGTCTAGTCCAAATCTTCCCTTCTCTAATTTATAGGCATCCCCCGTAGGCCTATTACTACATGCCTTTATAAAAAGTCCCTCCCCAGCTTTCTTGTAGCCTTTGTGCTCCCTTTGTATAGGGATACTTCAGCTGGGCTGTTGGCCACATCACATCACCTTCATATTGGAAGACCCCTTATTTCCTTTAAGGTGTTTTGCAGAAGTTTCCTTCCTGGCACATACTAGCTCGGGAGCCTCCCACTCATCTCCACAGGACTTCAACTGTGCTGCAGCATTTCCGCATGGCCTGGGGCAGCACGTAGAGGGCCCATACCTGCACCCCATCCCTCCAACCATTTTGCTTAAAGCTGGGATGGGTGTGGAGGGAAACAGAGTAAGAAAGGATATTTCAGTTTTTCTTCTTTGTTAATTGGATTCACCACTGTGAAAATCAAGTTTCAGAAACTACAAAAAAAAAAAAAAGGATGTATCTCCCAAATAAGACCAGACCAACACAGCAACCAAAAAAACCACCTGTAATTTATTAACTAGCATGCTTAGCAGTTTGCTTTTCATTATTCACAGATCCTTCTATTCATAAATTTTTCAGGCAAGTGAACTTTCCCTCACTGCTACAGTACCAAAACAAAACATCAGTGGGTTCGTAAAAAAGCTTGAATACTGTTTCTGAATATCAAGTGGGAGCAACTCTGCACATCCATGCTCCTTTTGCCAATTTTTCACTTTCTTATAGAAATCTATTTAAAATACTATTTCTGTTCACAAGTTCTTATGTTCTTATTACCAGTTACACACAGCTTAAGTGCTAACCCTTCAATTCATTATAGCATAATCCTTCCACAACAAAGTAAGTGCTATGACATAAGTTGCTATTCTCAGGCTGGAAAATAATATCAGTAAAACATGAGCCTTTGAGAAACAATAATTCTATTTTCATGACAGTGCATCTCATGTAAACCGAAGGATAAGGTAACTGCAACAAAGTGAACGTACTGTTCACAACAACTGATTCTCCAAAGTATTTGACCATCCCCCCGTGGGTTTGGTGACACTGCAATGCTTTTTCAACACTATTTGACCCAGACAAGCCTTTTGTTGGCAGTGGTGGTGGATAGATTTTTGGGAACTCATGAGTACAGTAGAACTACACAATGTTCAAAAGAGACTGTTTAAAGAAGAGCAAACCACAGCTGAGGCACAATGTCTTCAGATGTCACAGAAACGAACAAAAATTTCCTCCAGCTTTGTGATAATATCTGATGTTATTTCTCATATTCACTTTCAATGACACCAACTTCTAACCACATTCCCTATTTTCTGTATTTAAGACAATCACACAGGGCTTAGTCCTGCAGCCCTTTGTTGCAAGGGCAGACAATGCAAGTGATTATACCTACATTCAAGAGCACTTTGCTTCAGAGACACAAGGATCACTCATAAGCAAAAGTTTAAGGTTATGAGCAAACAACACATTTTGGGAAATTATCCCTATAGAACCACTGTTATACTAAAAAAACAAAAATCTCATACAGATAAGCAGAAGTCATAACTAGATAAGAAAGGGACCTATTCATCCACAAAAACACCGAGCACTTTTGATGGGCTCTAAGACCATCTTAGACCAGCTTTAAGACAATCCTTCCAGTGTGCTGTGCTACTGAGAGCATTCACACCCAGCTCAGCTCCCAAAAACATTTCTGAAACTCAGTACGCTATAAAGGATATTCAAGACACATGGCGAGTAAACAAACAGGATAAATAATAGGGGAAGAGAATAACTGTTTTAAGAGTTACATTTTCAAGTAAACTGCAATGTGGTGTGGTGGCAACCAATCTTGACTTGTCTTATGGCATGGAACTCTCAGGACATCGGAGGTCTTGTCTGAAGGAATGGAGCCCAGTGAAAACTACATATTCAAATGCATCAAAAACACTGCCTGCACACGGAAACCGCAAATTTCTGATGCTGAATGCACACATGCACTAGCGGTCTGAGTAAACAGGTTGCAGCCATATTTGTTCTGAATTAGTCAAGTGACATCAGGCTTGTCCTATGCAGGGACAGGACATAGACTTGATGATCCTTGTGGGTCCCTTCCAACTCAGGACATTGTAGGATTTGATTGAAACCCCTAAAAAAAATAATCACAGATGTATGAGATCAGGTAAAATGCACCTTGAGTTTGACTTCTGCTTCTTCAGTAAATACACGTTGTCCTAAACACACACAATCGCTTTCATACTTCAGAGAACAAGGAGCACACAGAGGAGCATACCTTACATGAGGGTAAGACTCCTCTTCGTTTCCTGCACTACGCACCCATAAGTTGAAATAAAAGCCACCATGAACATCAAAACAAACACTGTTGAACAGAAAACGAACCAAGATAAATAGCAAAGGAGAGTCTATTAAAGAAGAAAGGTTTTGCATATATTTGCAAAGTTACCAGGTGCTGCATCATTCAACAATGGCAAAGCACAGTCGTTGCTATATTACATCTTACTAGCAGGCATCTTTATTTGTTTTTCCATTCTTGCAGAATTAACACAGAAAATAGCTCAATATAACAGCTTTGCGTAACTGCCACCAGTTATTCTCGAACAATATTATTCCCCCAAAATAATTTCATTATTCCTATCTGGGAATTAGAAAAAGCAACTAAAAAGCTCCAGTTTTGTGATGAATGGCATAATCTTTTGAGGCCTGGAGAACAGTACAATCTCATTAAATTCCCTTAGCTCAAAAAATGTCATCTTTACATCGGCTGGTACAAAAAAAATAGTTTCCAGCCTGAGGCAGTTATGATAAGGGATTTAGAAGCCATCACCATGTGGGCCATGAGATATAAAGGAATGCATCACCGCATATAAAGTGTCTGCTGCTCACAATTTCAGAGCTAATGTTCTCACAGCTGTGCATGACTTAGACCAGCTAGGAAGAAGAAAGTAACTAAATGAGCCACTAGAAGGATGTCATATTTTGTCTAACCTGCATTTAACACTCTTACAGCAGAACTGTTGGTAAGCAAATTAAGTCCAGATCATTATCCAGCAAGGGACAGGGCTGTGAGCTCTCCTGGAAGCACAAGAGAAAACACATAGTCTTAGGAGTCCTGGAGGAGGGAGGGTAAGCAAAGGTGGCATTTCAGTCTTGTCTCTGCACTCCTTATATAACAGTCCTCAAGGCAACTAAGGTGGGTCACAGGTTATACAAAATTACTGCAGAACATCTGGCACTCCCAAGCTCGTCTGTGCTGCTGTATGTACAAGAGAGAAAAGCTTTTGAAAAGCCCTGCTCAGCAGCCATAGCACAGCAGTTCTCCACTGGCAAACACCAGGCTTTCTACACAATGACATCCAGGACACTAACAGCCCGAGATGAAATCTTGCCCTTACAGAAGTCTGCAGATGGCCATGGAGGGGCTTTCTCAATAAAATGCTTGATATTTGCAAGCTTGTACTGGTAGACTTGGATACCTCAAGGCTGCTCTTCAAAAGCAGCATCAGTCTTCAAACAGGGCTGTGGGTGGGTGCAGGAGGCTAAAAAGCTTCGGTGGGACACAGGAACCACACCTCACTGTGGAAAACCATGACCATTAGGAGGAATATTTAAATGCACAGTTGTTAATTAGCAATGAAGACAGCTCCTTCTGAGGTTTCTGGTGCCTCAAGGTTCAACTCTCCGTGGCACACACATTCTGTGTGTGCAGACAGATGAACAATGATCTGAATATCTTTGGTTTCTCCTGATGTTTTATTTGCTCTGTGCCTCCTTTCCTCTCCAGATATATTTTCTACTTGTGAGAGCCTCCTTCACTGAATATCCTATCATTAACTGCTCAGGCTATGGCTCAGGCATAGCTTTCATGTTAACATGCAGCGCCACTAAGGAAACATTCAGTGTGCAAAATAACCCCAGTTCTTAGGGCAAACATAAAACCATTCACAACCTACAAATAACTAATCTTCAGATGACACTGTCTTCTAACAATTCCACCACATTTACTCCATCTGCTCAAAAGTGCCAACTTCCACAAATTATCAGTTTCTAATAAGTTTCACAAGGGCAATGTATTCCAAACATGTTTCTATAGATATCTAGCAGGTGGATGCTTGAAAAACAAAAGTATTGTTATTTCATCCTAAATCTCATGAAGTTGATTTGCAACATTAATTTCATTTTATTTTTCTTTGGTACCAAGAAACATAAGAAAGGAAAAAGTGTAGGAAAAACTATTTCATTTTTAAATATAATGGCTTATTTCCCTCCACTACTGCAAGAATAGCACAGCAGTGTTACCAAAGGCAAGATTGAGTTGAAAGAACCAAAGCCTTTTGATGCATGTTTCAGTAATGTAAACAAATTCTTGGTTTTACACACCATCTTATAAGATGACTGTATTTGCTGTGGAACATTTACTAGCTTCTGCAAGGGCAATGGTCTGAAAGTTTGGGTTTTTTTTAAAAAAAAAAAAAAAGTATTACCTTGTTCCACAGATTTATTTTCATTTCTCAAGCTATCACATATACTTCTCACACAGATTAATCTTTCTATGCACATGCATTCTCACAATCTCCTCTGCAATGGAAGGTATATATACTGAAACTGGGACAGAAATTTAATGATATAGGGCACATGTAAAATGTGACAGATACACAATTGCTCACATTGTATGACTTTCATTGAGATACGTAAGAGCTAGCAAATACCTCAGAAGATAATGACTTTTCATGCAGAAATACATATCAAAGGGGTTTTACTCATTTAAAAGGCAGGTGATTTTTTTGGTATCTTCAAAAACAAGTGAATATTTACAAATCCTATGTCTAGACTGGAATTCCCACATCTAAGTACCTAAACAAACATAACTTGGCACTGTCTCCACCTTCATTTATTTCAAAGGTGTTTATTATTACTCCACACATTTTGCAAAATCTGGCCACTTTTCTTTAAGTATTGATTGAGGAGACAGCATCTTAAGCATGAAATTGCAAACCAAATCATCTGCTCTTATGGTTTTATAGCATTTTTTCCTGGGCTCAACTCATGACCCTCAACGATTTGAATGACTTAAACTCACTTATGGCAGAACTTGGTAGTTCTGGAAAGAGCTGGATCATTGGAGACTGCTTTAGCCACAGTAATGATATAAAGCACCAGCAGAGCCTTCATTTGGAGTGAAAAGAAATGAGATGAAGAAAGACACTTTCTGTGGAAGAATGAGGGTCCCACAAGAAGATGCTTAGCTGAGTTTCAATGACCTGAATCAGACAACCATAGGAAACTTCTCCTATACAATCCCTCTTAAATCACTCAAGTGACAAACTGAAGTCACCTAAGCAAAACTTCGTACACTTGAAATATTCTTCTAGACAGATGTCTTCACTGAACACAGTTTCATTACAATAATTCTGACCACTTTTGCACATCTCCCTTTTACTAACAAAAGGTAGGCGATTTGCAAGGTCTGACATGGAAAAAATAGCAAAGGTATTCACACTCTCAAAAAAAAGCAGCTAGTGATTTAATGCATAAACTCTAGGAGTGGCTTGATAAATACTGGTGACTGGAAATGAGGAAACACAGAATTAAACATTCTATTTATTTATTATTTTCCACTGGTCAGAAAACAACTTATATTTTTAAAGGAAGAAACAATGTCAGGTAATCTTCATACTTAATGGATAGTTAGCCTTCTCACTTCTTATTAGACAGTGATAGTAGATAGATTTAGATAGATAGAATTAGACATATTAGATAGTATTTCTCTTATCAATGTTTATTTTCCCTTTTTTTTTTTCTCTGTAGGTCCAAGGCTATTTGAAGAGTACTGTTCATTATCAAACAGATTAACCTTTTATCAAGCTACTGGAGAATAGACGCATTTTGAAGCTACAGTCAGAAGTACTGCATCTGTTTAAAAAAAACCAACATAAATAACCCCACAAAAAAGGCACTCCAGTGATGAAGATAGGTTCCCTCCCCTCTGAGAAAAAGAACAAAATAAAACCCACAAGAGGAATATATTCCAAACTCTACCTAAGAAAATAAACAAAAGTGAAAAAGGGAGGGTGGAAAAACATTTTAATTGATAAAATTGATCCCTTTTAAAACGTTAATCTTCATTAAAGCTGTTTTGGTCCGAGTTTTATAATAGAAGAGACTTAATGAAGAAAAGCGGTCAAAAATTACATTTCTAACAGTTTCACTTTATTTTGAAGCTATATTATTTTGAAACTTAAACTGATTGGGTTTGAATCTACGCTGTTTCTATCTGAAACATTACCTAGAAAAATCATACGTTTCATCTGGAGAAAAACTTCAGAAGCTTATTTGAATTCATGCTGCACAGGCATAATCCTCTATTGGTTTCAAAAAAGTGCATCCATGAGCCAGATGCAAATTTTACCTCTGTCTACAAAGCAAACTTAAAACAATCTTTTAACTTTCCTGAGAGAGACTTTCTTTAGGTTATGATACAGGAGGAGTAATCTGAGCACCTATATGAAGACCCCAAAACCCTGAAAGTCTCTCAAATAACTTCCTTAAAAGGGAAGGAAAAAAACCCCAAAACCCTCTTGGGCTCTTGCTTACTTTTTTTAATTACAAGTCCAAAGGAGCTTTAAAAAACAAGTGTCTATAAAGACTTTATTAGCATAAAAATATATTAAAGATGTAATATTTTAAGAAATTCTTTCCGATAAAACCATTAGAGATTTTCTCTTTCCACAACTATTAAAATAAATTCTTAGCCTTTAATTACTTGGGATAAAATATTTTTAGAATACCATTTCTACATATTGCAAACCTGTCAATGGTTCAGAACTGAATCTTCACCACCTGGGAGCTTGGCCAGCATTGCGGTTTTTTTTCTGGGAGAGCTTTTTGTTGCATTTATTTGGTGAGTTTCAGAGGGGTGTTGTTGTCAGGATGGTTTTTGTTGGTTTTGGGTGGTTGTTGTAGTTGGTTTTTTTAATTCTTAAGGGCAGTAAGGGAAATTTTAGAAGCTTGGCAACAATGCAACAGTCTGTTAGGGGCAGAGAAGATGATGGCAAGCTCTGAAGTGCTGTACAGCTGCAGTCATATACTTGGACTTCATGAATTTGTTTTCCCAGCATAGGTTAGGAAGAACGCATCGCAACAGCAAAACTTCGAAGCATGTAGCCTGTTTGCAATAGAGAACCTAGACTGAAACAAAACCAGGTCTATGTGTGGAACTGAAGAAGACAACCTTTGCATCCAAAAGCAACAGATTATATTAAAGTATTTGACAACTCTTAAATCTGCTAAAGCAAATTCGAAATTGTCAATTACTGTTCATAAAAAATGCTTCCAAAATATAAATCAGTGCCAAAAAAGAGGGTTTAACTTTTAATCCCTCCCCTGAAATTATACTCCTTACAGAAGCAGGATGAACATCAGCAATTCAGCATGAAAACTGCTAACACAAACAGCAGGAAGAGGGGGGAAAAAAGAATCATGGAAGCTCATTGACAACACCTATCAAGACACATAAAAATATGTTGCAGTTTAAGATACTGATACAGAAAAGTCCAGGTAAACAGCCCAAATAATATACAAAAGGACACAAATAAATTAAAACAAGCCACAACTGCAAATCCTATCTGATAAATTCTTGGAAGGAGAAAAAAAGTCTGTACAGATTCTCCAAGTATTTAACTTCTACAGGGAAATTTACTTCTTTCAAGGAACCTGATATGTCAGTTAAAAACACACAGCCTAAAAGCATCAATATGTGTTTTTACACCTTGTATTTGATTTTTTAATGAAGAGAATGGTTTTCTAAAAGACAAGCCACAGAAAGTTCTTAAGATTTGTCTTACACATATGGATTGGATTACATTAAGTATAAATGTCATTGGGGGTGGGGAGTGTTAGGCAGGACACAGACACAGCTTGATCTTACAGGTCTGTTTCCATCATCTTTCACTCAGGTCTTTAAATTACTTCTACATGTAAGAGTCACACAAAATAAATACTTCTGTATTCAAAAGTAGGAGTAAATCTAAATACCTAGAACTCTCTCTATAAAAATAACAAAAAACAGTGAGGGCAGCAAGTTTATTAATTATACCTGCTGAATAATAGAAAACGAAGTGGCACTGTTTTGGTGGGTTGCATTTTATTAAGGCACAGACTCCAATTACTTCCTATGAAATCTTTTTCCAATCCTAATATACTTGTGTGGGGCAAAGTCTATTATAACAAAAGATTCCATTACAACAGCAGAGTAACATTTACTAATCATGTTACAAGGAATAGCCCAAAACTTGAGGGTGATCTAGAGCCCTCCGTTCACACAGGAAGAGATGGAAATAACTGCTAGCATTTGGCTGAAAAAAACATATAAAAAATAAAAATAAGTATATTCTGCATTAAGATTCAGTTCTTAAAATACCACCATTGTTTTCTATTTGCTTTCCACAATATCCCAAAATAGCACTCTTTCAGAACTGTTATATAAAGAGTCATTACTTGTTAAGAATGCCCAGAATTCTGGTAAAGGATCACTTTGGCTCTGATCAGAGTTGGCTTTTGCATAGAACAGAGAGGGAATTTTTTCAGTCGGCTATCACATCCCCAGTACTTCAAGGTTTCTGGGTGCGCAAGAGCTCATACCACACATTACAGTACCTGTAGGTTGAGCTGGAGTGATGCACACCAGCCACAAGCATAGTCCCACTTCTCTGGCCATATCAACACTGCTCCAGAGAAGTCCTACACACAGCGATTCTTTCATTTACCTGCATCCATTGTCAGGCCAGCAGCAAAGCTGAACATAGCCATGGACAGAGGTCTTAAAAATAACGGGGATTTCCAGCTTTGAAATATTTTTGGTATTATTCTAAGGCAAGTTCCAAAACATTTCCTAACACTTTTATGCATGTAAATGTTGCATTAACAAGCATTTCTAAGCCTTCAAAGGTTTCCATGATATCATCCTTACCTACGTAGTTTATCCTCCAGCATCTCCATGTATTTTTCAGCATTTTCTTTTACAGTCGTCACTGCAAAGTAAAAGTCAAAGTTAGGTCAGGGCATAACTGTACAGTTTTAGGGTGGTGGGGTGTTTTTTTTTTCTGTTTTTTTGTTTTTAAAAAAAACAAGTCATCTCTTACCAAGAAATTTTACATGTATCAATTAGAAATAAGAATTCCATTAATTTTTTCAGTGTTCAAATTATAGCATGGGTGTCTTCTCCCTTTTTTCCTTTAAAGTCCATTGTATCTGTATTATATTAATAACTCTAGTAATTAAATTCTTGGCCATTCCAGAAAAACTGTGAGACTAACAAAGGCAGTTTGTACAAGTTGCCTTAACCAAAAACAGCAAACAAACAAACAAACAAACAAAAAAACACAAAAAACACCAAATCACACAGCTAGGTCCTTCCTTTTACCTTCACGAGAAGCACGCAAACCTAAAATTTGTCAATCCACACATAAGTGTCTTTTAAAAATATTATGAACCTTCCATCATACTTCTTCTGATACAAGTGAAACACTACAGAATGGAAAGAATCACCACTTAAGGGCTTTCTTTTTAAACTTGAGACCTAGATACTGCCCGCATATAAGTCCCTACAGCTTCTTCACTCCAATAAACTGCTTACCATAACACACAATAATAAAGCCATTCTTTTGGATGACCTATGGTACTCCATCATAGGTACAAATGTGGGAAAACTTAATTCCTGTCCAGGAAAACAGAGGCTGTTAGAGGATAAATATTTTCAAGCTATGATAAATTTTTCCACCCTTCCCTAAAAAGCAGCTTGCCAACTCCAATTTAACAAAATTAAATCAGTTATTTACTTTTAAACTCTTAACTCAATGTACACCAATTAAGCATGCATTTTACATGAAGATGTATTCTACAGAGCATCACTGCTTTTACAGGCAAAGTTTGCAACATGGATCATGCACCCTGTGAATTTAGCCATACATCTCTCCCTATCCTCCCTAAATACAATACCTCCAAGCACAGCTTACATACATTAAGGGCTTCACATATTTCTCGCTTCTCCCTCCCTCCCATTTTTTTTTCTTCATAAAGTGGAATATCACACACTAATTCCTAATCCAAAAAAATCTGCATTAACTGAATCAGCTGTCCTAAAGTTGTGTTCACACACACACGAGTTTAATAACTGAAACTACTTAGGTAATATCATTAGCAGCAAGCATTGGGGTCAGTGAAACATTAGCTGTTTGCAGGAGGTGATTTTCACCTGGTCAATAGTAGTCACACATCACTGAAGCATTCTGCAACTCAATAGCAAACACAGGACACATTCTGCAAAGCTGATTTACATTTTGGGTTTTTTTTAATTATTATTATTTTATGAGAGTTTATCAGATTAGGAAAAAACCAAGAAAACAAAACCCCAAAATACCCCCAAACCTACCACTACCTTAGCTCTCTGGGAAAGCATTACAACTTTGTTCATAACGTCTTCAATCCAGGTACACCAACAGAATAGTTCTGCAACACACCTTGAGCCAGCAGGAATCTGGAAGATTATACTGTACCCACACAACTAGATTCATTTATACATTCACACACACATCTCACCGTTAGAAGAGCGCTAGTGAATGTTACGCAAAATGTTATATAAGGATTTTTGCAATGTTACTGGAGACTAAGTAAGTTTCCTTAGCACATAACAGTTTTATAACAAGCACAGGGTTCAGTAGAAGTTCCTGGGTCCCTTACCATGCTTTTATTCCTATGCTTCCTGTGGAATGGGAGAGAGTCTGCAAGTCTTCCTTTAATGACACACTACAGCTCTACATAAACTACCACTACTTTTTCCAAACTCCCTATTTGTCAATCCCCAATACACTGACCAGAGATCCAGTGCATGTTTTGATAGCAGACAGCTTAAAGGTGTATGGCTGCCTTACTTCCCCTTCTCTTGTCACTGTCATAATATCCTTCAACAGGAACTGTTAGAACCAAGAGTCCACAGATGATACTAATTTTTGGAGAGGGATGAGAAGAGGTGGAGAATCCGTTTCACACTCACTTTGTTTCTAACCGATATAGTGACTTCTTATGTTACATGAAAGATAAACTTTGCTTTCAATTTCTCCTGCTGTGCTTGTCACTTTTTAATTGGGTATAATCTGATAGAGTAATTCACACTTTCACAGTTCAGTCCTGCCCCTACAAGCAATTTTACAATGCCCTTGAAGCACACAGCTTAATATATCAGCATTATTCAATGACAAAAAGTAATGGACAAGAATACACCATTAGTTAAAAGTAGGTCAGTAAAAAGCTAACACTCATTTGGAAATCACCTCACATCACTAAACACTACTCTCTCTTGTCAAATGTTTAAACTACATTAAAAGAAAAGTAAACTTTGCCGCTGCAAGAGAAAGCTACCCAGACTAGCTTTGTCTCCTTGTCATCTTCAGCATGTAAGTGGAAGAGCTATGACCTGGAGATTTTGCTGGAAGATACCACATAAAAATCCAATGGAGGTTACTTCCTTCATAACAAACAGCAAGCAGCACTGCAAGAAATACACAAATAATTTCAACCTTTTAGATCACCTATTTGATACAGAAGAGAAGCAACAAATTCACAGATTTTGTGTTCCAATTTAATGAATCTATTCATCATCACTTCAAAGCAAAAGAATGCAAATGGGAAGCTGTGCATGCCTTCAATCTAGCTAACAAAGTACTAGATGACAGGAAAAAGAAGTAATAATAATTTATTAAATTCTTTTCTGGATAAACATGTCAAGTGGTTTATTTTCACATTTAAGTGAGTAGGATTGCTTTTTTTTTATCAGTTCTCTGGGGACTTACATGCTTATCGCACATTGGCCTTGAGGGGAGTTATTAAAATAAAAAAGTATAAATACTCATGGAAGATCAGAGACCAGGGTATTTGCTAAGATTAAAACTAGACTTATTCTTGTGAAGCCTTAATTGAAGAAAAGTGAATCAGCATTTCTTTCTCTTATTTTATAATATATTTCTCTTCCTGCTTACAGCAGCAAACAATGTCTAGTCTTGGAATCAGCCCTGGACTGACTGAGCTGAGGGGCAGCAGTGAGCTCCTGTGGTAGCCTACTAGTTGTCACCGAGCATAAATCTGCCATTTTAGAAGCTGTTTCAATAATTAACCTACATAGTGTGCTTTTAAAATAACATCACATGATTCCCTTCATCTGAAAGCAGTCCCACCGGGGTAATGCCATTTCTCATACAAATATTGAGCCTGCACATGAAGGTCTATCATCATTTTTATCCTTCACTCTTGGTCCTCGCAAATCAAGCTTACAAACTATGGACCACGACAAATTCATTGCATTGTATGATCAATATTTTCAAAATCTTTTTAAAACTGAGTATCTTACTGGAGACACCTTGAACCCAGTGTCCGGACACTCCAGATGTGGATGTTTGGCACCTCAGAAGAATAACAATTGCTTTGAGTGTCTTAAAAAAATCAACAGCCAGTATCACAGCAGTTTTTAAGTGTTAGACCACAGGTCTGAAGTTCTTTGCCAGACTAGTGATCCACACCTTGAGTCCTTGATATACCAAGCATAAAGTTATTCTTTTGCCTTTCATTCTAAAAGTCATTATTTCTTTTTAAATCTTCCCCCCCTTTTTAATTTTTTTTAAACTATTTTTTTATTTTGGGGGGTGTGAACCGTGACACACATTTTGACATGAATTTAAAGATTGGAACAGCTGCAATGGCTGCTAGCAGATCTAGACCCAGCATGAAAAGAACTGCCAGACATTATCTGCCTGCAAGACAAACCTGAAGCCTACACAATTAGCCTCTCTGATCTATAAGAATTACAATCCTTCTCAGAGACGTTATTAGTCATGTAGAACAAAACTCCCACTGACTTCAATGAGATTTTTGCCCAAATTAAGTACGTAGGATGAGATTTGGCTCTTAAGAATGATATAAAAATAGAATTAACTTCATGGACACGCATTGATCCAACTGGGGTAAACTCGGAGGGCAGAATTGCATGTGAACAAGGTGACAGATTGCTTGTTCTGTCACTATTCTATTTTTTAAATGTAGAAATTATTATTAAAGCTAAGAGAAAAACAAAAGCAGAACATGATTAATTGAAAATATTTGATCTTTTCTTTCATGGAAGATGCGCTTCATTAATGTGTGAAGTTTTGGTCTGAAAAACTGCAGAAAGGCTTAGATATATTTAAAGGTTAAGTTAAAAGCCTGTCAAACTTCAGAGACATCTCAGCTGTTCCACTACATGTCAAGATGATTTATCAAGCCCCAGTAACAAGATTTTGAATTACAGAATAGTGAGTAATTTTGCATCTTGCAGACAGACAGTGGGGAAAAAAACAACAAGCTCTGTGTAAAAAACCCAACTGCCTCTCTCCACTGAATTACTCCCATGGAACTCAGAGTAAAAAGAACAGAAAAGGCCAGGATTAGAAAGAGGGAAAAGGTAGCTCAATAAAGATGTGCAAATACTCCAAAAAAAAAGCTAACATTCTGGGTCAAGTCAATCAACCAAAATTCTATTCTGGTTCACTGACTGTCTTCCAGTAATGAAGCAAATACTGAGATATGTAGTTATTACCTGTCTCTTCCAGCAATTCTGCTATGTTCTAAGGAATGTGCTAATCCTCTAAATATCACTGCAGAATAGCACCAAATTAGCCTGAGGAAATTACAGCCATCAGAGATGAGGTGCCCAAAATTTAGGGGGGGTCTAAATGAACTGACCATTCCACAAACAGGAAAAATATACAATGGTGAACTGGAAAACTATACAAATATGTAAACTGTAATGACAAAAATCGGTACCGAACATCCATAAAATTAAAGCCACACATTTTAAGACATAACCCAATCTTACTCGATGGAGTTGAAAATACTATCTGCCTAAGTGGAGATGACTCCGTAACTCAGCAGCAAGGTTTTTTCCTCCTCCTGAAAAAAAGCTGGCCTGGACAATAGGACAGGGACCTGTCACACAAAAGCAAAGCCATGCTTTGCAGTGACACGCCACCAGTGGGTAGTTCAAGCACAGCAGTTCTGCTGGTACTGAGTTGCACGGATGCAACAGGGCCATACTATACAAGGCTGCCAGACAGCCTCAACCCCTCCGGATGCAACAGTCTGCAGCAACGGCTGGGTTATGTGGTAATGCCAATCTTATAATCCCATTCCAATAGGGATTCCAAGGATCTACTGTTAAATGCCACTCTACTGCTTTCACAGCTCTCAAGCGGATGCAGTATGTTTTATTCTGTCCATATGAAGTTCTCCACCACCAGTTGCCTCTCTCGTACTAGATGGTCAACTGCTCTGATACCATAGGGCAACTCTTCTGGCATATGAAAACAATTAAAGGTTTTAGCTTGAGCACCACTGCCTTAAAACAGTTTGCTCACTCTTACATTTAATCTTACAGTATATTGCCACTTCACACTCTCAACCTTTGTAAAAATCGGAAAAGTAATAAAAAAATATATGAAGAGTAATAAATAAACACAAAGGTGGCAGAACACAGGATAGGATAACATTTTCCCACTTAAGCTGCACAGAAACAGGAAAGAGGGAGAGTACAGAGTGAACAATTCATCTTCGTCAGGAAGTTCCCTTTGGGGTTGTTGATACAGAAGGTCTACTGTTAACCTCCTCTCAAACACATGGGTACATCCTGGACAGGAGGAAGAGTACAGTCTAACCTCTAGACACGCTGGGAGTGGGTGGAGACTGCAGTACCCAAGAAAATGAGCTTTCTCTCTTTTGGAGATCCCAGAAAGGCCAAGTACCAGCTCATTTGGAGAGACAGCAGTGTTTTACACGCAGAAGCATGCAATATACATGCTCCAACTGCTTGTCTGCCTACAAAGCCTTCAACATATTTACAGCTGGGTTCATTTGTAGGCCCTGGTGCAACAATGAATTTGTGCCTGCACTGAATCAAGTGATACCTTTTTGCTGTAAAAAATTGCAGCTAAACATACATTGCATATAGAAATTACCGATTTTGACAGATGCCATGTCCTGCCCTCAAGTTAGATGTTACAGCAGATATAAAGGTACAGAAAATATCAGCGTGAACAAAAGTTTGACAAAGAAATAAAACCCAGAAAACTAGATCTTATAAAAAAGAATGACAGGAGGTGCCAGCAGCTCTGCCTCTAACAACCTACAGTTCTGTCTTTTTAGGCATGGCATAAAAGGTTTGCAGAACTGAAAAAGGGTGAGGGGAAACCACCCTGCATAAAAAGGCACATTTGAAAAACACATTCTGAGAATTTGCCTCCTGAACTTTCTTCAATGTATGTGGTATTTTTCATCTAAAGTGACAGGTGATCCTTCAAGTTCTATGATGATTAAATTGCCTAAATTAAAGGAAATTACCATACCTTCACAAGTTTCCTAAGATTCTTTCAGATTTCTGTAAAATCTGGTGAACCAGACACAGCAGTTCATTCCATGCTACACACGGGAGACAGTGTCAGGGAAGGAGGCAATTTACTTTCTAAATACTTTCAGTAAGTAATCTACCTTTGAGAAAACAATCAGCTGAAATGTAAACAATTGTTTTATTATGCAGTATCAAAGCAAGCATATTGCTTCTAAATTAAAGAGGCTGTAGGTAAACTGTTGACCCAATAGCAAGGAGACCACTGCAGATACATGACCATAGACCTGCCTTTATAGTTTAAGAGGCTATATGAAGTATAGGGAGGGATTAATAAAATTATTAGCACAAGATTGCCCATCTGTCCAGCCACAGGTTTCCAGGCTTTCCAACTTAACCTTCTCTCCTGCATGTACCACCTCTGCAGTAACCACTGGCCAGGCACAGAGCCTCTCTTTCACAGGTTTGATTACTTTTCCACAAATTACTCAAAAGCTATGAATGTTGTGTTTGGGGTGTACCAAATGGTGCTTTAGATTGGCTGCACATCTGCATTAAAAAAAAAACCATTCTTGCCTCTTCACAGGCCTGGCACCAGACAGCAACGTTCTCACTGCTTGGAAACCCCAAACCCAAACTATCTCCCTGCTTTGCATTGCTGACAAAGAAGCCAACTTCCCCTCGGAAGGCTTTCTTCATTGCAGACAGGCTTTACTCTATTTAAAACTAGTTGAGACGCAAAACTGCACAGCACCATTTCTGAAACAATGCTGGAGAACCAACTGAACTATTTTATTCTATTCTATCCACACCCAGAACATCCTGAGGAGCAGGAGGCCCCTGAATTCGTACAGACAGAAGCTGTGATTACTCTCCCATTCCATTGCATAGGTAAGACCCTCCCAAGTGTTCTTCTAGTTCCTCTGCAGCTACCTAAGTTGCTGTTTACCTAGAACATCACACAATCATTGACCAATGCACCTTAGTGTTGGAAGTATTGTATCCTTTCCGAAAACCATGAAGAAATTTTCCTTTCACTTTTCATTCCTATTTCCTTTCTGTTCTTCATTGAGCAATTGGGGAGAAATTAAGGGCCGCGTGAGGGGAGAGAGCGCCATCTGCCTACGTTTTCTTCAGGTTTTCTCTTACCTGGTTTTCTTCTTTGCAACCTATTACTTCAGTTCCCTGCTCAACATCTGTTCAGAAACCTGCCCCACACCCCCAAAAAGTTCTTTTTTTCTCTCATTTCTCTTCGCAAAGCAATGCCTGAACATCAAGGAGAGCCATGTGTCCAGTTTGCCCTCTGTGGCTTGTCAACAGTCACAAGGCATCATCTGGAAACCATTACACAATCTAGCAAGGCAACCAGACTTAACATATGCATAGGCACCAAAGGAGTTCAAACTCGTGACAAGTTTTTCCTGAAAGTAAGATTTATTTTAACACTGCTAGATAAAACAAAAAGACCCAGAATGTGCCATTTACATAGCTATCCAAGAGAAACAACAGCGAACAACTAGGCTTTATGCAGGAGCTAAGCTCTATGACAATAACTGACAACATCTAATGCCTGTATTATGAAAAGGAGGAACAGCTCAAACTTTTTTTGTCTAAGGAGAAAAACTATAAGACAACTGAAGTCATGATTCAGCTTTTGGCTGAACAGCTTACCTTACTGCAACAGGCATAATCCACAAACCATCAAACATATGTCACAGCTGTTCAACAACATCAAGGCTTCTAAAATACACATTAGCTGTTTTAAGTTCTCCCACAGTGGCTGTTCTGCTGAACTTCCAAGAATTCAGTACTACACGTAATGTTTTAGTTCCTGAATTGCAACCAACAATTATATTAAACATACTCTGGCTTTTTAATTTAGGGTCACAAAGGAGAGGTGCTCAATGATCTCTCTGAATCACTCTAACCCCTCCAGAAATTTATTTCCAAACAGACTCTGCAAAAATTTCATGCTACTCAACATTGTTAAATCCGTTTTCTCCAGTTTAGCATGTTGGTTAGTCAGACTATACAAATTAGAAAGGACCCAGGCACCTACAGAAAGATAGCCCTCAATCAGAGGGTGAAATACATTTCACATTTCAACAAATAAAATTATTTAATGCAGATCATGTTTGTGCTCAACAGTTCCTTATGGAACAAAAACACTGCACTGCAGCACAGCCAAAAAGTTAAAAAAAAAAAAAATGGAATTTGCTCCCAAATGCTGCCATAGAATCTGGCTACTAAAAGAGACGAAAGGGAGAGCCAAGTTACAATCACAAGAGCTTTGAAAAGCAACAAAAAAGAAAAAAAAAAAAAGAGAGACAAAAAAAGGCCAATGTTACCATTGACAAAGGAAAATGACAAACACTTATGTTCACTCCAGTAGAACAAATGGCTGCTAAAACATCAATCCTTTAGACTATTTTAAAGAAAGCAAATCAGAACTCAAAGACATATACTAAAGGTTAGAACTGATAGAAATTGCAACAGCAACGAGAGGAATATTCAGCATTGCAAGCTATTTCTAACAACCTTGAAATGACATCAAATAAAGCAGCAACTTCCTATACTGATGCTTACAAATGATAACTGCAAATAGCTCTAAGATGCGTTTTTGCACTGCTGTTCTCTCCAAGGATCTAGAACAGAGAAGCAGCAATTTGTCTTTTGAAAAACAGCTGACAATGAGCAGCGATACAGAGAAGCAAAGTGTCCCACATAGTCCAATACACAGCAGTTTTCAGAAACCTTTACTTAACTGCTGTTGGCTATTCCAAGCATCTTTTCTGTTATTACAGGGTTCTAAACAAGAAAAAACGTGAACCTGTCCAGCTAAGAGGCTGAGCAGAGCCTGTCCTGTAACCACTTCAGGCCCAAGAAGTACAGCAGACACCTTTGTGTATCACTTTCCCATATCACCTCTGTCCTGGCTGCCACCACCGCCTCCTCCTCCTCGCATTATGCAACTTCCACACGAGTGCTTATAAGCAGTAACATCAGAAATATTTAGCTACACTTGACATATCAATGTAAACATGATGCTTTTGACTATGAACATGCAGTGCCACCCCACCTTAAAAGCCTCCCTGCTGCTAACATACAAAGCTGGAGCATAGATTTACAAAAGGTAATTGGGAAAACTTAAACAGCTGAGCAAAACAGATGTAGCTACAAGAACACATATACACTAAGTGCTCATATTAATCCTATGCACCCAAAAGGGCAGAGTCAGATACCAGTGTGCACTGTTGAATGGACTTTTTCTGAACTGTTTTAAGGACAGAATCATTAATTTAACTGGTTGACTTAAAAATATTGCTTACATTATAAAATATTCATAAGCTTTCTCATTAACTTTCAGGTGCAAAACCTTACTGCACTAGAGCTCTTGAAAGCAACGGCTTTAATATTTCTAAGTTAAGGTGGTCCCAACAAAGCAATAAGATTTCCCACAGGATTATAAAGTAGACTTTATAAATGAGTTGCAGACACCACTTTCAACTGCACAACAAACAAGAATTTACAATGACATTCCAATGGAAGACAACATCCTACATTGCAGACTACCATGTTATTTCTACCTATGCTACCCTGTATTTTATATCTTTTCTTCCTTGATACCCTCTTCTGTCACCAGAGCCAGACACAAATCTGGATAAACTGTAAAATATTTGAGCTCCCTGTAACCTTTTTTTGGCAAAAAAAGAGACTTAATCCATACTTTGCTTAGAGAGATGATGAAAAAGGCAGCCTTAAGAGTTCAAAATCTCCTTCTAGACTGAAGCAGTTTGAGCATCAATAGAAAATCTTTGACATGAATTAAACCCTAAGACCTCTATTTCAGTAATGTCCATAAAAGGAAACAATTAAGAAGTTGCCCCTTGCATGCAGTCTCAGCATTGGCTAGGATGTAAGTAGGATGAGTGGATTCATTCTTCAAAGCAGAACAATGCTTTAATGCAGTGGATTTTTAAATTTATTTATTGAACTGTAAAAAACTCTTTCTGGTGGAGCTAACACTTTTTCTTTACTTTTGACTGTGTTTTTCCTTTTCATACATCTGTCTGCCTTATTACCTTAGCTGTCTCTCTCCCTTACTCCTAAGTCTACATTTGTTTGCATCTCATTTTCTCTTGCATTCTTTTTTTTCTTCCACTCTTCTGCCTTTCAAATCCTTCTTTAACTGTTCTCATCAGTTTTGCCCTTTTACTTAAGCTGTAAATCATTCATTACCACAGAGAGTTTTACTTATGGCTTTGCCCTCCATACCAAGTTTGCAGCACTTAAGTTACTGCCAGGAAAGGAAACCTTTAGCACAATCTAGTAAGGACCCCCAAGCTGGCAGTTTGTGGACACTTTACTGGTCATTCTGGAGATGTTTAAATAACTTCCTAATGACTGATGTAGACTCTTTCTACAGCAGCTTAATTTAACATTTTCTAATACCAAATGTTAAGTATGAATCCATGTGCTTAGTTGATCTAATCTTCATGACCCAAATTGTGGGTCAAATAGTGGCACCTGGAAGGTTTTAATTTTTTTAAGATATGAGCTAGAAGTCCAGCTCTAGTAAAAATCAAGGTCCAAATCTTCAGGACATCCCAAAGCCCACAGCAACAGCAAGAGTCGTTTTATGAGGCTGCTCTGAAATGTACAAAATCAAGATTTCATGCCTCCTTTTCTCAGCTTTCTCTTCTCACTAATGTACAGGAGCAGTAATACATCTTACTACTTCTGGCCAGTCTCAGGAGAAATTAATCAGCTCTTCAGACAACATCTACCCAATGGATCATTCCTTCACAGAAATGGCAGCCAGGCAGATGGAATCATCTACAGGTCACCAGCTGGATCATATCAAATTTGAGCTATGATGCCTTAGGTATCCTGCTTAGGTATCTGTTTTAATTATTGGGCAATTAGCAGTGTAAGAGAGACAGCCTGCCCAGGAACAGATTGGAGTAGTGCCAGAAAGAGAAGTGGATGGAGTCAAAAAAACCTGATACTGAAGGATATGTTATAAAGTGACTGCTGGAAGAACTGAGCCCAAGAGGAACCCCACTGGTCTGAACTGGTGGTCTGCAGCTGATGAGCAAGCACATCACAGCCCACTTTCTAGGGCACTCTGTTCATGTCTGAGGAGAGCCAAGAGGTACAGCACCAGATTGCACATTTTTCAACTGAACTGCTGCCTCTGCTTGACTGACTGACAAGCACCTCCACCAACTGATTTTTAAAGGCTGGACCAAATTGCCCACAGCCTACTAGAGGCAGACTTATACCAGGCCTATATGTTTATGCAAAGCTGAGGAACGTGCAACAGTTTTCTGAACTCTAAAGTCTCCTACAGATTTTGCTGCTCACACTGAGTCAGGTTGTAGAAATGGAAAATGCTCACACAGCAACCCTGTGTTGGATTGTAAGAGGCTTTTTCAAAGAGCTATTTGCGCATTTCAGCCACGAAACTTCCACTGATATCAGCAGGAGTCACACAGCTAAATCCTCAAGCAACACTTCTGGAAGATGACTTATATTTAAAGGAGGATTAGAGGAAAATACTTCTTATACCATTTTCCATGTAACATTATCAGTCTTAAATTCAGAGAAATATGGAATAATTTGGGGGAAATACATGATTCACTGGGTATCAATTTTGCCATCCAATTTGGCTGGGCAGCTATGCTGACTGTTTAACACATACTCACACTTCTCCTTCTCTTTCCACTGAGTTCATATATTAAACACAAGTTAAGACTTCTGGGTTTTCAACTTTGTTGATTTTACATTCCTTTTGGGATTTAAAGTACTATTTTGTTTAATTATTTTTCCTCTACTCATCCACAGTATTGAATGACAGTAATAATGAGCTCAGAATCACTGTACAAATCCCAGTAGGAACCATTCATAGTTTGCTAATAGGACATTATATTTGCATTACCAAATTCAGTGCAAAGCACGTTGTGTAAATTAGCTCTGAGGGTTACTACCACAAATCTAAAACCAGAACATCAGGTCAATTAGCACAGCTCTAAAGCACATTAGTTTGGTTGAAAACATAAGGGGTATGATTAAAATCCTAGGAAATCCTCTCCCTTCTTAGGCTAAGTGCATCTCAAAAGAGGTCTAGTTTCACTTCTGGGAAAGACCAGAAGGTCTCGGCTCACAGCAGTGTGGTCTGACACTGGTGATGATCCCAATGCATGATAAACAATATTGGTCTGCTCTAAAGAAAGGGTAAAATTAATTTGCAGGAGGCGTGGAAATCCTCAGAATCCTTTCTTCTCCATCCAAATAAAAAAACCTGCCTAATGGATCTATAACAGCTGAACTCACCAAAGCTTCTGACAAGCCCTGGAAAAAATGACTGATATATGCAGAACCAGGCAGAAAAGTATAGAAAATGAGATACTGGAAAACAAATTTGGATGTGCCTCTGCAAAATGCTTCCAGATCCGTGACCATGATCAGCTAAATAGCTGTAATACCATGATGAAGTGGTGAGAATAAAAGAATTTGCCTGTATGAGACACCGTGTATGCTTTTTGGTAGAAAACGGCACGCAAATAAATAAGATTCCACCCTACCTGCAATGCAAACTAATGTGTGACACAGAAAACAGGCTTTTAGTGAATTATAAATAGCTGGCAAGGACTTATAAATACCCAGCTGGGCAAAAAAATGCTTTATATGGAAGACAGTAACACATGAAAGATCAGAAATTGCACATAAATTGAAAGAAGATGAATATATTGTCAGAATGCGAACAAATAAAAGACATATTTCAGAAAGTAAGCACTATAATATGCTTACTATTGCATGAAAACTCCGCAGCAAAAACAGATGAGCTAGAGTGCCCAGCAAAGTAAAAGCTATTTGGTATAATAAGTGCTTCAGAAACCAGGCAGAATAGCACAAATCAACAGGCTGCTTATTATATCTACCTGTTAAGTAGCATAGGAAGGCTTAGATTAGCCTTAAAAGGATTAGATTACAAGCACAAATGCATTTGCAGTGGCAGGGAACCAACACATTACTACAAGATTCAATAGGATCTGCTGTGAGGAAAATTGTGTGTTTAAAGGACTATGCAGTTGAACTTGAATTTTCCAAGTTTTGTAAAATCAACTCATAAGTTATTTTCTTTCCTTATTTCAATTACAGCTGTTCATTTCAATTTGTTGCTTTTTTCCATCAGGTTCTTGATGGCTAATGTTTCTTCCATCACATTTTATATCCATTAAAAAGAGGTAGAGAAACTGCCAAATATTTTTTGGCGGTGGGGAAAGGCTGATTTTCTGCATTCATATATCCTCACAGAGTCATCAATTAGAAGGTTCTCTTTAACATATACAGACACAAATGTACGGGAATTTGTGTCAGAATTCTCCAAGATGAGTCTACTCAGGTTCAGGGCAAGCACTGAGGAGAAAAAAAAGCTTCTGCTTTCTCCATGTTTCACATGAACCTGAGTCTTCTATCACTCTCCTAATACGAGGTCTAACTATTATTCTTAATTGTTAATTCTTGCTAGTTTCAGCATTTTTAAAACTAAATTACCCAAAAAGAAAGGAGATGTCCAGAGGGGAACCATTCCCTAAGAAAATATATTTAGTAGTAGTAATTAAACACTCACTTTCTGAAAAAGTTTTGAGGCAGAAATGCTTAATAATGATTAATTTCAAATGATCCCAGAGAACCTCGGGTTTTTGGTTTTTTTTAACAGCTTTGTTCTCCTCGGTCTCCCCCAGAGGATATTTAAACAGGGTACAACACAGCAATCAGCAGCAGGAAGTGAGCAGCTTCACTAGAACTCAAAGTGGAACACTTCAGCAAAGAAAGTTCTGGTATTGCATCTTTGTAGTGATTCTTTGAAAAGCATAAACGTTTTCATGTTCTCATAATTTTTTGAACAGAATTTTGAACACTAGTTCTCCCACCAAATTGGAAGACCCGTAGGAGTTCTTACTGAGCTGAACTAGCCGATAGACAACAGAGGGCCAGGCATGGACATTTCAGAAAAGTCTGATAATTCAACTGCTCCTGAAGTTGAAGTTGAACCTCTTCCTGCTGGGCTTTGTAACCATTTCTTAAAATCTATGCTCTCTGGTTTGAGGAGGTCTCCTCAAAACTTTTTCCATCCTGCCTCTAATTACTATCATAGTCATGTATTTTCTACTTGGAAATCAGGAAGGCAGCAGACACCCCAGGAGATGGTCTCCAGCTCAGAGCATCCTGGCAGGACTCGAGCCCTACCGAGAGTGAACAGTGCCATCTTCTGACCCACTTCTCTGATCTCCTGGGCATGTCCGTCTTCTGCAGTCAGACAGGCATATCATGACTTATCCAGATTCAGATGGGAGGACAGGACAGGCCTGCCAAGCTTGCACGGTACCAGGAGTAATGGAGAGGTAGACAAAACAAAGGAGAGTGGAAACAAATCCTTGCATAACAGCTTCTGTCACCCTGTGATGAAAATCCTCTTGTAGTCTAGAAAGAGTCATCTTTGATTAACTTTCATCTCCTGATCTTCCTAGCTAAGAAATTAGCAATGGCTAACTTCTTAGTGGCATTGGATTTCTTACATTTTATTTGCACTGTTTTGAGACTTCATCAGTTTGGAAATGTCCTAACATAATCTGCTTTTACCAGGGCATGGGAAATACAATATAGATATAACTTATTCCATCTATAATAAAAATAAAAGTCCTTATCCTACCTTGTCAACTATTTGAAGAATACTTGTTGTTTGGACCTCAACTGTCCAAGAAACAGTTTCAGCGTTAACCTATATCCAACTTTCCATTTTGAGTGATTGTTCAGAAAAGAATGCTTTAAGTACATTTTTATGATGGACTTCAGTTTTTCTTGAGAACAATTTAATCCTTAGAAACAGCACAATAATACAAAGGTTCTTTAGGCAGAGGAAAATCATACAGGCATCCTAACTGACAATAAATCCTTCCCACAAACAACTTATGGTTTCTTTGACTTTTAAATTATCTCTGGTGCTGTGGATTAGGTAATCATGGCATATCAGATATGGATGAAAGGACCAGATGGACGACAACAACAAAAATCCTTCACTGTTCAGGAAAGTCTATTTCAGAAAGAAGTTTCTTAGAAAAAATGTGGAGGCAGCAATGTACTTTGGCTACCATGATGGGAATTCTAGCTTATGGGAATGACAACTATTACTATGAAGCTCCTGATCTAAAAAGCAACAGCTTCTATGTCTAGACTGTAGTTAAGGGCAAACCTCAACCTCTTCTAAGTGTGCTTTGTCCACTACAACTGCTGAAACAAAGCAAGGATTCTCATTTTTGCCTTAAACAGTGAGTGAATGAAATTTCTTCTCAACTGGATATGATAGCTAGTAGGAGACCCCTTTGAGATTTATCTCCTAGTAAAAAGAGAGCAGCTCTCAGGCTACTCGGGCTTCTGCCCAGGATCAGATGATCCTTACCCAGCAGCCTGCAGTTGATGGCTGCATATTACCTCCTCCATTAAGCTCCTGTGCCAAGGAAATGCTCAGAATCCTGCTTTTATAAATGAGTACCATTCGCTGCTGGATCACAAAAACTAAGTGATGTTCTTCTAGGAGAGAGAAACTGTTTCACAATTTCAGAGTTACATGAACAGACTCAAAAAGGCATAAGTACTGTGTCAGCATTAGCAGAGAAAACATGAAGCAGAAACAGGAGCTGAATCCAAGGGTCCAACTGCTCAGTTTATTGCTCCAAACTGCATGCTGCTTCAACAGACCCACAGCCTAATCTACTAAACACAACCAACAGTAAGGGTATTTCTGGTGTTTCATTTCAAAAAACATCACTGAAGTAAAACCAGACCCTACCACTCAGCTCTGAATGATGAAACACTACATTCTGCCAACACACATTTCACTACAGGAGGTGGACTGGATCATCATGTCACCTGAAGGACCAGAATGATTAAAAAGCTCAGTGGGGACATCCTCAATATCAGAAATGTGTCCAGCCTCCTGCACAGGGATACACCACTCCTCCCCAAAGGAGACCTGAGACATGCCAACAGTTCATGAAGGGCAGGGCACTCAAAGTGGCAAATCTACCGACTGATTTTGACCAACAATGTCTACTATGGGGGCCCCCAAACTCTCCTTGAAAAGAGAGTGTATCTTGCAGAGGTCAAAGCAAAAAGTTAATCAGATGGTACATATCACAGAAACAAACTCTCACTCCTCTCATCTTCTCAGCAGGGCTCTGCTTCTGACCTGCTTTTTTCCCTCATTTTTTTTTTAACACTTCCATTCGCTCCTCTACAAAAGACTGTTAACAAACGCGTCTCATGTCTCTGCAGTCACAGCATTCAGTACCTGCTCCAATCGTCTACCTTCCTAGAGCATTAGTGTCAGCATTCACCTTAACCCAGAAACCAGACACAGAACATTTACCACTAAGGTGGGCAGGTAGGGAAGGCAGCCTTTGAGGAAGGAGGCATGTTAAGGCATATAATAGCACAGGAACTGCTGCAGAGCAAGGGTTAGGAGGTACCATGGTACTTTATTTTAAATCAGACAGATAACTGTTGGAAGACAAGAGGTAAGACAACAAAACAGAAACAGGAAAACCTTCTGGCACAAAGCAAACTTCCCTATCTGTTATGCATGGATATTAATGTCTTTGTAAGAACGGCAAATACAACTAACTTCAGCAAAATCCTTTTTTAGCTGCATTACTTAATATGTGTCCAGCTCAACATGACTATTCCCTAACATATTTAAATGACCAACACGTACAAAGGCCAATTTCAGTGTGAACAGATGTTTGCAGTGCTGCATCAGCACAACTCATCACAGGCAAGTTATTTTTCTTAGGGCATAATATAGAACACCCAATTCAAGCACACATAATGATATTTCAAGTCAATACTTTTGTTTCAATTTCTTCCTATTACTATTATTTTTTACATTTCTCTTTATAATTTTAACGGAAATTCTTCCCCACCCCACTCCCCAGCACAATGTTTCTATACTTTCTAGTAGAGCTAATAAAAAAATAGAAGAGATCCCTCAAAAAGCCCTTTGAAAAATATATTTCCGTTTTGATTGGCTTTAACTAGGTTGAAACATTGGAATGGAGGGATACAGGCTCTTTAGGAAGGACATACAGTGGATACAAAGAGGGAGTGTCACCCTCTATCTGCATGGAGCTCTACCTGGGGATGGATGAGGAGTTGACAGAGAACTTATGGGTAAGGATTAAAAGTAAGACAGGGACAGATGACATTGAAGTGGGATTCTGCTACGGGCCACCGGACCAGGAAGTGAGCAGATGAGGCCCTCTACAGACAGACAGACACAGCCTTGCATTTGCAAGCCCTGGTCCTCAAGGAGAACTTCAACCACCCTAGTATCTCTTGGAGGGACAACATGGGCATAAGCAATCCAGGAGATTCCTGAAGCGTGTTGACGATAACGTCCTCCTCCAAGCGACAGAAGAGTCAACAAAGAGAGGTGTTATTTTGGACCTTGTTCTCACCAACAAGGAAGGACTGGTAGGGAATGTGAAGCTCAGGGGAAGCCTTGGCTGTAGTGACCATGAAATGATGGAGTTCAAGATCCTTAGGGCAGCAAGGAGGCTGCCTAGCAAACTCACTACCCTGGACTTCAGGAGAGCAGACTTTGGCCTCTTCAGGGATCTGCTTGCTATAGTACCATGGGTGGGGAGAGGGGCTCAAGAAGGCTGTTCAATACTCAAGGATCACCTCCAAGCTCAGGAGCAATGCATCCCTATAAAGAGGAAGTTAGGCAAAACCACCAGGAAGACTGCATGGACGAACAAGGAACTCCTGGACAAACTTAAACACAGAAAGAAAGCCTACAGAGGGTGGAAGCATGGGCAGGTAGCCTAGGAGGAATACAGAGAAATTGCGCATGCAGCCAGGGATCAGTTAGAAAAGCTGAACTCCTCAAGAATCAGTGCAGCACAAAATACAGAGAAGAAACCTGCCTTAGCAGAAGCAAGCATCTTCCACAACTGGCTTTTCTTAAAACCATCAGATCTTTTTTTTTTTTAAAAAAAAAACAAAACATAAACCAAGACTGAGATACAAGTTTCAAATACTTCTAGCTTAAGTAGATATGCTACTTCTCATATGAGACAGAAAGACCCTTCTTCCAGGCATGTGCACACTTGGAGAAGTGAAGAAAGAAGAAAATCATCTATCCCACTACCTACCCTGATATTCATTTCTTCTAAGTTTAGTTACCAGTTCCCTCACTGAGGGTGTTCTGCTTTAAATCATTTTTCCTGGTCATCTGCCAAGATCAGCACCCCTCAACACTTTCACCTCTTGGTGAGACACTTTCACCTTTTGGAGAGCAAAACTACATCTCCAAGATCTCTCTTTAATTGTTCTTCCTACTCAATCACATCTTTTCTCCAATAAGAACAGATTTTGAGTTAAAAAACTTCCCACAGTATTAAGTGATGTCACTGAAGCTCTGCTTCAAAATAGTCCCAAAGCATCAGCATACTGCATTAAAAAAATGGCAGTTAAAGACTGTATCTTCTTTAAATTGTTGTGAGGAACAAGAAGCAAAACTCTGAATTTCTAAAGAAACACAATCTTTTCACTCTGACATTTCAAAGGACTCTCATCTTTTCTATGAAGATTGTATCGGATTTGACAGAGAGCACCAGAACAAGTTACTGATGGGTGAGGCACTGCAGACTGAATCAGAAAGTTCAAATAGACAGCACTGCCACTGGAAAAAAAGAAGCACAAATCTCTCTGCCTCAATCACAGCTCCTTTGTCCACCTGCATAAAACTCCCAGAGTCTGGAAGCCTACTGCTTCAATTCTGGAGGAGCATTTACAGTGGCACAGGAAGATGTAACGAGGATATAGCAGGAGGTCAGAAGGTTCATCTGCTCTAAATGACAACCCATATGGAAGGGGAAATCCAATGGAAAATATGTAGTTGTCTGGGACTCAACTGAGATACACAGACTGGGCTCAAATGAGATAGCAGAGCTATGGCAATAATTTTATTGTATAATACCCTTAACACTACACTGATACAAGTAAACACAGATAGATTTAGATTTACAATACTTTTAAGAAGTAGGAAGTCAGAATTTGCTTTACTGAATAACACTATCCTCTGATGAAACTTAAAAATGTATGATTCTCAGTAGCATTAACATGTTTTTTTAAAGAACAGCACTATTTTATTAATATTACCTTTACTTCTCACACATTTGTTATAAATTAAGCAATAAAACATAAAACATGAAGATAAAATTATGCTAGTGTAGTTCACATACAAGTTTATTTTTCTATTTAACTGCTTTAGAAGCATCCACGAAAAGCATAAAAAAAAAAAAAAACAGGTCAAGTGAGGATAACTTTATTCTTCTTGCTAATAAACAAGCCTTTGCACATATTGCCTCAGAATGCATTTTATCTAGTTAATGCAAACATCTTTGATATGGGAATTGAGGCCAAAAATCACTGCTTGCTAATCTCTTGATTGTTTCCAATTGAGATAAACTAAAAACTGGGCAGTTTAAAAACACTAACAGTGACTCACAGAAAACATCCATCTCAAAAAATTCCTAAAGTTGCATTTAAACAAGGAGTATTTGATAAAATCTTAGAGACCACATTTTAAAGAGGAAAAAAAAAATATTTTGAGTACAGACACACACAAATAATATCACGGTAAGAATTCAAAATCAAGGCTATTTCAAAGCAGCCAGATACTTTTTCAAGAAAATAAAAAGTTTCTGAATGACATTTTCTCTTCCTAATCAAGTCATTGACTGTTCTGGACACTATTAATTAATTAGATTATCTAAAATTAACACTAGATCATTTTAGCTCAGTAGTAGAGGTACGTCAATCTGAATTAAATATTTTTTCTGAGTTCAGCCTTGTCTGGCCTCATTCTGCTCCAGACTTACAACACAGGAAAGAACTTTAAAAAAACCCAAACCCCTTCATAAATCCAAAGACCTCACTTCAGGGATTTCAGGTTTTAAGAACATGACAACTCCTCCTACACAGTCCTAGAACCACAAGATTGGGATAAGCATGGTACTAACCTGTGTGCATTCTGACACCATATGCAACATTGATCCTATTCAACTTCAATTTTTCGGGGTGGAGATAGGGTGGTAGAAAATGGAATTTACATCTTTGTAATAGGCTTAAGCATGACAACAATACAGTGTGAATGAAAGCATACATGTCTCACTGAGATGAAAGATTTCGTTAGCCTGCAACCAGAGACAGAGCTGAGACGGTTGGTTTTGCTGACCTCAGACACACGAACTGCCTCAGCACTGCCAGTAGCAGCTGTCCTCAATCCTTCACCAGTGTAAGACTAATGGATGACCACGGTATTTATCACATCTAGGGCACAGGAAAAAAAAAAAAAAAAAGACAGGTCTGACTTACGTACCTCTGGAAGGCAAAAGAAAGTAAATGATATGTGACAATCCTAGCTACACCTAATGAGTAATCAACTGACTTCACACAGGCTTGTATAACGTGTCAGCAATTGTCCCTGCACTGCTGGACAATGTCCACCAGCCCACAGAAGAATATTTCTTCTCTTCCTCTTTTTCCTCCCTCTTCCTTTAAGCCAACTCTGATATTAGAACAAACCTGAGACGAACAATTTCTGGGACGCATGGGTAATGACTGACCTACTCCTACTATCAGTTCAACCACCCCTTCAAGACAAGCTCACTTCGTAATTAGAAGTCTCCTACCCATCCTTGCAGATCAAGAAGGAATTCTGAGGTGGAGGTGAACCTCAGCAACTTTCCCTCAGTGCCTGCCAACTTTTCCCAGAAACCAGCTGCACTATATATCAGAGCACCTCATATCCAAAGTCACCTCAGGGTCAGACCAGAAACATGCAAGCACATGCAAGTGGTACAACAAAAGAAAGTAGAGAGCAGCAGAAAATGCTCGAGAGAGGACTTTCTGGAGAAATGTAATCAGGTCTGTGAAGCCACAGAAAGCTTGTGAATTTATCAGCAGCAAGCGTTAGGGGAAAACCAGAGCAGAAAGAATCTTGACAGAAAGAGAACCAACCGAGATGTGAGATGAAGCCAAGCAGCACAAACTGACCATGTAATGAGAGCAAAGAGATAAAGAAAACCAAAGAGACGACTAGCGAGAGAGAATAGCTTCATTTTTGCAGTCCCAGTTGTGATTGCAAATGGTTAGGCCAGCACAGTGCTTTGAATCACAAGCATAATAGCACACACCAAGTATTCTTCAATTATAATATTTAGAGACAAGTCGGAATTGATTTTATTGCTGCCCTTTAATAATCTGCAGGAAAATGCTGCACTTTTACAAAGTTAAAAATGCATCCCAACAGAATAAATGATGGACCAAACCCAGACAGGCAGCATATAGAAGTAATTTTGCTGCAAAATACTGGCTGCCTGGAAAATTGTACAACTGTATTTTTGAAATATAAATTCAAAGTCAGTATCATAAGAAAATCAGAATTTTCAGTTCACTGTTTTAGATCCCCCAGAATTCCCTAGTACTAGTCAAGATACTAATTGGGAGCTCTTTCTTATGTCACAGAAAATCTATAAGTGCAGTTTTGGACCATATGCTGTACATTATAAGAAATCAAAGCAGAAAGCAAAACTGAAGAAAAACAAAGAAATCCACCAATGGTAGCATGCAACAACTCCAAGTTAAGCAAAGACCTTCCTCCTGTAACTGAAATTAAAACCATCTCTCTCCTTCACTGGTGATCCTCATACTAAAAAAGAATTGTTTCAGTTTATCGGTGCGTAAGGGTGCTGGCAGGTTTTTACCTACACTCTACACTTCTCAGTTATTCAGCTCTGCATGCTAATATTGGCTGAAGGAGATCTAATTAGTATAAAGTTCAAATTTATTTCTTTGTAATTATACAGTCCATAAAATCCGTTGCTTTGAGGCATACTTTAACACATGCACAAGAGAAGTGCCATCACTTAATCTTCCTTACAGTTCTTTTTCCTTAGTTACAGTTGTGGTATTGCTGGTCAAGCTACAAAACCTGAGTTTTCACTGAATTGTAAGACAATTCTAATTTCTTCAGGAAAAGAGCTCTATAGCTCTATAGTTTTAGTCCACATATAATTATTATTATGCAAATCCCTCAACTCCACATGGTTACCCAGCCTTAGAACTCATTACAGATTCATTAAAAACACAGTTGTTCCATCTTCTCTTCCAGATACTTTGAAATTTAATAATTACCATGAACTAGGGGATAATGCTGCAATATGGACGTTATATTCATCACAAAGCTTTTGTGCTGTTGCACAGGATTCTTTCATGCTTAATTTGTTATTAATCAGACTTTAGATGATAGACACTGTTGTGTTTTTTTTTAAAAAAACAGTAAAAAAATTCTTATTTGAAAACAAAAAGTCTGCATCAACTTCCAAATACTCTGCTCTCACATTTTACAAAAAAAATTAAGCCACACACAAAAATTAATTACTCTTCACAAACACTGTAGTGTCAGACTGCTATTTTTACAATTTTTTAATGGGACATGGAAAAGTTCAGAAGACAACAAGGCAACTAAGATTTAGGCAAGAGGACAGACAGTTTAAAAGGGGCAACATCAGAAACCAGAAGTTACTTCGCTCAGGGGCACAGATGCTGAGGTGAGGGAAGCAACCAAGATGCGGGACTGATGGGATGAAACGCAATACCAGGACATTATCCCTTGATTTATGGAGGTAAGTATCATGTAGTAGCCTAAACCATCAGGAAGTATCTCAAACATATTTAAGCACAAAATTAGACTGCAGAGACAACTCAAAAGTATATAAAAAAAAATTAATTCAGGTGCTTTGATCCTGTTTAAACCTGGAAAATTTCCAAGTGGCATTGTTTTTCAGGTTATTACTGACTATTAACATTGTCACATGCAGCAATAGTTACATCTCAAATGTATATAAGGACTGGGCGATTCAAACATTTATAGTAAAATAAGTGACTTGATACAGTCTTTAAAAATGTAAAGGATTTTAATTAGGCAAAATTGACAGTGATGAACAACAAAGATGAAAAACAGACTCCTGCTGTGGACATAAATTCTGCTTAACTAATCAATGTAATCAAATGCATAAAACGTCTTCACACTGGTGCTGCACACAGCAATTTCCCAGGAGAAGAGCAGGGAAATTTCCACTTAACATAAAGGGAACACCAAAAGATTTTTATTTATTTTTTTTAAAACGTGCGTTACTATTCTTTACTTCATTGTCACCAAGGCAGGCAGATACAATGATGGGCTTCACCTACCACACAGTTTGAACCCCCACAAGAGCTTCACCTCTTAGGATCCTTTTTGCTGTTCCAGATAAATGATGCAGATATCAACAAAAGGTACCAAAAACCATTATCACAGCAAATTGGAGAAGAATAAAAGCAACCATGGCAAGTTCACTGCAGAATGATGATAGCAACCTAAGCTTGGATATTGTATAATGAACTGAAAAACTTCACAGCAAGGGTGTTTTTCAGGCAATACAGATATGCTGAAGACTGGGGAAAAAAGGAGGAAAGTTGGATGATGCTTTCAGTGTTTTTGCATGAAAAAAGTGGCCTGTAGTTGCTCACTGAGGGATAACTCAAAACACATCTATGCCAAGCTGTGCAACAATAGAGTGAAAGCAAAAAAACCCTACCACTGCTGTCTAAGAGTGACAGAATTGAGGATGAAAACAAAGTAATCAAAAACTACAGATACATATATATAAATTTTTTTTTTCTTTTGTGGAAAAACGGAGGGAGGGGTTGCAAAAAACTGCTTGGTGCATGACCAATACATTTATATCCATATACGCTGCAGCAATAAACAGCCCAAAAGTACTTCTCTTAGTAACTCAGCAAAGAACTTTTTGTACTAATAATTCAATTCTAATCTCTTCCTCCTCTAATTTCCCGAAAGAGACTCAATAAAGCAACTTTTTCTGAAATATCCTATCTTGAACAACAAGTAAAAGCAGTACACTAAAAATAAACTAAAATTGCAGTGCAGATGCCAATCTGACCATTAAATTTAAAGCATGAGAAGGTAATTGATGCATCCATTTTGAAGTGATAGCAAAGCAGTCACTAGCATATCAGAAGCCACTTGACTGCCCAACTGCTGAACAGGAGAAGACCCACCAGATGTGAAAAAACATTCCATTAAGATATGTACGACACTGTTTCTCATCAGGAGTGATTGACCCGAATACGCTTCCCTACACCACATACTGAGTAGTTAAAACTAGCAGCATAAGTCTTCAAATTATAGCTGGGGTGGGAAAAAAAGTGTAGGGAAAAACTGAAGTATGAATCTGTCTTTCATAAAATCTAATGCTAGACTTCAACACTTAACAGGAAGCTTGATCTGTTTCAAAACCGTCCCCAACAGATCATGACAGCTACTCTTTTAAGAGATTATTTTTTAAGTCCTGATTCTTAATTTCTTATGGAATTAACTGACTGCAGTTGGTCACTTATGTTGTGAAGTTACCACCCTTCACTTATAGTGGTATTAACACTTTCACCACACCACTCTTCAGTATCATGGATTGGAATTCAGCAAGGGAATAAGCAGTAGGGCTCAGTAAACTTCAACACAACTGTAAGATCCATTTTGCCACAAATGTCACTTATCAAAAATAAAAGAATTGCACAGTTTGCTTGTTCTGCAACATTATAAAATCATTATATTACAATACAAATGATACAGTAATGAAGGAGGAAAGGAAAAAATAGTTAGACATATTTTGATACAATGATAACAACCTTTTCAGACTTGGAAAGCTGCTGAAATATCAGAAGAAGCGATGCTGTAATTATCCCAAATCCCAATAGTCCCCATTTCTTAATTATAAGAACCACCTGCTTGCCCAGAGGAACAGAAGGAAAAGCAGGGAGAAAAGGAACTGGTACTGGATGGGACTCTCAAAGTCATTCCAGCCAACAGTGTGCTTAAAAAGGTTATTCAAAAGGACAGGAGTGAAATGTAGCAATTAAAGGAATGAAAAACAAGGTTAAGACTTCTCACAGAATGCCTTATTCTCATTTTCAGTACTATCAAGTCTACCTCCACTAACGTCCACTAACAAAGAGATAATCAGATGTGGCAAAATTGTTCAGCGTATGACTTCATCCTCCAAATCAGACTGAACCTTTTCAAAGCCATGACCTCTTTCTGCTCAGTCACTAAGACATGGTTTTGTAAGACATCCCTAACCAGAACAAAACTCTCATCAGGATAGGACATATGGTTGTGGTTAAGACAAACCTCCACCTCTCCCCTTTTCTTGCTTTACCTCCAACACTATAGGTTAAAGTTTTTTTGCCGTGCAGTTTAACTGGTTTTACTGAGAATACAGTTACTTTAATTCCCGAGGGAAGACAAGCCTTATGCAATATATCCTGATATGGAAGTTCTGTGTCTTATGCTAAAAGTGCCCTCTTTACAGGGGATGTTTTTCTACATAGTAAACTTAATTTATTCCATAATTTCTGCAGCAATTTGTAGATAGGACATTGGAGTGGACACAAATACAATGCTATCTTACCAGAAATGATAGCACTGACTCACAATTGGCAAGAATAGAACAGATTCAAAAGTAATTTTGAAAAAAAGTGAAATCTGTCAGTCCCTCCAGGTGGTAAGAGAAATTAAATACTACCTCTACTATAAAGAGGGGAGGAAGGGAGGAAGGGAGGAAGGGAGGAAGGGAGGAAGGGAGGAAGGGAGGAAGGGAGGAAGGGAGGAAGGGAGGAAGGGAGGAAGGGAGGAAGGGAGGAAGGGAGGAAGGGAGGAAGGGAGGAAGGGAGGAAGGGAATAAATAAATCACTTCGCCCTGTCTTCAGAAGTGGGCTGCAGGCTATTAATAAAATGGAAAGAAACATTTCCCTGAAGGCCTAGGCTAAATATCTAAGCTCTGGAGAGACGCCTGGCTGATGACTCATTTATCTCCTTAGCCTTTCTTACTGGCTAGCTCCAAGCAGTGGCTGCAGATCCCTGTCCCAAGGCACTAATCCTCCCCAAGCACCATACAGGATGCCCGTATGATGTCAGTGTACTGTACCACACACTGGAGGGTCTAGCATCTAGAAGTCAATCTGCCCTGCAGCAGCCAGTTCTTTCAGATCAAGTTATTAAGGACCAGTAGGAAAAGCTAAATTTGGTTGTCTGTGAGAGCCATTAAGAGAGCGTTTGTCTGGAACATGCTAAGGGGAAAGTCAGACTAAATGATGTAAAAGTCTCTCCTGGCCTCAGCCCTGTGTAAAAGGATCTTTATTTCAGAGGGACTGAGAGACCAATTAATTTGTGCTTTAAAAAAATCCTTCAGAAAACTGGAAGAATGATGCTACTCTGCTTGGAAATCATTCATTCTTCTTCAGTTAATTTAATTCAGACTCCTTTTCCCTTAGTACATATCAGTGTACCCCATAGAAGGATACATGGAATAAAGCACAGAAATAGAACACACTTGGTGGTTCAAGGCTGATGACTATGTATGTTGCTTCACTACATGGTTTTTATATTCCTTATATACTAGGCTGACTGAAAACTACAAAATAAATCAAAAACTTGGACTGTAATGAAGCAAGCAGTTTTGCCCTTTGTTCCTCTCTGTTGTCCTCAACAGGCCAGACAGTTGGGAATAATACATGCCTACTCATCTATGGCAGATTATGATCACTTACAATGAAGAAATAACTAGGTACGTCTGGGAGGCTTAATTTCCTTTTGAATTATGAGGAGATCCAAGCTTGCTCCAAATTACAAGAAAAAAAAACCACCAGGGAGCTTCCCACCATGCCTCCTGCTCAAAACTGGGATCTGCCTCCAACTAGTTACTTGGAAGAGAGTACTAGACACTGGAGAAAAACTATTCCAGGTACTAGGTAGCCCAGGCACTGGGAACTATAGAATCATAGAATCACTAGGTTGGAGAAGACATTTGAGATCATCAAGTCCAACCGTACCTGTCCACTACTAAATCATATCCCTAAGCACTTCATCTACTTGTCTTTTAAATGCCTCTGGGCATGGTGACTCAACAGCCTCCATCGGCAGACTGTTCCAGTGCCCAATAACCCTTTCAGTGAAGAAATTTTTCCTAATGTCCAGTCTGAACCTCCCCTGGCACAGCCTAAGGCCATTCCCTCTTGTCCTATCACCTATCACTTGGGAGAAGAGGCCAACACTCACATTGCCACAACCTCCTTTCAGGTAGTTGTAGACCACTGATAAGGTCTCCCCTCAGCCTCCTCCAGGCTAAATAACCTCAGTTCCCTCAGCCGCTCCTTGTAAGACTTGTACTCCAGCCCCTTCAACAGCTTTGTTGCTCTTCTCTGGACACACTCCAGCACCTTACTGTCTTCCTTGTAGTGAGGGGCCCAAAACTGAACGCAGTATTCGAGATGCAGTCTCATCAGTGCCAAGTACAGGGGCAGAATCACTTCCCTGGTCCTGCTGGTCACGCTGTTTCTGATACCAGTGAAGATGTCATTGGCCTTCTTGGCCACCTGGGCATGCTGCTGGCTCATGTTCAGCCGCTATTAACCAACACCCCCAGGTCCTTCTCTTCCAGACAGCATTCCAGTCACTCTTTCCCAAGCCTGTAGCATGGCACAGGGCTGTTGTGCAGGACTCTTCACTTGGCCTTGTTAAACCTCATCGCATTGGCCTCAGCCCATCAATCCAGACTGACCAGATCCCTTTGTAGAGCCAACTATCCCAAATCAGGGCTAAGAAGGGCCATGGCTTACCACTGTGGGGATCAGTCAGACACTCTTCAACAACATATGTGCTGAAGTGAATGGTACAAGAATAATTTATCTTGCCAGTAACACAGGGTGACACATATTGCACAGGAATGCAGGAGAAGTTGCAAATATCACTGCATGAAATACACAACTGCAGAACAAGCAAAACTTCCACATTGTTCTCTGGGACAGTTTTAATCTTGGATTATAACTAGAACAAAGCTCAGCTTCAAATCAGTCTTAATCTATGCTTTTACTTTTTAGCGGATTTTCAAACAACATCATTTTCTGTGCATACTAATCATTAAAATATGTCCATCCGCAACTAAATCACACTATGTCAGAATACATACTGTATATTCTGAGAGCATGACATGTTATTCAAACAGTTGTAATCTGTCAGAGCTGTATCTTTACATTTATTATCCTCATATTTAATTAGAAAATAGTAAGCTAAGTTTCTGTAGTGATTTTAACATACTTAAACAAAACTCAGCTTGAATGAAAAGTGAGTCCTTTTTACAAGGCATAAAAGAACACCGCAGAATGGTATTAATTCACTAAACAAATTTCTTTTAACGACTTGTGAACATATGAAATCTGAAATCATAATCAAAATTGATCAAAAGGAAATAATGCCTCCAATTAGGAAGTAGACACAGCCAGTTCTGGATTCAAAATGTTTTCAAGATTGCAGTCCTATGTGTCCACACACAGCTTTTATTTCCAGGCTGTCAGAGGAAAAACCAAGTTTGTTACTAGTTTAATGCAGTCAGTTCCTCAGCGTCCAATAAACCACCCAATAAAACAAATCAGTCAAATAAATTGAAAGAGAAAAATGAGCTTCTAACTCCTGCAGGAGAGGCAAGAAAGATAAGGTGCTGTCAGAAGGTTCACTGTTTCAAATAAACCAGGATTCCGGGTGCTTGGAGTCCAAACTCCCTTTCAGATCAGTAGCTGCACTTTCCTGTTAAAATTTTTATTTCTGTGCACAAAAAGCTAAACATGAAAATATACGTAACACATCATAGCAAGGCTAGTTCTTTAGTGCTTCGTAATAATATCAAATCCAGTTTCATACCATTTGTTTTTTACCTTTGGTTCTAAATCCACCCTGTAGCTGGCCGCTGGGCTCAGGGGGCTGACACAGTGCCATGGAACAGAGCATGCTGCCAGAACAGGCAGCACTTTCCCAGCCTCTTGTCCCTTCACATTGCCCTGTATCTTCTGCTACATATAAACCACAGCTGCAATTCCCTCAATGCACTTTAAAATAATGAAGGATTACTGCAGGAACGCTCTTTCTTTATACTTACCAAAGCCTCATATCCCAACTGCAACCCCTGACACTCTTTCCAGTCTGAGGATTTATGCATTTTTAATCACAAACAAATTACACACACCTACAGAGCACTAGGTCTTCCAGCTGCCCCTTCCCCAGGGACACTTCCATGGCCAATATAGTCAATTTAGTGTAAATAAACCATAATGAATCAGCAGAAATCACTCCTATCTCAACCATTCTCCCCACCCCCCTGAGAGTGCCAACAGATGTGCAAAGGAGAGATCAGCAGCAGGGCACTGCCAATCTCCTTGGTGTTATTTTAACACCACTTGTCTGTTCAGCTTTTAACTGTCTATGCTTTAAAGAGGGGATAAAGGAAACAATTCTTTGTCTGTGAGTACGGTTCACTCCTGCAGAGATAAAAATCTAGATGATTCCATTCACACTTGCATGGAAAAACACATAATATAGCTTTATCACCTGAAACGATATAAAGCCATTGTCATCTGAATCAATTGGTTTCCTGTGTACTACACAATACAGCACAAGAAAGCTCAAGGGGTTTTGCCTGCTTTTTCAGATGCATCAATTCCCAGCACAGAGAGCTGAGAGTCCCCCTCCACAGAGCCTTGGCACAGGCACGTATGAAATACTGCAGTCAGGTCTGGACACCTCATTACCAGAAAGATAACACATTAGAGAGTTATTAGAGAAGCAACAAAAATGATAAGTGGAGATTGAAGAGACTGATTACAACAAGACATTAAAAGTTAACCTCATAAAGGTTGGCTACGGAACAACTTTCTCAGGGATGCAGTAACGGCCAGTAAATATTTGAAGGATACATACGCCAACAAGGAAAATGAATTATTTAGGTTGGCAAAAACTGGATACAATTAGGAATAACAAGATGAAATTAAGGCAGGCCTGACTATCAAGAAAAAAAGAAGGGTAATAGAAGGCAGGCTTTGAGAAGTCTATCGCCTGGGTGACTTAATAGGTCTTTTGTATCTCTGCCTCCTGTAACTCCATGATAATAATGATGAAGTGAAAGAAAGGACTCAAAGTATGAAATCCAATTAATTCTTTGCCAGTAGGCAAACCATCTTTATCAGATATTTTGGCTTAGCAATAAGCTTAAGCTTGGCAAGATAGATCCTACCTGTCAGTTATTCAGACGTAGCTTTTTGTAAAGTCTTCAGGGAAGCCAAGAGTATTTTTATACTTTCATTAAAACATAGACTGCATCCATCAAAGGAGAAAATCATATTAAAAAGATCTGTGGCATTTTCAGACTAATCTGTGCATCTGACCGGTGCCATATTTAGCATTATCTAATTCATTTTGTGCATCTAACAGACTGCAAACCCTTTGGGGCAGAAATCCCATCCTCCTTTTTCTTCATATTACACAGCACCCAGCGTGTTGACAGTGCTCAACAAATAATAGCCAATTCCAAGGCAGGGAAGATGTCTGTGCTAGCACATACTGTGCAGTGTTACTTTCAAAGGATGAACCCTTACATTAGTAATGGAGCTGGGAGGCTTCACATACATTCCAGGAGAAGAATAAGTCCTACTTCTCTCAGAAAGAAAAAGAACTTAAACACAGAAAATACATCAGAACACTCAAAAAACTCCAAACCTATCACATGTATAGGTATGGAAATTGTCAGGAAGCAGTAACAAAGAGGATAAAAATTATTTAGAAATGGAAAAAATAAAAAAAAAATTGAGGCTAATATGTAGCACTTATCAGGAGGGATCCTCCCTGACAACACATACAGATAATTTGCATGCACTGTGATACCATCTTTAAAAGCACAGCCAGGAATCATACTCAAATAACCATTCATTACTAGGGGTACATTAAAACCAACCCGTATCAGTGTACTTATCTATTTCCCAAGAAAATGTGTTATCCGGAGCACTATTTAGTGACACTACTTTGGTTCACACCAAATTCTTGTAGAAGCAGGTCCTGTCTCTAGGAGCCAACAAGTCTGCTCTTCATTTTATTATCTGCCAAAGCTAATTTGTGAAAGAGCATATAGGGACATAGAGTTATATACTGATATGCTGCCCTTTAAGGTGTTCTGATTTAAAACATAACAAGCCAAAGACTACTTACAAGATCAGTGAGGGCAAGTTATTGCTGGCAGCCTGTGCGGTACACCTGTATAGTCCTCTGACAAACAACCCCTTTTAATACTTAATAATTCATCTGTGTATTAACGTATCACAGATCCCTCATGGCTATAAACTCCAGCTTGGAATCACATATCACTAACTCCTTCCTATCATCGTGCATGTTTATTTCTGGGCAGAGGTGCTGCCTGTGCTGCTCTTAGATGAACTTTCTTCTGAGATGCAATGCCAGTGCCAAATGACACACTGATGGCCAAGAAAGGGTGAGGTTCTACAGAGATGCTTTGGTTTTTAAATGATCCTAGTTAAGTATAGAAAACATCTGTTGTGTACTGCTCCCTGTACACAAAATGGATATTCAGGAGAGTAATTTACATTAAAGTAGCATAGTGAGGGAAATGAACACTCCTACCTCATTTGCCACAGCCCTCAAATGCTGTGTGCATTTACAAAGTTGTTAACTTCAGAAACATTTGCACTGTAGTTTCTCTTTCCAAGGATAACATTAGCCAAAAGTATTTAAAATACACAGTGAGAAAATTGCATTTCTCTGGCTCAATTTCATAATCCTTAATACTTGATCAAATAAATCCCATTTCTGTTATTAGAAATTTATTTTTCCTGTCAAATTTTCATTAGTGCAAGAACTTCACATTAAAAAAAATATACTGCAGGACTACTTAGGTGAAAAAAAAATTTTTACCCCTTTTTCATTAAACAGTGATCCAAGATCAAATGAAAAAAAAAAGTCTAAAAAGATATGGGAAGCAATATATTTAAAATAAGATTTACATCTCATTTTTATAATCATTTATGCTATCAAACAGCCTAAATTCTAGTCCAAGTTAATGGGACTTCAGGACTTGAGATAATTTACTCCACTGGACAAGGCCAAGCAAAGGGAGACTCTCGAGACATAATAATATCCCAAGCCAGCTTGCTCTCAGCTTCACTACTTCCAACATCAAATAGCACTTACAGGCAAACACGTATCTTTTTTAACTCCTCAAATCAGGGGCAAAGACAAGCACAATTACAGATTTAACAATACTAGTGAGACGTCAGTTCTAAATAAAGGAAGGTATGAAAATAAGTTGAGATGTCAAAAATTCTAAAGATTTTTAATGCTATTTGTTTATATTACCTAGAAATCCCATCTACAGAGGTTACGTGGCTGCCAGAAGAAACAAACACAGTTGAAGATGAACCACTTCTAACCATACAATCAGGTTTGTCAAGACTACTTGCATCTTTTACGCTGCCCTGCAACTGACACTCAAAAAGCTATGCAGTAGCTGATTTTCTAATTTATTTAGATTAAAAAGGTAATATAAAGCCCTGCTTCCAACATTATTTTAATTATTTACTTATCTTTTGAGAGGTTTTAGGTGTTTTTTTTTTAATTATTTTCTAGCTTTTTCAAATACTATTTTTTAGGATGCCTTAAGTACATACCGATTGCACTGAAACAAAAAAAAACTTTTAGCCTATTGTTGCCACAATGACAAGTGAGGACATAACTGCAATACATCTCAAAAAAAATCTGAGGTTGGGATTACATTGGAAAGCCTATTCTTGCAAGATTCCCAAAGCAATTGTTTTTCTTTAGAAATCAGGTAAAGACCCCAAGAAGAACATCACTGTCTGAATGAGTTGATTATTGGGGAAAGAAGGGACAAAAAAATAAAATGCAGGGAGGGAAGAAGGGTGAGGGAAAATAGAAATAGCAGCCATTGTTCAAGTTGTTAGATACTGCAGACAATATACAACTGAAAATCTTCTCCCTATGAAGTCAATATTATTTTGTTGCTTTCTATTAATGACATTTTAGAATTAAACAAAGAAAGTGATCATTGCTTGATGCTCTCTGGTTTGGAGCCCAAAGGACAGCACTGCTCCCACTGCACTGCAAGTGTCTGAAAACCAAGGTCCAAACAGCTGCATTTAACATGAGCTAGATTTTATTACGAGGGAACCTAAACCAAAACTTGCCTGTGGCAGAAGAACGCAGTGACCAGCAGCAGGGGAAAAAAGCATATACATGTTCTTGCAAAAACAAGACAGTGCAAAGACAAAGGAATACCAATGAGGCCCACAGAGTGCCGACAAATCCCTCACTGATGCTACTGTCTTGACAGCCTCAGAGGCCCTCTGCACACAATGTAGTCCTTCCGAGTCCTGAGCTGTCACACCACCTTCATGATTAACATGACAAAAAGCCAAACATTGCCTAATGTTTCAATGAAGTCCTCTAGGCAAACCCAATAAATTCTGATAAGCATTTCCCACAAGATTTTGCAGCCCTTCGAACTTATCATGAAAAACAAACCATAATTTTTAACTCAAATATCACTTTACAAGTTAATGTCATGCATGCACATATTACATTAAATGCTAAGATGTTAGCACTGGGCATTCCATGAACTCCTCCCTAAAAGCATTTTTCTCATAAAATCTTTCAAAAGGAGAAGTTTAATTATATTCTGATTCCAGATATCTCTGTAAAAAGTTTCACAGCTTTCATCTTATCTGTATCTCACAGCAAGAGCAGTAACACAACTCTTGGAATGACTTTTATAAATCTTTACACAAAACTAATCATCTGGGCAAACTATAAGAGTGCTGTCTTCACAGCAGCTTCCAGGGTCCTGAGTAATGAAACTCAGCTGAAATAGGGACTGTAGCATATGTAACCTGTTTACCAAGGGTTTTCACAAGAGACTAACAACCTCTTTTTGTATCACCCTCTAACATTTCCGTCCCATTCCAACTCCCTCATTTCACTCCGTTGCTAGAAGTTCCTATCACCTTCATGCAAATCCATAACAAAATGTCTCAGTGGTCACCCTGTAATTGAGGGCTGATTTTTTCCTAAACTGATCTTCACAAATTGCTTTCAGTTGTGCTCACAAAACAAGATTCAAAACTGAGATACAGAAAGACAAAGTCTAATTTCTATGATTGTAGTAAAAAACTTGCTGTTTGTCATAGGTCCATAAGCACACCTACAGAAACTCCTGCTTAAGCGCCCATTTCCTTTGGGAAAGGCAAGCTAGAAACAGTTAAACCTGTAGAATTAGGTTCTAAAACAAACAAACAAACAGTTTTGAACAGTATCAATAACTGCACTCTGAACAGACAAAACCACTTGCATGTTTACAAGCAGGGATGTGGATGATTTCCAGTACCTACACATAACAACAAGTTTGGCTTCATATTCCTAAACATGCCCAGTCCCGGTGCGAACTGGAGACACTAGGCCACAGCAGCATAGGGATTTTGGACTCACTAGATTAACTACACGCATATCAAACGAGCACACTTACAGCAGCATTTTAAGGACAATCACCTAAATAATTTCTTTTCACCTACATAACCTTTCTGGAAGGAAGACAAACAGCATACACAGACCAAAACAAACTATACTCAAAACTCAATAAGAAAAAGGCTTGACGAGAAAACCTTCATAAAGAAACACTTAAATAACTCATGTCTTCACAGAAACCCATTGGAAGAGAACCTGCTGATTGCAAGGCTTTGCGTTCAGAAAACACAGACTCTAGATCCTGTCCACCTTTTTGAAATTCTCTTCCACAATACTTCCAGGATAGTTGAGCGATGATAACTCAACTTCGAAGATCTATTCTCATTCTTCCCTTAATTATCATTTTAATGTGCATAAAAGGGATTCAGAAATCTGCATTCATTAAAACTGTCCACATTTCATCTTATACCAGGTGTTCTTCTCTGAAGAAAAACAGGAGAAAATTCCAGACAACAATGCAATCCACCTGCAAGTCCAGCTATGGGTTTCCCCATCTTTCATACAATAGAATTAGCAAAGCAAGCTCATAAAAAAAATATAATAAAATGAAAAAACACCTCATCTCAGTAAGGTCATCCATGAAATTCACGTTTTACTCTTATTGCTAACCAAATGGTTAAACACTAGGACTGAAAGGAAGATGGCTGCATATCTGAACACAACAAATATTCTGAAACAGTAATTCACCTGCAACATTTGTATTGATTCTTACAGATAATAATATCTCCTCCTAAAACATATTTCACATGTTGCCTTCACTCCATTGATCAGGAGTGTTTTATAAATATTTCGAACAGTCTGATGAGGCTTTTAGCTACACATGTGCATCCTGAAATTTTGTTGAGCTCAAAAAATATGCAGGTAGTGCACGCTAAATAAAAATAATCCATACTTTTATTACAGTCTGTTTCCTTCTATATATCTACTACCTTGCTAAGAACATGCTACACTAGATTTACCAGCAACAATCATCTGTTTGTGTCTTCTACAAAGAAGTAGCTGAATCAAAACAGAAGTTTTTCCCCAACGCACATTTTAAGTTTGGCAAATTACTGATATTTTTAGGTTCCTTGCTGATACAGATAGCTTTTCAATCTCTCACACTGTCAGTATTATACCAACGAACGTAAATCCTGATGACTTCTGGGGAACAAGCTGAAGAGATATTGCAAGTACCATGCTCGCATATAATGCAGTGCTCGTGCTCATATGCAATTCCCATCAAGGTATAACACCTTAAAAAGCTGAGTTGTACCTGTAGGAACATGGACACATACTAACAATTTTATCTAGACTACCACCAACTCTGAAATCTGCTATGAGTGGATCCATCCTGAAGTAAGAAATTAAGACATAGAAGGATCTGCCTTTCATTAACAATGACTTAAAGCATTTGGCTGTCCTGAAACTAAGCATAGATACTACAAACCTAATAAGCTCTCTCAGTAAGTTCAAATTCCACAAGCAACAAAGGAAAATGGTGTTTCCATCTCTGTCTGTAAAAATCATCATGGACAATAGGCTAATTTTATACACACAGTGGCTATGCAGGAACAAGCCTACAGCAGTGTCAATGCATTCGCTTGTTTCCTCCCTGTACTGACATTTGAGGACATTCTTCCTCTATGAAAAAGCACTTTATACAGCTCAATTGCTCATTACTATACAGACATTTTTAAATTTGGCTTCATAACATGTTGCTGTATCACCAGCAGTGACCAGGGTTAATAATTCGGTTTCAAAGCAGCATTCTGATATTTCAAGATCAGGTCTGACAGTGCCCAGGCTCATCTGGTCAGGTCACTTTATGAAGAAGTATTAATTCTCTTGAAGTGTCTGTTTACAAGCAAGAAAGTGGATCCATCGACCCCAGGAAACCTGGTACAGAGACAAGGAGAACTAGAGGCTCAGCATAACTCTACTCCTCCACTACCTCATTCTGTGAAGAAATCAATATCTAAGATTGTTCTGAATCAAACCACACACAGACCTACATGTGGATATCCCATTTCTCACACCACAGTATTCACTACCTGTTTTGCACCCTGCTTGGGGAAGTTTTAGTTGTAACTATCAGCAAATTATTCTGTGATGCTTCAACAAATAAAAAAAAAAAAACAGTCAGCAAAGCTTTTACAAAAAAGTCTTCTCACCGTTTAGATTACACAGCCTGTACCATTCACTTTTCCATTCAGCATCCAAAAGACAAATGCTTCATGCTTCTTAACACTGTGTTTTTAATAGGTATACGGGAAATACAGAATATCGTTACTGCATTATGTAGCAGTAGAAGGAGCACAAAATACTTGTGTGGTGTGCTCTCTGTGATATCGCCTATGAAAATTTCAAGAGTTCATTATTCATGTGATTAACAAGGTTCAGCTCAGTCGTTATCACTTTGGCAGCACACTCCAGATCTGTGAGCATACCTGTTTGCGACACTCTCCCACCCAATTCTGTAAGTTGGTCTATTCCTCTCTCAGAATTAACTCTTTACCTGTAAATGCAACTTGAACAAAACTAAGTTTGTGAGGCATCCTCCTCCATGTGAAACAGCTCCAGCTCTTCCATACTGTACTACTGCTTTAAAAACATGACATCAAGAAGGGTGCTGACATAATATCCCAATTTAAATGGTTATTTTCCCCCTTGTTAAATCCTCAAGTGTTTTGAATACGGCACCAGGGTACAATAAAGAGTGAATAAGTAATGAAAGATAAAGAAGTGGATTTAAATAAAATATGCCCTATTACCATTCTTAATTCCCATCTATTGTTAAGATGACAGCCATCTGGAATATTATAGCAAGGTGCGCATTCAAGAAGAACCCAGATGGAACAAAACGCAATTCAAACTCCAGAATAACCATCTTAAATCAGGTTTTAAGAGGACGACTGGATACCAAGAAATGCTGTAATTGTGCCTATTTATCTTATCGCAGCCTGCCTTTCGGTGCGAGGCTGGTGATTCCAAGCCCAGGGTGGGATGCTGAGGGATGATGCTGCTGCGGAGGGACCCCGGGATTTGGGGCTCCCCCCACCGCAGCCGCGCATCTCCCGCAGCAACAGCGCCCCCTGGCGCTGCGAGACGGCGCTCGGCCGCGCAAATATTCTAAATGCAGGTTAATTACAGCCTTTCACCAAGGTCAAACGGAACATTCGGAGGAAGCATAAAGGATATATATATATATATAAAAATAAATATAAAATTGGACATTTGCTGCCCTAAGGAGTACAAGGCTTCCCTCCCTCAGTGTAAAGCCTGCAGCATGGCACACCTCATGTACGCAAACCACGACCCTTTCACACACATATCAAACAAAACTCAGCGAACATGAGGCTTTTCTCTAAATTAAACCATTCTTGAAAGTACCTTCCACTGAAATTAATTCTTCCCCAAATGAGCCTGGCCAGTAACGTTACGCTACCTGTAATCATATTTATGTGATATTTATAAGAACGTCAAACTTGTAAATGCATCCAATGCAGAAGTAATGGAAATAGCACTGCAGAATGGCTGTTGAGTGCAAGCAATAAATCATATAAATTGCATAATTACAACTTTCCATGGCTCCAGAGACAGTTTACAATTAATAATAACGCAGAATAATTTTTTCTAACCCCTAAAACAAGAAAGTTCTAGTAGTCAGGACACAAGTGGTAACACAGTCCTTCCTCCAGAGCACATTCAACTATTGGGGACCCACAACCCCACTCCAACCTTGCCCCCAACCTGCGGGTCAGGAAAGCCAGAGAGGTGGAATCAAGTTCCATACACAAGAGAAACTAAATCTAGGTATTGCACACCGAGATAGCTGTCACAATTGGGCCACTGATCTCCTACCTCTTCTTTCAAGTAGGGACACGGCTAGGGTGAGGGTAGAATTGAATTCACTTGATTCTGGAGGTTTGCAAGGGGAGGAGACCTAAGCTTTGCTTTTGGCTGAATGAAACATTTCATGCATTACTAAATCAAGAGCTTCTTCCAATCTACAATACCTTCTTTTCAAACATATCCTTGGTTTCCCTGCCTGCTCCCTGGCCCCACTTAAATTCTTCCATTAAAGCTTTTTTATTTTCCCCCTCACTCAATTTTCCAGTTCATTAGACAAAATGAACAATAAATTATTTCCACTACCCAAATCACAGCTGCCCCCTCAGGACAACACAGGAACAGCCCCTTCCCGGAATGAGCCAGTACCACACCCTGCCAGGCGGCGAAGTGCCTTCTCTGCTCTCTGATAACATAAGCATAAAGTAAGTGGCAAAACAAGAACTGGCAAAAGGCTTCTCGTAATACTTAGTTAACCCGGCATAAGTGATGACGACAGAAGACTGCAAGAAGTTTAACTTCATGCTACTTCCTCTCTGCTAGTAAATTGCTCCTGTTTTCCGACCAATTTGCAGCCCATATACCTACTCTGCTGTTATAATTGTTTACAGTAAATCAGTTGCCTGTGACTCTTGAAGCAATAACTCTTAGCAAAGTGGGCAGCAAAAACATATTTCAATGTAATAAACGGTGACAGATTAAACACTCTGTTAAAGAATGCTTTACTAAAACCTATAGAGACACCGATTTCACGGGGGGAGGGGGGGAAGACGGGGTTGACTCCCAAAGACAGGAAGAGTTAAAGAGCTTGCTGTCAACTCACACTGTGAGCAGAAATAATGCAAATAATGTGAAGAAAGCAAATCACCTACAGTATCAGTGTGGAACAAAAGCTAAATTAGTTTTGCCTGTACTAGTGACCTTTTACTGTTACGACATTCAAATGACTTTTCCTACTTAACTTCTGATTACAGAGTCTCTATTGGACTCCTCTATTAGTATGCTTTCTACCCATTTTATAACGTTAAAAGCTCACAATACTCAGACTCAATCTATTCCTTTAAGAATGCTATATGTACTGAAACAGAATTCTTGAAGCAATTATTTTAGGTAGGTTGTTTCCAGAAATGTATTTTCCGCCTTTTTAATTTTTACAGCTAATGTAATTCCCACAAATATTTTGCGGTTACAAGCTTACCACAAGTTCTACCGTTCAGTAGGAAAACATGATGGAGAAAATAAAGAGAGAAAGACACAATAATTCCAAACCCAAATCACCCTGGGCTCCCTGATGCTTAACATGCAAGAAACGTTCCCCTGTGAGATCATCATACTCTGCCTTGACAGCTTAGTAATGGACTGCAGATCAACATGGTCCATTTTCTAATCGAGAACTGAAAGAACAGATGCGAAGCTGGAAACTACTCCTGAAACACACATTTGTGATGTCTGATGGGACAACTAAACCAAGGGTACTCAGCCACAAACCCTTCAAGCACCACATCAAACAGAGTTAACGGACAAGGTAAGAAAAAGAGCAGGTCCTTAATAAGGAAACTGTACTACAGTATGTCCACCTGAGAGATGCCCAGTGTGGCTGTCCATAACAAGAGCAGATCACCTTATAGCAAAAGAGAGCAGTATTTTGAGTTAAGGCACTTCATTACAGCATTCTCATGCTCTGTGACAGGAAAAGGAACCATTTGCATCAGAAAAACTATTATAAAAAATTAAAGAATAACACAAATTATTTTGCACATACAAAGATAAAAATACTGCGGAAAATGCAAAAAAGGTATTAACGGATATGAAGACAGACAGATAAATAAAGGAAAAAATACACTTAGATGAAGGCTTACAATGAGAGGAAACATATAATAACAGTAGGAAGAACAGTAGTGGGGGGGGGGAAGAGGAAAAGTTGTAAACAACTTAATGCCCATACTTTAGAGGCTACAACTTTTTTTCTGCTGCAGAGATACATGGCACTTATCAGAGATGAAGAACATTAAAACACATGCTTTGCAGAATGCTTAATACTAGAAAGAGGGTATAAAATAAACATAGGAATGCCAAAGACAACAGACTCTGGGGGTTCAGAACTGTTAAAACAACTCTCAAAATCCAAGAGAATTTTAAAAGACAAGGATTTTCTTACTTCTTTGTATTACTTTGAAAGGCATAAAAGAAGCATTCCCAACCTAAAGGAATGCTAGAGAAGCAGAACTAATAAATGCTTACTCTGATTGTTCTCAGCTGCAGTTCAGCATTTTAGCACTGTGACAAAGTATTCTAACACAGGAAAAGATCCTGGTGCCTGGGTACTTTATCCTGCACAACTGTGAATACATCTTCCATTTAGACCAGTGAACATTTGTTTTCAAGATAACTTGTAAAATACTCCATGCTTTTAGAGTGTTCTGTGTTCTCCTGCAGTCTCCATTTCCCTAACAAATCCACTCATACACTACATAAATAACCTCAGCAAGGGTCACCATGAGAGGAAAAATCCAAGCACCATAAGAAGTGAGATAACACCTACATACTGTGCCTTTGAGGTGTTAAACGAGTCAGAGAAAACTTGGACATAGTAGCTTCTTTTAAGAATAAATAAATCGGGTGGAATGAGTGGTCTTGGTATATTGTGTACCACCCTGGAAAAGGTGTGGCACATGACTAGGAGCTCAGATAAGCAGAACTTCAATGAATTATTGAATTGTAAGAAAACAATTTCATATAGCACAAACTGAGTGCTATATGAAAATGAACCACAGAGACTGATAAAAGTATGAGAAGCTAGTAAATAAAAAAAAATAAACAAAAAAAGGGGGTGGGAGGAAGAGAACCAACAGTTATTGCAGAACCCAAGGAATCGTAAAACTAATATAAAACATTAATAAGATTCTGCACTGAGCTGCATCCACCTAAAAAACCCCAACAAAATAGTAATAATTTCTCTAGTTATCATTATATTGATAAATCAGCAGTTCCAGAATGCAAACTTAACAGAGATCATTGCATACACTGATCCTTGCCCATCTGCAAAACACAAGAAGGAAGATTTCTCCGAGTTAATTCTAGCTGGAATCAGGTATAAAAACACCAAATAGGTATTGGGAATTTACAATAATCTTTGCTGAAGCTAACTGTCCTGTCAGTTAGGAGGTGAATGATTAATTTTTTTAATCTGAAGTTGCTTCAATTGCTAACCATTATAAGTGATCATTTCTGCTTTTCTCTATCACCTATAAGATCTCTCCACTATCAGGTTATGGTCTCCGAGCAGGCAGCTGTCATCAAATGATCTCAGATTTCTGCTTATTAAGCTAAGCAAAGGCATTAAGCACCTCGAGCCTTCCATGACATTGGGAGGCCTGTCTCCCAATCCTTTAATCTCCCATAACGGCTCTAGAAATTCTCTTCAATTTTTGAAGCTATTGACTTCAAATCATCATTGAGCAGCAGCGATGACATTCCAAAAGATTTGGAACAGTGTAAAAAATTACTAGTTCTGTAGTTTGTGAAGATTAGGGAAACAGCTACTCACAATACAAAAACAAACAAAAAACTTTATTTTAAAGAATTGAGAAAACTAGTTCAAACAATCATCTAAAATTTCTTCTTTTCTTCCAACTGCTGTCCAAATCAATTCTGTGATCAGACCAAATACTTCCCATTTCACTCAAGACAAACTCCAGGCAATGAAGAGTGCTCTTAACTATCTGAACAAAGATACAATATTGCCTCAGGCTGCCTCCCAGGGCAGAACAAAGGGGGCTCAAGTCACAAAATCTATTCAGAGACACAGGCTTTACTTTCTTATTTCCTCTCATCTATAACCCATATTGCAGAGAGCTTGTAGCAAAAATCTTTTTGACTACTGCTAAATTTGATCATGAAGAATCTTCAGGCTTCACTGAGCATCCATGCTTTTTGGGGCTGGCAAAAAACTAAGCAAGATACTGTTAAAAACTATGTTCAGCATCGTAGAATCCAGCAATAGTTGTGTCCCTCTCTGAAGTTTTGATATCTTTAAGTTTTCCCAAGACTGTCATTATTCAGAATGTAGACAGAAAGCACACGGAAAAAAAAAAAGAGCTAAGCTAATAATTTTTCATACTTAGGCATTTGTAATTCCATCTAAGGTGCTAAAAAGGACAATACAACATTGAGTAGTTCAAGTCAACATCCAAGGCTTATTTAACTGACATCTTTCCCACTATAATAATATCCTGCCATCAGATAATATGGTGACCACTTCCTAAGACGACAAACAATGGTACATTATGCTGGTACTTATATAGCTTTTTTTCACTGGTACCGATTAGAAGTAGTAAACTTCATACAAAGGTTTTAACATTTTTCTGCTGGGATGTGCAAAATTTTATTTTGATCACTAGATGAGAACTGACAAGAACATTGACATACTGAAAGCTGTACATTGGAAACCTGAAAATAAAAGAGCAATACATTTCGTTCAGGTCATTCTTTTACTGCAGTAACAAAAAAGAATGCTAACAGTGATTCAGTTCAAAATACCACATTGCAAATGCTCTGACTTGTAAAGAAAAGTATTTTTGTCCAAACTACAGCAAAACTCTGTCCTAAAAATAAAAAATCCATTGCAAAAGGTGAAACAGCTACAAACTCACAGAACTAATATCAAAGTAATTCACATTTAGCCAAAAAGCTAAAAAATAAAATATTTGTTTCTTCTCTAACAGGAGAGAACAAACTGCAAAACACATGATTTGGTGATAAAACTAAAGGATTTTCTAGTTGAAAGTATTTCTGACCAAGTTCTGCTCTTCATGTGCACAGCACTTCCAACAAAACAAGAAGACGTGCATCCAAGCAGCTCAGATCAGAAACAGAAGCTGCAGTTTCAATATAGTAGAATTACATAGCCAGAGATGAAACCCTGAACTCCGCTGAAACTGGAGGCAAACTTCTTATACCAATGGAACAGAATTTCTGCCTCCATGTATTTTCAAAAGTCTCTCTCAGACAAAACGTTCAAAACCAAGAATGCAAGAGATCTGCAATTCTCAGAGTTTTCCACAGGATTTAACATCTTGCAAAAGTTCTTAAAGTCAAACCCACAAGAAATCTGGTTAGTGCCCATTTGCTTTTCTCTGGCACAGAACACAGATAATTCTTCTCTGTACACAGTTTCAGACTCCAGGAACCGGAAAAAAATGAGTCAAGAAAATGTTACTATGACTTCTGATCTAGATACAGGATTGTTTATCTGCACAAAAATACTCATATTTTCAGTCTGTCATTTCCAGCTCATATTGTTAATTATATTTCAATGCACCTCACTAGATAAGAGGTATAATCCAGCCAAATGCGTATAAAGGTTGCAGTCCAAATTATGCAATGTGTCTTCCAGCTGATAATTCCAACAGGTAATGAACTGTTTAATCTTACACAGCTTGGCAAACACAGTCTGTTTATCTTTACCCAAGCCTTCAACATGCACATCAAACCAAATGTATCTTCCACAAATATGATAACTGAATCTTCTTTTTGGTTAGCATAATTCAAAATTTTAATTATATTCTACCTAGTACACTATTTTTGTATAAAGAAATAAACCAGTGTTCAAATACAACAACAAAAAAAAGTAGTCTTTTGAATATCCAGTTTCATGTATTTCTTGTATTATCTCAGCCTATCAGTTGAAATTTGGCAGGTAATCAGAAATAATACTAATTACTAGTAACTACTGCACTAGGACTACAGATTCTGTGCAATTATAGGTGGAAATTCCCTTGTCTTGCACAACGGAAGCAGCCTCCTACTACCGTCTCCTGTGCTTACATACTGAGTCTGTGGACCATGGAGCTCACAGCATAATTGCAACAGGAGCAGTCGTTACCCTCCAGTCCTCATACAAGGAAACTCTGGCACAAATTAACTGAAACATGAGCAAACTCTGTTTCAGTAAGAAGAGATATCAAACTGAAGGATACAGAGTTCCAGCTCCTGACCCCAGGCATTAGCAGCTCCCTGGTTTTCTGCCTTTTATTCCAGTTTATGCCTCCAAGGACAAAGGAGGAAGAAAATTCTCAGATGCAAACTTCCAATTCCTGAACAAGAAATACAAGGTACTTAACTGTGCTCTAAATAAGATTTCTATTGCTTCAGAGTAATCAGTTAGGATTTAATGGAGGCACAGAAAAAGACAAAAAGCTTAGAGAAGAAACCCTAAGAATCATAAATGTATTTTTCTCTGGTGAATCATAGTCAGAACAAATAATCTCTTTCTTCCATTTAAGTTCTCCGTATTTCTACTTTTGTATGCTGGTAAAAGGCGCAAATGGGAAGAGGTTTTCCTATTGTAAAGCCTTCTTCAGGATACTGCATGCAGCATCAAAATAATTCGGGGGACAAAAATTGTAGAGAGGATTACAATGTCAGTGGTTTTACTCTGGTTTTATCATCAGATGTTATACCACACCCATCTTCCAACAAATACTTTCTATTACTCCAGATTTGGTTATGCTTCCACGTATCTGTGGGTATAAGGTCCGCAGCATACTTGGAACCCTGTGGTGATTCAAGTAAGCTATATGGCAGATAATTATATACTTAAAATGAATGAAACTACTAAGTGTAAAGTCAGTCAAGGGTGAAAACATCCCCATTTACAATACCTTAATTACAGAAACCTTTATTTAGCTTATATCTTTACTTGCAAGTACCTCAAAGAAAAATTGAAGTCAGTAACAAGAAAAAATGAGACAAAGATCTAAGTACTATGCATCTTACAACTAACGGGAACAAAAACAGGAAAAAAAACCCTGTATTTCATGAGGGACATCTTGTATTCCAAGTGGAATGGTATCCAAGGGGCTTCTTTCGGCTTAGATATTCATACTCCCAGATGCTGCATCTGAATATTACCAGCCAATATCAAAGCAAAGATAAAAGGTAATGTCTCTGAAAATTATCTGACTTTTCATTCAATCACCAAGGTAAATTTACCATTAATGTAGGGCGGCATAATTCTTCACAAATCACATGCTTTTATGCAAGCACAAAATTAAACTTGTACACTGTAATCTGAGAAAGCTACCAAAAGTCTTGAACAAATACTTCTGGGTGGAAATGACTAATGTGCTAAGATTTTGGATTAATACATACATCTGAAAATATACCCGCAACTAAATAGTTAAACAATATCTTCACTCTCTGGTTCTGCTGCAGTATAATCCTGTTCTAGGACATTGATTTTACATCAGCGATCCCAGATGACCAAAACCAATATTTTCCTGCTTACAGCTAAAAAAATAAACCCCAAAACATTCAGTGAATGTAAAACGCTGTACTCCTTGTCTTTAATCTGCAGAAAGACTGAATCTTTGGAAGGATGACTGCCTGATTGCTTTCACTGACATGCTAATTGAAAACAAACTGTTACTGTTCCTTAAATATCCTATCCATCTCTATACTCATCCTCAAAAGAAAGTAAACGAGGCAAAGCATCCTAAAGAGTCCTTTGCACATTTTTGGGACTTAAAAATATCACGCCATGTTAACTGAACTTGAACAATGTCAAAAAAATCCCGAGAAAAAGCAAAACTCTGCTGTTTAACACTTAGAATCAAAACCAAAATATAACTTAAAGAAATCTGTGAATTTTAGGCTAGCTGTTTACTGACTTTTTTAACAGAACTTCGGTTTAAGAGGCCAAACACTGTTTTCATTCTTCCAACCTGTTAATGCTTCAGGATCAAGTTGTCAAATACATTCCGTAATCCCATCCAACGGGTCCTGACTAAATACATACAGGCAGTCCTGTAAAAAATGGTGAAATGAACAGAACCACAAAACCAATTACCAAGTGTCTCGGCTACCTCATCCGTGAGATGAGGAAAGCAGTATTTACCTTTCCTCAAAAAGTAATTTGATCCTATCTGTTAAGTGTAACTACATATGTCAGCAGTTTTCCTCTTCTAAGCACCCCACCACCTTTCTGCTTGCATCTGAGCAGCTCCAAAAACACAAATCATTATCTGTCTGCCAAAACTGGAATTCCCTTAATGCAGTGTCTAGAAATGGTAGTTGTATGACACCAGGAAAAAAAGGGCTTCACAATGAAATAAAACAAAGTACAGTAGCATGACAGTAGTGTCTGCGCAAACTCCAGAAGTGGCAAACCTTAAGAGTGTTCATTGGTCATCACAGGGATAACATCATGCTACAGTAGTTAAAATTGCATACAGAAACATGATACATCTGTTGGATGAATAGAAGATTTTTGTTTTATCCTAGTTTTCTGGCATTTTACCATCTCATTCCTTCTGAAAATAGCTAGAGTCATTAGAAAAAAAAGTGAAAGTTCAATCTCAGCCCAGTATCTCAGAAGATGCAGCTGCAGAATCAGAAACTAATAAAGAATTTTCCAATTTTACTCCAAATTCATCTGTGTTGCTTCATATTTATCCCATTGCAACTCAATCAGCTGAAGCAGCTGAACTAAAAAAGAGGAGAAAAGCAGAGCAGAAATCTAGAGCAGAGATGGCAAACAAGGAATAATTTGACATTATCCCCTCCCATCCTCTTCCCCCACAAAAAGATTAACACATTGTGTAGATAGCTGGCGACAGTATTTCAGATATAAATGAAGAAGTTGCCTGGCATACTACCAGAACTCTCTGCTTGCTCATTTGTTTGTACGTACACAAGCACATCGAAGTATGTGTGTTGCATTACAGGGTTGAGGTTGTCCATCCCTCATTGCCGCTATTCAGTAACACTTTTTGCCATCAGATTGTACTTCCATGATTCCAACTTAGGAAACTTTGATATTTTTACTGCTTATCCTAGCTAAACATGAGATCATTTTTCCCCCAAGGAAAGCCAGCATAAGCCTTCAGACCAAGCTCTGTTTCTTGCATCTGGTACACAACCACCTCTATAACTGCAAAACCAGCACCAGGTCATTTCAGGAGTTATTATTCTGTATGTAATTAGGTTATACTGCTGTTTACAAAGACAGAGTATTACACAGGTATATAAAACATTTCAGTAAAGTTCATACCATCAGATCTCAGAAGAAAGAGAGAGAAGCTCACCTTTGAGCATCAATAGAGAAAAAGCCTGATCTAAAGACTGCCAGCAATACTAGTAGGCTTTGAACCATGCTGCTCTGTCGGTTATAAGTTACTTGAACACATATTTCGTATTTCCTGCATTACAGATATTTGCATCTAATTACACAGAATGGCCAGATTAAATTTATTATCTCTATTGCATTTATATAAAATAAATCTCTATCCTCCACACAAAAATCAAAGTATTTTACATATTTAAATGAACAACACCAGACAAGATGACCTTTATAATTGTCGCTGTAAGAAACACAACTACAAGTGGCTCAAGACATATGGCAAACTTAATTACACTAAAACAGACTTGTTTCCAATCTTTTCAAATCTTGACAAAAACTGATGTCTAAAATAAAAATGTACTACACATTTAGTTTAGCTAATGCTTAGCAGAACTTAGTCTTTATGTTACTAAATTCTACAGGCAATCAAAAAAGTCAATTCCATAAAAAACAAACCATCAACTACTTAAAACATTACTTAACAGAGCTGTTACTTAAGAATTTATTTTACTTATTTTACATAGATTTTATGGAAGCATGAATTTAATACTCAAAGCTTGGAGAAAAGTCAAAATACGCTATCATTACAGAATCATAAGACCAAAAGAAGTCTATGGGCATCCTTAACCTGAAAGATCCCAAGTGTTTTAAAAATGATCCAAGAAAACTACAATCATGTTCGCAGTCAATGAAATGAGACAAGCACACAATACACATAAACAATACAAGTCCAAGCAAATATGAAAATACCAATTTCTCAATAAAGCAGCGAAGAGTATACTAATCAAAGGAGTGATGATTTGACTCATGCTGTATTTGACCATGACAACCAAAAGACGTGCAAGATTGAGCTTCTTGGGAATTTCGTTGGGTTTTTTGTTTCCTTGTCTTTTCTTATGTGGACCTGGCTTTTACATGCTGCCTGACAGAAGGCTGTGAAGCACTGCTTTGGAGCATCAGTTGAATGTCAGCTCAGAATAAAGGATGCTACCAGCTGCAGTGCCAGTTCCATTCCTGCATCACCACTGAGGGTCTTATACTTCCTGTGAAAGCTAAACAGAGTAAACGCTGGCTAAATCTGACAAGATCACTGTTTGAACAGAGATGGCCACAGACATAAGCAATAAGTTGTTCCATTTCACCACTCACTTGAAAGACAGCAAGCATTTCTTACAGGTATGACATGCAGAATGTAATGACATTGCACAAATTAGAAGTGGACATACAATGAGACTCGGAACAGCTTCTTCCTCATGGAAGCCCATCTGTTACACACACTGGTTCTCCTTTAATGATTTATTTAAACAGAAGTAATCAAAACGTTCAGCTTTTCCGTTTGGAATCAGATAATCATTCGGACACAGGATGAACTGTGGAAACAATCTGGAAAGCCTACTCGTATCAGAAAAAAACAGTACTGAGGGAAAAATAAAATAAAAGCACCTGAAAAATCAGCGAAGCAAAACATGGCATTTTTTTTGTCATGTCATAGGCAGATACTGAGTTGGTATTTTTTTAAATACTTAAAAGCAGTATAAAATTTTCAATAATTTCTAGACATTTTCAAAAAGTATTCAAAGTTCAGTTACAAGGAGAAGTAGAGAAGTTTAATATAACAGCTATTACTAAATACAAATACTTAAACAAAAAAAAAAAGAAACATTTCTCAGTGGGAGGCATATCGCATGTGCTTCTATTATAAGACCTGCAGTGTCGTATCTGTCAGAATAAAAATGTGTCTTTGAAAGAAAATAAAAATACTTTGCAGTAAGTGGTCATTAACAGTTTGGTAAATCACATCCTATACAAACCAAAACCTGGTTTTCATAAATATTTCAGCATGCAAAGCCAGTACTGCTTTAAGCAGCACCATTAGTGGTTTCTGCCATTCACATGGTATTAAGCTTGACATGGACTAATTAATTGCATCCTCCACAACAGCCAAATATGCAGCTTTATGAACAACGACTGTAAAAAGGCTAGAAAAGTTTATTATTCCTCAAAGTACATTCTGAACACATTTTATTCTTAAGTAACTAAGTCAAAACATACATCCTTTTAAAAGTAAATGAAAAAAATGGACTTGAATGGGTTTCTTTTCTGTTAAAGGACAAAACACTATGAGATATTCTGCGCAAGCATGCAAAGCAAGTGCATTGGACAAGAAAAACTGAGCATCAAAGAAAATTCCAGCTTCCTAAGACACCCTTCTCCTACACCTAATTCACTGTTTAGCAGACATATATCTGTCCAACTCCAGAAAGCTTCATCCTAGATGCAGGCAGAGAGCTTTAGGACTTGCATAAGGAACTTCTAAGACAATAAAACTCAATGATGTCAATGAGAGTTGAGCAGTGAAGACTGAAGTATTGGCCTCCAAGCAATGTTTGGGTGTTTGGGTTTTTTTTAAAAGAAAGGGTTAAAAAGATATTTTGATGTGCATGATAGCCTTTAATTTATATTTCCTTTAGAAATTAATTCAGAGGAGAAATTCTACTTAAGATGACTTGGCAAGCACAACCTAGCAATTAGATCATGAAATACAGTCCTCCCTAGTTTTGCACATACATATATTATTTACCAGGAGATGCTTTCCCAAAAGTGTAATAGGGACAGAAAATGGCTGAGTGCACCCAGAAAAGGAATTCAGCAAATGAGGCAGGAAAACCTGCCCGACAGTACCAGTAATGAGGAAACCAAGACAAGAGAGTAAGTTTCATTTCCAGCCCTGGGTTACAAATGCCAATCAACCCAAGCCAGAATTTATAAACGCAATCCAGCAGTTTGGCAGGTGAGCAAGTAATTAAGTTTCACTTGTCCGGAACACAGGTTTGGTTGTTTTGGGCTCCAAAGGAGTTCTCTTCCTTGCTATAACAAAGTCTTCTGACTTTATAAGGCAAGACTCTGCTCAACAGTAAAGCACGAGACTTTCAGCAAATTTCTGAGAACCGTGTCTTAGGCTATGTCTACACCTACAGCCTAAAGAATGTAAAGCTTGGAGAGCTTGATTTAAATATGTTTCTTGCAAGTGATTACCTCAATCATGATTGATGCTAGAGCATCCATTGGAATACTGTTTCACCACCATTTCAGGTAAATTTACATGACCTCCAAGTCTCTGGCTTTCCCATTTGTAAAACAGCAATAACAGTTATCACTTTAACCCAAGTGTTCTGATGCCCTCGGAACAAAGTTACTGTCTAAAGGGCAAATTAGTACTATTCATCCTAAAATGCTAATACAGAAAGTTATTGTCAATGCTTCTATTATCCAATGGGAAAAACACACTTTGAGCAACTCTAAAAATATGAAAGGATTTTTGTCAGATCTCCTTTATAGGGAGCAATGACAGCTCTCAGCACAGTAAGCCAAGCCGGATTTTTGCACTACATCTGCAATATCTTTTATACTTGGGCAGCTGGCACAAAGTGAGAAAATTCATTAACATGCTAATGATGCGTCCTATTTAAAATTCCAGCTCTGACTATTGTGTGATTAAGCCTCTTCCCTTGATGTCTGCTTCCTTATATATGCATTACTGTGAGGAATCAACAATTATTAATGAAGTAAAAAATAGATGACCAATTTATACACAAGAGAAAGACAAACATATATACATTTTAGCATTTCATTTTTTTTGTTTAATATTTTCCAGACAAAGCAATATTATCTTCAGCTAAAAAAAAAAAAGGAATTTCAGAATAAGTTTTCAAGAACTTTACACGTATGAAAGGTAACAGTTCAAGTGCCAGATGATGCAGAAATAGTCATGTGTAGGAAAACCTGTGCAGAAGGTTTTAAGATGCTATATTAAAAAAAAAAAAAAAAAAAAAAGGGAGGGCTCCTGATGCATGGAAAGTAGCAGAGTATGCCCTGGAAACAATATGAAAGCAAGATTGAGAGAAGGCAACAGCTCCAGTTGATCCAATTATCTTTCCCCAAGTAAAATGAAGCACGTTCTGCAGTGAAAGTCATTGAAACCCATTAATCTATTTAAACTACTATAAGCCAAAAATGAGACAACCAAAGCAGTACTTTCTTCGCATTACTTTCAGTAACCTCCACTTAGTTCATAGACAGACACCTATTTCATAAACAGTTGAGCCAAAGAACAGCACAACTTGCTGCAAGGAGGAACCCACAAGTACATCCCTATCGCACACTGGGACACAGATCTGCCAGCCTAGCCCTGATCATTTTTGCTGCTTAAGCTAGCATGACTAATTTGGTCTGAAGAGCAGACAGCAAAAAAAAGGTGGAGGACAGTAACATCCTAAGTTAGAAGAGCTAGACTGGAGGAAGGGTTCCTCTCCCTAGCTCATAGCTTTAGAGGGATAAGTCAAACTAACTAGGAATGGGCTGCACCAAACAATGGTACCAACCACTCACACTAATTTAATCCACAGCACAGAGCAGTCAAGCCTGTGCTGCACTACTAGCTCCAGCAGCAAAAGCATTTTAGGAGCTGTTTTCCTGCGAGACTACAGTCTCCAAAAATCACTGTGTCTCCAACAGCAGCAGGTCAACACATTCCCCATCACAAGCTCCACACCCCTGCTGTGTCCCTCATACCAATGCTAGCACTCTCAGCATGTGCGTGGGCCAATACCTTGCTCACACCAGATTTCTGGTCAGCATTGAGCTGGTATATGAGATGGGGCAGGAATAGGAGGAAAAAGCAGAACCACTTGTCTCAGCAGCAACATGGATTTTACTGGTTTAAGTGAACCATAAAGCCTGAGGCCGTGCAGTAAGCCAGCTTCTGCTATCCCAACTCACACCTTTCATGGGACAGACAAAGCCAATGCAATTATCTCCACCTCTTTTGAACAACAGTAAAAACATATGGTAACAAAATCATACTCCAATTGTTTATGCTTTATTCCCCAAACATGGAAGTATTCTACAAAATAACAACTGGTTTGTAACAGTGAATATCATCTTTAACATACAATCTGTTTACTCTTTTCCAGAGAGTATCAGAAGGCTTTTATTCAATTAAGCACACGGGTATGAAATTCATGCAGTCTTCTCAAAACTAAGTGAGAAAATGTGTAGGTTACAAGCAATGGGGCAGGGATGATAAAAAGCAAAGACCTTGAACTTCAATTTATATGTCTTCGACTACTACGTGCTTGACAAGAGTTTTATTTTACACAAGGATAAATTTCTCCTTGCACCTACAGAATCACAGGAAATTCAAAGAACAATCCACACAGTAATCATCCAGTGTTTTGCAATTTATTGTCATAAATAGTGGGACAGTGAAGGTCAGACCAGGAAGACACCTCATTATGGCTACATAAATGCTAAGGGGAAAAAAGGCATCTACGAACTGCAACCAATTCTGTTGCTTCATCAACAGTCTTGCACGGTAATTGTTTAAAATCTTGCTTAAGAAAAAAACAAATGAGAAGTGTATGTGTATTATTGGAAGTTTAATTATCCTAGAAAAAAAGGAGCAACAAAATGGACAGATTGGAAGGTGAAAACATCCCTCAACTTGCTTGCAAATCCAAGCAATGAGAAAATATTGCCTGATGTGGGTTCGCATCACATGGCTTAGGTAGCAATGCACGGCTTTGAGGAATCAGTTTTTAAATTTTTAATCATGCATTTTCTAAGAAAGTTCTTATCTAGTAGAGTGTGTGTATACATATTCCTCGACACATCCTTAAACTACAGCCTTAAAACATATTCCACTGCCTACAAAACTTTGTATTTCTAGAAAGCTCTGGCCTATCCACTTGCCTACGAAGAAATTTCATATACTTTCAAAACAGGGGTACCTTCCTCTTTTCAACCAACCTACTAGTCATAAGATCCTGAACTATGAAAGATATATTTCATAAGTTTTTCTGTATGACTCAATGTCCACTATCATCATCATCGTTATTATAAAAATGGACTTAAAGTTTTTGAGAACTAAGCTAAGATAGATTTCCAAAAGCTATATATTTCTGGGCCACCTCTTCCTCTTCTCCCCTCAATCTCCCTTCATATCAACTGGAAACAGCTGAGACAAGACTTAGAGCATTACTTACCTAGTTCCTGGCCAAATTTCCCTCAAAAAAAATCAGTATATTTTGTGAAATGCAGGATAGTTCATCAAACCCAGTAGATTTCCAGGCACTCAAGACTGAGCAAAACCTGAAACAGCCTGTGAACTACTTACCAAAGGCAGCCTCTCCTTGTTCAAGTTCTTGCTTCAATCTGGTGTAATCATCTTTAATTCTCTCTAATTTCTGGACATTTCGGGCACTCAGAACCAATAGTTCGTTGAGAAGTCCTTCCAGTCCCTCCTTCTCAGACATTAATGATCTTATTTCTTCTGAAAGATCCTTCGCAGTTCCAAAATTACTTCCTGCACGTTTTGTGGGGGCAAGGAGAAAAGACAATGAAGAACACACTTGCAGCACCAGTAGGTTACAGAGCAAACGAGGAAAATTAAGTAACTATATTTCCCAACAGCAACTGAAAGAAATTTTGGAAGGAAAAAAAAAACACCAAACCCCCCCCCCAAAAAAACACAAATAAAACTGCTTTACAAGTACCTATTTCATTAATTACTATAAAAAGAATCATAATTGTAGCACATTTAACCTTATAAATACAGAAACAATATACTCTTATTATTATTGATACAATTTACATTTTTGAAGAAAACCTTTTCCTAAAGTCCACACTTCAGAAAATGTCATACTATAATTCATTGATCATTGTGGTGTGATCTCTCAGACCATTTTCTTGTCTTGGAGGACACCTCAAGTCACAATATTTTTGAAATAGATGCTATCAGTCTGCTAGACCCTGAAGCATTTTCTCCTCAAACAAAGCAGCACAATGCTGCTGCTCATAGAAACAACCATAGTCAATCGCTGTATTCCAAGCTGATTTACAATGCAGCCTAGTAACACTGCCTGCTTAATCTTTCTGAAAACCATTTTTATAAGAACCTAGAGAAGAACATTTCCTTACTTCACAGAGAAGTCTTAAGTATAAATTGCACTATGACAGCGGGATGCTTAGCTATTAAATAATTTTTAAATAACATTAGAGTAACTATTACAATGCTACATTTATACCGATACACTTGTGTCTTTACAATGATTCAGCTGCTTGGCTGAGGAGGAAATTCCATGTAGACTTGCCCAATAAAAGACAAAAGACCTGTAGCGTCAGATCTAAACTCTAGCGTCATCCTAACCTAACAAAAATTTGGTGGTATGATCGAATAAGTAGATGTCTTGAGTAATGAAAGGCACTTTAGAAGATTCAGCCTCGAAGCAAACATTAATGTGAAGTACATCCAGTCACACATATAAGATGTCTTATCAGCTTTTGAATTACGTGCAATGACTTTAGACTTCTGAAATACTTTTATAATACCAACAGTATTAATCAGATATAAAGGTGTCCTTTGCCTTTTTTTTTCCCCAGGGAATATAATAAACTGTTGCTTACACATAACAGATTAAATAAAAAGTTCATTTTAGAAAATTAAGTCATAATCCAAAATGTCAAGTCCACACCAAAGTACGCTAAATTACAGCAATACATTCATTTTAACTGCTGTCTCAAAAATGTCAGTAGCAGAGTCTTAAACAGGAACCATTTGACTGCTGTTCAGATCCTTCACGACAGGGGAGCAAGGATGGGACTCAAGTACTGACATTGCTTGGACAATGGCAAACCACTGTCAACTGCTCAGAGCGGATTAATTCTTCCTAAGCATAAGGGTGAATGAAAGCACTTCTAGCAAATAACTACAACCATTATCCTGGAGGAAAGGTGCTGCTGCCCACTGAAGTGGCCATATGAGGACAGGTGTGCCAAAGGGTGACTGTACTTCCCAAAATTTTTGAAAAGACAGTACCAAATAAATCAGGATTCAAGAACAACGCTAAGTATGGTAGCCTCGTTAGGTGGGGTGGGCCTTTTCTGGTGGGTTGCTTTGTTTTGCTTAATTTAGTCTTAAGGCTATGATAGTTTCAGTCAATCCCTTTTCCTTGCTTAAAGATGACCTTTTTTTGTTTACTTTTAAGAGTTCAAAACTCCCCTATCTCTAATTGTCAGCTAAAAGTGTTTGCCAATTCTATCTTACAAAGAATTATACACTTAAATAACTCTAAGCATGGCTTATCAGCTGATTTATTGGGAAAGAGCAGCACAAATGTTATTATCTTAATCTGTCACATTTCCAAACAGGCAAAACAGATCAGCAAGATAAGCAAGACAGAATCACTGGAAAAGCGGCAGATGCTTCTACGCAACAAGACTTACAATTAAACAGTGAACCTTTACTTTACCTGAACTGATCCCAAGCATCAATGCACAAGAGGCTTAATAAAACATGAAGGCAAGAGATTCTTCATTAGAATGTAGAGCCTACTCTTACATTTCAGAAGAGGCGTAAAAAAAAGCAAGGAAAAAAGTATGATATTACACATGAAAGTTTTATACATATTGAATGGATCTTAATTCCCAGAGGGGAGGCTTATATCAAAACTGAGGCTATGAGGAAGCGGCATCAGATATATATACCCAAAAGCCAAAACTGCCTCATGCAGCTCTCCCTGACAGCAGAAATGTCTTGAAGCCTACAGCAAAAAACTCAGAAGAGTGTATACAAATTCGTGCACCACATGTGCCATCAGTGACCTCAATCACAGCAACCAAAATATATACTTTCTAAATGCTCTAAGAAGGTTGACTTAAAAATTAACACAATCCCTAGCTGCTAGCATTTAAAAACATGCCCTCCTGGGGGTTTTGTTAAGAGACAAAGTCACATGGGATGCTGTAGAAACATCCCGAAGACATGTAAAAATAATTCTACTAATACCCTGAAAACGTTAAAATTCCTCTTTTTGATGATGATAAATATTTTGCCTAAGAGAACACAATAACTCTTCCTCTGCCAACCACTCAGAACTATATATTATAGAGTCATACTGCTCGGAGAGTTCTAGGTGGGTGACACCAGATAAATAAAGTCAGTCTTAACTTTTCCCAGGGAACTCAAAAATCACTGAAGCTAATAGGACTTCTCACTCAGAAAAACTAAGGAATTAATAGTCTAAGACCAAAGCCAAGCTTCTGGCCCGAACCAAGACAGGAGACAGGTAGGTATTCTATGAAGGGGACTGAAGGGCAAAAAGCCACTTTTCCCACTCTTCTTCCTGTGTCGCAGTGATGCTTACTAGCAATGCATGACTTTATATGGACACGTATGCACTGGCTAAACACACTGGGTGCAAACTGGCACATCAAATGGGGAACACAGAAAATCAGAGAACTTTTCGTAAGTGTCCAGTCAGAATCTTAAATCTATTCCATTTCAACTTGAAAACATACATGGAATCAATAATACTTGAATAAAATGGGAAGGGCAGGGGAAGAGGAGGAATAACCATATGAAGTAAAGTTGTGATTACAATAAAAGCCGAAATCATTTCAGGTGAACTTGGCAAAATTGATTATACTTCTACAAGCAGCACATTGGAAAGTCATATTTTCACTTTTGACCTAAATCGATGTGTTCTGAACAGGCTAAATAACATGCTTGCAGTACACTTGAACTGAATACGTACACTTAACTTTGAGAGGCTCAAAACCTCAAAAGACAGAAACAAAGGCCCAGTTTAAACTTCCTCCTTGATCTTGCCCTCTGGGGCTCTCTCCTCACATCTCTTCTTCATCCCCTACTCTCTGCAGATAGTGATATCAGGTAAGCCCCAAAGGCTCGATAGGGGCTTTGCTTTGAAGGCAAAAATACCAGCCAAATCAAGCAAAACCTCTCAAACAGGAAAAATAATAAAAAGTTATCCCCAGGCACAAAGTAGTTATATAATTGCTTTTACTCACTGTAAATATAACTAGTATTATTTACCTTATTTTCCTCTCTTCCCAAAATTTTCCTTGCACGGCTATATGCTGCAGTTACATAGTGCTCTGCATTTCAAATAGATTTCTCTATAGATGGTTACATGCCTCAAACTCACGTCCATTATAACAGCTCACTGTCAGATTTTTACTATATTGGGCAGATTTACTAGCTTCAAACTAATATATCATTACTTTGATACCATTTGCCAGCAAGAAATTGACTAATAGTATGATTTGAAATCTGTTCCTTTTTGTAAAAAAACAAAAAATGTGTTATTATTTAAGCTTTTTTAAATACTTCCACTTCAAAATACAAGACAAGGTTAATGGCCCACTATTATTGTTTTGCTATTTTACTCCCACTTTGCTCATATTTATGCCAGACATAACATACATTCATAGTTTCCATTATTCATAACTGAAAGAGAGAGTTACGCATCCTCTCCCTACTGAAACCATGCTCACTGTAGTTCAAGGAAAGGAAGAATTTTTGCCTAACAGTAAAGCATATATACTGGGCACTGGCTTCAACATAAGAAAGAACAGACTGGTCATTATTCATCATTATCTATAAGCTAATTCTTCATAGGCTAACACTGACTTTTAATAGTACATAATAAAATGAGAAGTTTTATTTTAGCTTAGGGGCTTTGCCACCATGGTATTTATCAATGGCACTGGAATTCAAGTTTGAAAATCCTCCACCCTGTGATTAATGAGAATACAAACACATTCCAACACAAGAAGAGAACTGAAGAAAATAAATATCATTCAGCTGCTCACAAAGAAGAATGAGAAAAAGCCAAAAACATGACAGAAATGTAGGATTTTGGAAGCACTGCAAGTGTGTTTGCACCTCTGAAAAAAACAAACAGGAAATGCATGACAGTCTATCATCTCCTGAAATATTTTACAGAATTCCAGCAGATTTGAATCATAATTATTGTTTTTAAGCAATAACACATGATAAAACTTTTGTGAAGCATAATGCAACTTAATGATTGATGTGACCCTGAAAGGTAAAGTGAGAAAATCCATCAAGAAGCAGATGAGAGATCCTACATACATTTGGAGAAAGCATTCTTTGCCACGGAAAACCTCTTGTACCCAGACTGAAACAGTTGCCAGAGAGCAATCCAGGAATCCAATTTAAAAGAAAGGAAAAAAAAAAGAAGGGAAAAGAAAAAACAACAATAACAAAATTTTAAATCAGTAATAACAATTCAAAGGCTCAAGTGAAAATGGGAAAATGAGAAAAAGTACAAAAATGCTGATGAAAGAGGCAGATGTTTGGAAGATGGCATTTCAGCAGTACAGACACAACCTTTTCCAAGGAGCCATAGTTACTGGTGACTGCTCTGCCATCAGATACACTCGAGTGCCTGCACTGGGGGTTATAAGTATAGCCCAGTAGCATGTTAATCCCAGCAATTTACTGTGTACATCAGCCAATAAATGCTTGTTGCAAGTTACGTAAAATTCTCCTTCCACATGGTAAAGGATGCACAACTGAAATTGCCTCTAAGGCTCAAGGTTCACCCAATAGCACTGACACATAGCACACAGGCTTCCCTACACAATCTCTTCTCCCTCCCTTCTAGCTCCCATTCATCTCATGCCTTTCAATTTCTGGTTCTTTAAAAGCCTTCCCGCTCTCCAGCCTTTGCATCCACTCACTACTGCTACCAGCGAAGAGGAAGGGACATGCTGAAGGTAGGGAAACAGCCCAACCCCCATCTCCATGATCTTGAGTGCTGCAAGAAATCACCACCCTCATTTTCACCAACCAAGCCAGGAAAGAAAGGCAGAGAAGGATCAGGGAGAGAAATGTTCATGCCACTTAGGTTAAGGCACCAAAGGGGCATGCATTGAGGTTTAGAGGTTTGTCACCTTGACTCCCTGGACAGTCACTGGAAACAGGGACATCAATGCTACCTTCCAGAGGCTGCAGCATCGAAGCACAAGGAGATAACAGCCCCAGCATTAAGTTTCATGAAAATATAGTATTTAGTACTTATGTCATGCTATTTATAAACTACGCTTCTACAGTGATATAAAGGAAATAACCCTTTTCATTGTACTGCTGGAAAACACCTCACAAAATTATTTCAAGCCCACTCCCACTTGCAGGTATTTATTAAAATAGATATAGCGCTAATTATAGGATGATGATACAAGATCTCTTACTGGTACAGAGACAGTATTAAGATCAGAATTATTATTTTTACCTACTTAGAAGCCACCTCATTCTAACTTCAATGTTTGAATCTAATTTGTATTTGCAAAGATATAAGGAAAGTTAATGACATGTATTTCATAGATAATCACCTAAGAAAGCCAGCATTTATTCACATCTGCTTAGCTCCTCACTAGCACTTTCTATCTAGTCCCATGCTGTTATACATTCTCAAGAGTACAAAAAAAAATTAGAGTATATGAAGACATTTTAAAAATATGTCAAACAACCTCTTATTCAAACATAGGAAACCTATGAAATGACTACTAAAAATTATTTCTCATTTACATCCTCCCTCCTAGTCCCAAATTATTTTCTCACTAAGCAAAACCCAGAAGCACCATTTCTCACAAAATATTTGCTCTCCTGCAAAACAACCTAATGTAGGAAAATACAGTTTAGTATTTCTGCTGTTACACTCACACTTGCTTACATACAACCTTATTTGAATTTTCTTACTGGTTTAGGATTATTTCATCTGCAATTTATGCCCCCAAAAAATTTCACGCTAAATAGACACACAATGCTGACAGAAAGAACAGAGTATCATGTACTGCCATGTACTTCCCATAACTGATAAATTTTTTATAAGCATATGTTACGAGCTACTGTAAGAAACAATTGTAACAACAATCACACATGGTTTCTAAGCACTGACATTAGTGTGCTTTGTTTAAATTAAAAAAAAATCTACTAGATGCTAAACCATAGAATTTCATCAGTAATTTTTTACAAATGTGTACGTCAACAGTAACATCTCATGCAACCAGGAGTACTTGTTAGTTATAATTAGCCAAAGCTACTGACTTAAAGACCGTGAACAATATAATAAGATTCTACTGATTATGTTTGGAGAAAAATTCTGGGCGAGCACCTCAGGAGTATTAATTGCAAATTACTGATCACCACAGGCAAATGCCAATCAGAAGTAAGGGACATGTGGATATAAAGGATCTGAATTGCAGCTGTCGACACAAATGCCTTTTGAACATTCAAGTATAGGCTTCTTCTCCCCCCCCCCCCCATATGAAATCTGATGTACTTATTCTATGACCTTCAATAAACCAAACACTCCAAAATCTATCTACCTTTCTCCTCCAAATTTTACACTCCTTCCAAGAAAGAATAATAGAGAGGAGAGACATTTACAGATGTTGCATCATCTCTTATGTCTTAATGGTATCATTTATTATACAGTCTTAAAACCTAATGTATTGTATTGACAGGACTAATAGAACTGTTATGCTTACTTTGGATTTATTGTGGTATTTTTCTCTCAAAACACGGCTATGTTCTTGCATTTTCTAGTGCAAATACACCAACACTGTAAATCAATGCGTTTGGAGTAGAAAGTACCATTCACATAGAAGATTAATACTGTCTGAAGCTATCAAGGCAGCCATTAAAGGCTGAGGTATATATCATGCTTTCCAAATCATCACACCATAAAGTTACTATATGTAAGCTCTGAAAAACTAATGTATCACTTAACTATTTTCCTAAACTCATCCAACTTAACTTTTGGGCTACATGAACCTAAATGTGTGCAATTGCATTTAGTTACCTTTTAGCTTTGACTCTAGCTGCTTCCCAAAGCAAAATGCTGCATTAAACAAAAACAACGCAACATCTGTTTAGAGAAAAACAGTTGTTCTCCATACCCATTAGTACTGCTGTTTGAGAAAACTTCAAATGAATGATCTAACTGCTACAGTAAAAAGCAGAAATAACAGACATTTATCACTGCCTGATGCTTCCATACTACATGAAAACCTTTATAACCACAAAATACTATTACTGCATATTTACATATACACTATAATTCCTTCTGAATTTCATGCTATTCCAAGGCTCTCCTTAAATAATTGCGTATTACCCAGCTGAAGATTCTCCCACCTTCTAATAATTTAATGTATTCAGTCTGTTCATTACCATTCTGTTAGCTGCCTGGCAGTTCAGGGGATATGCACATAAACTGCCTCGCTTAAATTTTAACCAGTATTTAAAAGGTTAAAACCTAATTCTTAACCATGCCTTATTTAAGAGAGGTGTCATTCATTTATGCTTAACGGGAATACACAGAAACTGAATAATTTGGCTTTCTCTATATTATTCGCTGCTCACCGTTTTCACCTTGTTAAGAAAAAAAAGCTAATTTTATCTCTTCCTTCCTCTTTCTCCTTCTGCATTTACCAAATCTTTTCTTCCTGACTTGCTTCTCTGGGAGCCATAATTCATTCTGCATCCCTGCTTTTCTGATTTTCTCACTTCATGCTCCAAGATTAAATTTTTTATTTTTTTTTTTCCCTTCAGATTTTCAGAGAGCTAATTTTTTTTGATTCCTGTATTTCCTCTGTATCCTCTGCATTTAACATAAACAAGTGCCATCAGATCAATTAAATGTATCGGTATCTTACAATGAGGTAAAGAAACTACTGTATCAACTGTCACCAAACTACCTTTTGTCCTTGATTTTCAATCAGTTCCGTCCAGAATTTCGCCTTAGCAACAGCTTAGGATTGTACCATTCACAGTCATTAAAATTCTCCGAAGTAAGATTTTTTTCAGAGCAAGGATAAAAAAATGAAACAGTGCTTATAAGTACTAACAAATAGCACTGATACTTCTTAAAAAGCACAGAAAGGCAATCAGTCACAGTACTGTGAAAAGAGTTTTTAGAATTAGCAGCATTAAATTGTCTTTTGAATTCATTCCTGGAACAAGCAACCTCTTTTAAGAGCTAACAACTACACTATGAATGTTTTGGAAATAATCCTCAAGTTATCATTTACTCTCTCAAAGTGTCGGACTGAGGTATATATTTTCTGGCCAACTGCTTCCTGCTGGCAGCATGTAGCAGTTGCACATCCAGTTTATGGGCTATTTTGTTCTTTTAACGAAGTCATAAAATAGCTGGGGAAAACTTTGACCCTGTTTCTGAAAGCAAGAAAACTGCCTATATTCAAACAGCCATAGGGAGAAAAGAGTGATTGTGCACTGTACCCTTCACAGGTGGACACAGAAAATGAGAGGGTTTCCATTCCAAAAGGTGCTATGAGAAGCAAAGAAATTGAGCATCCTCAGCACCAATACAAGATACCATCTTTAATTTCCTTAAGGATTTTGCTCAAGCCTGATGTTATCCACCTCTGGCTAGCAAACCACGTGACACTGCACAAGGTTCCATTCAAAAATAATTTGTGCATGCCAGTACTAGATTCTTGTATCTAACTCGGAACGTAAATCACCAACAGACAGCTAAAACACATTGGCTTAACAGGAACTAAAAATTCTCTAGCCTTTTTTTACTTAGTGTAACAATGGAAAATTCTCTTGTGCCCAAGTCTACGATCCCTCCTATTCTGCTTCCTTTGAGGCAGGTGTCTAGCAAAGAGACACGTACTTACACATCTGCAAACAATTTGCTGAATTAGAAAACCCATCGCTTCAAACTTAAGAGACGGAACTGTGCTTTGCCTTTTTTTACTTTGGTGAATAGTGCAGTAATCCCAGGTAAGTGGTACATAAAGTTATTATGTATCAGACTGTAATCACATTTCAATGTTTTACTGGTTGTAAATAACATGCATGAGTGCTCCAAGGACCAAATTGCTCTTTTGCTGCCAACATTAGTTGTTTAACGATCTGAACAGCAGAAGCTGCCAATTATTGTATTCCACTTTAAAGTGTCATTTAAAGCTACATTTGTAATTACTATACCTTTGTTGTAAATTTATGCTCTTGGCTAAAGGGCTTCAGGCATACGACTTGTAAAGTCCAGAACAGCTATTGATAATTATTTATCAATTTCATCTATGGAAAAATATGTTCTTTGCATATTTACTGCCTACCACACAGCATCTGCTTCACCATTCTCAGCCACAGAGAGGGGCCTGAAGTACCCCACACAAGCTATGACACAGCCTGGTTCTGACAAACGTTCCATGATTTCAAGGGATCAAAACAAGGACACATCAATGAGACTTCCTAAGAAGTCTCAGCTATGTAAAGGTCAACAATTGCCCTTACACACCACTTGGTGTTCATCTTTCTTGTCACTCAAAACTTACCTGAAACAGCCAGCATTTTGGCTTCAAGTAGAGTTGGTAGTTGAGTCTCAATATCACTCACTTTCCTCCTCAAAGAGCTGCAGAGTTTCTGACTTGTGCAAACCTAGATTGAGGCAGAGAGCCATGAGATGCAATTCATTCATGTAAAAGTAAGGCAATTTAAATGGGGCTTCAAATGTTCTTGGTTTACAGACACAACACAACATCCTACAGCAAGGTGAAGCAGCTTAGTAAAAAATGTTGTCTTTACAGAAATATCCCACATGAATAAAAATTTCCAGGCTTTGCTGCACATAGTTCTAAAAATAGGGAAAAGGATTAGCATTAGCTACCTTTATGAAAGAGGATATGTTTTGCTACAAGATACCAAGGCTATACACATAAGAAAGACCATCACATGAATTCTGTACAATTTAGCATTAACAGTGATGCCTTAAATGCTGTGTAAGTAACCCAATGTTTGGAGTTTAAGATGTCGTAACATAGAATGTACTGCAACTTCCATATAAAATATAGTATGCCACACATCTTAACTGGAAAAAGTCAAAGCAGTCATCATTAATTCTCTGCACAGACAATAAATAATGCTATACCAGCTCAATACTGTATTTGGCATCACAGTCAGGTCATACAGCTGACTAGGGCACAGGTTTCTGACTTTTCATCTCTCTCCTTTTTAAATCTCTTTAACTGGAGATTCCTCCAGCAATTAATCAGGATTGGTATTAAAAACATGGAGAGAGACAGGAGGAAAAAAGGAAAAAAGATCAACTTTTTCTGTGCTTCACATAAAAATGTGCATTACAATCTCAGAAGGACTTTATACAGTATATGCGATTCGTACAAGTTCCACATATTCAAAAATGTTGGTTCTTAACTGCATATTGCATCATCTGTGAAGGAAAGCAAAACAAAAAACAGAAAAAACCCTCATCAGGCTAAGGCAAACCTCTTTTTCTGGAGGCAGATATCAAACTTGCTTAAAACTGTAGTTGGCAATTGAGAAAACATTGCATTAATTGGAACAAAAGGTAAAGCAATAACCAAGAGAAGCACCAGCCAGTTGTGAAGAGATGAAACGTGAAATGAAATCTCCAGGAGAATGATTCTCTGCCCTCCTTGGCTATTTTCCCCCCTCAAAAACATGTGGATGTACCATGTTTATTAACAGAAGCAGAGCTATCATTTCACTTCAAGAGCAAAATCCTTACAGCTCTCACGGCTTATCTGTTTGTACAAGTATAACAATTTGGATATGACACGAACTATAAATCCTTTTAAATGGATAATACTCCCTTGCTTTAGCCGAGAGCATCTGTTAACCATAAATAGGACGTATTTTTTCTTGAGTCAACTGAACTATTCTCCAAGCAGTAACTGTTACTAAAGACTTAAGAGTCTTCCTATTAATTTAAAAACAAATTTATCTCATCACTTCTGTACCTATTATAATTTTTCAGTTCCCAGGCATTTCACTTTGTTTCAGTAACCTCTTCCAAGCAACTTATCTACTAATTCACTTAAAATATTTCAGAAAATCCAAACCCATCAGAGGTGAATCAACATGCCCAAAAAACCCAAAGGCCATTTCTGTCTCGTATCTCCCAAGTATATCTGAAAGTTTTAATGATTTCTTTCTAAGCAGCACTGTCTTTAAGGGTACTGAATGGCTCAGTGAAATGCAATTAGATAGGGAACCTTTCAGCTCCAGGAAAACTGCATGAATATATCCCATGCTGGTAGTAACTTAAAGTCATTACCAGTAGACAGCTGTTTGGCAATTATGCAAAATAAGCTGGGAGGTTTAATCAGTTTCTAGTGAACACTGTCCACTTTGGAAGCACTCCTGTCAGAATGAAGCTCACTGGCACTCTTTATTAATGGACCAAATGGAGGAACCAGAGGCTGAAAGGAAGTTCCTCCACCTTGCAGAGACTACTCTTCTGGAACATGAGATAAGTACGTTACCAAGCCTCTATCTGTCACGTGTATTCTGCAGATAAATGAACAACATTAATCTTCAGAGTTATCATATGTCATAGTTCAACAAAAGCAGATGGGCGAGAGAGGTAAAATAATATAACATCCTCTAAACAAATAGCACTTCTACATTACATCAGTTGTACTCTGTAAGCTCCAATTCTTCTCATTGATTTCTAATTATTTTGTCTTAATAACAGTTACCCTTACAGTAGCTTAACTCAGTCAGAGAGGAACGGTTATATGAAATAACTTCAGCTAACAAAGACAATGAACATTCGCAGACACAGCGTCCTCCTTTGTTCCCAAGGAATGTGCAACCTTCCCCTAACCAGTCTGATTGCAAGCGCCTGTGCCTCTGGCCCCAGGACTGTCTTTTTGCAATTACAAGCGACCAGCTTTGCTGCAGCCATGGACTAATGAGGTCTAATTCTAAACAAACTCGCTTTCAGTTTCAGAAAAGTTCTTTACAGCCAAATATTACTGTATCTTTTTAAAAATCCTCTTTGGTGGTTTAGGGGAGGAAAAGGGGGTGTTAAAGCAGACTTTCAAAAAAAAACCCAAAAAACTCTTGCCTAGCAATATAACTTTCAAATCTGTCTTCAGACACACAAACACTACTCAAGAAAAGCAGTCTACATGAAACCAGTAGGATGCTGTTAGCAAAGATACATGTAATCACAACGAAAAGCAGTAAAGTATCAAAAGCAAATTTGCCCATTGTCATCCTCTTCCATCTTGCCAGCGTATGATGTTAATCTAAAGCAGCAGAAACAGGGACAAGGATATAGACTAAAGCACTGAAATTTACTCTTCCTCCAACCACCTCAAGAAAAAATAAGTTTTGAGTAATCTTCACCTTTCTTTATAACAGCACCTGGGAAAAGATAAAGAAATTCTCTTTAAACTGCCTGAAGAAATGGACAGCCCACTTGGACCTCCCATAAAGCACAACCTTGCTATTAGCAAAAGCAGATATTAATTTCTAAATGAAGGTGGTGGATAACAGAAATTGTTCCCTTCATTAATGGGTTAATCTTAGCACTTACAGACTCAGCTGAAAACAACACAGATGAGGCAAAAAAGCCCATATAAATACTAATAGCATAGAGAGAAAGAAAAGATATTTGTCAAAGCAGTGTCTTCCCCATACAAGGAAAAGTTTTAAAAGACCAGGTCTCATGAGTTTGAGAAAAAAATAATAGGATGAGTCAATCCAAATAAATAAAACAATAAAGTATTTCGAGGAGTCTCATTACACGCTTCCTATTTATCTTCTCTAATAAATAAAAGCTATCATATTTGAATGGAATGAAGTTAAAATAATTTTATCTATTGAATTTTTAAGAAACAAACAGGCTGTAGAATTCTTCCTCACAGACTTCTCATTGTTACCCAATGTTTCAGCTCTTATTGAAAAAGTCTCTAGACACTGTGGAAATAAAATAAATTTCGAGGCATACATTTTCAGGGGAGAAGGCAAAAATCTGTAACTTATGTTTTAGCTTGCAGATAACATGAAAGAACACATCACTCTAAGGTACTGAATGTCTCGTTCATTTTAGTACATAAGCCACAGAACAATTAAAATCTTTTCCTTGATACTGTATTCACAGGGGGTAGCACCACGTTATAAGGTTCTACACTAATTTCTCCCCCCGAGATGAGTATATAAGCAAGGAGTGGAAGTGAATGAGCTCAAAGTAGGAGACAAGGAGGAAGGGGTATTGAGATGCAAGTCTTTAAGCAGTGTTCTTAACAGTGCATGCTAAAAATGTTGGTCAAAATGACTAGGAAGAATAAATTATAAAGGACCAAATTTTCACTAATTTTAGTGAGCAATATAAGAGAAAAAACATGAAAAATAAACTTATTTCAAAATATACATTCATTGCTGATAAAAAGCCAGAAATATATTCCACTCTCTGTTACATAAAGACCTATATGAATTAGCTACCAAAAATAGACCTTTTTTCCTAGAGCGCTCCTAGAGCAAAGATGCTCTGGGCTCATTGAGCCATTCTGAAATAAAACCAAAACTGTAGTATTCTCTTACTTAGAAGGAGGCCATGAGAAACAAGAAGACTAAATGAAAAACATCACTTCTATTTGTATTTTAAAAGGGGGGTGAGAATTAGAATGCTAGTTTATTATTAGTTAAAGGGTGGGGAAAGGAGGTACTTCATTTTGTGCTCTTCCTTCACACCCATGAAATCAGTCAGCTAGGAAATTAAGAGGCTCGGTATTAAGAGTGAAAACATTAAGGTAAGACCAGGGTGCACTTTCGTTTCATGAATCTAAGGAGTCTGTTCCTAAACGGAGACCAGTGAGAAAGCTGATCACTAGTAAACATAAGCCAAGAAAAAAAAAAGAGATTAATCCATATGCTTCCTTAAGCATAATCTCTGTGGTCTGTCCAAATCTAAGTTCTTGAGGGGAATGGGAGAGGCAGTGTTGAAGTGCATGTTCAAAAATATTTACATGCAAAGTCTGTTTAGAGGAAATATCACAAAACCAACTTTCTAAAAATACACACAATTTACGAAGATGCAAGTTCTCATCTGCTTCGCTAGATATTCTGAAGAACTGAAAAACGATGTGTACTTACTTTGGCAGTAGTTTCTTTAATGGAGATGCTGAATGATTGTTCTTTTTCCTGAAGGCTAGAAGTGATTAAAATAAAATAAAAGAATGTTGACCTTCTGTGCTCATCATAGTCTTCTACACAAGACACAATTTCACATGGATGTACATAATCTTTAAGATGCCTCATACTAACACAAAAGAGCCAATACCAAGATGAAATCCTTATATTTGAGTTCAGCGTTGCTAGCGACTAACCAACATTTTTTCCACCCAGTATCTACTCACTTAATCCTCTTTGTGTGCAAAATAGCTCGTATATTAGTTTTACAGTTCTTAATTAATAAGTTTACATGCATTTCACTTACCATCTGAAACACAATTATGATTATTTCTGTAACTATAGTATCTTAGAAGTTCCCAGCAAGGTCCAGGACCAGTGACATGCTAGGCTACCATCCAAACACCTAATACAAAGGTATTTCTGACACAAAGAGTTTGCAATTAACTATCCTCTTATAACCCAACTTCCAAGCCTGCCAGGAAAAGTTCAACTGCAGTTACTTGTTCTCGCAAAAAATTTTATAAGTAACACCACTACTCAATTTGTTTAGTGTAATAAAAACTTACAAAATATTTGTAGCAAAGTGGTTCAACAGTGGGCTGAAATTGAGGCATTGTACATGCTTATATCAACAAATTCAAGGTTTTCTTCCACATATAAAATTAGGTAGGTTTACTACTTTGATACTACTGAACATAGCGTTAATCTATGCCTTTGGAGCTTGTAAATAAATTTACAAATTACTTTTTAACATAAATTTCAAAAATCCAAGTCAAATCAAACATTAGGAGTTACCATAGAGATTAAGTTTGCAACTTTGATACTTCCCTTTCTCTTGCTTCACAGGTGTACACTTTTATAGTGTTCAATTATTTTATCACATGCTATTTTCTTTTCTGTCAAACACCTCAATTCAGTGCACTCCACACCAGCAGCATTTAAATTCTTTTTTTTAGCTGCATTATAAAAATTGTATTTCTTTCACGACCTACTGCTGATATTCCTGCCAAATAAAGCAGCATTAATTTCCACGCTTTTTTTTTTTAAGTGTTCAGCACCGAAGTATGAAAACATTTCAGAATCATCACTGAATTTATTTCACTGATACTCTTACAATAAAAGGTAGTGTTCCTACAGGTGGAATAAACACAAGTTGCTGTTATTCAGAAGGCATGTGAAGAGCAAGTGCTTATTTTGACACAGACACAGCCTCTGCAGCCTACCTCTACGCATTTCAATTCTTGTTTGAGAACTCACTCCTTTTTATTTTCCAACCACAGCACTTAAGTAATGTTTCAAGAGTTGGCATTTAGGTAAGTCTGAACCCCAGTGCACAAAAAATTGGACTTGCACTCAGTCACTGACCATCTACAGAAAGGCCAGCTGGACCCTCTTGCCCAGCTGCACACAAGAGTGAAACACCCTCAAAGCCAGAATTCAGCCGTCTGGTGTACTATTTAATCACACTAATGAGACAGCTATTTGCATTGCTTTCCCTAATGCCTTGCTTCATGGAGTACACACCTTTCCAATCTACAGCCCAGCAAGACTAGTCATCTCATTACCCCTACAGCACACAGGGATCCCTCCAACTCCAGCTGTGGCAGTCCTCTCATAAATCGTTCATGACAGTCTAAGTCAATGCCTGTGTAAGGCAACAAACAGAAATACAGCTGGCTAGCTACATAAAAGTGATTTAACATTTCCCACCCAGCAGTCTCCAATTTCTCCCTCATCTACAGCAATATATAGGCAAAATACAAAATATTACATACGTAATCATGCCAGCATCAGCTTCCTGCCTGCCTCTGGGCATGCCAGAGGGAATGAACTATTTAGCCATTTATTTTCTCAGGCTCTGGAGCTCCAAGGGGCTTTCAGCATCTCCCACAATCAGCCTCTGAGCTGGTCAGGTTATGTAAAAACGAGATGGGCTTTGTGTACAGATGTCAATGGGGAGCACCAAGGCTGCAGTGTGTAATTGAATGAATAATGGGTGACTGACCCAATTGTTCTGAAAATGCCTTATAATATTCATCTCTAAAGATTCAGGCCATAATAAAAAGTAAAGTGCAGTTATAGCCAGAAGAATTAGAGTATAAAGATGGCATCTCTATTAAACAAATCTCTTCCATGCATCTTTCCTCTTCTGTTTACCTTCCTCACAGAAAGGTTCATACAGTGTTTCACTCCTCTGCAGAACTTACACGGCTAACAGGAAGAAAGATAAATTTTTAATTTCTTTTTAAACCACATATCCAAAACAGCATTACAAACTAAGACCCAACTGTAGAGTCCATATTGCTAACAAGGATGCACAAACCCATGTGGCTTTCAAATCCAGATGCTGAGTCAGAAAAAACACCTCTTTTTATACCCAGATTTCTTTTTTATGAGCATCTATCAATTCACTGAAAAATAAAAAAGGAACTTCACATTGCCACTTCAATGACAGCAAAACTATAGTTACAAGATAATTTTGCAGTTCTAAGAATTTTACGTTAATCTGACATAAATTAATAAAGAACATCATTAGCAAATCATTCTTTTTACTTGAGCTAGTGATAGCCGCATTACCACAGACTTGAAACTAAAGAACTCTTTTGTTGTAGTTACAGCATTCATACAGATTCTTACAAGTCTATTTGTATTATTTATGGTATGAATTTCACAGTAGTATCCTAGTTTGAATCCTGGTTAGCCTTCAGAGCAATACCACAAGAATCCCTTATCCTTTTCAGCCCATCATACCATTCACATGCAGCAATCAAAACTGTGGACAAACTTACCATAGTTACCAACTATGTTTATTTTCCCAGGTTGTTTTTTCTACCACAAAGCACTGTCACGGAGAAGCCCCTCACAAGCTTTCCAATTAACTGACAAGCTAACAACCCACAAGAGAAGCCAGGCAGTCCGGACTGATTCATTTTACCAACAATAGGCTTTAACAAACATGATCTGTTAGATGTGATTTGATCTAGAAATAGTATTTTCTTTTACCACCACCTCAGAGCATCATATTTCATTTTAAGAGGGGTATTCTGTCTGCTTAAAAGTTGCTTTACTTACTACTACGAGGATAAATGGCTTTAAAAAGCTCCTTAGACTAACAATAAATTCTTGCCTGGGAAGATGTCCATTGTTTTGACTCATTGCTATTCCTTTCGGGCAAAACAGCTGATCAAGAGTTTGACTGCTTGTCCTCACAGTCTCTGCAATCTCTTGTAAGAACCATTTAGAAGTTACTTCTTAAATTCAATATAAGCTAACTTCATCATAGAGAAAGCAAAGTTCATGACCCAGGGGGTAGAAGGACTACAATAAGACAGTAATACAATTAATGCGAATTTAACTGACTAAATGCGGGGGGAAAAAAAGGTTTAACACTTGCAAAACTGACAGCAATCTACACACCACACAATTTCTTCATTCATACAGATGGTCATATAGGCCTATCATTTAAATAGCTTCCAATGGATTTACGCATATTAGGACCCCATACTGAGAAGAGAAGAAAAGGAACATGGACTTGCAACAATCTAGGGCTCATTGTATACACGCTAGACCAGAACATGAAAGTAGAAGCAAAGGAATTACTCTTTCTGGATGATGAACAAAGTAATACTTTGGCAAAACATCGACTCAGCTGAAGAAAGGCAGGAGGACGTGGGAATCCTGCATATTGAGGAGCTGAGGCTGACTTGGCACGTAATAACAGAGTAGAGTAAAAATTTTAAGATCCAAATACTTCAAGCAAGCCAGTGCCTTTAAGTATCTCATATTAGTGACCTTAAAGAAAAATCAATATTGGGTATGTTGGATTGTAATAACACAGCTGGAACCTGCTGAGATTATGATGTTCATAATAAGGAATGGTGTGCTGGCAAAATAAAGCAAGTCAGTTAAATGCAATAGGGGACTGAAGGAAAACTCTGAATCCAGAGATCTGGTTCACACATTCCTGGCTCTACCACAGGCTTCCCACAAGACTACAGATGATATTAAATGTCATGATATACCAGATGATGTTTTAAAAGCCTTTTAAAAAATAATCTGAGAATTTATGATTTATGTGCAGAAGTTACAGATGCTGTGGAAGTGGGTTTGTCCAAAGGACAGCTGACTAACACAATACTGGGAAAAATGGCTTTTGACTAAAGGAAGGCATGTTTCAGAATCTTTCCTTCCACTTTGCCAGTATACTTCCCTTTGCATACCAAGCTATTTTGTATTTATATTTTGCTTCGTAAGAAAAAATTCAAAGAATGAAAATGGGCAAAAGGCAAGTCATGCTGTTCTTCTCTACATTCAAGACAAATAAACATACATATTGCTTAAACAGAAATGGTTCCTATATTAATAACAAACTACATATACACTGACAAAAACTAAGCAGCCATCTCTGATCTCTACCTGAACAGATTGAAAGACAAAAGGATGCCCTTTAACAGCAAATATCCCTTCTTATGTTACTGTTACCTAGATCCTTTTATTTCATTCCCTATCTCCACATCACAATACAGTGCTTAACCAAAAAGCACTTTCATTTCTTTAAAACTAAGCACAAGTCGGAACAATTTAAAATTATCCCTACTTGAATTTCTAATTCAGGAGCAACTCCGATCGTACACATATTAGGAAAGCACGATGGGTTAAACCCTCAATTCATACAAATACGTATTCTCTTCTAGATAACATTTTTATTAAAAGAGTATTTTCTTGACTATCATCGACACAGCTTACAGCGTGTCTGAATTCAGCCCTGAGTAGTGGAACTGCCTGCAAATCTCATTCTAATGGTCACAGCCTGCAGAGAGTGTAACTTTCCCAACTTAAAGTCTTCTAAAACAATTCCTTCTCTGATTCTGAAGGCACAAGAAGGTCTACTCTCTCAGAAGACAAAATACACAAACCAGTCCCTACACTTGTAATGTCGCTTTTAACAGCAAGCAGAAGCTGACCTGAAAACCCTTTATGTCCAGTCCTCTACAAAAGAATTCAGAAGTGCTATTTGAGGAACATTCAGTGTAAACATCTGCTACAGTCTACATCAAGACAAAAATCAAAAAAAAAAAAAAAATCCATCAGAAATCTTAAGTCTAGTGACCTTCACTGGGTCTTTCAGGAAGAAATCCACAGTACAAAATCAAATCAAACAATGACTTTCTTGTACTTCTATGGTTTCCTTGATGTGCATATCTCAGAAAGCTTTAAAGATAAGTCAAAAAAAAAAAGATTTTGAACAAAACCATGCTTAACAAGAGACAGCTTTAAGCTACACATGTACAACTAGGTCTAGAAGAAAAAATAAGAAAACACATCTGCACTCAAATTTTTCTTGAATTGTTATTACAGGTACCATGCGTATTTTTAAACCAGGACAAGACCTACAAGGGTGTTGACAGTCTTACGCTTCTGCTCAATTAAGAGCATTCAGAGCTAGATTGTATTAAATGCACTAAAATGAAACACCACCTTTTGTCTGCTTTTTAAACTCTTGACCACAAAAGTTTATTTCTACCTACCGAAGGAACATATGATAACAAGATGTACATTATATGCTATATCTTCATAAGCCTGGCTGGGCTATGTAAGAATCTGAGTATTACCACATCAGGAAAGCAATTTTTCAGACAAGCACTTAAGTTTCTTTTCATTTTTGTGCAATGATCCATGGCTCTTTAAACAATGAGATTTCCACAGAAGCCATATCTCCACATAGTGAAGCAAAATCATCCTTTAAACATAAGTCAGGGTTTTCCAAACAAACTCTGTTTTTTCCTTAGATAATCAGCCCACAGAAAACTTCCATAAGACAACAAAGCTGGTTAAACAATGAAAAAAAAATTTCTGCTGAACAGATGCAGTGAAAATCCTATTTCTCTACTTAAACCTTATTGTTAATTTGCCTATTGTTAAACATTATTGTTAATGCTCTTGAGGTGTGGACTTTGACAATAAATAGAAAGAGAGAAAAGTTGTGTTTAATTCATACTGAAAACAAAATTTGTGGCAGTAGCAAGGACTAGTCACCTAAATTAGAAGTAAAATGCAATATGTCACCTTGGAAGGCTTCCAATCTCAAAAATTAATCTCATCTGAGACAAAAATTATCAAGATATGTACTTTAAGGTACAGGATCTTCTGCACATTTCAATCTATGCTTCTCCAAAGAATATAAATGAGAACCAAAACTATGCACCTAGCTCTGAAATATCAAGGAGCTGATTTTGCTCCAGCAATTTGCTCTTCTTTAAGCTATCATCTACAGCACATTATTTCTTCATTGTTGCTTTATGAGAAGGATTGCTTCAATACACATGCTACCTCACTTGGAATTTATCAAGAGGCTGAACTAGAAGTACACTTTCACAATGTTTCGTATAAATTTCAGCTTACCAGTAAGGTTCGCCATTGACTCATGGGTTGCTGGGTGACTGCACTTGTCTTTGTCAAGTCTTCAAGAGTCTTACCTATATGAAGTGGGCTATAAAAAACCACATCATCCTGCCCAAAAACTCTTACATATACAGAACTCTAAACTGAGATGGCCCTTATTTACTGCAATGGTGCCAGACACTAGCCCAAATTATGGGAAGCTTGCAGAAAAATCAGGGCTTCATAAGACACTTCAATTATTCTTACAATAATTGAAGTATATTAAGTATATTAATATTTTCACTTTTTTTGGTGCCTGCAAGAGGATGACTGAGGTAGCACCTCAGTTTGCGTAATACAGTAGCTGGGTTTTTTAGATAAAAACACTCCAACAGAAACAATCAGTTCACAGCCATTTAATGATGATGCCAACATCTTTAACGATTTTGAGCTGGATTTTCATTGCCATGTACTGGGAAAACTTCTGTAACACATCATTCAGACAGCCAACTTGGCTGTCTGTTTCGACCAACCACTCGTGGGGTGCTGTATTTCCCACTGCTTTTCTATCTGCTGCCACAAAGCAGTTGTGGCATTTGTTGCTCCAGCTGCTACCCGAAATAAGAGCACCAGAGTGAAAACAAAAGCACAATCAAACAGCCCTCTGCAGCAGCAGTTCATCACATCCAAGCACTTTATCCAGATTTTCTGACTTGTCAAGAGATTCCCATTTTTCCTCTAAATCCATCTGAGGTGCACAAAAACTAGAACTTGCCCACAGCGGCTGCAATTATTCTCCTAAGAATAACATCCATTGTACTTAACTGGCTGAAAGAGTCTGTCCCTGGATATTGTTGTTCGTTCTTCCTCTATTATATATAAATGAATTCAGTATCATATATTGATTAGGACAGCTGGTCATTTTTCCCTAAGGAGAAACAGATATCATCATATGCATACCCAGAGGATTGGCACATATGTGGCCTGGACTTCATAGGCTGCTACATCCCACTCGATGCTGTTCAGGCAAGCAGGGGGAACCAGATGCTCAGCAGGGAAAATCAGATTCCTCATTACACTGCACACATGGGTACTCAAGTGGGTGGTATTCTTTTTCCTGCTAGGATTTTTCCTGCTGTGTTTCCAACCCCTCCTGTTCTTCCCAAGGAAGAGCAGTGCCTATAGTGCAGAAGCACAGAAGCCCTTTTTCCTTCCTGCAATAGGGTTCCCGCTGGTCTCAATTGGATCAGAGCCACTATGAGCTGCTAAGCCACAGGAGAAAAGTAAAAAAAAAAAAAAAAAAAAAAAAAAGAAAAAGGACTCTGCTCAAACAAAGGCAACTCTATCAAGAAGTCCTCTACCATAATTTCAAACTCAGGCAGCTCTTGTCCCATTACTTTTGTTTGCACCTTTGCAGGAAGCAAATTCTCTTCATGTGCTGAAGCACAGACTTTACGTTATGTCAGGCTTTCAGTACACAGTTTCTTCTAGAGTGGCTCCCAAAAGTGAGAAAAAAAAGAAACAAAGCCATTTGGCCTAAGTCTACCCTTCAATCCTAGGCAGAGAACAAAGGAATGAAATAAGCCTAGAGAGACAAAATGGAAAGGAAAACATCTACCTATCCAAAAAGAAAGCGAGCCTCCTAATCAGTCAGATCACACAAGGGAAGAGCCAGACCTCTTCTTTAACCTATGTCTTTGTCTTAGCCTCTCACAAAAGCCTGCAGCCAACTTCTTTGAGAAAACTGAGATTATGGCCTCCTCAAAACACAAACCCACCCATGGGAAATCAGAGAATCCTATTACCAAAGCTCAGGTTGGGTTATAACATTCGACATTGTGTTTGGAGTTTCCCCTTAAAAAGCCCATTGTGGCAGAGAAAGCTGGCTGTGCAGCCAGTAATAACTCCAGGGATTTTTCAGGTCAGAGTCCTCCCCAGGTGCTGGGGAACATCCTCTCTGGCTCTGCTCCTCTGCTGCAATCCCACTGTTGCAGGTTTTGTGAAGCTGTAGTGCACAGAATGAAATGGATCAACAGATCATTAAACAAAAGAAGTACAATTAAAAAAAACAGTAATCATACCATCTTCATTACACCCAGCTATCGTAGCAGCAGTGGTACCAGCTATATTTTGACAACCTCATAACTGTATTTTGGTCCATCGTTTGTAACAGAAAGATGTTTCATACTACAGCAAACAGTTTTAAAATTATGCATTAAGCTTTAAAAAATAAAATCAGAGCAGCATGAAAGGGCCCTAAGTCAGGGCAGTAAGGCAAATACTGCATGACCTGTGCATCATCTTCACGTCATGGAAGATAATTTCAGTCAGTGATAACTCAAGTCAACACTAACCAGCCTGTAGGGGGAAACAAAGCCTTCAGAAGCCTTGAAGACTCAAGCCCAGAGCTTATGACTGGGACAGAAGTGAACAACAAGGAATGCAGTTTCTGGGGCTGTGTAGCATTTCATGCGATGTATTTCATATGCAAACAGTCTTTCAATTCCTGCAGACCTGCAGAACTAAAACAACTGAACTGGTGAGGTGACTGAGGGCTCTCTCTTCTTTTCTCCCATTACTCAGTGATGAAGGCCAAGCTGGGGTGGCCACTACCCAAGTCACCTGTTTTGTGTGCACATCTAACAGATCAAGACGTATGATAAAATTAGCATCTTACATAAGATGGAAACAAAGGGAGAAAAGCTCTCTTCTCTCACTTATTTTATTTATTTGCATTTCTTTTTAGTATTATCCTCTCTCTGGACCTCTGATATTTTACAGCAATACTATTTGGACACGCAGTTTGGTATCAGTGTGTGAGAAAAAGAGAATTTTATGACAGACAAAAAGCAGAAAGATTGCCATAGAAAGCAGGTAACTACAGAGGAAGGGGCCCAGAAGCTTCATCCTCTCACACAGCACAGTAGCAAGAATCTTACACAGACCAGACACAGACACATGCTTGCACCACCATCCATGAAATATAACTGTATCTGGGAAGACCAGCAGCTATCCATCAGTGACAAACGACAGGAGGAGGGGAAAAGTCATCTGGGCAGGAGGGGAAAAGTCCCCAGAAGACCCAGAAGTAAATTAAGTTGCATGAGAAGATGAAAGCAACAGTGACTTGTTGAAAAGAGCTCCATGTACAGCCAGTCCCAAGACCAGCTAAAACCTCCTCAGCACTACATGAGGTCAGAAGTTGTTACATAATGATGTAATGTGCTTAAAGGTCTACTAAACCATTTAAAGTTTTGATTACTTTGCCTCTAACCTACCTACCAACATCATTTTAGCCTGGTGAAGAGGAGGCTGAGGGGGAGACCTTATTACTCTCTACAACTACCTGAAAGGAGGTTGTGGAGAGGAGGGAGCTGGCCTCTTCTCCCAAGTGACTGAGAACAGGACAAGGGGGAATGGCCTGAAGCTCCACCAGGGGAGGTTCAGGCTGGATATCAGAAAAATATTCTTCACAAAAAAAGAGTCATCGGGCACTGGAACAGGCTGCCCAGGGAGGTGGTTGAGTCGCCCTCCCTGGAGATGTTTAAGGAATGGGGGGATGAAGTGCTTAGGGGCATGGTTTTAAGGGAATGTTAGGAATGGCTGGACTCGATGATCCATTGGGTCCTTTCCAACCCGGTGATTCTATGATCGCTTCTACCTGCAATTAAGCACTACTAAGGTTATGAAATCAGGAAAGTGTACAGAGAACAAAAAAGCTCCAAATAACCCAAAAACCCCAAGAGGCAAACCCAGAAGTAAAGACTCAGAATATCTGGCACTGAAAGTGCAATTTGGCTCTCTGCTGCCCTACACACAGGCCCAGCAGAGAGTCAGGAATATTACCAGACTGTGCACTGTAGCAGAAACTTTCTGATGCTATAAAGCCATTCCATCCCTCTGCTCTTTGTTGTTGTGCTATGCTTCTATTCCCAGAGGACATTTTTGATACGTATGCATGTTCATAAAAAATAGCCAAAGAAAACCTCAGACCATATACTGAAAAAGGACTTCCCTGGATAGACTTCGTGTTATCTAGTAAATAACAGATATCTTTGTGAAAGGATAGGGTGCAATTAGGTTTGCCGCTTTTAAATACAATTCTTGAAAGCCAAATTTTTTGTTCAAAGGCTGATGTAAATAAACATGGCTGCATTCAGCCATGGCTGCTTCTTTAGTAATTTCACATGGCTTGCTAACTGCTAATTTGACTGGAAATTTCACGTGGACATACACTTTGAAGAACAACAAAACACGTACAAAGCAGTCTCTCCCAATGACAGTACATGACAGTATGTTCTGAATGGCACTTTTCCTAGGTTAATATGTGAAACTACCTGTAAAAGTCTCTTTTTCCAAATTTTCCCAAGTAAACCAACTTCTCTAAAAAACTTCAATATTTTTGGCTTTATCAGGCTTTGGCCTCAACTGAAGTTGATGAATGCTTTGAGTATATTCCAACTAATAAGGTTTTCAATTCCCTGAGCATCTGCATTTCACTTTGAATTAATCTTTGTCAGATGAGCTCCGGGCATTACTAAAGCAGAATGAACTGGTAGCACAAAATTTCAAGTTTGTTTCCTTGCACCACTGGCCATGACAGTACTATAACTACTAATATACAGAATAGTGAATTTCCCTATCTTCAGAAGATCCCTCCTACCTACTGTGGAACAAATTCCTAATAATTAAAAATTGATCCGTGGTAAGAGTGGAAGAAGAGGTGAAGCATTCAAATATTTTGGAAGTTATTTAATTGAATTTCTTTCTTTCAACCAGCATTCAGTGCCCTGACAATAGTCCAGATGGAACCGTGCAATTTATTTCAAGGATGACATGTTGTAAAGTCTCATGCATCTGTAGGGATGAAAACAAAACAGAAAATGCTAAGTAAAAAGAAATACGAACAGAGGTATAACAGACTTCCCAGTTTGCATTGTGAAATGAAAAGGGGAAAAATAAAAAAAAGGAAACAACAAGTACGTAAGAGAGTAAGTCAAATATTTAACAGTCTTATTTCCCGTTATAAGATTAAAGTTACACTACATTAAAACCCTGTATTTCTGAAATGGTGTCCTCTTCAATAGAGGATACAGAAATTTTACATTATGTTATCATTTGCGATCGCCAGGATAAAGTACCTCACACTGGAACACTCAGACCTATTTTCCTGGGATGTCAATATGCTATCTTAGTTAGAACACAGACACATGTCATGATGCACACAATAGCTGCTCCAACCTTTTAAACACATCTCCACACAACCCCTTGCAAGTGAACTGAGCTTTCACACAGCAATTTCCTTATTTTATATTAATTCCTTCAGTTTACCAAGGGCAATTAGGTCTGTCTGGATAAGCAGAACCAGCACATTCTGTGGTCGCAACCTCAACGAGAATCCCTGTCAAAACACAAGCTAACACACTTGTTTGCATATTAACTGGCCAGGTTTTAACCTCTGCTTCCAAGAGCCTACAAGAAAAGGCCCAGAGTAACACATCTAGCATTTCTCAATTCGTCAAACTCAAACCATACTACAGTTACCGACAAAGGCTTTTTGTGTTCCAGAAGTCCACCACAAACCAAAGATAAACAAGATGAAACAAAGCATTATTAATCTTCCTGAAAGTAACAAAGTTTGACAAGAAAAATAAGCTTGGAAACAGATGCTCAGCCCAATGCTACATTGGCTTGTTCTCTTGCTTCTGTACTCTTCTACCTGGGCAATTATTCTTCATTTAACACGTTCTCTCAAATTCCCTGAAGTTTACTTTAGTAAGTGGCTATTTAATAGCATTTAGATCAAGGAAAGCAAAATAATTCGTATTTTATAGCAAGGTACAAGCCACTCACATGATTCATTATAGCACAGACTGTCTTAAGAGATGCCTCACATCAGCCTTGTGTTATTCCTCCATTGAATACAATTCATGTACCCAAAAAATAATTATGCAAAAGTATATTATACTTCACTGACTAGCAAAGTGCAGATAGAATAAATACGTACTATCTTGCAACCCAAAACCCAGGAGCCGGTAATTTACAGCCCATCAATACTGAACAACCTTCTAGATAAGCTGGATATTTAGTATATGTACATGAGTAATAGTTTTATTTCTCACAGATAGCCCTAACTCTAGAAGACTTCAGTTTTTTTTCTCTGCAATTGTTCTTAAAGTGTACATTTCCAGAAAAAAAAAAAAACCTTTCACATTAAATATCCCAAGTCTTTGGAATTTAAAACTAATATGCTGAACTGGCTTCATCAAGTATTTCAACCCATTACCTAATATGCAATTGCCTGTCAGAAGTACTGATTTAGCATAAGCCACTGCAAGTTACAACAAGGGAAATTCCGGCTAAATATGAGAAGAGTTCACAGCAAAGGCAGTGAAATGCAGGACGCCTAGCAGGGCCGCAAAGTCTCTATCCTTGGAGACAGGCAAAACTCAAACAGATGGGTCCCTGAGTGACCTGATCCCACTTGGAAATTATGGCCCTGCTTTGAACAGAGGTTTGACAAAAAGACCTCCTAAATTATTCTGTAATTGTATGACAATGTAGGGGATGCCCACAGGCACACAGGAAGTATATCCACACCAGATGTCTTAGTATCTGCTTGCTGCTTTTTCATCTTACAGTAAGACAGAACAGAACACAACACGACTGGATGCAGACATAAGATCACTGTAATTGAGGTATGATGGACTGCACAGCTTTAAAAGGAAGACACCCATAACTTTGTTAAGTTTAGTAGTGAGCCTAACTCTCATTGTTAATTAGCCACAAGCATTGTCAAAGCATATTCTTCCACTCAGCCTTTCTGGATACACAGTATGCTCCAAAAGCAAGAAGTGGCAAAGATCCCATGCTGGAGACATGCCGACTGACCATCAAGCAAAAGCAGCTCTGGGATGATTACAGCCACCTAAATTAGCAAGTTGTTTGGAGGAAGACATTTGAGAATCAAAGGCAAGGAAGGGGCCACATGTTAAAGTCAAGCAATTGTGTCACACAGCTAGACTGAAGATTTCAGTCTATACTCCCAAAGCAGCTTGTGCTTTCAATAGAGTAGCACATATAGTGTATAAAACACTTGGGCATACTGTGAATGGGATTTCCCAGACCAGGAAGCCACATTGTGTACAGAAAACACCTACACGGTGTTTTTCATTCAGAGAGAGGCACCATCTCCTGCAGAGAGATGAGAAGCTGCTGAATAGGCAGCGAGTGGTATCTTGCTACTCTGGAAGTCTACATCAGCCAGGTTGTGACATATTCCAAATGTTTCATTTTGCTTTAAAGTTGGGAAGGAGAAAAACAAAAATGAAATTGAGCATTTCATTGATAGACACTTGCCAACCCCCTCAACAACTATGACCACCAGTTCTCTCTCTCATCTCAGCTGAGTGCTATAACCATCAATCCTCTTGAGAGTCAGATGATCTCTGTCCTGTTAGCATTCTGGCTCTTTGCCAAATTTTTGTTTTTGCATTCCTGGGACCATTAAGGCCTAGCTTAAGAACTGTGACGAAGCATGCTCCCTGCCAGGACACTGAAATCGCTGGCTGATAAGAGCTTGCTCCGAGGTTGTAAATTCAGACGCAGACAGACTGCAGAGGACCTAAAGGATAATACTCTAGACTTCATCAGGAGTATTGTGACCAGTTCTGGAATCCTCAACATAAGAAGGATATGGAACTGCTGGAACAGGTCCAGAGGAGGGCTACAAAGATGATCAGAGGGCTAGAACACCTCCCATAGGAGGGCAGGCTGAGAGAGTTGGCGTAGTTCAGCCTGGAGAAAAGAAGGCTCAGAGGAGGCCTTATAGCGACCTTCCAGTACCTGAAGGGGCTGCAGGAAAGCTGGGGAGGGGCTGTTCACAAAGGCTTGTAGTGATAGGACTAGGGGGAATGGCTATAAACTGGAGAGGGGCAGATTTAGACTAGACATTATGAAGAATTTCTTCACTACGAGAGTGGTGAGGCACTGGCACAGGTTGCCCAGGGAAGTTGTGGATGCCTCATCCCTGGAGGTGTTCAAGGCCAGGCTGGATGGGGTCTTGGGCAGCCTGATCTAGTGGGAGGTGTCCCTGCCCATGGCAGGGGGTTGGAAATGGGTGATCTTTAAGGTCCCTTCCAACCCAAACTATTCTATGATTCTATGATTCTAAATTCAAGAGCTTTCACTTTCTAAACAAAGGACTCTAGCCTCCACGTGACCATGCAATAGGTAGGCATCTACATCATTGCCACTAGTTCTGGTTAGAAAAGATTTTAGGTTTTGACAAGAGCACACGACTATAACCTGACATAGGAGATTTAAACTGGTCCCAAACACTATCACAGATGCCTGCTTACTCGTGTAGCCCAAACCAGTGTTTATCTGTCCCCATTTTCAATCAGGCAACTCCAGCTGTTGCAGAGAACAGAAGCACCTGATCACTGGCCTTGGTGAAATAAAGTTGATCAACAAACAAAACAGAAAAGTTCTATTCAAGCCATCTTTGAAAACAAGACAAGGAAGTTAAATCTAAATCTTGCTTAAAGTTCTGAACCCACTTCAAATAATAAGTGCCTGCATTCCCTCAAGTGACTGTTACTCATGGTGCCAGTGAGGGAAGAACTCGAACAAGTTTCTGCTGAATCAGTACTAATTTAACTCATCTTCAAATAACTTCCAAAAGAGTTAAGTGCAACTCAATGTTGCATCAGCAATATGACAGAAAAGAATCTGAATATTCTTTCATAAGCAAATCCAAAACTAAGAGAAAATTCGTTGAAGGATGGATTCTCAGACAGACTGCTCGAGACTCTTTATTCCTCAGCCTCAGAAACACAGGTGTAATATACTATTAAAACAAACTGAACTTAATTCAAGAAACTATTTCCCATAACCTAATTGAAAATTTCAAACAAACCTCAAAAGAGGCAAATATGTCCACCAAGAAATGTTCTGCTGACTTAAAAAAAAACCCTGTATAAATAAGCACGCATGAGCAGCAATTTCTCATGAATGTTAATATAACCAAGACAAATCAAATAAACATGAAGGGAGAAAAAAAATTGCAAGCAACGCAGTTATTGCTTATCCGGAAGAAACACAAGTTAGGATAAACAGGAATTTTATATTGTCCTAGTGGTACTGCAGCACTAAGACTTTCAAAGTTCCATCACCAATATCCCACTGACTGCCACTACAGTTTAGGCCCTGAAGCACTGCTATTTCTTTTGTAAATAAAGATTAGGTTATTTCCAAAAGCTTACCAAGAGAAGCTACCCTTCCACTCAAAGGAACCATACACTGTGCATTGAACTATGGGTGTCCCAAAAGCGTTCATGCATTAGCCCTTCCCTTACTACCTGGAGTCCACTGTCCGAGCGTAACACTCATCACATCAGACTTCACTTCGATCAGAAGTTCACTGAAGCAAGAAGCATCTCTAATATTAATTTGGACGGCGCTTAACACAGACTTTCAGGCTGCGAGAAATATTTTGTAATTACTGCATTACCAAGCTGGGGGGTTGGGGGGAGAATCCACCAGTTAACAAGAACTTGTTTAAACTGATGATAGGTATTAACATTTGATGGACATCTACACTTTATGTAGGTGACTCTTTACAATAAAAAAAAATAAATGCAAGACCTTCAAATAACTACAAAGCCTTCCTGCCTGAGGAAGTATATTAATATTAGAACATTAATATTGTTCTTAGAAAAGTTTTGAAGTGTCTGAATTCAGGATTATTAGCTGGCAAAATCACAGCTCAATTCAACAGTACATCAGGAAGATACAAGACTCTACATCACTGACAACACATTGAAAAAACAAATACCTCTTTACTGTCCCTGGAAGATCCAGACTGAATGGAATTTGATAGGATGATGCTAAAGTGTCATCCACAGCCTTGCTTATTTCCTGTAGCTCTCTCAAAGAAACACAGCCAAGTAAAGCAGTCAGTTCACAGTCCTGTGACTGAATAAGCCTATCTTGTTCTTCAATTTCTCTTCTTAGTTGTTGATCTTTTGCTTCTAATATGGCCAGTCTTGCTTGGAGGTCTTCAATTTCTTTCTGCATAGAACAGAAACTTGAGTTCACTATAAGCCCTGTTAAAGAAACCCCTCTGCCCCTAGAAAAAATGCGGTACAATTCTCAGAAGCAGCATGAGTTAAGGTTGCCCAGTTTAGCACAACATTAAATGAGAATGCATCCTTTTGTTGACGCATAAATTTTAACATCTCTTGTATCTAGAAACTCTAGCGCTTCCACAGCTGAAATTTCCAACCACCATCTCAACACTACATTTCAGGTGCCTCTTCCAACACCATCAGTCACCTTTTACCTTTAAAATAAACGAGTATTTCCCAAGTTAAAAACTTCTCCAAAAATCTCAGTTCAACCATGGCAACAGAAACTTGTCACACATTGGCAGCTAAAGAGACCAGTGATTTAGCTGCCCTCCTGCAGAATATCCCTGCAATGGCTCCTCTAGGCCTCCAATCTAGCATCAGGCACAGGATACAAGTGACAAATCACTGAGTGGCTAGCAAGCCCTTTTGATTATTCATATTTAAATAAAAGCACAAAATCTTAAAATGAGATCTTCAATCTCAGTTACACTCATCCTGCCAGAGGTTTAAATCCCATGCATTATGATACTGATGTTTCTTGCAAGAGCGCATTCTACTTTTTCCTTGAAAGATAGCTTGCACCAAAGGAAGTACCACTTCACAAAGGAGACTGGTGTGCCAGGTTAATAAAGTTACTCAATATATGGCCCTTGGCTCATTTGTACCAAGAATATGAAGAGTTAAAAACAAAAAAACAAAACCAAAAAAATAATAAGAAGAACTATTTGCTGCAAAAGTAGGTGGATGTCATACTGGAGAATTTGATTCTATTCTTCCATTTTTTTTTACATTCTGTGCGAAACTTCACAAGCCACTAAACTATTATCTCAACATACAACCACAGACTGAATGTTAACCATTTTCCTTACAAGCAACAAGAGAGTTCTCTGTAGTGTTATCTATAGACTCTCAACAGAAATCAAAGCTCTGACCATATTCAGTCCAGCTAACAAGAAAAATGAAAAACAAACAAAACCAAAATCTGCAAATCTTTTTTCAAGTAAATAACTACACATTACAAAACTGACATTAGAAAGAATGATGGAGCTTTTCACGGTAATTCAGTTCCTCATTCACTATCTTAAAAATGGCATTAAGAATATCTCTTCACCCAAAGCGATGTTACAGATAAAATTAAGTGGCTTTGGATCACTCAGATGCCATGTTGATTAATGCTGTAAAAAGAGTCCATTCGCAAATTAATAAATCTGCAACCAAAAGAGGGTTTGAGCGGCATACAGTGAAAGGGTTCTGGGGCTGAATACTGAATAATGAAGATAAAATAGTATTCTGAATATCTGAACGAGTACTTCACATCTTCAGTAATGTACGAGGCAGGAATCCAGGGAAAAAATAAAAGGCATGCTCATACAATTAAAGACACTCAAACATACATACAATGTACAGACAACCGACTTTGGCATTTCTTTGCTGTTTGGGTGCTGCACTTTAAAACCTTAACATTATCTTAATGTTTACAATTTAAGTGAAGTTTAGTTAACTAATGCTTGTTTTGCCAACAAACATTTTCAGGTTTGCAGCACTGCAACAAGCTCCTTGAGTATCAAGCCAAGAAACCATGCTTGCCTGTTTAGAAATTGACTGGCTGGAAAATTTCAACTTCTATTAATGCTGCACAGTAGATTTATCAATTATTTTCCTCCTTTATTTTGTCTGAGATTGAGTGAGAAAAGAACAGAGTGGCCCATGTTTCAACCCACAGGCATTTGTCAAGGACAGAAAGGTCAGCAGGCCAAAAACATCCGTTTTGTTTCTTTCAGTCTCAAATTAGGCTTTTAGTGTGCACAAAGGACAATTCTGTCTCTGTGTTACTGGTTTGAGAATACTGCCAAAATCTTAACAGGCCCTAGTTAACACAAAGACCTTCGTATTCTGTGAAAACACAGTAACTGCAATCACTGCAATAAGCAACCTACATGAGAACAGAAAGGGACATGAACAGAACTTGGTTTTACATACATGCTTTTAGTACTGAAATATTTTTACAACATAAATAGATACCAAAAGAACACAATCTGCACTCACAGAGAGAAAGCTGTTCTGCTTGTGAATAGTTCACAGGCATTCGTGGGAGAATAGACATTTTAGTCAGTAAACTGGAATTCTCTCACATTCTTTTCCAAAAATGCCAAGAAGCTTTTAATGTGCTCTTGGTCAGCCTCCAGGGACAAATAAAAAGAACCTAAATTCTTAGCATAGATCTGCACATGCTATTCAGCTCACTAAACTTAAGTTGGTTTACTTTGTAGATTTGAGTTTAAACTGAGATTTCTAACACAACAGCTAATCACTACTGATTGTAAACATCCAGCTTCACAAAGTGAAGACTGCAGTAAACATTAATATATAAATTTTAGATACTGTCATGGGCTCTCGATTCCCTGAAGACAAATGCAGAACCAACAGGAGAGAGGTTAAAAGGAAAAGGAGATAACGCAGGACTAAGGAAAAAAAAAATTATTTCAGATTGTGTGAGATTTTAGGCAGAAACACTCCATAAGGTATGCTGGGAGCCATCAAACACCACAAATCAGCTTTCTCCAAAACCTTAATCCATGATAATTTTGATCAAACGTATATAAATAGTATGCCTATACAATAATGTGGCTAATTTCTCCCTAGTACAACCACATAAGAATAAAGATTCACCTGGAGTCAGTATAAAAACATTAGCTGATGGGGAGTCTTAATCACAGCAGTTTTCAATTGAATACCTTGAGGTGGCTGGCTGGATGTGTAGATGACCTAAATCAGTTTTCTGGACACTGCTAATGTTGAACTACACTATGTCTCCTCCTCTTATATGTTGATGAAATAAATCCAAACAATACAAAAAAGAACTAGGATAGAAAAGACGTTTCTTCATCTAAGTAAGGTTTTATCAATAGCCATCTAAGATGCTTTTATCCATTTCTGAAATATATATATTTATTTTTGTGTCAACAAACACACAGATGATTATACTACTGAATTCACCAAAGGAAGAAAAGTATCAAAATAATGGGATTTCAAGGCAAGACCACAGAAAAAAAGAAAAGTAGACCTACTAGCTAAGATGTCATATTGCCAAGTGTGACAGCCAAGGTTTAGAAGGAGATGGAACAAAGACTTGCACTAGACAGCAAACTGAGATTTTTCCACGGACAGTGAAAAGAAAGAGCTAAATTTTGCTTAAAAGGCTTGCAGATTTGAAATTGGACAGAAGCCATCTTAAAAACATTCCATTTGTCAAATTACCACATTGTTACATGAATGCAAAGTTATTGCTGGCAAATGCCAACTACTCCATGATCATTCCTTCATCTTTATGAAATGCATCAATCATCTTTGATGAAATGGATGAAAGATTGCTTCCCTTAAAACTTTTTGTGTTCAGATAACTTCTGAAGACCAGTGAAATATTAAAATGGCAAATTAGAACGTAAAGAGGACACTTAAGAAGATAATGAGGAAACTTAAAGCATGTACATAAGCCACTGAGCCTTCCAGTTCTGCTTCTCTGCAATAAGATTAACACAACTCCTGTGGCTGCCATCTCCAATCATCACTTATATTATCAACTGGACTACAGCCAAGGCTCTAATTGCTGCACAGAAGCAAATCACTATTATAATAATTAACTTAATTCTTTGTCACAGCTTACAATATTTTCTCCATACAGGGCTGGTTCTTATATACAACTTTGCAGTCCTGTTACCTGTAACCATTTCTTTTCTTGAAAAAGTTGGTTTCGTTTTGTGGCTGAAACCTGCATTCTCTCCTGGTAGGCGGATCTCAAAAGTTTATGTTCATTTTCATGCCAAAGCTGGGTTTCTTCATCTCTAACCCTTTGGGAAAAAAAACGAAAATACCTAAAAATTAACATTATCCCTCAGTATTTATGTCCCAAAGATTAAATAGATCAGAACACTACATGTTACCTTCAGTCATAATACTACACCATCAGAATAATTACATCTTAAACAGAAACAGTTAGAGAACAAGAGATTTTTTTTCCCTTGGCATATCTTCCTTTATTATCTCAAACATTTACACTGTTTTTGCAACATGCTGAAGAAGGAAACAAGAAAACTTGTATAGCTTCAGGCTTCCCCTAGCTTTTTCATATTTCAGAAATTTATCCATCACTGCCTTGAAAGAGACAAAACTAAGACATGTAATTTCTATCAATACAGAGAAAAATCTCTCTTAGACAGAAGCTGAGAAACTTGCCAAAGTCATTTTTGCAGCTTCTGTCAGCTTTTAGAGACTACATTAGTGATCATCTGGAGTGTTTGCTCCATGATGCCAAATTTTACTTCTTTATTGCACAGCAAGTTCTTTCAAAATCATAGTCAGTAAGATTCCTCACAGTGGTCAGTACAATCCTCAGCTGTCAATCTTTGCATGACTGGACCCCAAGGTAATCAGTGCATTACATTAAGTGTCAAGCCTACAAGCAGCCTCCCAGAATACACCTGTAAGCAATGCAAACCTATTTTGTCTTTCACGTTGCTGCATCAAGGGCACGCACGCTTGCAAAGCCAATTGCATTTCTGTGTTCACCTCTAGAGACAAATGTGTGCATTTCCACATAAAGGGTACAGATGCATTTCCATATCTTGTTTAAAAAAAGGATGCTTTCCATTGTCATCTTGCAAAGCAAAGCAAATACATCGATGCCACATACCAAGCATGCATCACAAGTCTGGTTTAATCATGATTAATCATACAATTACAATCTCCATTCAGAGCTGTTTAACAAGTGTGTAGAACAAGTGTGTAGAACAAGTGTGTAGAACAAGTGTGTAGAACAAGTGTGTAGAACAAGTGTGTAGAACAAGTGTGTAGAACAAGTGTGTAGGCTGAAGAACGTACTGAAAAAGCAAAATAAAACCCTGACACTAAAATAAACAGCATTAATACTTAAATAAAATAGGCAAAATGACAGGGTAACTGTATTTCTGTAATAACTAAATAGATCAAAGACACCTGTGTTATGCAGTGCTAGGCCATCACTATTTGCCTTGCAGTCATTATAGATAGCTGTGGTTCCAACCAACCACACTTCCCAGCAGCTCTGAAGTCTTTTTTTAGTAATAGCTGTGTCTTTCCAAAAGCTGTATGAATAGAAATGTCTGAGTGGCTGGTCAAAATTTAGGAAACATTCCAGGAGAAACAGAAATCATTCTCAGAACCTCCTTGGAAATCCCATATACAGCTGTCTACTCGGAACTGAGGAAACTGAAACAATCTCTCTCTGGTCTCACCAAACCTGTGTGATTGCATGAACATAGTGTTTTTCCCAAGGTAAATATAATCCAATCTGGCTCCTACCACTTGCCCCTAATATTCTGTGTCATCACAGAATGCGTTCACCTAAAAACTCATCCCAATTTAATTCAGAAAAAAAAAAACCGCAAAAACAAAGGAATTAATTTAAGTCTCATCTATTAAACAAATAATCTGCCATATGCACTTTTCATTTTAAAAGTTCCTTATTTGCAAGAGGATGAGACTGGCTTGACTACAGTAGAACTGCAATGATCTAATTTTCTGCAGCTAGTCTGATCATCTTTTTAATTTTCCTGTTAAGAAAATAAATCTTGGGTATATTGGTTTTGCTTTAATTCAAAACAAATATAAAAACCAAAGTCTATAAGTTCCCTTGAAGAAATAGCCATTTTTCCACCAAGTACTATCTAAAAATACTAGTAGAACAGAAAAATTTAAAACATCTCTACCGAAGACAAAGGGTACACTGGCTACATCAACAAGAGTCATACCACAGACAAAGCTGTGTGAAAGCCTAAAAGGATGAACTGAGAAAAAGAAAGGGTTTCACAACAACAGTCAAGCTCAAAGAAAGAAGTGTGCCCAAGACAAAAGCAGATATTCATCTGACCCTGAAGAATGGCACTGGTCTCAGACATATGCATAGATAAGAGTTAGACATAATCATTCAAAGAACACACTTTCATAAATGTATATAGTGTATCTATGTGATATTTTTATATACAGAAATAAGTATTATACATATATTATATAGAAAAAAATTGAGAAGACTATGTATTTCAAGGACTGCTACACCACCTCTAAAGCAAAAATCATTATTATAAATCAATGTAAACATGTCTTAATGACAAAATGTAGAATGCCTCCTGATCCCTAAGGAACGGTAAAAGAGTTTTAGGGCCTTTAGTAGAAGGAAATAGCTTTGAGGGACTGCAGTTTCTTTTAAATCTGCCTCATTGCTAAATACTATAAATAGAGGCTAAAAATACCCTTAAAAGTTGCAAATTTCACAATAAATTCCGATTACCTCTACTGATTTTATCTAATTTTTTTAATAAATAAAAAACTACACCCAAGTGTGTTGACTAGTGCACTGCAGCTCTTATATATACAAGCTACCAACAAACAAAAGATGGTTCTTCTTTCATTTGTGCTATTGGATTTCCAATACTTAGGAAGAATCCTTTGACTTGTAACAACAGTAACCAGTGGCATAGCTAAAGAAAGATCTAGAAATAGTGACATTTTCTTCCTAAGCTAACTACCTCCCATGGGTCATCCAACACATCTCGCATTCCCCTAATCTTTCAAGTTCAAGAGATGGCTGAGAATTTATTTCTGTGACTCTGTACAGTGCTAAGCACATTACTGCCACCTAACAAATGATGCATAAAAAGAAGCTCCCAAACATCTACAAATATAAAAAAATAATCTGGTTTTACTTTATATTTCAATATACTTTCATTGTTTAAAAAGGAGCATCAGAATTAACTCCATGGGGAACTGTTACTCAAGCTGCTCTGCTGTTGTATGCTCAAACTGCCGTGTCAAGGATTTAATCCCATTCCCACTCAACATACATGAGAAAAGTTCCTTTTAATTTACCAGTTCATCATGATCGTTTTGTTTCAGAGCAACTGTGAAAGAATCGTAGAAAAAGAAAAGGGCAGGGGCAGGAGGGGATTTTTCAGAAACAAACTACATATGGACATGTTAGAATGTCCTTAAAGCTCTTTATTAAAATTATATGTAAATTGTATTCTGCATTTTGAGAAAAACGGGACTGTCATTTTATATAATAAGGAATCGACATACTTACCAATGATCAGCAGCCCAGCACAATGCTGCTTGAACTTGGGTAACAAAACTATCCAAAAAACTGCTAATTGAAGGATGCCTTGAAGGAAGCTGAAATTTTAAGGATTTTTTCTCTTTCTCCAGTTCATCCAGTTTCCGTCTAAGTTTATCAGCTAGAAATTAAATTTTTTAAAAAGTTACTTAACAATGACCAAAAGGCTCCATTTTACCTGAAGAAGAAAAAAAGGTCAGTCAACAAAAAGTAAAACCCACCTCACAGATGGTTCTCCCCCTTTTGATAAAATACATCAGTCTTGCTGAAGGATGAATTCCCAAGACTACAATGGAAAACATCTGATAACCAGGAGGCTAAGCTACTTTTTTCTACGACAAGAACAAAACTACAGGCTTCCTAGCTCTTCACAGTTTTAATTTGGTAAAGATCCAACAAATTGTCTCAAAGTTATCATCTGTACTTTTCCTAGAGTAACAGCTCTGAATTCAATTCTAGGAAAACTCCTACTCTTCACTGCTCCAAATTTAAATAATCTTAGATGGCAGTTACATATTTGAAGTCTGATCTTTTTAAAAAAACGCATCGTTATTAGGTGTCCTACACCTAATAACACATCACGTGTTATTAGCCTGTGACATTAGGTCACAAACTGAAGAATCACATACGATAACTCAGCAGTATATTTCAGCAGAAAATGAACGTGCAAATAGAGCAATTATAATTACTTTATTCCAGGCTGTCCTTAATTATCCTTAGTTTATCATCCAACGAAATTACGTACAGTCAACTAAGTAAAAATAACAGTGGTTCTTAAGACAGTGCTTTGACCCTAACATAACCCTAAATTTCTTATAGTAAACACTTCCCTATATAAATTATATTATATTTCATTTTCTTTCTCTGTGTAGGAAAGAAAGGAACACGACTCAAATTACAATTTATTATTTCTGGTACATATGTTCCATTCTTTGTAGAGTCAGCATACTAGCAAAATCACATATGTGGCAGATAACAAGCCTGGCTGGTCCAAGCCAGAACACCTTTGATGATACATTAGTCAAATCAGAGTGTGTTGAGACAGCCAACAAATAGAAAATCTTTACAGTTCAGTACTTCCCACATGACCTCGCTGCCTACAATTTTGCACAATTATCATTCCTTCTAACATTTTCAACACAACATTACTATCAGAATAACATCCATCTTTGTGTATTTTACCGCTTATTTTCTTTCTTCATTCTCAAAGGGCTTTTAAGAAGAGGGGTTGTTTACATTTGCTGGTTTAATGAAATGATCCATTTTTACAATAATCTATCATTAGTATTGATTTCCCTTCTGCTTCTGTGCCAATGAATAAAGACACAGAATGTACTGAGACTATATCTTCTCTGTAGGTCAGCAGACCATTCCAGTGTAGTTAAGCTCATGTTGGTTTTATTGTTATTGGGGTGCAAAACACTGACAGAAGGTTCTAGCTGAAAGGATCACCACCCAAATTACTGCAGGGTCCAAACCTTGCCCCAAAATCCATATGTACACATGCTATACTCTTCCTACAAAGGAGAAAAACACCTTTCCAGCAGTGAAGCTTAACCACATTTGCAGTGCCTTCCTTGGGGACCACACCTGAACAGATTCATCCTATCCCTATCACCACTGGGAATCTGGAATTTGGGCCCAGATGATACTTCCGAGCCCATACTTTCGTCAGAAAAACATTTTAGCATTAGCATTTCACAGGCTACCTCAAACACTGCTATCACAAATATCACTGTTATAAACAGAAAAGTAAGGGTTGGATTGTGACCAATGACCACCGGCCAAAACACATGGAAATACCTCCTTTTACTCAAACCGTTCACCACTGGGCCTCCTGTGTTACCCAAGCAGGAGTTGTAGCAACCCTCCACAGATATTCAATGATGGTGTCATTGTTCTTCAACATAATTATGCTCACATTGTGTTTGTGTGTCCAGTTGTTTCATCATTCTACACATCCTTGCCCTAGAAACAGGCTATTTTGAGATGTAAACAGATGAAGGGATCCACATGCCAATTCATTCTCTCTCTCATTAATTCTTGGCTGCATCCTGCTTTATATATTCCAGTCTACACAGAATTCATTTAGTTTCTACTAACAGACATTTCTAAATAATTTGTTTCACTGGCATTTTACAAGTACTGCTGCTGGCAATAGCTGCTCATCATCTCTCAGCACTAAATGATGGTTTACCCTTTCAGCATTGCGGTTAGGGGTTATATCTCAAGAGACTCCACCAACACTGAGCCAAACACTGCAGTACTCTGCTTTTAGGCTCCTCTCCTGGAAAGGACACCGCTTGGTTTGACCTGGCTGATGTCTTCAGTGCACGGAGAGACCAAGGCACCTCTGACAGCTGTGGAGCAAGGAATCATGCAAATAAGGCTTATCTCAGTCCAGCTTCCAGCACTGTAGCTCAAGGGAGATCTGGATCAAGCAGAAATAATGTAAATGTTCAAGTCTAGCAAGTAGAATACATGAAAAAGATGGCAATAAGCAGGGCTTCTCAATTCAGTGGAAATCAAGAGAGTAAAGAAAGTAATTCCCAGTACAATCACATACCAGGAAGCTGCAAAGAAAAGCAGCAATACAATGTTTTTCATCTTTCCACAGAACTTGAGTCCTCAGTAACAAACCTGAATTGCAGTAAAGGAGATGAGGAAAAGCATAAAAGATAAAGCACTAACCACTCGGAAGAACCAGGAAATCTCCACCAGTGCTGGTTTTCAGGTCAGACAAACAGCTCTCGGGAACAGCTCTGGCATAGTTTTTAAGGTTGAGGCCAGCAAGCTTAAATGTGTTCTCCCGAAATCCCCTCCTACCATGTTTTCTAGGGTTTTCCAGCCAAGAGGCAGACACAGAAAGCCTTTGCTGTTCATAAGCCACCAGATTCAAGGACCCCACTTTCTTTTACCTTTGTTTTAGTCTTTTAAACACATTATTTCAGCATAGAAGAGGCCTTGACAGGATCCCAGAGCTCACCGATGGACTGAGACACAAAAACACATGCACTCAGGCATCTCCATCATACACAAAGGCTTAATACTTTTTGTTCCTCTGTCCCCTTACTTCACTTCCAAAAAAGTAATTTACAGGTCATATGTAAAAAACAATCCCCCCATTCTATTAACTTCTTCAATGAAGGAGCCTCAATTAGTCTAAGTATACTGTTTTACAGACAAGTATTCGGAAGAAGGCTAAGTTCTCTTTACCTGCTTTTTATGTCACTGTGTTCTGTGGTTAGCTTGCTGCCTTGCAGCAGTCCTACAGATACCCTAGATGAAGCTTGTACTTCAGTGCGAACAGCAAAAGTCAACCAGTAAATTGCCCTCCATCCCAATGTGTTACTGCCTGATGCACTTCAGACGTCCCACTCAATTTTAAACCGAGCCAGGGTAGAGGCTTAGAAAACATCGACTAACTGCTGCTCTCAATTAAACAGACAGCAGTCAGAGAACTGCATTGTCTTCAAAGATCATGTTTAATAAGAAATTTGAGCAAATAAAGCAATTTCCATAATTTTAATTGATCATATTAGAGTATCTGGCTACCTCTCTACATATTTTGATGTTAGTTTTACTCCCTTGAAGAGAAGATTTGCTTTATCAGAACTATTTATCGTTTAAAAAACATTTAAGGAAATCACCACAGCAAGGGTAGAACCTCATTTGCTACACACTACATATTTTGTTCGTCTATTCAGTTGTGTTTTTGAGAAATGGGAAGACTATCAATTGTGCTATTCTACAAATTACTGGACATTAAGGAAGTGTTTCTTCAGCTAGTTCAGCTAGAGAAGACTATTTGATTCTGCCCCACAGTCTTGTAAATAGCCCACTCCCTTCTTTCCCTTGCTTACCTCAAAAATCTGAAGGATCTAATCCAGGATTTGTGCAGGGTTTACATGTGTAAAACACAAAGCCCTAAAATCTTTTTTACCTGCTAGATACTTCCCGAACCAAGTAACCTCCCCAGCACTCACTTTCTTAAAAACTTAAAGCTTCCAAGATGACTGAAGTGTTTTCGTATCCTCCGCAAGAGATTATTACCTATTTTATAAGAACTAGAGAAGTCCCAGGTCCAGATCCACAGATCCCTCCTTCTAACAACCTGTCTCCAACTGCACGTAGCATGGCTTCACAAAGGAGACTAAAAAGAAAGGTGCAAAGTGCCTCTTTACCTTCATACTGGCTTCTGAACCTCTAATGTTTATAAGCTGAAAGATCCTGAGCAAGACACTACTCCCCGGCCACTTCACTGCTTTGAGGGAGAAAACCAAAAAAAACACCAAAGAAACCACACCAATATGTGGACATCTCTCCATCAGAGACCCCTTTTCTCACGCTATCTGCACTTTGGTCTCCAAAATACACTATAACAAGGGAATTCCAAAATGGAATTATGAATTGCATGAACACACACCCTACCTGGTAATTTTAAACCTGATAAGGTCATCAGATATTTTGAGGGGCTTTTTCTCTGTAAATAAAAAAAAAAAACACATTCCTTCTTCACTTTCCCTACGCATTACTAATTTTGGCATTGTCACGTACAAATTGCACCACTCATTTTCCAGAAGAGAGACTTACATTAACTAAAGCAATGCTACAAAAGCTGAAAAGTGAGGAGTCTAATGCAGGGAGCTTGAATTCATCTCTGAAATGCAGCTGGAGAACAGACATAGTAAGACATCTACAGGCATATTACTAGGACTGGCCTCCTGCAAAATTACTTGCAGGAGCACATGCCGACCAATTAATATCCAAATATGACCCGTAAAGACACATAGTGTAATCAGAAATGAAGGCATTACAAGCAACCGGAGTATGCATGAGCTCTTAAGAATAAAATTTAAGAATAAAGTAATTAACCATTTAACATTACCAAAGATACACAGTAGGAGATAGTCCTTTCAAGTCCTAACACAGCAGGATATGTTTAAAAAAGGAGCTTCAGATTACATCCAGACAGTTGAACAGCTAACCCTTACCATATGCTGTCTGGTCACTGGTACAGATAAAATCTCTTCTACCTCCCATTCAGCCCCATATATGTAAACCAATAAAATAAACCCAGTGCAGAGGCGAAGTGCACACACAAGCAAGAAGTCATGGGTCTGGTGACAGACACTGGAAGAGCCCATGGAATCATGGAATGATTTGAATTGGAAGGGACCTTGAACATCATCGAGTTCCAACCCCCTGCTATGGGCAGGGACACCTTCCACTAGATCACGTTGCTCACAGCTCCACAGAAACTGGCTTTGGATACCTCCAGGGACTGGGCTTCAACAACTTCTCTAGGCAACCTGCGTCAGTGCCTCACCACCCTCACAGTAAAAAATTCCTTCCTAACATCTAACCTCAATCTCCCCTCTTTCAGCTTAAAATCATGACCCCTTGTCCTGTCACTGTAGTCCCTGATAAAGAGTCCCTCACCACCTTTCCTTTTGGCTCCCTTTAAGTACTGGAAGGTTGTTATACGGTCTCTCTCCCCAGAGCCTACTCTTCTCTAGGCTAAAAAGCCTAACTCTCTCAGCCTGTCCTTATAGGGGAGGTGCCCCACACTTATCTTTATGGCCCTCCTCTGGACTCATTCCAACAGGTCCATGTCCTTCCTGTGCTGAGGACTCCAGAACTCAATGCAGTAGTCCAGATGAGGTATCACAAGAGCTGAGTAGAGGGGCACAATCACCTCCCTCAACCTGCTGGTTACACTTCTTTTAAATCCAGCCCAGGATATGGTTGGCTTTCTGGGCTGCAAGTGCATGTTGCCAGGTCATGTTCAGCTTCTCATCCATGAATAACCCAAAGTCCTTCTTCTCAGGGCTACTCTGAATCCATTCTCCACTCAGCATGTACTTGTACTTGGGATTGCCCCAACCGAGATGCAGGACCTTGCGTTTGGCCTTGTTGAACTTCATGAAGTTCGCACAGGCCCAGCTGTAAAGCCTGTCCAGGTCTGTCTGGATAGCATCCCTCTAGTGTGTCAACCATGCCACACAGCTTGGCATCATTGGCAAACTTTCTGAGGGTGCACTCAATCCCACTGTCCATGTCTAACAAAGATGTTAACACCAGTCGCAATATCAGCCTTCACAGAATGCCATTCATCTCCTTCCAGACAAGACTATATCCCTAGGTACCAGAACCAAACTACTGTGTTTGGTTCAAAGAAGGCCAGAACATGAAGGCTGCTAGAGAAATATGCAAATGAAATTATCCCGCTTATCCACCGCTTATTTTATTTTTTCCATTCTGACCAAAATAACAAGTTTTTGAAATTCAGCACTCCAGCTGTGAAGAACACATGAGTGAGCAAATTCCTGGCTGAACATCCTGTGGAGACAGAAGCAATAGCTACAGAATTCACCTCAAAGCAGGAGGGCCAAAATCTATAGTGTGCTACAATTCCATAAATCTTTGGTTTGTGTGTATTTCTCAGTTATTAGGTACTCTTAGTATAGGTCACAAATCCTTCCAATTCTTGCTTTACCATGCCTAGATGCTAGAACAAGGTTTGTCTCCAATTCTGGTGTTATTTAAAGCTAAAAGACTAATAAGCTGAAGAGTACAAGCAGATAGGTATCCTGCATTCCCAGCCAGACACAAGGCACCAGAATAACCAATACACACAGGATTGACATGATGTCACATTTGATGCCACAAGCTTCCCCACAAGCAGCAACATCAGCTGTCTATCATCTCTCCACTCCTTTTTCTCTCCTTGTACTGAGAGGCCAGTATAGATATATCTGATGGGGGAGGAAAGGGAAGGATACCTACTGCTCTGAATAGCCCCTGTGAGAAAACCAATGGAGGACAAAGTCTGAAGGATTTCTTATAAGGACTGCCCAAGCAAGCTCTGCATTTCCCAACAAGCTCTGTATTTTGCCCCCATCAGCTTGTATCAGTTACAAGCCAGGAAACTGCAGCATCCCTAAAATATATCTAACATCTCAGAATTTAACGTACCAAATGTCAGTGTTGCAGCACAGCTGGGAAGTCTGAAAGCTTAAAAAATATACAAATGTATTTCAGCCGTTATCTTCTTATAAAACAAGGTTGACACTTTGGCAAATATTGATTTTTCCCCTCTAATTCATACTGAATTTAAGAGCATGCATTTAGCCTTTGAACAAAAAGCTAAATTCTCAGAAGTTTCACAGATGCTTCTCCCAAAGCACACCAAATTTCCCACCTACATTTTATATCTTAACACTGAGAAGTTTATGCTGTATATGCAACTTCTTCCCAGAAGGGTGCTAGTGCAAGCCTAGTGTAAATTTTCAGCATAAATTTTGACCAGTGTCTTTATTTAATAAAACATCCACAAAAGCAACACTGCTGACAGATTGCCACTCAGATTCGTAGCATGTTCTCTCTTAGTAATAATAGTTAAATGATTTACAGTCACTAGCCATAGGACTCAGTGAGTTTTGTGAGGGTTTAGGTACAGTTACTTTCAATATCATCAAGAAGATCATCAAGAATCCACAAAGTAAGAAAGATTCTTCCAGCATAGTTCAGGGAAAGGAGGGGGATGAGAGTCCACTGGGCAATGTAAGAGTCCTAACTTGGGTGATTAATCTCTTAAATTACCTGGCCAGTGTTAGAAAAATTTTGGTTTGCCATGTCTCTTTCACATCATGACTATCTGGATAAAACTACATAAATGTTTCCTGTAACATGACTATCCTGCAAGCAAAGCAGTTATTTGTCATTATCATCTGTGAGGCGCTTTGATGGAATGACTCGTACTGTATTATGCTCAGATAACAGCAAAAAAAAAAACTCCAATAAATTCACAATCAACAAATGACAGCTGAAAAGACAAATGGAGAGTACAAAGCATCAGATATACAATATGGAAAAAAATAATGTACAATAAGTTCATCATACCAGAAGCAGCTTAAATTCCACTGCTCTTAATCTGACACTTCTGAAAAACATTAAGTTTTTACAGGATTTTCAATGGCAAAGTTGTTAAAAGGAAGACCTTCATAAGTAATTTAGATTACAGCATAAATTAGCCACTTCCATAATTTTCTAAATGCTAGAGTAACTGCATTTAAGTGTCCAACATGCTTAACAGTGGCTGAAATAGTGGGCAGTCTTCTGTACGTGGCAACCTCTTATTCATCTTTATAACTGCACTAAAATAACGGTACAATTCTATACAGTCTCTGTATCATACAGTCCTCATTCCCAGATTTGCTGCATTTGCAAATTCCTTTGAACAGCACAAGTATTTAAATGCACGGGCGTATTTTGAGATATCATTTCTGTTTTAGTCAAGTCACAATACAAAAAAAAGTACCCTGTGACTGTTAGCTTTTCATATTCTTCCATAAGTTTCCAAGGAAACCCCTGAGATGCCTACTTTTCTAGTAAAACTTTACAGTAAAAATAATTCACAATAAAATCAAAAGATACATTAAGGAAAATACAAGCTGATTGTTGGTGTACTTTATTTGATATCAACATTATTTTGTAAGCAGCGCTGACAGTACTATCACTACATATGGCATTGTACAGATAGAAAAACAGGTACTGCTGATTCCAGGCTTAATCTGCATTGTTTTAAAAGTAAGGCTATATAGCACAACAGCATAGTTCCCTATTCTGAACTAAATTCTACTCTTAAAATATCCCTCAAGACAAGGAAGCTAGCAGAAATCAACACAAGGCTCTTTGGCCTGCAATGCAGCTCCTCTTATTGGAGATGGTAGAGGAAGAGCTTTGACAAAAGTTTCCTGCCAGCACAGTTCACATAAATGAACAACCATTGGTTACATATTAGATGCCTGACAATGATTCAATCCCAGTTCACTATGTCCCTGTCCTTGCTCCAGAAATCTTTAACATCTGCCTTTTTTCACTGCCTCTGAATAAATGCCATGGATTGATTGGAAGACAGGTCACTTTAATAGTGAAACAATGCAATAAAACTAATTGTATTATATTTTGAGATATCAGTGATTTTCATAAAGCAAGTCCAAATATTCTTAACAAGATATTAAAAAATACGACGGACTATATCTGGGATTCTATATCAAGAATTTTATGACTAGAGACAACAGTCAGGTTATGTTGGGATTTTTTTTGTACTAGGCTCTATTTAAAAGCAGACTGTGAATCTAAAGCACATTGTTCCAGCTGTCAAACAAAGAAAAGGCTCCTTTGTTATTGCATAACCTGAAGATATTGAGAATACCAACCTAAAGCACGCCATTTGAAAAATTTTATTTTTCTTTAATGACAGAAGTCCAAGAGTTCCACAAAGCTTTATCTTCATATTTTCAAAAGTCACACTGTAAAAATACACAACAAAGCAGTTCAAAAGTCTAGGCTGAGAAACACCAATAATTAGGTACAGTGTTACTTCAAGTTGAAGTCTAAAAGAAAATAGAACAGATTTTAAAGTGTCGTGTATATTAAACTGTGAAACGTTCCCCAGGGACTATAACATGTGAAGAAACTGGGTTGTATTTCTGCTTAAGCCACCAGACACAGATCAGCACCACAAAAAGCAAAATGCAATTAGACAACACTATCTTCCTTCTGTGGCAAGGCATGCTGATGAAAGCGTATCAAATATTCTCTTTCTTATAGAATGGATATTACACATGAAGAACTACGAAGAAAATATAAATACATGCACACAACCCCAAACTGATTGCTCTGAAGACTGCAGGTTTGGGAGGGAGAAGAGGGAACTCTACAGGGAAACCTGAAGCTTTCCTCTAGAAACAAAAGGGGAGAGAGAAAATAAAAAGAAACTACCCTGACAGATTTACACAGAGGCCTCCATCAAAACTCCTTTCTCCACAACTCCAGACTATAAACAAAGGCTAGAATCAAGTTAAGTTTTGGTGGGGCACAGAGACAAAAACTTTTTTAGCTATTTGACCAATACATGCTGTTTATCTGGCTTACATATACAAATACTGACCTCTTGCCTGTTTCCTAACTATCATCTTCAACATTACCTTTCCAAGGGTGCTTTTGGTGCACAGGTAAACACAAAAAAAAAAAAGTTTTGGGCAGTGACAATTGTAGTTGGATCCTGAAATTTTGGAAAGAAAAGAAAAATATAGACTATCTAACGTAAAAGCTGTAAATCCTTTTTTTTTTTTGTCCCAGAAACTGTCTCTCAAGCATGTTTGTCCAACTGATTCCTGGTTTCAAAATATTCAGTATTCCCTGACATTCATAGCACCAAATTCTGTAAAAAGTTCAGAAAGTTTGTGGGGTTCAGAGCAGCATGCAAAGTAAACCTCTCTACAGAAACGGGTTCTTAAGCTGAACTGGAACAAAGCCACATCTCACTGCAATAATCTCAGAGGAAGAACTTCACATCAGTCATACTTCACTTCAGCAGCTTCATAGCGGTGTAATGTACTGCACTACAAGGCACCACCTTTGACCAAAGCACTGCCCTGAAACAAAGACTTCTCCTACTCCCTATGCATGGATTAACAGCCCTTGCACTACCTGCCTACTTCCAAGAATTGTTCCACTGTGTGAAAATGAAAAGACCTTCCCTTAAATGGCACAGAAACCCAAAGGAGAGAAACCACCCCAGTAGTCTTTACCTTTAAATATATTCTAAGACTTCCAAAACAGATTCTTGCCCTTTATGTTGCTGAGCAGTTATGTTTTCAGAAGTAGCATAGACCAGCTGCCTACCAGCAAATAAAGGTCCCAGGTACCCCTCTCAAATAACTCTGTACTAGAAGTAATATACTTTCATGGACTCCCATTCATGTCAACATATCTAAAAACTCAAAAAAAACCAAAACCAATCCTGCAGGTTCTTATTCCACAAATTACTTGGGTTTGCTGAGCTATTTCCCCTTTTATGGCCTGCAGGTCTGTTATGGAAGATGAGCAGATATAGCATGCTTCCCTTGAAACAGTAGCCACATTCTTCATGTGAGGAATAAAGCCTTGAAAAACTCAGATTTCCAGCACAGCACAGTATTTATAAGTGATCCAGTCCATGCAGTAGAATAATATAGTGCAAAGCAGAGCTGGCAACTCAGGGGGCAGCAACCCTCTATACCCATACCAATACATAATAGTAGTGGTAGAGTTAACATACTTGTAAAATTCAGTCCGTTATGGAGCCTTCCAGGTGGCACTTTTGACAGGCTTAACCTCTGCTTTGCCCCAAAGGAAATACGTACAGGGCAGGCACCCACCCACGCTATGTGGGGCACGGTCAGAAACGGAGGAAACGCTTAGATGAGTCGCCCACAAGTCTAATGTCCTACAGAGTGTTATAAGAGTAACTCAAATTTCTGTTTTCCAATCCTCGCCCGTCCATCAGCATTTGTACAGAATTTGTGTGGAATTACCAACAGCTCAAGAATACTATAGGAAGAAAAACAATAGAAGAGTTGTTTGATTTCCCCTGTAGGAAACTCACAAAAAATCTATCCTCTGCTCTCTATTGGAAAGACTGAAGTGAACACATGAAAGGAATTGACATATAATACCTCACCAACATAAGAATATTTTCCTTATTGCAGGTTCTCATAAGGCTCCCAAAACACTGAACGCTAACCAAACATCACAGTACCCTGTAAATTTTAAATGTAATGTCAGGAAAAAAAATAAAGAAAGAAACCAAACCAGGAATAGTTAGATCAATAGACAGCATAATCAAGATAGCCCATCTAGAAAGAATAACTTTTCTTAGTCCAGTTTCTGTTTATACATCTACACATACCTACATTTCCAGATTAAAAAAAGCGGTAGCTATACACAGCACTGTTTCATAAAAAGGGTTCTGCCCATGGCTGTGCCGAGTAGCTTCAAGTTACGCTCTGCCTGTTCTCCCGTGAGCACCAATTCCACAGTGCTGCATTACATAATTTCAAAGGAATAATCCCATTTCTTGCAGCTTCTAGGTCCTCTCTGAAAATGTAGATAGTAACAATTGCTCCATAGGGGCCTCATTAGCCTTAATTAACACCTGTGTGAGATCTTCAGATAAAAGAATTGCTGTAATTACACAATCTGAACTGCTTCTTGCATAAGAAACCTTGTATTATCTCTCTCATAATTTGACCTTTTTTTAAAAGTTAGTGCCCTTTTGTACTTTTATAGGACTGTTTCCCATAGCAGACTTAACTCCCAGAGTAAACTCTTAATTCTCCAATTTCAAGAGCCCATAAAGCCCAACCTGTTTCCTATTAGAACAAAAAGGATCCTGGTGTGTGTGTGTTTGTTTGTTTATTTACATCATTGTTCCCCAACCTTCCTCCCCATCACATACACACACTTTACTTTTTTCATGTTTATGATATTTGTTTCATCCTAGCTCTGCAGCTGTTCCCACTGTCCCAGCACAGAGCTCCTAGAAGTGTTACGGGCATAAGAATTACCCCTCTAAGCACACAGGGTACTAGGCAGGGCTGAACAGGAGAATGCCAGGGGGAGAATCATAGAATCATCAAAGCTGGAAAATAAGATCATCAAGTCCAACACCACCACGCCTATTAAACCATGTTCTGAAGTGCCACATCTACATACTTTTTGAACATTCCCAGGGAAGGAGACTCCACTACTGCCTTAGGCAGCCTGTTCCAACATTTGATCACTCTTCTTGCAGTAGAGAATTTTTTCTTAATATCCAATCTAAATCTCCCCTGCTGCAAACTGTGGACATTACCTCTGTTCCTAACACTTGTTACTTGGGAGAAGAGACCAACACCCACCTCACTACAACCTCCTTTCAGGGAGTTGTAGACAGTGATAAGGTGTCCCCTCAGCCTCCTCTCTTTCCAGCTAAACAACCCCAGTTCCCTCAGTCGCACCTCATAAGACTTGTTCTCCAGCCCCTTCACCAGCTTTGTTACCCACTGAGACGACCAAAGGGCTCTTCAGGCAACTTCTACAGGCCTTTAACTCCACTTGCAGTCATGAATGGACAACATACCATCGACCACCCAATGCAGTCATAGGCTCAGCCAGATTGCATTCACATAAGAACAGTAGAGCCCAGCCAAGGTCCGCCACTGCAAAGCAGCCCAACCTCCTTCACAGAAGAGCTTTTGCAAAGAGAGTGCACTGTTCTATACATCTTGATAAGCAATCAGCTGAACAAACTAACATTTGTTAATATTAAATTAAATAGCAGAACTTGTATTAAGTGAAAGATCAACATGCTCAATCTGCCAAACGAGGACATTAAAATCAGGCCTTGTCATCAAGATTGCCAGTTTGGCAAGAAACAAAAAAACCCACCTCCAGAAGCAGGTCCCTACTCACTGAGCCTGCATAGCAGAGAACTTGCACTCTAATTTCTGTAATAAACCGAGCACAGAGGCTCCTGCCAGGTGTGCTAAGGTTTGTGGAAAATCCACCTAGCACCCAGACTTGCACAACTCTGTAGTAAAATCAATGTCTCGACATAGCACGTGAGATTGGCTGTTTGCCTGCTGGGTAACAAATCTTGCTGTCCAGATGAAGTAAAGTAGGAGCACCTACTAGACTTTTCAGACGGAGCCTCTTGCATTTCCAATCCAAATGGAGCACAGCAGTGCCAAGGCACTTTCACAGGTGCCTCCTTGCTTCATATTACTATACTTGAAAATTTCAAATAAAGACACTGCCTCTTCCAGCCTGAGTCCATAGAGTTTTACTGCCTCCAGCAGCCTCTCCACCGGCTCATCACATCCTCCTCTGGCTGGAAATGAAGCTTCCAGACCAGTATCTATGTTGAAGGAGAGCCAAGTAAGAAACAGAGCCAGGAGGGAAGGGGAAAGAAGAGTGGGACTCTGATGGGACTTGGCCTGCAGAGGCAAAGGCAGGAGCACCTACTAGAAATCAAACTCAAGGAGAGAGCTATTGCCACAATCTCCAAAACGGGTTCAGAAAAGCAGCTGCTACAGAAAGGATGAGGGATTTGCCATTTTAATATGAACCCACACACAAAAGAGAGGACTTCTTTCAAGTGTGATCCTGTTGCAGGCCCCATCTCCTACAAGCACGTAAAATAAATGCATTAAAATCTACGCTTCTGTAGCATGTGTTAACTACAAATGAAAACACAACAAGAAAAAGCTTTTTACTAGCATCCATCTTCACAATAACTAAGCTCTACCTTCTTCATGAGGTACTACTAAATAGTATTGCTACAGTGGTAAATTTTGCTATGAAATTCACCCTATGCCAGTACACCCACAATACCTCACTACATTTACACAAATACTAAGAGGTTTTGCCGTAGTAAAATAAACACTTACATTCAGCCTCCCACCTTGATTCTGCTCAGCAGCATCCTCTGTTATTGACATTGTTTGAGCATTATGTCTTTGAAATAACAAGTAAGGATTAATATATTTAAAAAGTAACCTCTATAAACAGGTTTTTTTCTGTCTTCCAAATACCTCCTACAAATGCAACAGAAGATAGCCACTTTCCCCTCCCACATCCATTCAGCTCCTTTCTACTTTACCTCAGCTGGACAGCTTGAGAAGAACCGTGGTAAAATATGTAGATCAGACAGATGGTATTTGCTGCTCTTTTATCAATCCTGCTGCTCAATAGTTTCAAAAAAGCCATGATGATTCACTACTCAAATGGTCTCACATCCTTGGTTCTGCTACAATTGTGTCTTATTCATTGTATAAGTGGAATTATTCTACTTCCAGGAAGTATTAGACCCTTCAGCCAGGGCAGAAAGAGGACTACAAGAAGACTATATGCACTGACCAACTTGTTCTTTGCTTTTAGATTTATCCTCAATAAAAGGCACAATCCTCTCCCTGCTTTACTGCAACACATCTAAAGAGCAGCTCTCCTCTGTGCCTCCTGTCTGCAGCAGTAGGGCAGGGCCATTTAGCCCTGCTTAACAGTTCTCCTTACACTATCCACCCACACCTTAAGACATGTTTATAGCTCCCCATACCCAGAACTTCAGTCTTCCCAGAACTATCGGTGACCAGTATTTATTTACAAATAAGCTAATATACACACACATACACGAGGAGACATCTTCCTCATTGTATATTGAAAACTCTTTATCTGACTTATTACTCTTCCTTTTATGGACAGATGTGTTAAGACAAAGCAAGGTTAAAGTATAGAAAAAAATCATTATTTGTTTAGAGAACAAAAAGAGGAGAAAGTTGAAACAATAGATTTGACTCTTGAAACATAACTGTTTGATGACTGTTTTCCTAGAGTCTCCATTAATCAGTGTTCAAATTGCAATTTAGGCAGTAGTTATTTCTAAGCAAGTTATTTCTTAGTGAGGGAAGATATGCAAACAACTTACCATGCTATTTACTAGAGGCTTCACATTTCAACACATTTCTTCTTTGAAACAAACTCCTGTCAAGTTAGTGTTCCATCAAATCTGTCAATTGTAACTCATTTGGTGCTACAGAACAAGCTGACACATTGCATAAAGGTCAAGTGGAAAAATGTCCCTTCCACTACATCAGTATCATAAATTGCTAAAGGTCAGTCCATTCAATAATGGCTACTACAGAAAAATAAACTTCGCTATAATCAACGTGATGGGGAAAAAAGCATCAAGTCCTTCATTTTCTTCCAAGATATGACAAACCAACATTACTGTCATTTTCTTACAGTCTAATGAGAACAGCTTAACCTACAGGCTCTACAAGTACATCAATTATAAGACAGCAAGTAACACGAAGACAACTTTGCTATAAAAATATGAAAATTAAAATGTCAGCATTTAATGATAGTAACACCTTACAACTCTGAATCTCCAATCATGAGAGGAGCTCAATGAGTTTTACTGTCTTTAAAATTCTGAAGACTGTAGTATGGCAAGTGATGATATACCCATTTTATGGACAGCTCATCTGAAGCAGAATGAAGTAGCATGCCTACAGCAGAAAGATAAATGCAATTATGTAGTCCAAAACAAAATAAATAAATAAATTAATATCAATCTGTTGTGTTGGACTTTTTTTTTCTTTTAGCTCCCTATTTCTTTATAATAATTCATTCTCTCCCATCAACATTTTTTTCTGCTTCTCCAGAAAGTATCACTATATCATTTGGAACACCACAATGTGTTGTAAAACATAAAATTAATGTATACAAATATAGAAGTTAGCATTAGGCCACTTTAATACTGGAACTGAACACCTAAGACTTAGTGAGCAAAAACCCAGCTTACACAAACATATGACCCCTGTTCGCCCAAGGAAGCGTGATTTGTGTTGCACGTGATAGAAAAGAATGGGAAAGAAGATGTTCAGATTCACCTCATCTTACTACATCAGTCCAAAAGCCATTCATACACAATTCAGCATACTCTCTGTTTCCATTAATAACAACAGATTAAAAATTGAACACTAGCACATCCTTTATCATCAAGATAAGTTTGTAAGAAATTTTACAGTTGCTGGAAAAAGAAATAAAAATATTTTACACACTGGACTCTGAAAGCAAAAAAACCCAGACCTTTCTCACCATAGTGTGCAACCAATGCTCTGATTGTAAGCACTGAGTTTCTATAATAGACGTGCCACAAAGCTGCTTAGGTCTTACTAGATTTTCCAGACGCCAGGTGAATATAACCAAAAACTGTGTGTCTCCTACGTAAGCTTTGCAGTAGATCAAGAAGTAGCAATGTTTTGTTAAAGAAACAAAATGTTAACCAGAGACAGCTACACCTCTGTCCCTCACATACAGAACAAACCAACTACTTTAATGTCTCCAGAATGAGGCCAATAGAAATAACACCATCATTAAAGTTAACAACAAAATTAGGCCATCGTGCCAAAAAAAATTAGGAGAGATACAGTACTAGTATCTGAACCCACATAACTCTCTTTCAAAGCTTTATCGCTCCAATATAAAAAAGATCTGGAATAGCATAGTAACATATAGCTCCTTTCATAGGTTTTCACTTACACAGGGAAGGGAAGTCTGGATGCCGGCCAAGGGACAGAGAGGCATTCTTCTCTGACCTCTTCACTGCCAATTCAGCTGCCACATGCAAGAATGGGAGCAATATTTGGTTTACCCTCTGGCATGTTTCCTAAGCATGTCAAATTCAGATAGTTATTAAAAAATACTCAATAACAACACTATCAAGACCCTAGAGAGCCCTAACGGAATTGTGGGTTTCTTCAGTGACAAGCACCATAAACAATGGTAGCACTGCAATGTTAGGTTGCAACTGCAGTAAAGCATATCCAGAAGAAAACAAAATTAGTCCAAAAGATCAGATGTGCAGCCTGTTTGCAGGTTAGACTGGTTATAAGAGCCTAAACTAGTGTAGAAAAAACGTTTGATTTTTATTATAAAATTCAATATTATTTTATTTTTCTTATAAACAACTAGAAAGAAGAGTTTAAAGATTATACCTTATACCTTTCAAGCACAATCTAGCAGCACATGAGTACATACAACAAAACATAGGCATATTACACTAGTAGAAGAAACAAAACCAGTATTGAAGTGACAAAAATTGCCAGACTAGATCAGGCTCTGGTCCACTCAGCACAAGATTCTGCCTGCAACAGTGATGACTGGATGTTTCAACATTTCAAAGGATGGAGAAAAAGCCTTACAGAGGCAGCCTGCCAGTCTCTGGAATGCTGCACACAATTCTGGTGCCAGGAAATCCTATGGACCTCTTCAGCGGGCTCCATGAATTACGAGGCTGCCATACCTTTTACTTCATGCAATTAGGCTATGCTGAACATTAAACCTTCCAAGAAAACTTCACAGTGCTAAGTTTCCAAAATCTTTTCTGGAAATAATACTTCAAACAGACCTAGAAGAAGGTGCAGTCATGTGCAACAGGTAATATGTCAAATATGTGGAAGTATACTAAAAAATGTAACAACATATTTGCATAAAGTTTTAAAGAAAGTAAAAACCTTAAGGTTATTCTTTCAAAAAACTGCTACAGAATATATCTCTCTGTACAACCACCTTGTCTCCTACAGTATATCCCTGCTACTGAGCTCCACTGATGTTCAAAAGCCTTTTTAGTTTTTTCAAGTAAATTCTACAGAAGTTCTCCCTGACTATGATAAATTTGCACTGTCATCATTCTAATTTATATTCACTTTCTTCCTCCACTGTTATTAGACAAGAGAATTAACATAAAACTCAAAAAAAAGTTAGAAATAAGATATTTTATAAGTAGCAAATACATGTCTTGTCTAATTCAGACATCCCTGGTCACTCTACCCAGTTCCATAAATCTTCCTCAGGGAATGAAAAAAAACCATCATTTGTACTTATACTTAATCTGACTCTGTAAATTACTTATTTCCTAAGGAAAGGATTAAGATATTTAGATATTAGGATTTCTTCTAACATTACAGCTTCTTCTCCTTTCTTAGTCTTGCTCTATTTTCTTCATGTGTGAAGACGACTTGGAATTATTTACCTAAATCCACTAACAATGAGCCCTAGCTGTGAAATGAATACAGATTTCATCAAATTCTGGAAAAAGGATTGAAACAGGATTAAAGTATTGTTGGTGGCTGGCCTCAAGGCTCTCATCAGGCCAGGGTGCAAAGCTCACCCAACGCAGTTGGAGCTAGGGGCAATTCCATATGAACACCAGACCTGCTGGCTGCAAGCAGGCCTGCCGTCACATTGGAACTAAGGAAGCAATCAAACCACCAGCAGCTTTAAGTCCAGCCAGCAACTTGGAAAACAAGAAACAAAGATATATGTGAGCTTCAGTAGCCAGATCAACAGAGATGTCCCACGATAGCTCTACTCCTAATACTAAACGTAGCCTGGGAATTTCCTGGAAACACTGGGGACAGGAAGAGTAACTATATGAGACTAATAGAAACAGAGAAGGAGAAAGGAAAGAAAGGGACAGAGATGCAAATGATTAAGAAGGTGCAAACATTGCCAGCTGCAGTAAAAGGTATGGCAGAAAGCACAAAAGATGACCTTAGCAGGTAGTGGGCAGAGCTCTCAAGGAATGTGATCTGAGGCAAAAGGGTAGGCTGAGAAATAAAGCAGCAAGAAAGCTAGAAAAGAAGTAAAGTATTTGAGGCCAGATGTTTCACACATCCTCTGCTATCTCTTGGGAAAAAGACAAAGCAAAAAATATACAGTTCAATGTAAACATTTGCTTTAAAACAAGCAAACAACCAAAAAAATACCCAAAACCAAACAAACCGCACACAAAACACACACACCGCAATTGCACTGTTCTTCCAAAATGGGAAACTCTGACAAGCCCAAGGACAAAAGCATAGGCATAGGACAACCAGAAGTACCACACTGCTCTCTCACTGCCAACAAACCAGGATAGCAAAGGTTAAGTTTAACTCGTCCTCTTCCCATTACACTTTCCTCCTAGACTTCTCCTGCAATCGCACAAAGAAGCCTGAAGCCTCAGGAAAGGACAAGGAACTTTGTAAAGAGGGCCCTGTAGAACCTGACCCAAACCATTCACAGCCAGTAGAAAAACAACACACAGACACACTGCCACCATCCAAATCCTTTTTACTATTTTCCAGAGGGCACAGATTCTAATCACCAGCACCTACTTTTGATGCAAGCAGATACACTACACAAGGCTCCCCTCCCATACCCATATGTCAAGGCACAGTGCCTTGACATCCAGCTCCTTTCATACATGCACTGTTGTTTCTTGGGTTCATGGGGGGCTGCTGGAAATGAAGGAATGCAGGGAAACACCACTTGGTAAGAAAAGGACAATAGCTTTCCAGTCTGGGGAAAATTAACTCATTGAGAGAAAGTGATGAGGAAGATGCACCATGCCATCATGCCCCCATCCTGACTTCTGATTACAGAGAGACAGAGGGACTCTTTGGTACCAGCTCTGAGCCTGCAGCCCAGAGGGCATCAGAAATGCAATGTGGCAGCAGGCTGACAGTATCCACTACCAACCCCACAGAACCACAATTACCAGGTAAGGAACGAATTCAAGCTCTGCTCACCAAGTGACAAGGCAGAAACAGCAGCACAGGCTAACTAATGCTTGCTGGCTGAATAACACAAAGGGCCCAGCAGAGGAAGATACTGAAATTTGAGGGAGAAGACAAAAGATACACCTACTAAAACCCAAGGTGTAGGGAAGAAAAGTTATTTCTACAATATATCCATAGGAACAGAGGACATAAAAGCAGGCAACACAAGAAAGGAAGCTTCTTTCTATACAGTCACTGAGGTTCCTCATGTTGTCCTGTCCACACAGGATGCATTCTTCTGTGCACAACTCCCATGTCTCACTTTAAAACAGCATCTGCTGGGGCTGAATTAGCACAGCAAGAGCCCTGGCAACTCCCCACAGCTAAAGCTCACATGGTCAAGAATAACCATTTCTTAGTCCTTTTGCTAGAAAGGCACCCCAAGCAGCATATTTCTCAAACAAATGCAAAACCCCAGAAGCCAGTCTGCCCAGGGACAGCAGTTCCAACAGATCCCTATTTCCCACTGGACTACTCCCCTAATTAACACTCTGATTTTCATTATGGTCATTCTCAAAGATTTCTGTAGCAAGCAGATGCCTATGCCTAGAAGGAGCTGAACAATAAGGAAGAGGCTGTTTAAATATCATTTGAAAAAAAACAAGCATGGCAAAAGCATCACATGCGCAAGAGCCGTGAACAGGCATTACAGCACTGAACACATCATAATACTGCTAAACATATCCCAAATCTACAGGATGTTTCTCAGATATTCCTGCCTCCTTACTGATGGCAGGAAGCAGGACAGTCAAGAATTTCAAGAGAGTTGGCAATGATGAAACACACATTCAGCTTTTTGACCTTACTCTGTGACTCAAAACAAGAATTGCCACGGCTTCATCTTAACCTTTGAAAGAAATCTGCAGCAGTTAGTTAATCTTCACTGAGCAGAATACTAACATCAAGGAAGATCCAGACTTTCTGTATCTCTCTCCTGCAAGATGGTTTTGGGTTGTTGCTTTACACTCCTCGGTACAGAAGGGGTGATTAGCATTTTTTGGGACCTTTAGCTGGCCCCAGTAACTTCTGCCTACTTGCTTGGAAGTTGTGATGATAGGGTTTGTGTGCTATATATCACTTCAATAAAGACCTCCAATTGTCAAGTCAATTCATCTGCAGATGAGAATTAAAAAAAAATTTTAAAAAAAAATCTAATATTTCACACTGTTTTCTTGCTTTTTCCAAAGGTTATCGAGTAGTCATTGGTATAGTTAGCCTTTCTGGTTGCCTACCAGGGCTGCTATTTTTGCTTTCCCAAGGGTACTGTCAAGAAATTCAGCACCACAGGTCACACTTAACATTTCCCTTAGGTAAGCATTAGAGATATTAGGTACAACATAAACTGTTGCATTACATGACAGATAAAGATGTAAGACTAAAAATAGGCTTTGGTAACTTTAGGCAGACATACAGCATATCTTTGTAATGAATGAGGGGAAAGAAATTATGATCATATAAAAAAGCACGAGAAATAAGATGTTCCTTAGAACTAAAGGGCACCAACTATAGATACCTGAACAATCAACCACCTGAACAACAACTTCTTACATCTTCCTACAAAGAAATGAGAATCCCACAGGCATCTGCTTTACATGAAACAAGCAAACACACAAACACATCTACGTTAGCTAAGCACACTGCAGCTTCTAGGATCCTTGCTCCAGCAGTGGGGCAGGAACACGAGGCGCTGATCTGCCCACATGGCCATGAAGATGGTCAGAGGGACAGAACACCTTCCCTACAAGGACAGGTTGTGAGAGTTGGGATTGTTGAGCCTGCAGAAGAGAAGGCTCCAGGGAGACCTTATAGCAATCTTCCAGTACTTAAAGGGAGGCTACAAGAAATCTGGGGAGGGGCTCTTTATCAGGGAGTGCAGTGATAGGACAGATGGAATGGTTTTAAGTTGAAAGAGGATAGATTCAAATTAGCTATTAGGAAGCAATTTTTTACTGCAAGATTGGTGAGGCATTGGAACGGGGGCTGCCTAGGGAAGTTGTGGATGCTCCATCTCCAGAGATATTCACTGTCAGGCAGGATGAGGCTATGAGTAATGTGATCTAGCAGAAGGAGTCCCTGCCCATGGCAGGGGGCTTGCAGCTAGATGTTTGCTTCCTTAAAACTAGAACACAAGGGATGATTGTCCAGCAGAACAAGGCCTCCTGTGTTCCCCCCACCACAACTCCAGACAATACACATCCTACATCTCCAGTAGCCATCATGTAACTGAGCTCTGAATGGGATAGCAACAGAATTAATTTTTTTCCCCCTCATCTGATCAAAAGCAGCATTTCTCCTGACACCACAACAAAAAAAAAAAAAAAAAAAAAAGCTTCATTTCACTTTTTCTTGAGGTAACAAAGGATTACCTTCCTGCATTCAACAAATAAGCATGACATAAGAGAAGAAAGTCAAATGCAGCTCAGCTGCTTTGCTACCCACGCTGTTTCTGAGTAACTCCTGTTCATTCACAGTGGAATTAGCCACTCGCACACAGACATGCAGCCTTACTTTCTACTTGCTCCATTTAAAAGGAAAAAGCTTTTTTGCCTTTTCTTTCCCTTCCCGGAGAAGTAATAGCAATTAAATAATTTTGCTAAGCATGTAAGGCTTCCCCTAAACATTCAGACTGAATAGATCAGTCAACGCAACACCTATAAGTAAGCGTACTTATACACCTAAGTATTTTGAAAGCATGAGAAGGGAAGAGAGACACACCTCTTCTATACAATAACACCAGTTTCAACCAACAAGCAAAGTGGCACATAAATAAGCGATGCTGCAAGGCATTACAGGGTCCTCTGCCAGGTTCCTCTGCCCCTTATTTGGAACTGCAAAACAGTTTCCAAAAATGTCCAAAAGAAGAAATGTCAGACTCATTTAAATGAAATAACAGCATCCTATTGGATCCTGTGTGTTCCTCATTACAAGTCCTGGGAGTTGCATGAAGGGGAATAATGAATCAGAGACAGGAAATATAAAACTGCACAAAACTCAGAAGACATCTACAGGCAGACATGAGCAGACTTGCAATGGCAGAATAATTAATATCAGAAAGCTACTCCAGTAGCAGTGCTTCTGCAAGGACAGTGCTCTCAAACAGAAATAAATTTTAATTCTGGAATAATTCTACTTCTATTTTCTTTTTCTGCCAAATAGTTCTCATTCTTTCTCCTTTTCAGTATCTTCAGCGTTTCTTTCCCTAGAAGACCTTATATTTTACACAACACTAAAAAAAAATTAAACATTACTACATCTCAAGTCTTCTACCCTAGGTCCTGTAAGGCAGGTGACATAGCTTGCTTGGAATTTCTTTGTTCTGAAATCCTTACTACTTTCATTCTTGTTATTAGCTAGATGGCACCAGAACAACCAGCTGTTGAAGCCTACCTCTTGCTCACAAGTGTTCTATTCCAGCAAGGAAAGGTCACAATTAAAATATTTGAAAGCACCACCCCTGCACTTCAATATGAATTTGTGTCTGATTTTAATTGCTGCTGTGTACTTAAAAGAGCTGAACTTTTTGTTGTTGTTGTTGTTCTTGAAAGGACAGGACAGTAGACTCTCTATGAACTTGGGCAACAAAGCATGACATTCAGCCTATGAACACAGAAGATTCTGCATGTACACACTGGAGAAGGTCAGAATCAGTGCAGCAGCTTCAAGTCACCAGAGCTACTTAAGCCTGTAAACTTAAGACTTCAGTAAAACTACTAATGCACTTTCTAGATCCAATTCACCAGTTTGACACTTGCTCAGATTAAGGATCGAGAAACTGTACTTGAATGGCATTTGATAGATGGGGACTTTTCAGCAATAAACTCCAGTAGCAGGCTTTGCACTACATTACTGTGTACAGCAGTGACCTTTTCTCTCTCTGTTTCTATATGTGCATCATTAAGAGAGTTGTTTAATTTCAGCCAACTTCTACTGAGAAAGTTCTCGCTGTCGCTCAGGATTCAGACTGAAGGAAGCAGCAGCTGAAAGTCATTCCGCTGTAAGACCAGAGTATTTGACAGTTCTAGGAGTCACCCACACCCTTGAGACTGAGCACATAATGGTCAAAACACAAAAATAAAGAAAACACACAGTTCAAGTGCACAGGGACTGTATACACGATGCAGAACAGAGACACACAGTGGAACATCAGTAAGGTCAACTGAAAGAAATGCAGTTTTTTTGGAAAGGATTACCATTCTTAAAGTACTCAGCTACTTCACCTGAGCCTCAAAGCTTATGAAAGTCTTCTATTCAAGTTGTTCTTCTTGCCTGCTTCTGAACAGTGACATTTTCATGACCTTTCTGAAATGACTCAGAATAAAGCCAATTAAGGGTGAAGGACAGAAAAGGGTCATGGCAGAGTAGGCACACAGTTCATAGCTGAAGCAGGAAACAATTCTCAGAACAGCCATCTATTCCAGAAAGCAAGCATCTCCTTCACCTAATGAGACTGACAATCCTCTTTCTACATCCCTACTGCCATATCATCTAGACTGTCACTGAATTTATACTCTATTTCATAAACCCCTATTGTATTAACTTTTACAAGGGTAAAAAAAAGTTTCTCTATTCATCACATTGCTAAATGACTTATAGTTTGGGAATATAAAAGTCAGCAGATAACACTGTATGTGTGCGTATTTAAAGGGTTTCCTTTGCATTTTTCCTGAAAAAAATAATTATTAGTGAAATGCTCATCTCAAACTATAAATACAGGAAAACTACACGAGAGGAAAGTTTCACTGGTGAAATAAGAAAATATTGAACCACCTAGAACATTACATGAGAGCATTTCATATGCATTTGACATGATAAAAATCCTCTTACAGGCCGTATTATTTAGGGAGTTTAAGCATGCTCTTTTCTTTAAAACTGAATAGTCTCTTGGGACTAGAAAGAATTATGCCAAAAACAGGTAAAGCAGAATTAAGTTTAAAAATCAGACTGATATTCACACCCCTACTCCTATGCCTTTTTCTGATGGCACTACTCATTTAAAGACATGAGCAAATCTAGGAGTGACAGATCATTGGTTCAACTGCACGGCTGACCTTCACCTCTGTAAGGAAAACTAAACATGAAAAAGTCACATAATGAGTGCTACCACCTCTCCTCTCTGTGCCTCCAGAAGAAATCCAGCAGCCTAAACAATGTACTCTTCATATAAAACATTTAAGTTTTTCAAAATTAAATGGTCTCATTTCTACAGAATTGCTTTATCTTAAAAAGACATTTTCCAAAACACCTGCCAGTCGAAAATAAAACTGAAATAGCTTCCCCAGTACTTGCTACACTTAAGAACTATATGTATGACTTCAAAACAAATGGCTTTGTAATAATAATAATAATTCTTCCAGAATTCTCCAAAATAAAATCTTTTTAACTCCACCAACATTTCTTTTATTGCTATTGGTACACAAAATAGGAAATTCCTAAATACTTGCTTCTGAATCTCCAGTTTTCTAACACACAATTAGAATAGTTTTCATAAAAATAAACCTCTTCTAGTTGTTTTAGCTATTTATGCATTCTCTTGGTTATGCAGAAGGTCAAACTTGTAACTTGCATATTATCAATTGCTATTCAAAGCCAGGCAGAATTGTTTCCCCTTCTTAACTACCTATTCCAGATTCATTTCTTAGCTCACAGAAATATTTAATGATGTTTGGGTGTTTCGTTAGGTTTTGTTGTTTTTTTTCATTTGAAGGACACATTGTGTGTATGTATATTAATTCTACCTCACTTTGCCCGCTGCATTTAAGCAGTAACACCAAACCAGCTCCACTAGCTCATCTTTGCCATCCTCTTTTGGACCATTTACAGACAACTAGATCCTTTTTGAGATGAAGCAACCAGAACCGTATGCACGAAGTACAACAGAGGCACAACAGGACCTCAGTTTTTCCCTGTTGGTCTCCCAACAGGACTAGATTTACTACTACGTAAGTACCAAGATGACATTTTTAGAGAAGCAACTGTTGTGTTTTCACCATGAAGTCTCAATAATAAACACTGAGCCTACCATCTTGTAAACGAAGCTAAAACTGTTCTTCCCTCCACCCCCACATATCACAATGCCACAGCATAGCTTATCATGCATTCTACCACTACACCATGAAATAGGTAGCACAAGGCTTGTCCTGCTAACTGGTCAGAGAGGGCAACTAGTTAAGTTGGAACACTATGACAGGCAGGCACACAAGCCCTTCAAGCTGGTGTGTCCAAAAGCTTACCTAATTATGGTCAGACTCCTAAAGATATTTTTCCTAGCGACAAACTTTTTCTGGTAGTCATAATAGCCCTATAAAATACCACCCAAGAAATCAGTGTATTTAACTGCAGAAAGTTATCACCTGTATCCACAATGCTAGAGTAATTTTACCTCACTCCTTCACAACAAAACAAGAAGACAATTAAGAAAAAAAATTCCACATTATCTTCTGTGCCACTTAAGTCTTGGATCTAGGGGGAAAAAAGTTATAAAAAACATTTATTCAAGACTGCTTATTAAGTATTGAGGTTATATTGTTAAGCATATCAACTTCAGGCCTCTGTTTCCTGTGTGATTTCACTTACCATGCCTCCCATATAGTGGCTTTAAAAACAAGACTGTCTGAAATTTGGCGATTGTAATTTTAGACCTTATGTCAGCTGCACCTATTCAGAGGGTTGTACGTTAGGACAGCACAGAAGCACAGGTACAGGACATCATGTTAAAAAAAAAAAAAAAAAAAACCAACTGATAGAGATCTATCTGTCTATAAACAGGTCTTGTTGTTGAGACCATTATCCCAGGTGCTGTAGCCTACAACACTATTCCTGACACTCTGAAAAAAACTCAATAGATGCATAGTATGGTGTCATAGCACATACAAACTTAGTCAGGCTTTGCTCTTTATCCCCATTGACACAGTTCCTTAGGAAGCTGAATGAATCCCAGACAGCTTCTAGCAACCCAAACATTCTAGTCTTTCTCCAAGATGTTACTTCTTCAGTGAAACATCACTAGCAGGAAGACAAACAGAGGCACTCTGGAATGGCAGAGGCACGACGGTCACATTCAACTTTGCCTTACACCAAGCCAATCCAACATGAACTTTTTTATTCTTTAAAAATCTCAGCAAGCAGAGAGGTGTCCCAATTACTTCCTACTCCTAGAATTAAAATTTATGAGAAAAACTGACTAGTATTACAGTGGTAGGATGGTATCAATAGCAGATATTTAAAACTCACATTACTTGGCATCAGTTTGGCTGCTGTCACTGTCAGCATTTTGTTTTGACTCAGTAACTCTTTGTTCCAAGCACATTACTGTACAAGAATGCTACGAATGTGAAATTTCCCCTCCTCACCTTTTTGATTAATACTTACTGCTACAAGCCTGTCACCGTTGTAAGAGGACTAATGTCCGTAAAACAGCACTTTTTACTCCTTTTACCTCTCGTGGGCTACAGATAGAATCATAGAATCACCAGCTTGGAAAGGACCCACCAGATCATCGAGTCCAACCATTCCTAACACCCCTTAAACCATGCCCCTAAGCACTTCATCCACCCGTCCCTTAAACACCTCCAGGGAAGGTGACTCGACCACCCCCCTGGGCAGCCTGTTCTAGCACCCGATGACTCTTTCCGTGAAAGCATTGAAAGATAAGAAAGAAACATACAAAAGCTTGCATATGCTGAAGGCAGGGCAGAGAAGAACAGGAGAGAGCAGACATGCCAAGCACAGGCAGTTTGGTCTAGGCATGCGGACAAGGAGGACAGGAGGGAAGCCTCAGTAGAAAGAAGTTAATTGACTTGAGGCAATCTGTCTTTGCAGGGAAGTTTGACAAGCAACACAAGGTCTGTGGAGGTCTCCAATAAAAGCATCCTATTAAGGAATTCAACCAGACACTGCCCAGCTATCAGCAAGGAGCATTATCAGGTCCCCACAGAGGACTCGCACTGAAAGTCTTTCCTGTTTGCTTTCAAGTAGTAGTCACAGTCATTCAGTATCTTTTTAATCCCTAATTATACAGAAGCTGCATTACCACACCATCTAGAAGTTTCTGTCCATGTCCACTCATCTATTAAGCAGACAGTAAGAAAAAAGCACAGGTGTACTCCCACTCCCTTAAAATGTTTATATCTGAAGTGTGAGACAGGGGCAGCAAAATCAATTTCTAATTGTTGGTTCAATCAATAGTCTTAATGTCTCCAGTGGCCACATTGCAAATGACAGACGATTTTCTTATCTGCAGTTAATATTTCTAAAGAAAAGAGGAAAGATAAGTCTGTTCCAAATATAAAATTGGGCTGCATGATTTTGCAAGTGCAAAGTAAGCAGATGGGCTGGGTGGCAGGAGAGCCATGTCACTCAGTGGGTACTGTCCAGATAGCACATCAACACTTCTCCCGAGTTACACCCATCAGAGCTCAGTGCTTTAAACAGCAATTCAGCAAGTAAGCTCTTAAATTACCCAGAACTGCTTATTTTGTTTGGATTTTTTCATTGCTTGTCCGTTTGTAAAAGACTAGCCAGGCTGTCTGGGAACAGATTGGCTGCATCATGGACTGAGAAACAGAGCCTGACTATCATAGGAGCGGTAGCCCGCAGCGTCAGTTTTAGACAGCAGATGGCTGGGAGTACAGAAAGCTTCCAAGCACATGGCATGCCAAAATTTCAGCAATTTTCTTTTTGTCAGGCAGCTTCCAGAAACACGAGATGTATCTGAACCTCTTCATGCTGGCCAAGATTAAAATAAGACAGCATAGCAGAATCCCACAAAACACTACCATTTCCCAAAAATACTTAGGCTGTAAAAGCAAGACACTGCATGACTATGGCAGCTCCCTCTCCAATATTTGCTATGAAATTAAAGATGAAGAAAACAGTTCCATTTTGAACGTGTAGGCATAAGCAGAACAAAAACAAGATCCTGTTCTACCTCAAGAACACACTCTGATGTGATGGAAACTGAACAACTAGGCCAAAATGAGGATACACATCAAAAACGTTTCAAGAAGTTGCTGAAGAAGTTGTACACATATTACATGTGCGCATGTGCTACACATGTAATAAGCAAACACAAGAAGCCAAATTACTCTGAAATGTATACCCGACCCTCAATCTAGTAAACATTGACCATTACTATGCTTTACCATATACAAGAAAAAAAAAAAACAAACAAAATTTTCCAGCCATCTACCTGACAGTAAGATAAGGAGTTTTAGACCTTGAAATTGTGATGCGCTCAAATCTCATCTCAATTATGTGATTTAAAAAAAAACAAAAACACTATCACAACTGGAAAACCCTGACATAGATTGCATAAAAAGAAACAGTAATGTCATTACTGCTGCTAGTAGACAGAAGCCAAGATGAAGCATTTAAATGACATCATCTTGGTCCACAGTTTCCGCTAGCTCTGAATAATAAATACACATAGACAGACAAAGTCTTAACTTTTCATTTTAGATTGGTGTCTTAAACAGAAAAACCCAGACAAGGTGGAAGATTTGCAGGGTCTGTGTTGCTTCTGTTTTATTGCAAGGAAAATTAAGTCTAATTTATACTTCACATAAGCACTTACTCTCCTTAGCCACCCAAACCATTTTGTGGAGGCGGAGTTTGTCACAAAAAGACAGGATACACAAGATCCATGCAAAGATGATTTAGTTTTGAGAATTTGTACAAGCCCTTCCCCCATCCTGTTAATAGCTTTACCGGAAAGTTACAAAAATTAAATCCAAAAAGACTTAGCCAGAGATTTCAGGAAGCTTCTACAAGCTTGTAACTGAACAAAGTTCTGGCAACAGAGCACAACAAAAATACATATTTGTCTCCATCCCAAGCCTATTTCCAACTCAATGGCCCACAAGTTACAAACTCCCAGTTAAGTCTTGTGTCACAGAAGCTCTGCCCCTCCAGCATCCACCACCTTTTATTTAATTAGTAGCCTCAGATACAGAGCTTCACCTAATAAACAGCTAGGTTTAAGGACTTCCACAGGTAACCATCTTCCTGAAACAAGCGCAATCTCAAGTAACGTGTTCATTCAGAGTTATTTCAAGATGTAGCTTCTCTCTCAAAAATCACTGTCCTTCCTCATAAAAGAGCTCACTTGCCTTCATTTCTGTGTCCTATTATAACAACCATCTGTCAATCAAGCATTTTAGCTCAAAATAACAGAAGTACAATAAAGCAGAGATTCTGTCCAACCCTCACCTGCAAATAGCTCTTCTGAAAAAAAAAAAAGAAAAATAAACAAACAACCAAACCACACCATCCACCTGTTTGATGATCAAATCAGTTCAAATGTTTAAGAGCTATGACTAGAAATAACACTTCAAACTGGAAAAGTATTCTTTTAGTTTAAACTGAAAGAACAGTTTGGAAAGACCAAACAACCATACACCTGGCCAGGAGTTTGGGGTTATTGTATAATTCAGTGTTTGCAAACACTACAATAAGAAGTGGCCAGGACCTCCCTCTGAACGTCATAACAAACAACATTTTCAAACCAGACAATACTTAACATTATACTTCATTGTTTTCCCTCTCTGCAGTTGTCTTAAAGCAAAGAGCTGGTTCCAGTCAGCAACAGCATCTCTTCTAGCATACAAACACTAGCCACTACAAAGTTTTTCCCTTCCTACACTTCTGATTAATGGAAAGTGTGCAGAATCAGACTCTTGAACTCCTACACAGCATAGGGTTCTGTTTGTGATGCCTTGCAGATCTTGAGACGTGGAAAGGACAGTTACTATGCGGAGGTCTCAAAGAGCACAAGCAAGAGGCAAAAAAACCAACAACATACAAACGCTATTTTTCAGTAGTGCACACATTACACAAGCCCTCAGCAGCTCACCAGTTCATATAGCACAGGCTTTGAGATGTCAACTAAAATAACCAATGGCTTGCATGACATTAAATGTGTCTACAGTATGAATCCTATCTCAGCAATGAGGATAAGTTTTGCCATGACAAGCATAAATGTTTCTATATTCTAGCTGGTACATTGGACTGATGAGGAGTTGCTCTCATCTAATCAATGACTTTCACGGGAGAATCCTAACTCGATGTAATCTGATTGCACAGGGATGTTACTGTTCCCTATCTGTTGCAAGCAGTAAATCCATACATTCACATTCCCGCAATACAATATTTTTTAAAATATTAAATAAATCTAAAAAAAATGAATCAAGAGGCCTGTAGAAACTTATTTCTCACCAATGAGAGGGCATGTGAACCAGTAGCGGAGTTCAGCAATAAGACTCAGTCCTGACACTTAGCAATCCATTTGCCCCTTACAGCAGGCAAGGCTGAGAAGTTCAAGAAGCAAAGAACAAGCAAATGGTTTTTAAATGTTTCAGCAACAGATTTGTCTTAAGTAAAATACACTTGCTTCCACTGCAAGCACAACTCCCACAGACACAAAAATATGCTGCCTTTTTTTTTTCTCTCCTATATTCAGCAGTGTGTTTAACCTTGGAGCTGTCAGGCTCCATCATGAATAATGAGCCATGACAACACTCCAAATGATCCTTGGAGAACAGACCAATTTTTACTATATGCTACGCAAGGCAAAACACTTCTCTTATTCCCATGGTACTGTACCTGCTTTGAAAATATACAGTAATGTGGCCATCAAGAGGAGACCACAAGTAAATACAGAAAAAATAAGCTACCTCCTAATATTTCCTCACCTACAAAAACAGAATGAGCAACAAAACATGCAACATCCTGATGGTTCCTATTTAAAATCAAACCAGGACTGATAAGACTTGTCTCACTGAATATGTATTTTACATAAACATTTCGCAGCTGAGGCGCATTTGGAACAACCCATGGCTACTACAGTAGAAAAAGAGCACGTCTCGGTGGCACCTTGCAGGCCTTACAGCACTGGGCTCACTCGGTGACCACTAGGCAGGTGCGCACAAACATAGGACAGGACGGCAGCCTCTGTCCTGAGAGTATAAAAATACCTCATACGTACTCATGGCACTACCAGAAAGTATAGGAAGAAGCCATAGTTGCTTGAAGGAGGGACTGCAACTCCTCTACACCAATTCTCTAAACACGCCAAGGCAGATTTTCAACAAGGCGTAGCACAAGTACACAAGCAATGGCAAAAGCCATTTCTGCTGTGCTGCTCTCAAGCTTGAGGGGAAGAGGAAAATTAAGTAAATATATTCACGTGAAGAAAGGATAAACTAGGACAAAACAAGATGAAGATTTGTACCAACATTCGCTTATCCTCTAAAAAACAAACTGACAGTTGTGGTTCCAAATATTCCTTTAAAAAAAAGTGATCACCAGTTCAGGAAATAAATATTAATTCATTAACGTGCACCTGAAAAACACACATGTTCTCTAACAGATACAAGCAGCGTGCATCTGTTCTGTTTTTTCTGCAAAGGGGAAAAAAAAATAGATCCTTATTTCTGACATGTTTGCAATAAGGTGTTCGTTAATGGCTTCACAGTAGGAAAAACTTGACTGTATTTCTGTGCCATTTCCAAGTCTGGTTGCCACAACCAAAAGCACAGTGCATCGCTTTCCCCTCTCTGTAGCGGCATGACTTCACTTGCACTTAGTTTCAGAAGAATAGTTACCATGAACTATAAGAGCTTTCAAAAAAGCTCTGGAGATCTGGAAAGCAACTGTCAGACTGCAGAAATCAGTCCTAAGAACTCTGATGAGTTTTAGTGATAATACATCTCCCTTCCACTGAACTGCCATCAAAAACAGAGTCTTCTCCTGCAATAGTGGGTGGCTCTTAGAAAGCCAAAATCAGAAAATTCTCTTTGGTTCTTGTCTACGGTGGAAGACTACCACTGAAGCAACAACACAGTTACACACAATGTATTTACTGACAATTTAGTTTTCCATTTGGGTGTATAGCCACCTATACCCCTCCTCCACCACCTGCTTTTCTTCCCCTCTACTCAATTCTTTCACACAGGGCATTTTGCAGCTACTCACATCACACTATTTCTCCTTTTCCCGTGCAGCATTCCCAAATCGGCAAGAATCATGCTACAACCACACACAGCACTACCACAATCTGGTTCAAAACTGTTCTTAACAGAAAACTCAAAGTCTCTCGGACTACAGGAACAACTTTTTTTTAGCATTATAGTTAAAACATCCTCAGCCCTCCACACAAACTGTGTTAGTTTCTCCCACTCCCTAATATTTCCATTTATGCCCCACATCACAGCTCTGCGCTTTTAGCACTTTCATTCCCTGCTAGCAGTATTTGGCAATAAGATACCTTTAAAGAAGGCTAATTATAGATTTCACTTGAACAGAAATTGGTACTCAGCCAATCTGTAAGCTCTTTAATAAGCTTTCAAACTTCACTTCATGCCAGGCAAGACTTTGTTCTCCACCAGGAGCAGTGACATAGCTCCAAAAGCAAAGATGGAAAGCTTACCACTGCAAGAGGAAGAGGGAAAGTCACAGCTCTAATTCTTCTTGCAGCAGTGCACCTTCTCCACACAAGTCTATCCCTAGAGATACGCTGCCCATGTTTCACAAAAAAAAAAAAACCAAAACCAAAAACAACACCCAAAACCAAACACAAAACTAAGGGAGTCAGTTCAGATATCATGAAAATAATAAAAAGTAGTCACAAAAACAACCCCTGACAGACAGTTTTACCAGAAGAGGAACAGAGATCAATATGTAGGCCCCAGAAAGTGGGTCAAGGACTCAAAATTAAAGATGCATGGTCACGTATCACAAAGGAGTACTGCATTTTCTGAGAAAACTTGTGTGAAGATAGATTTCAAAAGGGATGGAGGAACCCAAGGCAAAAGTCTTTCAAGCACCTCAGTATCCAGTCCCATATCACGACAAATGTTTTCTGCCTACATATGCCAGACTTTGCACAGAAAACAGCAACCCCACCTGTGGATACTCCTCTTCACCCTCATACTGCTGCCACTTTTTCCCCTCTGTAAGCACAATACCTGGTGAAATCATACTTCAGCCAGACTATTTTCCTGAGGGGAATTAACGTGAGACACTGCAGACAGCCCTCCACGTTCTCTCTGATAACTAGGGTAGAAACTAAAAATGTTGATTGATAAAGTGATGATCAACAGAAAGATGGTCCTGTTTTAAAAATACAAGGCTATCACCCTGGCAAACTACACCATTTTCTCTGTGCAGTGGTAGACGAGTCATTGTTTCCCACTGTGGTCAATGACTACATGCTGCCACATGCAGATGTCACACCTGCTATACCAAAACACCGTTCTTGGAGTGGCTGACTGGTCAGAGAATCCCAGCTGGAAACTGGAACCACATACACTGAGTACACAGCTGCCTGGAAGTTTCCAACTGGGAACTGAACCCACAGGCACTTAAAAAAAAAAAAAGCTATGACTGTTACACATGTAAAACACAAACAGCAATAATGTCTATTTGACAGAGATTAAATCCATGACCATTTACAACACCCTCAACTTTTAAAATACCTAAAAGGTTTTCCCCACTGGGAGATGCCACACTTAAAGAATGACTTGTGACAGTAGCATATTTTTCTCCTGTATATAGGCAGGCCTTTAAGAGCTCAACAGAACCACTTTTGCAAAAGAGCTGCACACCTACTCCCCGCAGACACTACTAAACCACATTTTAATTATCTTGGGGGACACTTTTGAGGGCAGGGAAACAGAGTCACGGTAAAGCTTCACACAATTTTGAAAGACAAACCCCAAGTCTGACCACTCCCCAATACCCAAAAGCTAAGAATAAAAAAGTGGCAGGAAAGGAACCTCTTTTTCCAGCTGTAGTCTGGAAGAACTTCATCTAGAACCTCAAGACTATCAAAATATGATTACTTGAACACAGACTACCATAACAGGAAACAGTAAGAAACCCCAGGATACGTGTTAATAGATGCTCTAGTCATGAACACGTACACACACAGCTTATCAGAAGAGCCAAGGCATTTGAAAGGTGTGCTAGCCTTATGTATCCCCAGCCTACTCATTGGTGGGCTGGTGGGAGAAACAGAAAAGGCCTCAACTGTGTGAGCACTGCTCAGCAATAACTAAAACCATCCCTGTATTATTGACAGTTTCCAGCACAAACCCAAAACACAGCCTCATGCAAGCTACTTTGAAGAAAATTAACTCTATTCCAACAAAAACTAGCACAAAAGGAAAAGCACTACTCAAATACAGTTATTCACCAGCAGCTGTATTACCATCCTATTCTCTAGCTGGTTTTGATTCAACTCAGTGGACATCACATTAATCCCACAGGACAGTATCATTCACTTTTATAATAGCTACTGACCTCATTTCTGTGTTTGAGCCCTGCCGTAGTATCATGACTAAATGTGGCAAGCAACAAATCACACTCTGTCAGCAGCCAGTGCCTGTCCTTTCTCCTTTCAAAGCCTTCATTCATTTCTGCATTTTTGAAGTCATGCTGCTTCAAAACAGCTGATCCAGATGGTGGATATTTAGATTTCAACCTTCCCACATGCCGTTGTGGCTCAAGAAGATAAAAACTGTTGCTACCTGCTGCTGACCTACTTCTTTCTTTAACTTGTTTCCTGCTATGTGACAGAAAATGTACTGTTCATTGAACTAGTCTTCCACACCAAAGCACTGGTACATAGCAAATATTAATAGAGGAAGGAGAGGGAAGGGGAAAAAAAACAAAGGCAGCATGATCCAAGTGAGGGGTAAGGAGAAGCCACTCTCACCTCTATCATAGTCATCTTCCTCTATTGCTTTTTCCTGAAGCCTCTGAAGCCGTAAGATTAAGGATTTTATCTATGCAAAGAGAAAAAAGTTTATTATGAAGGGGTTGCATTTCAAGACATTTAGACCATTAACCTCTACATAAATTTACTGGATTACTACATCACTATAATGGTCCTACTTTGAGAGTCAAGTCCAACATTTGTTAAGTGGACAGACTTATTTGGAAGTCAGCTGAACTGTGGTTACTTGAGCCAAGTGTGACTTTAGTCCAAAGACATACAGAGAATAACAAACAATACTGTTTGTTATTGGAATAACAATATTGGAATAACAATATATAAATAACAATAAGGAAGGATTATTAGAGGATTCTGTCAGCATGACGTCTGCTTCTGTTGACATTGTACTCAGCGTGTTCATTCTAACAATTCTTTGCTTATACAATTTTTACACAGAACAAATCCATAAATTCATAAGCAAACCACATTTTCTTCTACAAGTAAAAAGAAAAACATAGCAGAAACATTTCGGAAAAAGTATACTCATGTAATGGCACAGAAAATGGTGTTCATATGCACTCAATGAAGTTTCATTAAAATATAATTTAGGCTGATCTACATAACATTAATGTTTGCATTTTCAGAAATGTTCATACTGCAAATGCTAGATGGGGAAAAAAAAAACCAAAAGACCAAGAATACCTATGCAACATACAGAGTGCCCTTTTATTTCAAAAGTTATTCCTTCTCTTTGTTAACATAAAGGCTCTGAATCAAAGTTCTGAAAATTTGCAAGGCTAATTGTTCACCCAAAGGCCATTACAAGTTTTTACCATTAAAGAATTTGGTTAGAAGGTAGGTAGTCTAACATGGCTACAGTTACAAGACTGAAAAGTGTTTTCTTCTTAATAAACTTATACATGACCTGTAACAAACAAGTCATTCTCAGGGATGAAAAAGATAAGCCTGGAAAAAGAAACAGCATATATTCTAATAGCTGAAAACGCTTAAAAGAGCATTTTTACAACAAGAACATCAATACTTGAACATTCTGCACCTACCAAGTATTTTCCTCCTCCCTGAAACTCTTTCATATTTAAATCCCTACATTTTAACTCTAAATTTCAGAAAGAAAAACAGGTACAGTCAGTCAACAACTTAACAGAAACACTCAGTTATCATGACTGCACAATCAACACACAAATCAAGCAAAACATTTAAATTAATGGTATCCCTTCTAAATATGGTATGTGAAAGTGGACTAGTCAGAAAAGAACTATAAAAAATAAAGCTGGGAAAGAATCAAAAAATGCTTGATTAATAACAGGCTATAGGATGCCCCAGAACAAAAAAAAAAAAAAAACACAACATTTTATATATATTCCCTTTTCCTCAAGGCTTCATTTTATTTTGTTTTTCACAACCTGAAACCTCAATCTTTTCTGTCTTGAGGCTGGTAAGGAACATGTAACTTATTGAAGGGAGGAGCTCTGAATCTACACCATAAATTATTTTCTATATTTTATGCCATGCTTTTGATAGAGTTTTAAAGAAGCCTGCAGAAAGAATGATTCAAATGACACTTTTTCATATATGTGATTTATAACAACCATCTATGCCGCAAGTATAGCTTCTCTGCTCTTTAGAGTGTATATCCCATCATGCACTCACAGTGGCAGGTCATTTAAAGTCTGCTTGGATACCACAGACCAGACAACCCCGTGGCAAATTGACTGATGCTGTCACAGGAAAGCACTTTCTATTTGCAGGCCGGTAAGACATTTGGAGCTCAAGGAAGCAAAGAGCTGCTTCAGCATGGCATGTCCTGTACCTGTAGCATGTGATGACCATTTTGCTTTTTCTGTACTTAATGAATTGTAACAACTTTGGTATCATCTCCTTTTCCTGACTACAGTTGCCTTTGTTCCTTTCTGAAAAGTTTGGACTTGCTCATTATCATTACAACAGCAAGGTGCTTCATATTAAACATACACAACTGGCTAACCAAGGGCAAAGACATCTGAGGACACAAATCCCCAATTCTCCATTCAGTGAATTAATGAAGACAGAAATTAAAGATAGCACTGTTTCTTTTGTGCCTATCAAATAAGCATACTGTAAAGACAGAAAAATAATTTCCTACTTTGATTATGTTATAAATTCCCAAATTTGCAGCAAATTAATTTCCAAAACGACCCCAGACTATGGGCATATTGTCATTCCAGGCATGAAGCCAAAGAAATAATGTGTGTGAAGTCTGTAAATAAGGGAACCTAGTTTGAGCCCTACATGCACCCTCTACGGAAAGTCAGTATTAGAAAGCATCATAAGCCCAGGACAGATGTCATGGAGAATAGAATAAGAATAAAAGTTTCTCGATTGTCTGTCTTACCCAGACAGCAGGATGGTGCAAAGCCTCAAAACAGGTTGTTTCATCAGGCCTAAAGACAATACAGTGCATCTCAGCATGTATGCCTGAGCTGAGAAGTCATAGAAACCGGGTTTCCAAAAGGTGCCCCAGAAACTCAGGGCACTAATGACACACACAAAAAAACCCCACCACCCACTTAGTGCACCTTGAACAAATTTGCGAAATCCACTGTGTCCACATTTATCTCTGGATTACTGCTTCCTGCATGTGGAACAAAACCAGTATTTCACTCTTTATTGCAGGTAAGCTCAGAATGGTTTCCCCTTAATGCCCACCCTGCCAGCCCCCAAAAAATGTATAACAAAATAAAATTCATCCTTCTTAAGGTTTCCCCACCCCTCTTTGCACAAAGAGCACTGTGAATGAAGCTGCCTGCATGTGGTAGACACACATGTGTAAAAAGAAAGACTCCTTCTGTTTAGCCCAGAACACCTCTGGGCTGGAAATAAACTAAAAAAGGTTTGATTCCCTGTTTGAGTTAGAGCAGGGAACGTGATCTCCCATTTTTCTTTGTGCAGAGAAGAAATTACAGGCTAATGTCATAGAGGTGCCTTACTCCAAGACATTTTTGGTCAAATACAGACATTTCCAGCTACATAGTTTAGTGTTGTTAAATCATGGTGCTTCAAGAAAAGAGCTCTTACCACCCCCAAATTTTGTACTGCATATGCTCCAAACTGCAGTCAAAATAGCTGCCTATGAAAGAAAATGGTATTAGTTGAATTCAGAAACCAATATGTGACATAACAGAAAGGAGAGGATCACAGTTTCAGTAGAACATAAGAACCAGGTACTGCAATAACATCACCTTTTTTTAAAGAGCTAAAAAGGAAACTGGTTCTCTCACTATTATCATGCAGACTACTACTGTAAACCACTATGAAGAAACATCACAAAAGCCATTAATATCCGAAGTCATACATCAACTTTGACGCCATAAACAAAAATGCTTTCGGGGCCAGGAGGAGGAATCGAATATGAAGATAACTAACCTTTAATGTACTGCGGTTGCCAAGCAGGCAGTCCTGTAGTACTGGTTCATACTTTTTCATCAAAGTATCCCAGTTATGGTCACTAACAGTAAAGCTACTTTCATAGCCTGAGGTGACAGAAGAACCAGCAGATGCTGCATCTGAGGAATCTGTAGAATACAAAAACATTGCATCTGTATCCAAGAGAGAGAGTGTCTCACAATCCTGTGGCTTATCATTCACTGCTGTCTCATTTTCATAATCAAAATCCTCTCTGGGCCTGGAGAGGCAATGCAGAGCTTCCAAGTGCCAATGTGTCTGTGTCACCTCCTCCAGCTTCTGCAGATTTCCTGTAGTGCTGGGATGCAGAACACACTCGGCTTCCTCGACGGTTGACTTGCCTTCAGCATCATTTACTCCAGATGATGAGTTCAGGGAGAGCTGTATGAAGCTGAAACTTGAACTAAAGCTATCTTGTGCACCAACAGAATGAGAAACATCTCTGATTTGATATTCACAGTTGTTATTCACTTCTGTGTGATCCAAAGCACACATCTTCTGGGGCTCACTCACTTTAGCACCATGGCTCTTCTGCTGCGTACAACACATTGCAGAAACATCTCCTTTGCTTGTTGCTGTGGCAGAGTAAACTGGTATCACTGTCTTTTCTGTCTGCAGACTCTTGTAACATGAACTATTTTTGCAGCTCCCGGGCATATTTCCAGTAGTGGCCAATGTTGCTACCCCATTAGTGGGAACTACAGCACTATTTGCAACTGAACTACAGCGTAAGAATTCAAAGTTATTTTTGTACTGTCTGCATAGAGAGCAGTTCTCAAAGTCTCCACAATGCTGCCTGCCAGGTTTGAGTGCTTCTGGGTTGAATGGCTTGCAGGCACCCAGGGACTGAAACGCTATCTGTCGCTGAGCTTCTGGCCTCATGTATCCAGGTCTTTTTGCCTGTTTCTTTTTACTAAGAGAGCCTGCAAGTATTAACTGCTCCTGCACACCTGAGGGAAGCAAGGCAGAAAAGCATCATTAAAGAGTTTCTGTTGTTTTCTAGATTTAACATACTGTAGCACCTGAAAAAATTGTTTCAGGAGTGTCAAACAACTCATTGGTTTACATTTCAACAAAACAAAAACAGTGACCATACAACAGATGAAGAAAAAGTTGTCACCAGAGAACCCTGTATGCATTCACCCACTTTTTGAAGAGTTCGCACCTGATCTTACATCAACTCTCTAACATAATCAGGTCCACCAGGACAAAAACCTTGGTAAGATGATATGATTCACCTACCCTATTCATAGCAATGCTCTGCACTCCTCCTTCATTCTCAATTCACTTAGCACACTGAAGCAGAGACCTTGTGTAAATCTCTCTGATCCTGGGTGATTTTCAGACTTACGAGCACATCTTGGATAGGACTGAATCTGCATCAAAAAGATGAGATTAATACTCACAAAGAAATTTTGTGCATAGTCTGTTGATGCTAATGTCCAGCGTCTTGTGTTCATATCCATGTTTTATTAACACAAGCATTTCAGATTCTGCTACCAGAGCAGATGCAACTAACACTCAATGGCTGTGTATCTGTCAGTCTAATGAGCTATTTTATAAGTAGTGTAATTGCTGTAGTGTTAAGCAAGGGTCTCTGCTCAATAGCTCTATTTCCCTACCTATGCCTTACTCACATAGATGAAATGATGGAATTTGCTACTTACAGAGCAGAATAGAGAGAACCAAGATACAAAAACCACAAAGAGCATTAAGAACAGGCAATCAGAATGTGGTATTTTATCTCTGTTTTCAATACATGTCTATGAAAAAAAAATCATAGGTAAAAGATTACACGGTAATAATTTTCAGTTTCTTATGGATTTACTGCTAGTCAAAAGGTATTCCATTCTTCTGTCCTACACACAATCAATGGGAATACAAGCTCTGCACCATCATCCATTATGTAACACAAAAACATATTGACTAGGCTTATTTGCCAGTATCACCCTTCCAAGGGATCTAGTGAACAGCTGAATTATGTCCTCAATTAGCCGCCCTCTACTCACCAAAACAGAATCAATTGCCAGAATCTCCGATGTTAGAAACATGCCCATCATCCACACAGAGCCCTTTTAAAAACAAGTCTCAAGAAAAAAAAATGTTCTTTAGAGAGGAATACTAAATATATTGCTTGTAATCACAACCCTTTATCAACTCCTGCATTAAGAGGTGCGCATAATCTAAACATCTCAACAACTCCTAACACAGGGCTTGTACAAACCTTAGTACAATGACAACCTACACAAAAATTTAAGCCTCAGACCTGATACCTCCCAGGAGACTTTTCCCGACATTCACTACACTCTCTCCAAATAACCTTCAACAAAAGCAATTTATACATTTTCCACACAGTACAATAGTGGCACATCTCACCATGGGATTGCAGTTAAGCTTCTGTATTCTGCTTCCTATCACCATAAATTAGAATACCCCAGGCTGCCTCTTACAATCTTTTCTGTCAGAGGAAAAAGCATCAGAGAAAGCAGAAATAAAAAAGGTCACAGAGTCCATCAGCCTGTCTACTACAAAAAGACAGGGAAATGCTGTACTGGGAGTTCTAACAAATGGGAACTGCTCTTGGAGTAAGGGAACAAAAACTGAACAAACTGTTTCTTAGAATTTAATTCTTTTAGTTTATATACAAAATAACAGCCTAAATTCGCCTTCAGCTGAAGATATCAGTCATGCAGAAAAAAAGTTATTCTAAGATTGCATATACTTTATCACCATTTACAAAAGACTTTATCTGTAAAAATGGAAAAGGTCCTTTGGTGTCATTAAAATCAGTTTAAAGTTTATCTCAGTAAATCACTATGAATTTCCAAAGCACACAGATAATTACAGCTCTTTAAATACCATATTTACACTAAGCTAATGTAAGTAAGGTTTAAATTGGCCAACGTGTTAGATATTTGCACCAAGTGAATTGGATGCAATTCTAAAAATTACTGGAGCTAAAGTGGTACAATTCCAGTAGCCTGAAATAACCTTCACAAAACCCACACATCTCTGCACTCCTCTCCACATCTGCAGGTAGCCCCTCCAGACAGGTTTACCATTCAGCCCCTTCACAGTCTCCTGGTCTGCCTCCTGGTGAGCCTAACAGCACAAGTTCTTCACCTGACTACCAGAGCAGCACCACTGCCTGTGTTATACACAAGATTACATCCCGAGCCACGAGCCGTTCAGAGTATGCTACAAGGAGAGGGCTGCAGGTCCCTGGCCCCAATGTGGCTGCACCTGAGCAGAAGACAGAGAAGGGGTGGACAGACACAGAGCTGGGAGTAGCATCTCCACAGTAACAGTCCCCTCAGTCAACACAAAATCCAGTCAGTCTTACTATGGCTTTGGATATATTGTTTCTGCACTGTTTACCCTTCTGCCATGTCCCTTTTCTCAAGATTAGGATGATTTTGGTTACTTATCACCACATACTTGAAATTAAGTTACAAAGACTTTAGGGTTTTGCGTAGCCTTCCAACCATAATTTGCTTTGTCTGTACATCAGATAGAAAACCATGCCGAACCAATTCGGCCAGCTTGTTAAAAATTAGAGAGGCCTCAAATTTTTCTTATAATTCCCTCAGTTTCAGGCACATCAGATAACTGATGGCAATTAGTTACCTAGACGATCAAAACAGTACCTTGAAACACTGTGAAGCAAGGGAAGGTAATTTAAAACTCCCTACATTATATAGCGTGCCATGCATTGTATGAGACATACACTTCGAAAAAGAGAAGAGTTACAAACGAACAAAAGGCCTTTCAATTACATTACATATCAACTTTAAAAAAAAATGTGTTACAATCCTAGAATATAAATTTCACTATCTTCTTATATCAGACTACGTGCAAATTGCTTCAAATCCAAATTATCAAAGCCCAGAAATAATTATAACAGCTCTTTCACTACAAAATTCTTTCCAGAAGACCAACATTTCATAAAATCTAACAGCTCAGAGTATGGGCATGGGGAGGGTAGGGGAGGTGGAGCATCTATTGCTGTAAAGCAAGGCATAACCAGCAATGCTGTACACATCTTAGTTGCACCAGTAAAATGAAAGAGGGAGAGGTGAAGCCAAAGAGTGTTTCTCACTGACAGAAAGAGCAGGTTCCCTTGTACCCAGTCTGATGCTAAACAACAGCAGAAAAGCCATCTAATTAGCTTTACAGAGTCTTTGTTTTCAGCCACAAACGTGGCAGGTCAGGTATTTTGATCAAATGCTCAAGTAGCATCTGCTTTAAACACATAATGCAGAATGCTTGCAAGCTCATTAAGTTTTCCCTGAAAGTAACTGCGAAAATATACATGCAGTTTTAGAGAGAGCTTAACTATCTGAATACACCTGTATTACACGCAGTTGATTTTTATTCTAATAGCAAATTCACCTTTAGAGCCTGCGTGGCTGCTAACTGTGGTGTGGAGGAAAAGATACTTGGTCATGTCCAAAGGCAACTATTAAAGCATTGCTCCAAGCAATTTCTGTAGTGCTGCTTCTGTTAAAGAAGCCTTAAATGCCTGCATTAAACTGTACACAAATCAAGTAAATGAGATTAAATTATTATTTACAAGCATAAAGATACAAACGTTTAACTTATCAGTAAGAAAAATGAACCACTCCCGGGAATTAATCAATCTGACATTACAATAGCCGTTACTGTTCAGTTCCTATGTCATAAAAATATGCAAAATGTTGCAACCTCCTAATCAGTTCTATTTTTACTTATCTGCTGAATTTCAAAGATACTACTAAATATTAAAAATGTCACTGATCTTGACACAGCCTACATTAAAACAAACCAGCAAAGTCTCCATACACAAACTAGCTTTCAAATAAATTTACTTTTCAATAAAGATTTTCATAACTCTTAAAAGCAAAGGTCCAATTTAGCTCTTTCATCTCATTGAATGTTATCTAGGCTTTGATTTATCTAGCATTTTATAAAACGTATCTATAAGAGACAAGCAACGGCTGAGCTATATTGTATTTGATAGCATTTACAAATTATTTCCTCATCAAGGGTTCCTGTGATTTCTGAAGTTTCAGGCCAAGACCAGTTATTCAACTGTTAAATTTCCCAAGACCTCACGTATAAAATATTCTCTGAAGTCATTAAATGCGTGCTACTTTCTGTTCTTCATTAAAAACACTTCAGAGTTGTGTGTTTTAGAAGTCAGCAGTCTTCCTTAGCCAGTTTGAAGTGTATTTTTATTGACTCACTCCCATAAGGCACGTCATTGAGTTGTAATATTTGAGCCACTTACCTCCTTAACGCAACAACTCATTTTAAGCCATTTGATGAAACTGTAGCACCTCTCTCTATAGTAAGAGCCACATTAGCTGATACCAATTTCAGTATGTGCAGACTTTTCCCCCAAAAGAAAAAAAAGTGTTTTAAATCCGACTTTGCCTTAACCCTAAGAAAGAAAGATTATGTATTGAAAAGTAAGCTGCTAAATATCAAACACTTCCCATGTCAGAAGCAATCACCTATTTAGTCAGGGTGAGTAAGAGAAACAGCCCTTTCCTTAATTACATATTACAATTGTGCCCAATATTACTAACACTTTAAAACACACCTGCATCCATCAGTATTCAGCAGTGCATTGACTATGCACAAAAGCAGGCTTTTTTCTCAAGCAAATGCTTTGCTGAATTGGGGCCTAAGTGCCTTGATGTGATAAAAAGAATAGAAACAGACCTTTCTAAATTTTTCAAATTTAAAAATATACTAAGTGTCCAGCTTGTGAAGGCATGCAGTTGTACTGTGAAGGCCTATTTGATAACTAATCAACACCCAAAACCCGAGGCTTGGCTATTACAGAAAATTGCATTCCTCCAAGCTGAATGAAAATTACACCACCCAACTTCTCTGCTGCAGCACTATAAGAAAACTCATTTTGTTGGCCAGAAAAGCAAGTGGCCAAATTCATCCTAGAACAGGATGGTGACTCCACTGTCTCAATAAAGCACAACCACTTAGACAGCATGATACTGTCAAAAACAAACTGACATTTCCGCTCTTTTCATTTTTGCTCTATAACAGTAGGCGACTACATGCAAAGTCCCAAGCATTAAAAAAACAACAAAAAAAAAAAAAAAGACAGAGAAGCCCAAGACCCTTGCGATAAACTTTAGTGTAACCCCGTTACAGACACTCCTCACACACCTCGTTCTCACATTGAAAATTCATCTCTGGTTGATAAGCCTCAACCCCATCAGTCTCCAAACGTTACACAGCTCACTCACATATTTCATCCGACACACTGTTATCAGCCTAGGATAGCCTGAACTGCCAAACTCGCATAATCAACTGCCTAACAAGTTATCTTTTCAAGCTCCCCAGTCATGACTTACGCTATACCCGGCTCTACAATCCATCCTGTGGACCACCTGATGGACACCAAAACACCTTAGGGGAGGACACAAGCAGGTCTGGGAAAACAAGCCAGTACCAGCACTGGGCGTCTTCTGCACAGTCAATAACAGAAGACAACTTCCTCAAATATCTAGCTTAATTCCTTCTAACCTGCAAGTATAATTCTTCTCAACTTACAGTCAAATAACCGAGAATAATTTATCCACTTTCCAAAGAGGCAGGAGGATGTACAAGGTGGAGGGCTACAGAGCACGTTCACGTTAGAAAGCCAATGGTTATTTCAAGAGTTTTGGCTTTTTTTTTAAAGTTTGCTGCTTTTCTTCCTGGGGAAAATCCTTTTGTTCACTGCCTCAGTGCCACAGAGGCAGTCCATGCAAATGTCTCAACCTAAGTAAGAACACCCTGGTTCTTTCAGTCAAGACTAGAAAACAGCTTTAAATATTACACAGAAATAGGGGAGTGATGATTTTGCATAGAAACTGCAAAGTTTGGTTAGGTCCTAAATTAATTTGCAAGCACTTAATGGGTTTGCAGTCATATCCCATCTAATTATTTCAACAAACATGCACACAACTATGAAATTAGTACACAGCAGTCCTTTTCAAGAACGGTCTGTTTAACACACCACGCTTCTTTCATCACTCTGTCTATGGAGTGACAATGTGGATTCCCACTACTTCTGCTCAGTCAGATCATCTACAGCAAGAATCCCATATAAAAACCTCATTGTGGGGGAGGGGAGATAGGGAAGGAAAAAAAAAAAGTGAAGTGTGAGAGCACACTGACAGCAGTCAATTTCTAATTCAAGCACAGTTTGAGTGCTCCAGCTTGGAGATTTGAATTTTTAATTCCACCAAGAGAATGGGTTCCAAATTAAGCATCTGATGCACAGTCAGTCTGAAACTAAAATTGAGTTTACTGAAATAGAAAGTAATTTTCTCTTAACAGCTCAGTAGTGATCACATCTAATGAAAATAAAACAACGTGGCAGTTTCTATATTACCAAGGGTGAGGAGTCAGAACGCTTTCAGTTTTACAATTTAATATCCAAGTCCCAGGACAAACGCTCTTCCTTTGCCTGCTGCAGGAATTTTACCTTATAGCCCAAGTCAGACTGTCAGGATGCGATGTCAATGCTTTCTAGACAACAATGGAGATAGAATGGAGCTCCAGACATCAGAAAAGCTGAGTAATAACGTCCCACAGAAAGCATAGCACCTCAGGAGGCAGTTTAAATACAAGACACTGCAAACGCCTGGAATGTACACAAACTGCAGTTATAGCAATGCATGGTACACAGAGCTCACTTCTAGCGAGGAAGCAGGCAAACAAGCAGCACTGATCCTTCATCCCAATGCTCCCAAAAATAAAATCTATGAGGTTTGCCTGAACCCCCACAACTCTGTACTCCCACAAAATTTCTGTACTCAGGTATACTCTGCTCTTTGCATCAGCCATTGTGTGGATTGTGCTTTTGCTGGCTGACAATAAATCACCACTCCAAATGGCAAGATGAAGATTCTTATTTGAACCCACAGGGCACAGACAAGATACTGCTCTCCCATGCTCAAGAGTTACACAAACAACTTCAGTTAATGACACTCCTTGCACCTACAGCAAGTTTGATATCTAAAAAAAAAACAACAACAACAACAAAAATCACGTTTAAGGAAAGAGCAGAGTCTCTCTCTAGAAGAAAACTGCATTGAATTACATTTATTAGTAGTATTTAGCAGATGTGCCAGCACAGAGTGACAATGGCAATCAAACAGAGGACGAGAAGACCTCACAAAAGGGCTGGAGAGCACTCAGAGAAGGTATCCACTAGTGCCTGATACCTAGAAGTCCATACCTTCCCAAGTAAGCGTCTTGGGACTAAAGGCCAAACTTAGTATTTCCTACCCACGTCAACAGGTATTGTAGAAAACCTGTCTTCACAACCAGACTACTGTGTGACAATTCACGCAAGATCTGAGTGACTGTCTACTCAGCTCCTGGCAGGAGCCAAGAGTCACCCCATGCACCATGACCAGAGAATTAAGACTCAAGAGGACCAAAGCCCTGTCTTCATGCAGATTTGAAAGCCATTCCCAACAGAGGCAGACAAGGATCAGGGGATACAGTCAAGCAGCAGCCAGACAGACCCCATGCTGAGGGAGGACATCATCAACACTGACAGATCTACTTTGATTGTCATTCACTCATTTCTGTCTCCATCCAAACTCTGCCAATACCAACACTGCATATGCTTTCCACTGTTCCCATCAAGGCCTGCCTCCTTTACCACCAATTATTTTCTTGGTCCCCAACTGGTTCTCACAAACCAATTGCTCATTTCCCTTCAAGTAAGTGAAAAAGATACTTAAACCAAAAATCTTCCCAATTGCTGCTCTGGACCCTTGACCTAACTCAACATGGATTACACTTAACACTACTCAGTCCTGAGCGATAACCATCCACAAAGCTCCCAAACAATGTTCAAAGCTATGCAAAGATACTCACAACACCACCGCTCAATACCACCTCTTTGGTTTCTCCTTTTAGTCACAGCCCCAACAAGCACAAGCTTCCCCAGCCTGCTAAGAGCATTCCCCTCACAACAGCAAACAAGCACATCTCAACCTACTTCCAGAAATCCTTCTCACACGAGCTTCTAGGCCCTCCAGCTCCCTGGTCCCCTCAGATCACACCATCCTTTTCCAACTGGAAAGCCTTCCTGCTTCACACCCCTTGTCAGCAGGGCTAAGAAGTTTCTAGGCTTCTCCAGGTGCATTTATAAGGAGCCCACACCACCTCAGCTTTGTTCACTGATTGCAAGGACTGCCTCCAGGTGCTGAGCCTTTTGGACTTCAGCCAGTTCTCAGGGCTCCTGTTAACTCTTTCACAGCACACAAATAATTTGCATGAGCATCTAAACCAAACCCCACTCTAAAGGCACACTACCGCTATTCATCCTCTTTGAGATTATCTCAATGAAAACACTCATGAAAGAGCTACTTTTCCAAGACTATAAATCACTGATATTCATGTCTAGGAAATCAAGACAATTACCTGCCATAATTTACTCTGACAGTCTCCCTGGGCTTACATATATTAGCTAATAACACAGGTTATGCTTTTTAACATATGCCTATGATGCTCAAGAAAAGCACAGATTTTTGCCGGAGGTTTTTTTTTTTAACTTATTTCTGTCACATGCTATTTGTAATTCACTTAAGTATTCCTACCTAAGTACAAGGCAATAGGATCTGCCACCTTTCGTTGAACCTCACCTGTCTGCTTTTACTACCCAAGTAAATTAAAGCAAAGTATTACAACAAAGACCTTGTACTCTTTCATGAGATAACTTGCAGGTGTTTCTTGTACACCAAGGACTCTCTGCGATACTGTAATAAAACAAAGTCTTAAGCAAAATGAGAAGTAAACACAAAAATCAGATTGACCTTTCAAAAATACGCTCTGTACAAAAAGATTGTCTCTAATAAGGCAATGAGATAGTTTTATGTACCATATGGTCCTAAACACGCACACCTGAAGAGATCTGCTTCAGTAACAAAAAGCTTGGCAGAGGAAAACAGAGTGTCATTCAAACTGTTTTCCAGAATAAATACAGATCATTAATTCCTATCTCCAATACATAAAAAAAAAAAAAGGTAAATTATTACTTGCTTTAGAAAACCTGAATTCAGAATCCAGGATGAGTAGCATCTTCTGCAAGGCGGCTTGCATCTGCCTGTCCCTTTCAGTTGTATGGGACAGGCCTCTAGGTAGCACTGGTGTTTTACCCGGCTTCATTCAGGTTTACACGTAGTACTCCTGACAAGTATTATTATACAAAAGTAGCAGAAAGAACTGCTATAGCTCCCCTTTTAAGGAAAGCAAAGTGCTTTCATAGACATTTGATCTCATCAGTTCTGCAGCACAGCAGTAATCAGATGCATTAGCTTGTGCTTAAAACAGACCACGTGAAAAGCTGCTCAACCTATCCAAGTCACAAACCATATCCACGACAGAACTATGGACTTACACAGGGCTCCCGAAAGACAACTAGGAAAAAAGAACTTTCACTATAAGAATACACCTAAATCTTTGCACCCCCAGAACTCATCCTCACTGAAAAGATTACAGATTTAGATGGAATTTTATCTTAATATTCTCAGAAACGTCAGAAACCTTGGACTCACAGGTATCCCAAAGACAGATTCTGCAATAATACTACTTCATGTGGGATTCTGTACAGTGAAGTTTCATTGGAAACTTCAAGTTTAATTTAAATGTTCATCAGAAATTTGAAGCAAATACAAAAATCATTTAGAGGACTCTTTAACTTATCTATAATATTACTTGAGCCTGCCTACATTTTTGCACTCCAAATCTAAATAAGTCTATACTAAACCACATACCTGATATAGGAAAGTATACTTACAAAATAACTGTGTCAAGTAAGTCTGGAAGGATGACCCATAAAGAGAAGTAGTTAATTGACTAACTCCTTTAATTGCAGAGTAAAACAATGCTACCTTTAAGCTGGAAGACTTAAATCCCCTGCAAAAGCTTCACAACCTAAAAAGCATCCTCTCCCTCCAAGCCACAGAGAGCAGGGACATCTTGCATGAACAGCCTTACAAAAACAAAACTGTTGGAGATACTGAGAAGACACACAGATTTTCATTTCTGTTCATTAAGTGTCATAGTGCTTTACTGAACAAAAGCACATTAAATGCCTTAAAACATAATTTACCTTAAAGTCTGACTCATAAGCAAGGACTTCTGTACCAGACAAAGCCATGAAGACAGAACTAAAGACATCTTTAAGGTTAGAATGCCCTCTTTGGGTATAAAGATATATTTGCAGCAACAATAAATTTCCACAATAACAGTGCTACTTTATGCTATAGGAAGGAAAGTAAATAAAAGAACACCAAGTGTGCTACTCTAAAACTTCTGAAGACGTTACAAATGGTATCTGATCACCTTCTACTAACAACAAGGTTCCTAAGATGCTACATTACCAGTAGCCAGGATAGCAGCTATCCGTACAAAGCAGGGAACAGGAGTAGGATGACAGATGGGCGTAACTTAAAACAAGAGAGGTTCAGACTGAATACAAAGAAAAACTTTTTTACCTTGAGGGCAGCCAAACAGTGGAGCAGGTTGTGCAGAGAAGTTGTGCAGTTCTTGGAGGTTTTCAAAACCCAACAGGATAAATCCCAGAGCAACCTGGTCCAGCCTCAGTTAGCCCTGCTTTGAGCAGGTAGTTGCATCAGAGACTTCCTGAGGTGCTCTCCAACCTAAACTATCCTATCATACCTCTAAGCTTTAAATAGAGGTCTCAGGACCTGCAGTATTTCACTAGTTATCTATACGCACAAGAAAAGCTCAACAGTTTCATCTGTGAAGATGCATCTAACCTCACAAGAAAGCACTGTATCTGATTTAACTCCACAAAGGAGTCACAAAGAAGTTAGTAAACAATAGTTTCGTCATACCTGGGAAGCTGGAAACCATTTTCTATGAACAAAATTAAGAATAAAGTTCAGTACTTAGATTCTCCTCTCAGCCAGCATTTAAGCATCCAGCAACCACACACAGAAATCACAAGCTTCAATGATGGTCAGGGCCTGAAGGAAGATGCAGTAAAGCATAACAACTTAGGAACTACTGTTCTACAACAGCAGACGTTTAATAGTTAGCTGGTGATTAAACGAGGCTCATGAGTGTCACTTAAATGTCACTTTGATCTACTGCAGTTATTTCACAAAACAATTATTACTGAGGCTTTTTTATTGGCTGTGCAAACATTGGAGGGCATTTCTCTCAAAGCATTATTCAGTTTGCAATATTAAAAATTATTCCAATACCTTTTCCTAGGCTGCTTGCCAGTTGGACGACCAGACAGAGCCATCTGCTAGACTGTAACTGTCAGAGGACATTTCCTTTTCAAAAGCTTAATCCCTTAAATGGTGCCAAGGGCATTACACACACACACACACACAGAGAATCTAAATTCACCTCTGAATAACTGCAACAAAACCTGCCTCTCGAACAAATTTCTCGGCAAAGGAAGGAGGAAGATGACTTCTGTCCAGGGAAGACTGCTTCTACCTATCCAGTCCATGAAGTTTAATTATAACAAGGTCAGGTTGGATGGGGCCTTGGGCAGCTTGATCTAGTGGGAGGTGTTCTTCCCACTGCAGGGGCTTGGAATTAAAAGATCTTTAAGGTCCCTTCCAACCCAAACCATTCCACGATAACACAGGCACAGAAACAGGCAAACCTGAATACTCTGCCACACTGCTGTATCGGACAGCCATAACTGTGCTACACATGCTCTATATAACTGAGTGCACAAATACAGTTATTTCTATATCTCCTCTTCTCTTCCTTAAATTTATTTGGAAGTTGATGGATTTCTGGGGCTGGTCTCTTTCTTCTTCCACTGCTTTGCAACGCTGATGTTTAAAATATGTGCAAAGGCTGCTACACAATTCCTCAAGAGTAGCATTAAGCTGTCCTCTGCACTGTCTTTACCTAGACCGTTTGGGGGTTTACTATTATAACTACTATTACTATTCCCTACTTAGCTCCCTGCATTGTAACTCTCCTTTCAAAAACTTGTCTCACATTTTATATTAGAGTCATTAGAGATCATTTTTAGACAGTGAACATGTAGAAGAACTGCTCCTAAGAAGAGACCTGAAAGAATGAGAGCAACCCCACGTACTTCTCACACAGCTTGTCCTGAGCAGTCATACTGGCCTTTGAATAATAAAACCACAGCCACTCTAAACTTGCTATAGCCACAGTTACCACCTAGGCTTCCAATTTAATGCCTAGGCAAAGCACACAGTTCAACTAAGACCTGGCAGTGCAGAAGCAGTAACACAAGAAGTGTGTGCATCCAGATCCAGTAGAGAGGCCTGGACCTTCGTCAAGAAGTTTAGTGCCACACCAAGCTCACCAGAAACACAGTAGAAGTGCTGCTACACACTGTTCCTAGATATAACAAAGCTAAATTACTTTTAAATTATAGGAAATTAGATAAGAAAGTGAATGGCACGAATACACACAGCTTATTCAACCCAAAGATGAAAAGCCTTACCAGTTGCACTCTACAGGATAAACTGAAGGTCATGAAGAACAGGGCAAGCCAGCAGATTTCACAAAGGCAATCACAAGTTCTTCCCAAAACAATAATACTGGATATTAGTTCCCAGTCCTACATCATACAGGGAAAAAAACCAACTGTACTTCTAAAACTAACCATCATAACCATACTCAAGGTAGGCAGAGAATATGTTCTCAAGTAACTTGAACTGGTTTCTAACGTGACACTGGAGCAGGTGATCCCACGGAAAATTCTGTCACTGACAAAAGCTGGCACTGTAGCAGGAAAATTCTCAATCTGCTGAAAGAAAAATACCTTACTGCTACCGCTCACCGCACAAAAGGGAAGAAGCTGGACCTGGTCTTCTTACCATAAAGCAACCCAAGACCCCCTAACAAGGAGGATTTCCCCACTCACCCCAGGAAGCAGACACCCAGTCTTTGGCGCAGTACTCAGAGGGAAATACTACCTTGAGCAGCCAAGTTTGTACAAGACCTTGGCAAGTCTGTACAAGACCATAAGCATGGGAACACTACACCAGCCATGACCATATTCAGATTTCCCAGGGGAAGGGAAAATGCAGTATCTATTGATTATTAACTAGTTTGACACACAAGAGCAAAACCACACAGAGGAACAACTGCACTTCTAACATAATTTCAGGAAGAGGGTCTCAATATTTTCACTGCTCTAAGCCAATAAAAATATACTGTTCTCCTAACAGAGGGCTCTGGCAGGACAGGAACAAAGTTTCAGCACAGTGCCCTGCCAAAACAGCGCTGCCCACCACAGTGACAGCATAACCTGGGACTATCTAGGGTGTCCAAGATCATCTCATGCCCCTGGAGACCCCACACCACTACTGATGCATAAATATAGGCACCCCCTCCTTGTCACTCCCACTAGGAACACAGCAACCACAAAAATGTTAAAAGTGAGGAAATCTAGCTACAACAATGCAAAAAAACACCAAACTCAGCAGTTATCTGTTCCACTCTCCTGAAATTGGTACACCTATCACTCTTCAAGAGAGGAGCTGGGAACACAACACACTCACAACTCAGCTCCCACTGATCACAGCCTGAGGTATTAGTGCAAATACTGACAAGTTAATGCACTGCTCTAAAAACAGGAACAGTCAAGCCTCAGCAAACAGCTGTGCTGCCCATTCCCTCCATCACCTGGATTTCCACGGGCCATCAGCAACAGGAAGCAGCTGGACCTTCACCACAGCACATGAAATTCAACCTCATCCCTGCCTCTAACCAAAACAGTGTCTGAGAAGGGAAAGCTCTTGTCCCTAAAGCTATACTCTCCAACAACATGGGAAAATCAGCCCTTCCTGATACGATCAGCTTATCCCTTGCAACAAAAAGTCAGATATTTTATGGAGCTGAGACTGCCTGAATTTACCACACTAAAAAGGCTCACTGATGCATCTTCCTTGGAACCTCAGGGCACTTCCCTGAATTAAAATTCTGGAAAGGGGGGGTGCAGACCACAAGAATTAGATAGCCATAATGTAAGAAAAAAGCCTGGGTCTACAATTTGCCTCTGCAAGTAGTCTCCAGCAGCACCATTCCAGGTGCCACTATATTTTCAGTAGTGATAATCCATAAAACTAAGCTCATAGTCAATGGAAAGGATGCTTGCCATCACATCATTAAAGATGGGGAACAAAATACTTGCAGTATCACACTAGAACAGCAAAGAAGCAGCTTACCATCACGAAAAAACTGTCATTCCACTTCCCAAGCCCTCTGGAGACTTCATGGAGGCCCTAGAAGTGGGTTCCTACAGTGTTCAAAACATACTTTGCAGACTCAAAGGCATGACTGCAGATCTAAATTCAGAGTAGGGCCAGCTTGTGAGTACTCTGTTCACCTTATCAATCAGCAAAGTTGTGAAGCCACTGTCAAAGTTCACGATCTATAGAAGCATGTTGACAACATCGCTATCATTTTACTCTACCTTTCCACTATTATTATGATGATGATGCAGAATTTAGTAAGGTCTTGGAAAGCTACACTGATGCCACGTGTCTCACCTTACACAGATCTGGAGACCTGCAAAACAATTCAGAAAACCTAATTATACTAACTCCCAGTTCCTGCTTCTCCCACAGATGCTAACACTTCATTCTTGCTCAGTTTTACAATACTATCAGCTTCTTGACGTTTCACGACACAGGTTGCCTTCAGGTTGCTCTACTAAGAGAATTTCCTCTGTAATAGTTTCCTGCCCCACTTCTCAGTCCAGCAAAAGAAACATTCCAATCAGAGCCCACTGAACCCCTCCAAACAGCCAACTGTTCTGCCATTGCAGAGAACAAGGAAAGTTTACACACATCACATCCATTCTGTTCTCAGTTTCAAGCAGTCTCTTCTCCCACACAACGCTTTTCCAAGGAGATTTTATCATCTGAGCATATATAGACTGTGTTTAGCAAATTACTATCACATTTGCAGTTCTGACTCAGGTGCTGCTCGATCTGATCTAGAAATACAGACAACGTATACACCTTTGAAATGAAAGGAGCTTAAGAGAACACCTTTTCCACTTCCTATCCCTAAGTTCCAAGCACGCAGCTGTTTATGTAGTAAATATGTACTTCACAAGGTAAAATCCAAATGTTTTTACACTTGTTACAAATATACATGCTAACAGAAGTCAACAAAAAGGCATAGTAACTAAACAATTTACTCTTGACACCAGGGTCACACAACTAACACGCCTATTTGTAAGACAGCAAGAAAGGAAGGAAAGGGAGGACAGGGTAAGAAAGAATAGAAAATGCCACCAATCACACTCATTAGGCAGCAGGGTCCCAATTAGTAATTTATCACACAGAGATAATAAGAGATCCATGTGCTGAAAGGAAGCGTGGCTGTACAATGAAGGAGGGTCTGAAACAGAGAGCGCAGCATTGTACAGTATGTACAAAGGGGAGGTAGAATCCAAATTCTGTGTGCCCCCAAGGAATCACACTGAACAAACAAACCCTACTTGAGGCAAGCACATGATCTCACCCCTCTGCTTGCAGGCTTCAGATTAGTCATTAAGTCACTTTACATTCTCAGCATCAATAAACAAAGAAGTAACTCCACGTCAATAGCTAATCCAATTTCCATACAGTAAATTTTATTTAACAAACAAAGAATATCAATAGCTGATCTCAGCTTCCACAGCAGCAGTTGCTAGGAGGCTTCATAAAGAAACCTTTCTCCCCAAAAACACTTCTCAGGTGAGCAGTTAATGGAATCTGTGCCTATATGCTAAGAGAGAAGAAAAAAAATAAAATTAAAATGAGCATTAAATAGAATTAAGTAAATGCTTCCACATAAGGATAGTACCATTTAACACAAGCACAGTAGCTTTTGTTCTGTGCCAGAGGGCCAAGTTCTTCCTGGTGTGATGATTTACAAAGGGCACATTCATCCCAAATACATAAGGGTTTCGCAGTAGTTATCCTTTAAGAATATTGAGTAGTATTACAACATAACCTGGGGTCAATCCTAATCCAAGCGACACAGCATGAAAGGACTGCTCTCTAGTAAAAGACATAGGATGCTAAGATGCTAAGGAGCTTGGAAATCGCTATGGCAACTCCACAGGTTCCTTTCTGCTCACCTTTGAGGACAATACTCTGAAGTAGGCAAGAAAACCCCTTTCCACAGAAGTCACTAATACACATTACACCAAAATCAGAAGAGGTGCAGCCTGTCTGCAGCTCAATTAGAACAAACGTTTGTTCAAGGAAATCCAATGCTAAAATGAAAAAAAATAACCTCCCAACGAGGCTCAGGAGGTGTTACACACTCCAGTAACTCTCATTTGAAAGGTCAGGTGGTTCACGAGCTGTCAGAGGCCCAAGTTATGGTGAGCAAAAACAGCCCAACCGAGTGTGCCTAGTTTGTGAACAAAGTCAGAATTATCCTTTACGGGTTTTGCTTCTGTGAGTACAAAACACTGTCGGCAGTGCTTTCTGTCTCCCTGTTCATCACAATTAATTTAGCCTGGTGCTAATAAATCCTCTTTGCTTACATGGCCCCACTACAATTCCAGCAGTGGCAGCTTAGGCCCAAACTTTTGACTTCACTTTGCTGAAGAGAACAAAGGCTGATTAAATTTAAAGAGGCAGGAAGCCAGTGGCAATACAATACTTGCCTCTGACCACTATGTAGAGTGCTTCTGCTCTGTAATCATCAGTATTCTGTTTGAAAACAGGTTATTTTCACTGTCCAGTCTCCAAGAACTATACAGAAGATCAATAAGCACTGGAAATTAAGGAAAAAAAAGACATAGTTGGACATGGTCTTAATCTCAAGCGTACAAAACACTGTTCATAAGCTCCTTTATATTCCCCGGATTTCCCTGTGTACTTTGTTCATTTCTTTGAAAACTTTCATTTACTTTTATTTACCAGTAGCATATTTTGTAAAAGCCTTTATTATAAAGTTACTTTGTTGCAGAGCTCTTAAATCACTATTCAGAAGCATAGCAAAAACTTACTGAAGCACTTGTACACAAAGATTAGCACGGATTACCAAAACATGAATGAGTTGTTTTCTATCGAAACATTGGCAAGGACAATTGAAGTGTTGGCAGAAAGCCTCGCTGGACTAATGGAGCCTGGAGAACCACATATCCCAAAAGGCAGTAGACCCACACAGCTAGTAACACTCTCGTCTCCTCCAGCTCTCCTCGGAAAGCTGAAGTGTTTTTCTCCCAAATTTCCCCACAGCTCCAGCCTTCTGCCAGCCCCAGTGTTGGTAGCAGGGGCATCGCTACCTCGGGTCAGCAGCTTTGTGAGGGCTGTTGCTCACCCACAGCAGAGACCAAGGCCTTTTAAAACTCAGTTATTTGTAAAAGCGTACACACACAGCTTCTCTGTTAAGATGGCAGTTCCCTTTTTCTTCCCTTAAACCAATTTTTGAGATATTGTATGGGTGACTCTACTGACACCACCATTACTTCTCTCTTTGCAGTGGGTTGTTTAGTAAAAAAGCGTATTCTATCTTGCATACCTTGATATCAGTGTAACTGCTTCCACAGTGGCATAGGTGATATTAGAGGATTTGAGGAGTTTAAAATACTAATACTACTGATAATACTAATACTACTGATGAAAAGGATAATAATACTGATAACACTAATACTACTGATCATGATAATACTGATCGTAATGATAATACTGATCACTATTATCAGTATTATCATTACTATAATACTGATTGTAATGATAATACTGATTACTATCACCAGTATTATCATTACTATAATACTTATCGTAATGAAAATACTGATCACTACTACCAGTATTATCATTATTATAATACTACTATCATATATTATTACTATAATGCTATTATACCATTACTATAACACTATTATTAGTATTATCATTACTATAATTAGAGGATTTGAGGAGTTTAAAATACTAATACTACTGATCACACTAATACTACTGATAATAATGATAATAATACTAATACTACTGATCATGGTAATACTGACCATAACGATAATACTGATAAGAGTGATCAGTATTATCATAACTATAATACTGACCATAACGATAATACTGATAATAGTGACCAGTATTATCACTACTATAAAACTGACCATAACGATAATACTGATGAGTATTATCATAACTATAATACTGACCATAACAATAACACCGATTACTATTATCAGTATTATCATTACAATAATGCTGACCATAATGATAATACTGGTCACTATTATCAGTATTATTATTCTATTATTGATCATGATAAGACTGATCATAATACTACTGTTATTTCAGTGTTGTAAAGTGGTTTCCTAGACTACATTTACTACAAAACAATAATAATAACGCTACATCAGCGTTGGAAAGTGATTTCCTAGACTACATTTACTACGAAATAAATGCTAACATCACACGGGACTTATGGAAAAAAAAAAAAAAAAAAGCCAAACCTACAAATCTCCAAACTTTCCGGCTGCCACGCGAGAGACCCGCATTTTCCCACCCAACAGCCCCGTTCCAGAGGCGCCCCCCGCCCCAGCAGCCGCGCCGCTCGCCCCGCTCGGTCCCCCCAGCCGCGAGCAGCGCTGCCGGCGCCCCCCGCTCGTTCACGGGCTTCGCTCGCCGTTCCGGCGGCGTGAGGAGGGGGGGGGGGGGGCTATAAATGAGACCGTCGCCTCCCCATCCCTTTCCTTCGCTGTCCCGCTCACCTGGGCTCGCCGCCTCCCCCGCCCCGCCGCGGCGCCGCCTGTCGGTACCGCCCGGCTGGGGCTGCGGCCGCCACATCGCGATGCGTGTCCCGTCCCCCCACTTCGGTTCTCACCCACCCACCGGGGCGGAAAGCGGCGGCGGCCACTCCCAGCCGGGGGCGGGGGGTGGCGGGGAGGGCTTCGACGGAGGAGGTTGGGCGGAGAGGCGAGAAGGCAGAGAGCGAGGAGAGAATCGTAGCGTCATTACGGATAAAAAAGACCTCTAAGATCATCCATCCAACCTGCCCCAGCACCACCGTGCCTACCGAGCAGTGTCCCCGAGTTCTGCATCTACCCGCTTTTGTAACACCTCAAGGGATGGAGACTCCATCACTTCCCTGGGCAGCCTGTGCGAACGCTTCACTGCTCTTCCAGTAGAGAATTTTTTTTCTAATATTCAATCTAAACCTCTGGTGGTGTAAGTTGAGGCTATTTCTTCTCATCCTTCAGGGCAAGACAGCCAGTGCAGGGGGCTGGGGCTGTCCACCCAGTCACTTCCTCCAGGTCTGCAGGATACTGGTGTTGAGACAGGAAGGAAGATAAGGCCACTGCGGTCCCCCTCCCCATCTGCATCTGCCTGAAAGGACCAGCAGACCAGAAGGACCACCTCTGCCATCTATACCAAGAGGTATAAATACCCACCCGCGCATCCTGGGGAGCTGCAGTCCCAGCATAGAATCATAGAATCAAAGAACCATGAAGACTGGGAAGGACCTGTAAGATCATCCAGTCCTACTGTCAGCACAACACCAGGCTTAATAAACCATGTCACAAAGTGCCTCGTCTGCACATTTTTTAACACCTCCAGGGAAGCACTTGAACAATTCCCTGGTTGGCCTGATCCAATGCTTGGCCAGTCTTTCCGTAAAGAATTTTTTTCTCATGTCCAATCTAAACCTCCTGTAGCGCAACTTGAGGCCATTTCCTCACATCATGGGGATATGGCTCTACTAAATGTATATAGCAAATACACTACTAGGAAAATATTCATTTTCAAATGTAGCCATACGGAGCCTCGCTTGGTCCCTACAGCCACCATGTGACTGTTTGTGGGCCCCTCTCTGGCACTGTATCGTGGGTCAGTTACTCACTGAATTCAGTAAGGCAGGCGTACAATTAGATACTCTGGTATTCATTGGCTTTCTGTAGCTTAAACGTAGAATCTGGAAACAATCTTTACTCCGTATGTATTCTTATTACTTTTGTACAGCTTCACACCTCTTAATGTGAAATGCAGAGCTTTTTCATTTTGTTGCAAGGTGCTATCATTTATGTATATATGGATGGATTTTGCCTGGGCTAGAGGCAATTTTCTTTATAGCAGCTTTATGTTTTGGATCAAAAGAGTGTTGATAGCACAGGAATGTTTTAGTTACTGCTGAGCAGTGCTTATGCAACCTCAAGGCCTCAAAACCTTTTCTACTTCTCACACTGCCCTGCTAACAAGCAGGCTGGGGCTGCACAATAAGTTGGGAGGGGACACAGCCAGGACAGCTGACCAAAGGATATCTCAGACCATATGAATTGTGTGCATCAGTGAAGGCTGGAGGGAAGAATGAAGAAGGGAGAACATTAGGAATTACTGCATTTGTCTACCCAAGTAACCATTCTGCACGGTGGAGCCCTGCTTTCCTGGGGATGACTGAACACCAGCGTGACGATGGGAAGTAGTGAACTAATTCCTTGGTTTGCTTTACTAATGTGTGCAGCTTTTGCTTTACCTATTAAACTGTCTTTAGCTCAACTCATGAGTTTTTTCACTTTTACTTTTTTGATTCTCCCCCTCATCCCACCGAGGGAGGGTGAGCAAGCAGCTGTGTGGGGCTTAGCTGCCTATCAGAGTTAACATGCAACAATATAGAGCAAATTATTTCAAGTCCTTTGTCTAAGATCAGTGTACCTTTCCTGAGGCTGACGCCTTGAGCTTACGTATCATTGCAAAGTCATGAATTTCTGCTGAAATCCCTTCCTCTGTTTTGTGTTGTAGATAATTTTAGTCCCACATCATTTCCCTTATATCTTCTCCACCCTAGCATCACCTTTAGCTATATCTAGTATTTCTCTACTCAGTTTTATTTCTAGTGATACCCTTAACTGCGAGCTTTGTATAAGTTTATGACTACCCACTGACTACAGCTTTGTATCAACTTTGCTAACATAGTACCTGCTTCAAAGGTGGATGATCATATACACTATATTAGCAATGCACATGGAATCAACTTTTTTTTCCTCTTCAGGGAGGCTTTTGCCTTCTCAGATACAACAAATGCTATTGTAAGTTAAAAATACCATCCTGCGCACAGGGAAGTTTTCACAACATTCAGAAAAGCTGCTAAAAAAAAAGCCCAGGTTTATCTAAAAGCTGACAGCTCACTTATGTTCCTAGTTTTCAGTCCATTTATTATGCTAAGGAATTTTTGACCTGGTGTTCCAGACTGTGCCCTTCCTGACTTGTGAGAGAAGGCAGCAAGCAGCTGCGCCTCACGTGCCAAAAATAGCCACACATCCTTCTTCTTCCTTCAGCCCTGCTTATAGTGTGTTTTATTCAGATGATGTCAGTGCTAACTCCCATCAGTCAGGGAGAAATTTGTTATCGAAGAGCAGCTTTACTGGCTGAGACAAAGAGCCCAAAGGGCACAGTCTTGCCTGCAGCTCAAACTCAGGGCAGTTGCCTCAGCAAGAGTAGGAACAAAGCAGCAAATGCGATACTTCCACTTTGGGCTCTCCCACCCTCTGCCCAATGTCAGCTCAGGGATTTTCTCAGCTGAGTGTGGTTTGTCAAGTCAGTAATCTGCAGTGGCTGTCACACACTCCAAGTGATCCCAGCCTCCCCTTGAGCCTGCTTCAGCTTTTGACGCACACAGCATCCACCAGTGAAAGGTTGCCCAGATCTCCACCCACTGCGTGAGGCAACAGCCCCTGCTGCTTGCTCTGAGCCTGCCTATGGCTGCCCATCTTTGAAAGCTGCCAGATTTTTGTGCTTGAAGAAACATAGATTTTTCCCAATGTGTCTCTGATGATTTCCATATGTTTTATCGCATCATGTGCTCCCTTTTCCAAACCACATGGTGCTAAGCTACTTGGGCTGGCCTTATGCAGAAGCTGCTCCAAAACTCTGATTATCTCTGTTACTCCTCTCTAAATCTTCTCTACTTCTGCTTTTTGAGATGAGAGGGCTAAATAAGGGTGCAGGTTACCCATGGATTTCTGCAGTGTTGGCATATTCATGTTTCCTGTTGTGTTCTGTGTTCTTCTACCAACAGTCTGTAGCATTTGACTTGGGTTTTCCTGGCTGCTGCCACACACTTTGCTGATATTTTCTGATACGTAACTAATCCCACTGTTCCCTTCTCAGTGGCAGTGATCATCTCAGAGCTGTTCATCTTATATGAGAAGCTAGGATTGTTCTTACCAGTAGGTGCTGATCTAGTTTATACACAGTGAATTTCATCTGTTGTTTGATTGTCCAGTCATTCAGCCTCGTAAGGTCCTTCTACAGCTCTTTGCAGCCAGCCCTTGTTCCTGCTAGCTCAAACAACTTGGTGTCGCCAGCAGACTGGCTTCAGGTGCTTGTATGTTGAACAGCAGAGGTTCTAGAGACGTTATTCAGTCCAAAACTACCAAAAGATAACTCTTCTAGAAGCTAATATTCAAAAGAACCATGGCATAATCTGTACGCAGAAAGAAACCCTCTTTATGGGTTGTTTGCATCTGCTTTGAATCTACTCAGAGTTGAAGTGTATCACAAACTTCTGCCTAAAATGATTTTGCCTTACCTCATGGGGACTCATATCAATGCGCAAACTTAACAAAAAAGGTCCTACTACAGTAGAGCACACCGCAAATGTTAACTGGATAGGTAATCAGCAGTATGTGGGGGAAAAAAAATATAAAAATATGTAAATAGGTAAGCATAAATATAGAACATGGCAACCTCTTCCTTTATCAAGAGAGGATCTGCTTTCTGACAATCACCCTTGTTCAGTCATCAGACTGTTAGAAAGGGGTTGGAGGCAGATAGTCTCTACAGAGAACTTTAAGCATGCCTGCAGAAAAAGGTGCAGGAAGCAGATAGGCTGCTGAAACAAATACTAGTAAGTGTGAATAGTATTTCACACTTGTGTTTTAATGCTGCTTGAATTGTGCCCATCATGAAAGGTCTGGGTGAGATATCCAGAGCTTACAAAGAAATCTAGCCACCTGCAGTTTGCCCTAATAAACTCTTGGTCAGTATTCAGGTGTTTGAAGTGAGATGGATGGTGTAAGAAGTTACGCAGAAAGACATACATTACAGCAGATACTGTATGGCTATGTTCTATATTAGATTAGACAGAAGGGAGCTGCAGTGTTTTGTTGTTTCTTCATTTCAAATTTTCATTATGATGGCATATAAAGCTGCCAAAAAATTGGTCCTGCCTACTCCCTCCACTACTTCTTCTCTAGTTGTGTCTTCCTTCCCTGCCCCCATGCTACTGCCTGCTTTGTGCTGGCAAGAGCATTTCTCTGGCTCTACAGTAAACTGGGAACAGGTGTGGATTTAAACCTTTTTTTTTTTTCCCTCACCAAAAGCCTTTCTCCAGTTGCAAGTGACTGCAAAATTACAGCATTACATGCTGCATCAGATATTCCACCAAATTTGAACAATCCCTCCTGTGTACTGAAGGCAGTGCTGCTGCCTTTTTCCTTCTGGAACAACTTCCTGAGCCCTCATGCCAGCTCAAAATTGCCCCTTCTATTTCCACTCCTTATCTCGGTCTCACTGCTTCTCATTGTCTACACAAGGCTGGTTTTTCGTATGGTGCCTTTGCTTCCAGTTGACATCAGTGTATGAGAGCTCTCTCCTGCACCTGCTGCCATCAGGAACAGATTTATTGTAGCTCTATCCCTTAGAAACTCTGAACCCTCATAGCTCAGCTGCAAACTCTGCTTTTCTTCTTCTTGCATTCATCTTTGTTTTTCACTCTCTACCCTATCAGTGCTAAACCAGAGATCTTTTCCACTTTAGTAGTAAATAACATATTCACCAAAACACTATGCTGAAGGGAAGCCAACTCTGCTTGCAAATTTGAGTTGAATTCAGGAAAAAAAGGTCTTGCCCAGTATAAAAATGAGGGAAGCCCAGACATGTTAGGCTGACTTATTTTGATCTCCATCACACCCAGGACCCACAAACCACACGCTCATGTCCAGCCCCAACTAGGGACGCGGTTCTTTTATCCGTGTGGTGATACAGAGGCCAACAAGGTCACTCTCAGGGCGAAAATCTAAAGCAATATTTATTCTGGCTCTGACAAACAAGCAGACCAAAATACTTGGGTGCACAGCCAAGAAATGGGAGTGCGACTTCCCAAAGTTACAGGAACAAATCCCAACCTGTTCAGATCACAGTCTGATCCCAGAATGCAGCAAGGTCACTCGGATCCGGCCCAACACGCACACTGTAAGGTAATCAGAGAGAGACAAAGAGAGAGAGAGAGAAGACAAGGGAGAAGGAAATATTTACCACATCGATGGGCAGCAGCAGTTCCTCGGGAACATGTGGTCACAGCAGCAGCTTCTTCCAGGACACGTGGTCCAGGCTGGTCCGATCAAAGTGATGAGTGAGAGCAAGCAAGCGTGGGAGTGAGAGCCCCCCGCATGGTTCCGGGAGAGCTCTGCTGCTGCACCACCTCCTCTGTTCATTGCTAGTACCACAAAACAAACACGCAAATGGCCAACGTTCAGGCAAAATGTTTAAGGCAATGAAAGAAGCAAAGTCAGGCTTTACAATCTCCCAGATCAAGACATCATGGTCTTTTTAAGCTAGGCTCACATATGGCGCTGCAGCATCTATCACAGAGCAGAAGAGTAAATAGCCATTGTGCTCACGTCCTCATGTTCTAATAAGGATTTTCTCAAGTTTGCCTTTCATCATCTTTCCTTCACTTTTAAAACTATTTACATGGCACCTTTTAAATCATGGCTACAACGTGGCCTGGGGAAGCTGCAATAAGGTGGAAGGCAAGGAAGACGTGGCTAGGGCAGAGAAGGAGCATGCCTGGCACAGACCAGAGTGAGATGGAGGTTGTGCCCACTGTGAGGTAGGGCATCCAGCCAAGCTGCCACTTCTCAATGGAAGACTCAGGACAAGGGATGACCATCACCATGGCTGGCTGGGAGGCGGCAGCTCAGCTCCGTGGTGTGCCATGGCCACAGGCTCCAACTCCTCACATTGCTGTACTCTGTACAAGTGAGAAACTGCCCAGAAACCTTTCCATTGCCTGGTCCTGCTGGGGGAACAACCTCTGAACTTCTTTTTCACCTGTGCACCCTCATGGTTCTGCTCACCACCTTCTTTCCCTTCAGTAACATCCCTTGCAAGGAAAACTAACCCTTCTTAATTTTCACCTTAAACGTCCAAACCAAGAAGAACTCATTTCACTTTCGGTGGTGACGTTCATCTCCAAAGGATTGTTTCCCATCAAATAACAGTAAAAGTAAGGCTATTTTGAGTTAATCTGCAAAAAACTTTTAAGTATGTCTGGTTTTAGCTCTTAGACAGAACTGAAGCAATTCTTTTTTTTACACAGCTTTAGTCAGTGCTTAGCTTACATATACAATCATGTCCTATGCAAATGAGAGGTCCTAAATTTGATTGTGCTTTAGTCAACTTTTTGGCTACTTACAATATCTCTGGAATGTGCTTTGTGATGCGAGTTGCACAGAAGTGATCTTCATAATTGGTAAATAAAATAAATCAGAATGCTTAATGTAAAAGGGAGAAGTCCCAGTTATTAAACTTCTGAACTCCTAGAGACTTCAGCTAAGCCAAGACTTCATTAAAAAAAAATCAAGCAACCTTTTAAAATAAAGTCATGCAAATCTAACAGCAACTGATGGGACTTCGCTGTGATTGTCACTACATGTGAATACATTTCATTTTCCAGAAACATGCTTTTTGTTTCTGAAACAGCTGTAACAGAGCAGCTAGCTGACTGTACTGGCATCATTTTCTGATGCTGTTACAAAGACAGTAACTCAGCTGGTGTCAGGATAGACTTCAAAACTAGAATCAAGTTCATAGCTCATTACCACTCATTTCAAAATATTTATGGGATTAAGAATCATGTATTATAGATAACTCAAAAATGTTTGAAGCCCTAATGCAGTGGATATAAAAAAAATCAAAAGTGTTGAGCCTTTGGATGTTTATTTTGACTAAGTGCTTTCCTATAAACTGAAGTGAGTCTAAGAAAAGTATTAGTTTCCCTAGGAACACCTGATCAGTAGCAAACAATCTAAGGATTCATATTGCTGTTCTTCAGGCCTTAAAGATAGATTTTAGGGAACTTTACTCTTAGTAGCGTAGACCAGACATAATTCTAAGTCAATTGATCAACTAAGAACTGGGGGAAATTAAAGGAGGAGCACTGGTGGTTTAAAAAAGCAGAATAATATTTTTTTTTCAGCAACTAACCTTTTTACCATACTAAAGCCCTCAAATTCCCGATTCCCTCAAAGTTATTTGTCTCACACGCTTCTGTATCTACTGCTTGTCAGAAACTGGGATTTAAACGTTACAATACAGCCACTAAATAAAAAAGAGTCCTGCATTTATCTTTTTACATCTGAATATAGAATTATTTTCTATTGTACTATGATTACGGGGATTTTTTCACAGCATGTGTGTATTTGGATTTGAACTTCTTATTTGGTTGTAGCATTAGTTTTAATAAACCTTATCCCTTTAACATGTCATTGTACCCATAAGGTGATCTTTGTATTCATCCATTGTATATATATCTGTTGCCTTGTGTGGACTGAGAGGATCACATAGAGGGCCACACCTGGGGTCTGTGAAGTTGCAGTGACTCTGGCACAGAGTCCCTTACGAACAGTCACACCATGGAGCTGGAGCAGTAACCTGGCCCATTCTGCAGCAGTGGGACACAGCTGCTCTTGCTGGCTTTCCCACACTCCTGCCAGTCCCCAGCTAAGTGCATCAGTGCTATCAAATTACCTCCTGGTGTTGCAATGCAGGGGTAGATGTTGGCTGAGGAATGATCCTGTGACTTGCTCACAGCTGCTGTGACTGAGGGAGCAGTGGGTGCTGAGAAGGCGAGTGCTCTGGGTTGCACAGGGCCCCTCAGAGCTGCTCATATACCCAGCCACGAAGAGCGTTTGGATGTGTTAGCTTTGGCACAAGCTCCTGCCATGTTTGTTTTTCTTATTTTCATGCCAATATGCCTTATGTGTTTAAGATTGTTTAAATGATGTATTAAGCACAAATATGAGATATTAGAAGTGCAGATGCTTTGTCTCAGCTCAGCTCTACCCAAGCTTGATGAGGCAGCTAAGTGCGAGCAGTTGTGGTCCAAATCTCCCCCCATAGGGAAAGTGGAAATGGAAATGAGAGACAGGGAAACGTGGGTTGGAAACTAAAATTAAAACAGCTTTAATGAAACAATAATAAGAATAATGAAAATACTGTGAATTAAAACATAATAAAATATATACAAATTTATGAAATTGAACTCTACCATGACTATACATCACCACAGATGCTGCAGAGTGGGCCTGGGGAAAGTTTCTGGTCTGGACTCAGTGGCAGATGGGAGCTGGACTCAGGAACTGGGTTCAGGAATACACAGGTCCGGGATCAGGGGCAAAAGGACAGATGGGAGCTTTTACTGGACACCAATCATCAAAGCAGAGAGCTTGATTCTCGTGATCACTCAGTTTATACTGAGTATGATATGCGTGGGATGGAATACTCTGTTGGTTAGTTTTGGATCACCTGCCCTCTCTGCTCCTCCCTGCAGGTGAGACCCTTTTTCATCCCTTTGATTTATGGCATTCCGACATCTTCAGAGTAGCTTTGGCTTCCATCGAAACAAATATAAGCAAATATAACAATTTTCGGCCTACAGATGCCCTGTAACTTTGATGAAAATCATAAATTTTAAGCATTATCACTTATAGAGACAGGCACATGTCTGAAAACATGTAGTTAGCTTCCAGAAGATGAAGTTACTTAGATGAGGATTAACTGAAATGTTGAAAAATCAATTCTGCTAGAGCTCAAACTAGAACATACACAAACCAACTCAAGATGCGTTTTCTCTGCCAGACATGGAACTGCATGCCAGAAATGCAAGAGATACTAGAGCAGGATCGCAGTCTGGGGATTGAAAGCCCAGTGCGTTGGATTTCCAGCTGGAGAATGGGGTCTGGGTTCAAATCCAACTTGATCCATGAATGTCTGTGCTAAGACTGCCATTGGAGTTTACATCATGAACTGCTATAATTGCAGAGATATTTTGCCGCTCTGTTAAAACAACTCTTCTGTTACCTGTAGAGCTTGCAGAGCAGCTGGGGGAACCTGCTGACATGGGAAGACTGAAGCACTTAGCACAGGGAGTGTACACCTGCCTGGCTCTGAGCTTGTGGCTATCCAGCAGACTCTCAGAGGCAGGATTGGGCAGGATTGTCTCATCTTTCCCTCTGCCCAAAGGAAACACATCTAGCATCCAACATGCTGTAAGTGACTGTGTTTAGGCAATTGAATCCCACCCTGGGATTTTACCCCAGTGTAAGTATTTATACCCTAGGTGGTGAAGGCTGGTATCTACTTGCTTTGAATAAACTAAGTAAAGTGAACTCTTTGGTGATGAAAGGCCTTCTTTTCCAGTTCTTGAATTATATCTGGGACTCTTTGATGTTCCAGCAAAAAATTCTTCAATGGTCTTTTTCAGTGGGAACACTTCAGCGGGATATGTATTCCAACAATGGTTTCATGTAGGGCTTTTGATCCCAACCCACTTCTCATCAACTGTGTACCCAACGACAGTCAACACTTTTTCTCCCATCAGACTGGGAGCTCCTACTGAGTTGCTGCTGTGTTCTGACTTCTCCAAAGTATTTCTGAGTCACTGCTTACCCTCTGAAGCTCACCTACTGGAAGTACAGCCTGCATTCCTGCTTTTTAGATATCTAATGTGGCTAGATATCTTCAAACTCTACTAAGACATCACTTGCCTGGGTGGGCTCTCCCCTGAGAAATTCTGGCTACTCTAGATGACTCTTCTTTTCATCATTATTTGCCATCTGACCAGTGTTCTTAGCAGAAATGTTACATTTACCCTCGGATCTTGATAAAAACATTGAGCAGCAGTAAGCCTTGCACTGCTCCATGCAGAGTTCACTACAGTCACTCCAATTCCTTAACAGCTGTCCTTGGACAACTGTACCTTTTCAGACCACCAGGTCTCATATCACTGAATATTAGATGTGTTTTCTTTTTTAAAAAAATCAAGCGGTTGTCTGATTCTTGTTCAAATAACTGACAGGAAACTCTTTGGTCAAGACCTGTGTCTGCAGGGGAGGAGGGGCACAGTACAGGCAATTCAGGCCAACTAATTTCTTAATATTTATTATGTCCTCCCAAGTTACCAAAGGACTGGAAAGCACCTGAGATATCTTTTAAAACCCAGATGCCATCCTCCTGCTTTCTCATTCTCTGTCATCACCGGCAGATGGAACAGCTACATTGAGTAGTGACCTTGGCACATCACTAAGCTTTATCTCTGCCTAAGATTTCTAAACCAGACCCTTATAAACATTCACTTCACATCCTCAGTACTGTAGTGCTTGCCTGAGAATGTGTGGATGAGCAACGCAGCAGGCATCCAGGCATTTCTGAGGCAACAGGAAAAAACATACTCTCTTCTGTGACCTTCACATGCCTTGCTTGTTCACGGGTCTTTTTCTGACTCTGCTAAGCCAGGAGCCGGTCTTGCTAGTGATACTGTTGCTTCTGCCTGATTAGAATTGTAAAGGAAATATTTCTCTGGCTGGTGATACAAACCACATATAACAATTCTGGGAAACTTGGTTGTCAAAAATAGATTTTTTTAAGAAATAAACTACATGAATTAAAAATCCTCCTCGTTTTATTCTCCAATTCAGGAAATACCATGAGACGACAAAGATTTTCATTTGTTAATGTCTGAAAAGAGGAAAGCTGGTTCCATTTCAGACACCATCAGATAATATCTTTGCCAGAGGATGTTATTACAGTTTTAGGCTAAATGTATAATACAAATAACCGGTCTTTTGCTGTCCAAAAATTGTCTACTGGCTGGAAGCAATTATTGTGAGATAATACATGGAAGTTTGCCAGCTGGGCTTGTTAGGTTTTCTAACTCTACATTTATAATTTACATTAGTGCACAGTGCTATCTCCTAGCACAGCTAAATGTCTTTTTATGAATCTGCTTTACATATTGGTGGTAAAATTATAGGGCTCAAGTAAACCACGCAGTGAACTAATCTAAACCAAATCCTAAGAAGAGGTTCATTCCCATTCAGGAAATGACATTAAATGGACCACATTCAATGTGAGTGAATTATTATTCCAATTATTTGGCCAGCTCTACAATTTGCCAGTGGTTCTATGCCAGGATTTTACTTGACAGGCTAGTAAAAATTTGATTATCAAAGCTGCACGCAGAATGGTAGTCAAGGGGCAGAGAGGGAGCTGCAGCAGCCACCTCGGTCAGACACAAGACCAAGGATTGCACTTTTCCCTTACATCATATCCTGTGGTCAGTCATAAAATTAGACAAAAATACTCCCAGGAGCTATCTGGGTCAAAGAACCTGTGGACACAGACCTAGTTTTCCCTCCACCAGTGACCTGCAGAGAAGAAATTAGCGTGGAGAAGAGAGTCCCACTGAGCATGCCCCAGAGACAGGGGACCTTCCCAGGGACAGCAGTTATCCCTCCTGTGCCCACAAGTGTTTAAAAGGAGAGGGAAGGCAGAGATGCGCGAGGAGGGGGAACAGGTATGCAACTTTGATAGATTTTTGCATTACTGAACCAGCAGGCAATAAAGCTGCAATCCATGCTGGGTGCAAAGTCCTAGGAAAGCCACTGACAAAATCTTGCAAGCAGATTGTAGCACCAGATTTCTAGACGGAAAAGAGACCTTTACCATATAACAGCTTGTCAGCAACCTCAGTGTACAACAGAGCATGCCTAAGGAGAAACTCTGGGAGGGTTGATTTAATGTCACCTGTATTTTCTTGGCAGGATTACAGAGAACTGGAAAAATCTCTTTGAGAATAAATATCTGGATGGAGATAAGGTTGCATTTGCAGTTCATAGGTCCTGTGTGATTTACTATTGAAAAGGCTAAATATGGCTCCATTCAAAATGTTAAAGTTAGCCCCTGGGAGATATTCTCCCAACAAAACAAAAGCTGTGGAAATCATACAGATGCCTGCTTTAAAATGGTCGAGCGAGAATGAAAGTTTTGCTTCCCTTTTCACTTTTATTTCCTTATTCCTCAAATGATACTTATTTTTAGAGCAAAAAAGGAACAGGAGCAAAAATGTTCACTTGGCTTATCGAAGTCAGACCAAATGCCTTGTCTGTAGTGTAGATATGGGACTTCAAGGTGGGGGAAAGCTGTTGCAAGGCTCTGTCAGCAAGTCTGCTGCTGTGCTGCAGGTGCAACTTGTGTTGACCATTAGGATGCGGGAAGAAGTCTAGCACCTGGGAGGGCAACGTTGGTTAAAGGGAAGATGCTCTGATTTGTGCTCCTCATCCATCTGACGTGCCAAAACTGCAAAAGCAGGATTTGTACTAAATAACTTTTGGCTCCCAATTCATCTGTCTTACAGACAAATAATAGTAGGAGATCAGTCTTCACAAGGTCTTTCAAAACCCTTAAAAACTGAGGCTTCTCAGCTGAGAGCCCGAAGCTGGGTGGGGGGCTATACAAATGGCCATGCAAACATGGCTGCTGTCATTCATCCCTTGGGAAAATGATCGGAAAGGGGAAAAGTGGTGCATGTGGTTTGGCAGAAAGCAAGAAGGAAAAGCAAGAGGAATAGGGGAGCTAAAAGAGGGAAGAGAGAAGAAATGGAAAGAAATTAAAATGAGTGTTAAGAGGGAAAGTAACCTCCAAAGGAAAAGAACAGAAACTAATAAGGAAAAAGTGTCTGAGAGAAGCAATCAAGTAGAGGAAAGTCAAAACTAGACAAGCAAGAACCCTTAACATTAAGTGGAGAATTCCTTGTCCGCAAACACTTACAAAGGAGCAGCTGCTACCTGTGTCCCAGTAGTCACTGCCTCACCCACCCTTAGGGGCCAGAAGGAACCCTGCATAAAGGGCACCACAGCTTGCTCCTTCTGCTGTTTGTGTTAACAGCAGAAACTTACCACCTGGAAGGCAGTAGCCAGAGAATAAAATAATCTTTTGATCCTGACAAGCATACAACACTGTTTAGTGGACACAGGCAGGTGTTGAGGTGTGTGGTACCAGCACGAGGAATCTTCTGTTGCTCTGTTTTCATTCTCTTTTAGACATGGAAAAAGTTGGCAAATTATTCAGGGCTTTTTCCTTCCTCTGCCACCAAAATTATCACAGCATGACCAAGGCAAGATAAGCACAGAGAAGCCTCCAAACATTTTCTGTGGGTGGTGGGAATCTCTGGAAACATTTCTAGTTTAATTGTTAAATGTCTTCTGTGACTACTGCACACTTGGAAAGTTGCACAAATGTGCATGTTATACAAATACAGTGATTAAAAATAATTACACAAATGTGTACATGACACACTCTGTAAAAAGTTACACAAATGCGCCTGTTATGCACATTTTAAAAATATACACATGATTAAAAATCATAGAATCACCAGCTTGGAAAAGACATCTTGGATCATTGAGTCCAACCATTCCTATCTGCCACTAAACCATGTCCCTGAGCACCTTGTCTACCTGTCTTTTAAATACCTCCAGGGATGGTGATTCAACCACCTCCCTGGGCAGCCTCTGCCAGTGCCTGATGACTCTTTCTGTGAAAAATATCTTTCTGATATCCAGTCTGAACCTCCCCTAGAGCAGCTCGAGGCCATTCCTCCTTGTCCTGTCCCCTGTCACTTGGCAGAAGAGGTCAGCACCCTCCTCTCTACAATAGAGAGCAATAAGGTCTCCCCTCAGCCTCCTCTTCTCCAGGCTAAACAACCCCAGCTCTCTCAGCCACTCCTCATACGACTTGTTCTCCAGCCCCTTCCCAGCTTCGTTGCTCTTCTCTGGACACGCTCCAGAGCCTCAACATCCTTCTTGTAGCGAGGGGCCCAGAACTGAACACAGTAAAATGCACATGATTAAAAACAACTTACTAGTTCATAACAGTAAATATACTGCTGACTGGCAAAGTTAAACATGATTAACAGAAAAGAATGTGTGAGACATTATTAAAGTAATTACACTAGCTAGAGTTCATTATATTTAATAGAGTTTAACAAATCTGCACACACATGCTCACACAGAGAAGGTAACAAATTAGAAATGAAACTAATAGATCCAAGCCACAGCTTAAGACCATTGTTAAAAGGACTGCACTTGCAGCTGGATTACAAAGGACTAAAAGACAGTAAGATGCATTTTCTCTTTGAGAAACCTTCCTGATCACTGTTTAATACTGTGAGAAAGTGCTGCATGAATGGTAAGCCAGCACATCTGGGATGTGAGCATCCAGGCTGCGGTTGTACAGCGCTGCAGTACAACGTGTGACAGAGCTAAAACAAGAGGCTGAGAGGGAGAGAAAGGAAATTCACACAATTGCCTATTTCCCCACAGCGCATTAAGTGACTGAGTGATCACAGGCTACAGCTGGATTGCAGGAGTGAGTCATGGAGTTCAAAACAAGTGTATCCACTAATTGTTTCATGGAAGACACTTGGGGAAGTCTGAAGAAGGATTTTGTAGGATATTCTTTTACTCATTGTGAGCTTTGTAGTCTTTTGTAGCAAAGCCGGCTGTTCTGATCTGTTTATTTTACGAGGCATAGCCCAGGGGGTGCTGTTTTCCAGGGCAAAGCATCTCTCTTGGGCAGCGTTTTCTGCTCTGAGCCTGGAATAGCTTTGAAGCTGTCCAGAAGGAGATCTCAGGCACCACCTGATGGCAAACGGGAGGAGAGAATAAACAGCTTCATTCCCAGTCTAGCTGTCCCAACTATCTGTGACCCCAGGCCGCTGGACTCCACAGTCTGTGGATAAGAAGTCTCAACGATCAGCCCCGGAGCCTTTCTCAGAGGCTGTAGAGCTGGGTACGAGATGAGAAAGACCTCTTCTGGTGGAGGTTTAGTTTATTGGAGCTGGGTGTTACATCCTGGGTGATGAATGGGAATGAATGGGGGTCTGAGATGCATGTGGCTCCAGAGCCCTGCTTTGCCACAGTGTTCCTGTACCCTTACCTTAATTGTGTAGTGGAGCATCAGCTCCTTCCCCCTTGCACAAAGACTAGGTGTCCGTGGTTGTGTGATGCTGGTACTCAAATGACTAAGGACATGCTGCAGGTTAGAAGGGGGTATGAAAGGGCATTCACCCACCAGCATCTGTCTCTGACAAGGAGGGGCAGTGAAGATGGGAATGGCTTCCACTGTGCTTACTGCCAAAGTGTTACAAGCAGACTGCAAGTTTATGGTTGTGGGACTTGCTGACCACCACACTCAGGAAGCTGCTACATTTGGGTCTCATGCAACTCACTTGCATTATTGTGTTGATTTCCTTCATCTCTTTGGTGATTTTGGACATAGAATGAGTTTGTTACTCCTTCTGGGTAACGCAGCTCCTCCTCTGATTTGCCTAATTTAAGTCACAGAATCACAGAATCACCAGGTTGGAAAGGACCCACTGGATCATCGAGTCCAACCATTCCTAACACTCCCTAAACCATGTCCCTAAGCACTTCATCCACCCCTTCCTTAAACACCTCCAGGGAAGGTGACTCGACCACCTCCCTGGGCAGCCTGTTCCAGTGCCCAATGACTCTTTCTGTGAAGAATTTTTTCCTGATATCCAGCCTGAACCTCCCCTGGCAGAGCTTCAGGCCATTCCCTCTTGTCCTGTCCTCTGTCACTTGGGAGAAGAGGCCAGCTCCCTCCTCTCCATAACCTCCTTTTAGGTAGTTGTAGAGAGTAATAAGGTCTCCCCTCAGCCTCCTCCAGGCTAAACAACCCCAGTCTTGCCCTTCTCCCTCAGCTTCACCTCTACATGTGCTCCAGGTTATCGGAATTTAGTTTCCCAGACCTATGAATGCAGAAAGCAGTGAAGGATCCAACATGAACTAGTAATATAGAAGGCTTTTCGCTAAAAGTTCATCTTAGTGCAGACTGGGTTACCATGTACTCATTTCTCTAGGTAATTCAGAATCTTGGTCTCCAATTGTTGTCTTGATGACAGCCCTGAGCTGCCATCTTCAAAATTTTTTCTTCATTTTTTTCAGCATTTTTCTTCAAAATAGCTGAAATTTTATAAAAAAATCAAAGCAAACTTTTTTTCCGTTGCCAAAAGTGTGGAAAATTTAGCAGGCCAGGAAGGTGAACAAAAATTAAACAATCTTGCCCCCAAAATGATAATTTTCCATATTTTACATTTGCATTTAATCAAAAAAAATTTGACGTAAAGTACTTGCTAAATTATTAACAGAAAAGCAAGAGTTAGCAGAGAGATCTACAAGGATTCCATAAAAGCCCAAGTTAGGGGAAAAATGTCACATTTGAGGACTACTTATTAGAATAGTAACTTACGGGTTTGTATTTAAAACAGCTTGGCCTCAGCTGCCTCAAAACCCTCATTGCATTACTGCCAAGTCATTTGCTTACAAAGCTCCAGGCCCTGTCTACACACATGCCTGCCGTCAGTTTAACTAAAATCACTATTTAATCCATTTAGAGCAATCAGCACAACGCTTTTTTTGGGTAACCAAATTAGCCTAAATCAATACAGGCCTATTACAAACAGACATGAACATTTTAAGGACATCAACATCAAACCCTGTGTTAGCTCACATGGTGCGAGTTTTGTGCGAGGCAAGCGCTCAGGCCAAGCCTCATGGACACTGTGATAGTCCTGTTTATAGAATCATAGAATCACCAGGTTGGAAAGGACCCACTGGGTCATCGAGTTCAACCATTCCTAACACTCCCTAAACCATGTCCCGCAGCACCTCATCCACCCGTCCCTTAAACACTTCCAGGGAAGGCGACTCAACCACCTCCCTGGGCAGCCTGTTCCAGTGCCCAATGATCCTTTCCGTGAAAAATGTTTTCCTGATGTCCAGCCTGAACCTCCCCTGGCAGAGCTTCAGGCCATTCCCCCTTGTCCTGTCCTCTGTCACTTGGGAGAGGAGGCCAGCACCCTCCTCTCCACAGCCTCCTTTCAGGTAGTTGTAGAGAGCAATGAGGTCTCCCCTCAGCCTCCTCCAGGCTAAACAACCCCAGCTCTCTCAGCCGCTCCTCATAAGACTTGTTCTCCAGCCCCCTCACCAGCTTCGTTGCTCTTCTCTGGACACGCTCCAGAGCCTCAACATCCTTCTTATGGTGAGGGGCCCAGAACTGAACACAGTACTCAAACTGCAGTCTCACCAGTGCCGAGTACAGAGGGAGAATCACCTCCCTGGACCTGCTGGTCACACCGTTTCCGATACGAGCCCAGATGCCATTGGCCTTCTTGGCCACCTGGGCACACTGCTGGCTCATGTTCAGTCGGCTGTCAACCATTACCCCCAGGTCCTTCTCCTCTAGGCAGCTTTCTAGCCAGACTTCTCCTAGTCTGTAGCACTGCATGTTATGCCACAGAGATGTGCCTGAAGCACATCCAGCAGTAGCTTTGTGATGAGGGGCCCAAGTGGTCTCTCCTGTGCATTGCTACATGCATAGTCTGGGTCCCCGTCACTTCTTTGGGCCATTCCCTGCTGTGTTTAGGAGCTGTGGCCACCCTCTCCCTGTCCTCTTCCGAGCCCTGAGCTCTGCATGACAAACCCTACCAGTTTGCTGAGGGAGCTTGAGGTGAAAGGCATAAGACATACCTGGCTCTGCTAGAAAGCGCTTGGATCTGATAACCTGGGAAACTTTGTTTAAACTCTCTTCTCTTGTGCTGAAACACATGAGAGTGCAAGTATGGCTACAGCGTTTTATGCCAGCATCCTCCCTGCGTCTGTGGCTGCCTCTGTACAAACCAGCCTCTCAGGGGACCTCCTACATCCCCCCCCTGGGAAAGAGGAGGAAAATGCCAGCAGCAGCAGCTGACCCAGAACGCAGGCTGTTTTCCCCCCGAGGTGTGCAGGGTTCTGCTTGCGGTTGCTGTGCTCAGGCCCTGAAGGGGCTGCCCAGCTTTAGAGTTCTTGCCCACAGTGGGACAGAGGGGCAAAGCTGCCAGGAGGGTGACCCTCTCGCCAAAAGCAGCAATCACCTGAAAGGAGCCTGGCCTAAAAAGGCACAGGGTTTACCGCAGCTCAGTGTGGTTTGTCAAGTCAGTGACCTGCACCGACGCTCATGCTCTCCAAGTGCTTCCCAGCCTCCCCTTGAGCCTGCTTCAGCTTTTGGTGCACACAGCATCCATGGGTGAAGGGTTCCCCAGGTCTCCATCCAGTGTGCAAGGCATCTACTCCTGGTGCTTGCTCTGAGCCTGCCTATGGCCAGCTGCAGTTAATGGTGTGTAATCCTTCTCTCGGCAGAGACAGAGTGAACCATTGCTCCATACCCACCTTCTTTGTGGCACATGTAATTCTGCAGACCTCTTTTACACCTTTCCTAACATAATTCTTTTTCAGGCTGAAGGATTCCAGCCCACTGGATTTCCATAGCTTCCTTTCATAAACTATTCCCTAACTTGGGTCAACCTTTCTGCTCTTCTCTGGACCTTTTCCAGTTCTGCTATATCTTTTCTGAAGTAAGAGATCAGAGTCACCCTCAAAAGCAGGTGACTCAGAGATTAATATGATGACGTTTATACAGCATAGCTGTATCATTTCTAGTCCTCTCCTAATAATTCCTAACATTTAACTGGCTTTTTGCTTGCTGAAAAGAACTGAGTTGATATTTTCATGGAAACAACCCCAGTATTTTGATCTTGAAGGGGGTACGCAGGCATTATTTTCTCCCTGTGCATATTGCTTCACATCTACCTACACTCAATCTGTTTCCCCATCCTGTCACTCTCCAGTCTCATAATGCTCTTCTGGATTTTTTCAGTCAACTTGTCTTTACTACAGTGGATATCTCATCATGAGCAAACTCTCTCAACTCACAGCTCACCTCCTTTTCCGTATGTTTAGAGATATGCTCTCTGTGTGTGCAGAGGGCAGCAAGGAGTAACGTGCACCGAAAAGAAGGCAAAAATACAAGTATATACTCATGTACCAGTTATTCTGTTTTCAGGTGCTGCATCAGCAAAACCCCGACGGGAACACCCTTCGGCAAAATTCAATTTCCTAAAGTTAAGGAGACCAGAATCAGAAAAGAAGCAGGGTCACAGGCAGGCCAGGGAAGAACTACCAAGGTGCAGAAACACCTTTGGAGCTACCTGTCTCCGGCTTTTCCTGCTGCCCAGAGGGAACATCAAGTTCAGCTCAGAGATCCTGATGACATCAAAGACAGCTTTGACATGAGGCACAGCTGCAGGATGTATTAATAACTGCTGAGTTTTGGCAGGTGAGGGTTGATATGAACTTCGTTGCCAGAGCAAGGGATTTCAAAGTGTTTTTAATGAAGAGGGAATCTCACCTGAGTTTATACAAAAGACTCCAACTCTCTCCGTTTTTACACAGTGCAGGTTGGGTGCTATACATTCAGAGGCTCACACAAAATCTCAGTCTTCGTTAAATTGCATTGGAAAAAGATGGAAACCCCTCCAAAACCTGTGATCTTCCACAGGCAAAGGAACTGCTCTAAAACAAATTAGCATCTCCTTCCTCCTGTGGCTGTAATCCAGAAAGCAGTTTACATTAATGGTGTATCTGGCCCCCAGCTAAGCTACAAAAAGCCAAAGATGCTCAGATATGACTGTGACGATATAATGTAAAACAGGGCTAATTTTCTATTGCAGAGTGCCTGTGTAGCAATAGATGTCTGCAGCCACGTGTCCAGACACACCAAGCTTGCCCTATCATTTCCAGGGTGCCAGCCCACCACCCTGGAGTAAAGTGTAGGACAAGCAGGAATTCTGGGCGTAAGAACAGGAGATCTGCGCTGTTCAATGGCTGTCAATCCCAGGGTAGGTATTCTGAGGAAAGTACTCAGTAATGAATGGGCCCTGAAGGACTCTTACGTTACCCTTGAACGACCTTTATAGGAATAAATACATCTCCATGGTGACTGTGCTACCATTTCTAAGTCTATTGATGCCATTTTATGAGCAGCTGGTATCAGTGCCTTTCCACTGGGGCAATCAAAATAACAACTCAGGTTGTATTATCGCCTTTAAAAGCCCACTGCAGAGCTTCATCGTTCCCTCTGCTGTGGTGCATGCCAGGACTCTCTTGCTGGCCTGGGGCACCCCTGAGGAGCACAGGGCAAAGAAGAGCTGACAAACCAGGACAATGAAAAGGACCAACTCGCTTCTAGCATCAGCTGGGCAATGTCCCAGGGCTTAAACACCAACCTCAGCCCCATTCTGTTTACAGAGTGCAGAGCAGCTGCTACAGACACAAAGTCTCTGGGATCTGAAGCCGTTTGTTCTTTCCACCTGCAGGTTTTCTGCGGCACCCACAGTCACATCAGGAAACATTCACAGACACATTCACACAAGCAAAAGTGATTGGCTTAATATCACAAGTTTAACAGTTAAAAAAAGGCTTGCATTTTCTTATATGGGTAGCATGATTATAATATAAATTAAGGAATTTAGGACTTAAGTCTATAAATCCATATTAGCACCAGTGCTCCTTACATGCACTAGCTCAAGTAAAGGTATTCATGTAACTCACAAGTCTGCCAGAACAAGTGTGGCCAAACTTTCTCATGGTTTTCATTTATCTTCAAAACACCATATGCACGTATGAAGAGATATAAAATACACATATGCTAGTCCCCAAATTTCCAAATAGGACAAGGTGGTATAATTTATTATTATCAGAGGCCTACCTCAGTCTAAAAATGAAGTATAAACTGCACTATTAATTATGTTCATAAGAACTTAAAGAGAAAACAAAAAATAACTTGTAACTCAAAAACCCCAGAAGCTTGTTTTGAGTATTTCTAGAGCTGGACACTAGGTGGCAGAACAAAGATATCTAATCTAATAACTGACAAATACAAATACTTTTAGTAAGAGAACAGTGACGCCACCCAGAGACGTTAAACTATAGCATATATCTAAAATAAATTGAAACCTTATTGCTGCCCTGACCAGTTCCCATAGAGCACAGGCCCTGTTAAGGCTGAGTTTAAACCTTTTATGTTCTTTACAATGAGTGTTACGATTTAGTCACTCAGGCCGCTTGCCACAGATGCCCATGGCTCCCTTCCCCACACAACACATTTTTAAAGTAGAACCCAGGCAAACTCTACCCCAACATTTAATAGACAATAAAAGTTTTTACAGAGAGGCCAGAATTTCAAATGAGTCCAAGTTACTTAGGAACATCAGTGTAACTACAAATCACTAGGACTCTGCACAGGTAGCTCAAATGAAGAAATAAGAATCAAAATTACTTGCTAATTATGGCTTTACTCCTATAAAGCAACAGTTCTTCAATGGTATATCAACTAGGAGCCTCCACAGGTAAAGACTGAGCTGAAAAGGCTGGGAAAAAAGTCTGGGAAGAAAGCAAAGGAAATGTTTTGCCCCATGAGGTGTCAGACTGTAACCTGCCTCACCCCAAAGGCACAAATGCACAGGCAGCTCAATAAATGGGAAGGGATTAGAAAAACTGATTCTGCTGAGAAAACCATGTTTTATTAAGGCCAGCTGGAAGTTCAGCATCAGCATTTCTAGCACTGGTACCCACCCACAGGCGCGCGCACGCACACACATACACACATGTGGCAGGTGGCAGACTGGCACCTGCAAGTGGCCTTTGCATTACAGTCCCATAAAGGTCACAGAGCAGCTGTGGCTGCCTTGGTTGACACTAAAGAACAGAAGGAGCTCAGGTTCACAGCAGTGGAAGCTGTGCTAGAAGCTGAAAGAGCTGTTTAATTCCAGGCCCTTGACTCATTTGCTCTGACATTGCACCACTTCATCTTATTTTCCCTCACAGCCTGGTATCTCCTGTTCATCACCTTCCCCTTTAAGTGGGAGGTACACAGAGCAAAACATATCTACCAACAGTCCTTGCTGCAAGGAGATATCTTCCCCCCTTAAAGTAAGACTGCCAGCACTTAAGTATTTCCATGACATTGAAACACTCAGGACTCTCTATTCAAGAAATACTTAAGTGCTGGCAGTCTTACTTTAAGGGGGGGGAAGATTGTTTATCTCCTTGCAGCATCTTTCACCCATCTAGTTCCTGTCCCCAAGCATGAAAAAGCTCATTTTAACAAAACTGGGGCTATTTCCAGATCCACTTATGCACAGTCAGTTCTGTCAGCATTTCTTGCTGGGGCCATGAGAGGAAAGGACCTTGAGGAAGAATTAAATGGAAGTGGTAGGACCCTTACGGACTAAAAGGGACTTGTAAGCCTGCAGAAAAGCACAGGGCTGGGGAAGAAGTGTCAAAGACAGATGCTGTCCCATGAAACCTGCACTGCACTAGTAGCTGAGAAACAGTTTAAGATGGGCTCAAGAAGTCATCTGATCTGTTGTGGCATTGGAGGGGCAGAGCCTACACAACAGCTTCTTTCTTTGGGAGGAGTAAGCATCTGCATGGCATGAAAATAACACCACTAGAAAGAAAAAGAGGATGAACCCACGTCACTGACCTGCAGAATCCAATAGCAGAGGCTCACAGTTCAGCCCCAGGGTGGCCAGAAGGACAGGAGTGCCAGCATGCCCAGCCTGTGGGAGGAGCTGAGAAAGGAGCCATCACATCACATTTGGCCAGTGTTCAGGGAGGCACCGACTGGCTCCAAAAGTCACAGGGAAGTTCTTCTGCTATATACTGCAAACAAGCCTTTCAAAGGCATAATGGGTCAGGTAAAAGGAAGCAGATTTAGTGGGAAATGATACTCCACAAAGACAACCTTCCTCGGAACTGGAGAAGAAACTTCTTTCATGTTCCTAGGCAATTTACCTCGGCTCATGATGACTGCAAATCTCAGAATAACCTAGGTTTGCTCATCTGCAAAAGCAACATGAGATCTGTCCACTCATCCATCCTGACACATGGCACCACGGCTGCCATAGGACAGAGACACCAGGCCTTTTGAGAGCAGGAGTACAAAACCTCTCCCCTCACAGCTAGAGCATTGCTTCCAAATTTGGAGGTGCAGGTAGATAAACCTACCTAAGAAATCAACTGATTCCTTTTCCTGCATGGAGATGTTTTACCCCAGGATGCCAGCTAAACACGGAAAGGACCAAATGATGGGATGGATGTGGGCAACGGCTCAATAGAATGGTACAGCTTAAGAAAGGGTAAGTAAAGGAATAAACAGTGTTGAAACAATGACAGTGAAATGGATGCGTAAACTGCACACCAGGGTGAAAACACTGGTCACTGTAAGCATCCCTTTATGTTCAAAACTGTATCTAACCGTGTCTCTTAACAGTTGCAAATGGTGGTAGTTCACCCATCAAGGTCTGTGGCTACCAATACTGGAGTGAAAGGAAGGTGTGTGGTAAGTCGGGTGGTGTGAGAACGAATAGCTTGTTGTTGATTTTTGACAGCACAGCTGGAAGCCTGCAAACCTCACAAGTTCTCAGCTGCTCAGAAAATGAAGCTCCCCTTATTTACGACCCACAGAGAGATGCTTTGGGGACATTGTGGTCATTTTTAATTAGTTTCCTACAGTCAATTCCAAGTCTCTTTTATAGCTGAGTCACCTGGTTTCGCAGTGTTGTTTTCAGCTTCTTGCAGGGCTGTCTTCCTGTCCCACGTCCTCCCCAGTCCCACCCTACTCACATGTGCACCCGCTGTCCTGCAGCTCAGCCTGCTCTTCCTCCATGGTGTCCCACTCCTTAGCACTCTTCCTCCCTTTGTCTCTACCTCACTTCCTTCCATTTTGCCTGTCCACTGCCTTTGCCCTTCCCAACTAACCCTTTACTGCCACACTCCGGACTTTCTGAAGTTTTGACAAGTTTCTTTTCTGAAATGGGAAGTGGTGTACCAGCTTACTCCCACACAGTTTCCTGGTAAAAAAAAATCCTGCCCTTCATCTCCCCCCACTTTCTACCATCTTCCTTTTGTTTCTCTTGGCTATTCTTTCACCTACTCTTAAATTGCAAACTCTATAAGGGCAGTGCCAGAATCTGGTCCATAGAATTCCATAAGGCACCCAATATGCTAAATATTATAAAGAGTCCTTTTTTTTTTAATTTTCAATTAACTCACTGAAAATCCAAGTAAGCAGGACTCTAAGTAGACAGACATACGCATCCTGTCAACAGGAAGTTTCTTGCATAATTTCTCTGGGAGTTCAGCAAAGCTAAATGTGGTTGGGTTTATTTTCCTTGCTGCAAGTTGATAGTCAGGACAAAAGTGAATGCAGAAAGAAAAATCATTTCTGAGAAAGGAGATTCTAGGAAGGCAGATGATTTTTAGCACGCAGAGCTGCCCTTGTGAAACATCTGCTATGATGTAGTCCTGTTCTGGCCACAGACCAAGCATATCAATAGCTCCACAGAGTAATGGGATAAGAAATGGGAAAATTGCCATTGCTTGTTTAGCAGCTTGTTTTGCTGATAAATGTCTGTCACTTTTCAAACCGCTACAATGTAATTGTTTTGGGGGGAAAATATTTCCTTGAGCAGGAGGTTTGCAGGCCATTAGCTATTTCCCATCTGTGCTGCTGTTTTAATGTAGCACACATACACTTTGCTCCTTATTAGAAATTTTTCACAGCTTTTGATTATAGACAGGCAGCCTCAAGTTTGGAAATTGCATCTGTTGTTAAAGTCTTCTCCAGCCTTACAAAAAATTTAAATCTCAAAATCATTAGAACTAATATGTATATTTTTAAAGAACCTCTAAAGACTGCTAAAAAAAGTAAGCTTCTTAAACATTTGCAATTTTAGAATCACGAATGACCATGCAAAAAGCAGTAGCTGTTTGACTAAATGGGTGGTGACCGTGTGCTCATTCCAAAGATCAAGGCAGAACATCACTCTGACAAGCACTGCCACGTGCTGGAGTTCATCTCATCCCTTTTCAAACTGTGCTGTGAAAACTGTTAAATTCCACCTCATAGCTGCTAGGACAGACAAGAGACAGACCTCTGTTTGATATCACAGAATACCTCCCATAACTATCTGCTTTTACGTCACACATACACCCCACATGCCATTACTTGCAGTAAATTTAGCTGTGGCTAAAGACCAAACTATACTCTTATCTGCATCAACTGAAATACTAGATGCGTATATTATGCGTTTGGGGGGGCTGAACATTCTTTACTAGTAAGTATCCTTCTCCTTTTCTTCCCTCCCTCATATCAGAAAAAAAAAAAAGCAGAGAAAAGACAGGGGGAGATGTAAAAATTGGGGCACTGTTACAGATTTATTCCAATGCTAAGCATGTTTTGTCATCTGAAACCTTTGCATTCTTTTAACTCAAGAGAATCACATGAAGTTCCTAACCTCACTAGTTTTTAGACTTCACAGAATAAAATTAGAGAGAAAGATAAAAGAAATTTGGTATTAGAAGGTGCCCCTCAAAGTATGAATATAGGAATGGAAATAGGAAATTTCCAAATAGAGTCCTGCACAGTGGGAATCTCACACCATTATCTACTGCTGAGACTGACAGGCGAAAGGACCAATGTACAGGCAGTGACTGCTTTTCAGAATTTATTGTAAAAAACAGTATTAAACAACAGGAAAAAACCTACTCCCTTTCTAACCCACCACATATTGCTTTATGTGGGAACAATGGAAAAACGTGACAGAAATGTACTTACCCATTCCTATCCATCTATCAGATAATCCTGGCTACTCAGGACATGCTCTGGGGAAAAATATTGGCAGTATCACAGCATATGGAAGTGGAAATAAAAATCATGCAGCATTTTCAATTGCAGTCAGGAGGCCTATTTCCTGGAGTCTAAAGATTGTGTTGTTTTATCCGTTTTCCTTTAGTATAATGTACATTATCAGACTTTCATAACTTCAGACACCAGCAGAAAACCCTGATTTTTTGCCAACGGTGACATACCCACCTCAAAGATAAATGTGGAAGTCAGAATGTCTGCCTTATTTCTGTTTGCAATTTCCTTTCCATAGGACCATGCACATGATATAGTTCCTGCTAACAGATATTTAAAGCTTGGCTAGCCCTTTATCACTTATACGCATTCAGCCTCATTGGAGGGCCTCAGGGCAGCAAAAACAATGGAGAAGAGACCTCCAACACCACACTGCATTTGTTTTGGCCAAAAACTGCTTTCCAAACACCAAATTATTTGTGTTAAGCATACTTGGTAGGTCTGGTTTTTTCTACTAACAGAAAGATGTCAGATTCTGCATTAAACTGTATTACAAAAATATGTAAGCCAATACATTCCACAGGGTTTTTTTTATGAATTTTTTAGCTCATGTCAAAACTCTGAAGTATCACTGTTAATTTGAATAGCCTTCACTTTAAACAGAGCCCAAAATAATAAGTGCACATTAGCATTTACGTGGTATAATTAGCTTCATTATCAATTGGTAAAAAGTAGATTTTGCTGCAGTTTCAAAGCATTAATCAGAGAAAGCATACATTGCATGGCACCTTTCAGACCACCTCAGTTTCAAGTCAAGGGATGAACTTAAAGATACAGAAGTGCATTGCTCTAGGTATGACATGAGTATAGAACTCAAATACTCAGAAAACAGAGATCAACAGAAACTGGTGGATAATGCTAAATAACAATACCTAGTTATTTTTTGCCACTGCTATGCTTCCTGAAAACTGATAACAACAACCACAACAGTCTGAGGTGACTCACATAATTCACAGTCACTGGTGTAGAGCAGAGTGGAAATTTTAGTCATTCCAAAAGAAGATACGATGGAGCAATACAGGAAATTCCATTCAGAGAGGACAAAGTCAAACATTTGTTCTCTTGCACATCATAAAAAGTACTTTGAGTTACAAATTACTACTGCAAAGAATCTTCTCATAGATAAAACTAAAAGTGTCTCTACCTAAAAAACTTTGAGACAAATCGTAACTGAAAAGCTTTCTCTAAGTCCTCTTCCCTTCTGAGTTGTGACAATCTCCTTATTCTAAGAAAGACACTCCTCGTGGTCAATCAATTCTGTTTTGGTGGAGAACACATCAACCAGCACATGTTTGGGGATTTCAGATCCCCGTACTTTCAACGTGTAGCAGGCATTCTCTACTTTTGCCAGACTCTGTTTCAAGGTATACAGCTTCTTGGATACTTCATAAGGTCCAGTGTTGCCAATGAAAGTAAAACCATCATAAATCTGACGCAAGAACTGGCTCAGTTCAAAAGGCGTATCTATGTCACCGTTTCCAACACTGCTGATGCACAGCCGCATCAGCTCTCCAGTTAGATCAGCCACTCCCAGCAGGTAGTCTACAGGTGTTACCTTCAGGCTCAAAGTGTGTGGTATTAGATCACGGTAATTGAAGATCTGAGGACAGAACAGAACAAAGTCCAGTACAGAGAACTATGGCAAAGTCTGTAATGATTCAAATGCACACAAAATTATCTAATGGAACTGGCAATTCAAAACATTTCAGAAAACTAAACTGTATGGTTATTCCTCACAGTCTGATTTCAGAAGTACTAATCTCCTTCCAGCATACCAGTAGGTATGAAAGCAGCATTTCCACTCGAGATGCAATTTCTATTCTAGCAAGCATGATAAACGTACCCTGCTTCTACTATCTCTATTTGCAAACAAAATTATCACGTCTTTGTACCAGCATTTATTTGCAGTTGGTTTGGGTTTTTTTTTGGTTTGGCTGACAGATTTCAGCATAATAAATTTTAATTTTCCCTAAATAGTCTGTCCAAAGCTACCACAGCAATCAAGAATCAAAAAGTCTCTGCATTATGAAAACAAACCATATCATTTTGTAATAGTATCTTGAGTTTCAAAAATATATTTTCTACAAGAAGCTGACAGGTATAGTTATGAGATCTGTTTTTATATCAACTGAACTCATTAAAGTAGCTAAAAAAATACCTCATGAAGAAAACTCATCATAAAGTTACAGGTCTGCACCTATACCCAAGTTTCCAATACTTTATTGCCAAAATACTGCTACCTTGGGAGATAATCCAGGTTTCTTTATGCTCCCTTGTTCTTCTAACATGCTATCCACCCAAATTCGCAAATCTGGTCACAGGCACGTATGCAGGGGTTATCAACTTCACAATTTGTTAAAACAAGTGTGCAACAATGGGTTTGCCTCTGGTAAGAACAAGTAGACTTCAGCTAAAAACTTGGCTTCTTTGAAAATATCTTGCCAAGAGAACGAAGAAAGAATAAGAAGTGTTTTCGGCAGAATCTCCTCAAGAGAAGCAGACTCAAGAATTCATCTAAAGCAGTAATGCTGTGCGTTGCTATACACTGAATGTGTACTGCATGTGCATTTCTCTACATTACCACACAACTGCCTTTTGTCCCCTGTAAACAAATTGCACCCAGTTCACTGCAGACAGTGGCAGTAGTTTGTCCCTATGGCAAAAAGTTCTATTTAGGGCATGGCAGGAGTGCAAGCAAGTCAAGAAACAGTATATATGGCATTAGGGTTAACGTATGATGGGACACAAGCTTGTCCCCCAAGAGAAGTCAACAAGATCAACTCCAGTAAAGTTACAAATGACCACGCTAAGACATACGCAGTGCATTTTAACAGAAGGTGAATACAGTGTCTCCTATGACTAGATCAGTTAAAATTTCATTTATGGACTATATCCTGCTTCAGACTTGTTTGTCTCCCCCAACTTTTGCTACATCACTACACACCAGCAGGATTTACAGGCAGCCCCAGCCATTAGAAGTCCCTCCTCTACATTTGTTCGCTAGTATTTGACTATCCTGGATGGATCCTTCCCCCTACCAGAAGGAGTTCAATTAGCTCTGAATAAAAAGGATGTGAAATTTATCAACCTGTATCCCACAGATTTAGTTTACTACTTGTCAGAATAAAAAGCATGTTTTGAACAAGTGAGCCCAAGCCTACATTTGTATCTAATATCATTACACTAACTGGCTTTATTTAACCAAACATGTGACTAAGCCTAGTCATTAGATTTTCCATCCTAGAAAGATGTTCATTACATGAGAAAAGAAAAACTTTTACCATGCTTGTATCTTCTCTGTCTTCTGGTTTAAATATTAGCTGTTTGTTGATGTCTTCAATACTAATCAAAGATCTTGTTTTGATAAAATACTGAAACGAGACTGCCTCGACATACTCTTGAAGTCCTGCAAAAACAGAAGAATTAAGCTAATGATTCAAACTTACCAGCAACGATCCATGCTCACATCTACATTTTCAGAAATCTTTTCAGTGAGACTGTTTTAAGGTTACTAGAAAAAGGTGAAAACTAACATAATACAGAAATAGCATTGAAGCATAATTTAACATAGCATGATTGTGAAGTACAAAAAACAGATCAAGAACACAGCCACTAAACATTTTTAAGTTTTCACCCCAACTGCATTTTTCATTCAATCCCTGTGTAATTACCACAGAACTTTATACCAGTATAAAAGCACCATAGTAGACTCAGAAACATACTAAACAGCAGCTCTCCATAACATCCTTCAGGAACCAGAACTGTTTAGTATCTTCATCAATGACATAGCGGGATCAAGCCCACCCTCAGCAAATTGCAGATGACACCAGGTGAGTGGTGTGATGCCATCCAGAGACACCTGGATAAACTCGAGAAGTGGACTCATGTCAACCTCATGATGTTCAACAAGGCCAAGTAGAAGGTCCTGCACATGGGTGAGGGCAATTCCATGTGTCAAAACAGGCTGAAGGGATCAAGAGGAGCTCTGAAGACAAGGACTTGAGGGTACTGGTGGATGAAAAGCTTGACATGAGCCAGCAATGCACACTTGCAGCCCAGAAAGCCAACCATATCATGGGCTGCATTAAAAGAAGCATTCCAAGCAGGTCAAGGGAGGTGATTCTGCCCCTCTACCATGCTCTGGTGAGACTCTCCTGAAGTATTGTGTCCATCTCTGGAGCCCTCAGCACAGGAAGGATATGGACCTGTTACAGCAGGTCCAGAGGAGGGCCATGAAGATGATGAGAGGTCTAGAACACCTCTCCTATGAGGACAGGCTGAGAGAGCTGGGGTTGTTCAGCCCGGAAAAGAGAAGGCTCCAGGGAGATCTTACTGCAGCCTTTCAGTACCTGAAGGGGGTTTATAAAAAAGATGCGGACAATCTTTTTGGCAGGGCCTGCTGCAATAGGACAAGGGGTAACGGTCTTAAATTAAAAGAGGGTAGATTCAGACTAGATATAAGGAAGAAATTTTTTTACAGACATAAGGGAGAAATTTCTTTACAATGAGGATGGTGAAACCCCGGAAACAGGTAGCCCAGAGAGGTGGCAGACGCCCCATCCCTGGGAACATTCAAGGACAGGCTGGATGGGGCATCAAGCAACCTGATAAGACAGGCAGATGAAGTGCTTCGGGATACGATTTAGTTGTTGACAGGTACAGTTGCACTTGATGATCTCAAAAGTCTTTTCCAATCTAGCAATTCTATGGTTCCATGAAGATGTCCCTGCTCGCTGCAGGGAAGTTTGACTAGACAATCTTCTCTAAGGGTCCCTTCTAAAGCAAACTTTTTTGTGATTTTGTGATAACAGAGCTTTTAAAACATGGCATTTGTATGACAGAGAGTACAGATCAGTATTTTACAAGTTCACAAAGACACAATGTAGATGAAAAGACTGCAGGTAAATCAAAAGCAAGGAAGGCAGCTCATATTAAAAAAAAAATAACATACAAAGAAAAATAAGTTCTCTTACTAGCAACAGTAGATACTTTTTTAAAACTGAATTTCCCACTTCTCTATTTTGTGGTAACCAGCAAACAGGCTCCAACACACAGGTTAGATGACATTCATGTTCAGGACAAAGCATTTGTTGTTACAAATCACTCCATACCAAAGGAAAAAAAAAAATCAGGCAGACAGGGCTGTGATGTCCAACAAGAGGAATATAATGAACAACATCTCTCTCTGAAAACAAGGCATACAGGGAGACAAAAGGAATTAGTGTGCTGGCAAGGAAATAAAAGATGGGGTAACAAATGTAGCTTCTACCAGATTTGTATGCCATCTGCAGCCACCTGCCACAACTACCTCTAACTACCTACTTAGCAGAGGGTGATTTTCTGTATGCATTATAACAAAGGTGAGATCTAAAAAGGAGCTTGAATGCTCAGATAGTGATTTCACAGGTTCTGTCAGTTCTTCCGTATGTGCAAAGAGCAGATTTGAGGAAAGCATGTTGGAAAAGTTCAGAAGCAGAAAGCTGAAGTTGGCACTGTTGGTAGAAAGAAAAGCAAAACCAAACCTGGAACAAACAGCCATTGAAGAACCAAGACAAAAAAGAGCTTTGAACACAAAATCAATGCCTGTGTATATCTGACCTACGGACAGAGGAAGCGCCAAAAGAGGACGCTAAAGGAAAAGACTGTAACACGACAGAGATTGCTCTAGCAAAGCCATTTTAAAGGGATGGTTTCTTCAAGAGAAGCAAAGAGGTGACACTGCTGTATCAAGCTGCAAAAGGGCCAAGATTAGACAACAGGTTTGCCAGAGAGTAAAACGAGAAAATGCAGAGGTACTCAAGGGTACCAGAAGTAGAATCCTGGTTCCATTAGATGAAACTTAAAATCCTCAACCGATGCCTACAGGGCCTCAGTCTAGGGAGATATGCAGGAGGCGGCAAATTTAGACTTCATCTGGATCAAAGAAAAAGTCTCAATCACTTGAGTGTCAATCAAGTCAAGAAGAGAATATAGATTTGAATAACAGATAAGGGTAGAAATACCCTTGAAAAAAATAGAGGCAACCTCAAGAGAAAATTCAATTGTAGAAGGCTTTCTACATTACAATCACAAAAGCGTGATGATAGACCTGCATTTTTTTCCTTCTAAATCTGTATTTGTAAGGTGAGTAGAGGCAATTCAGCAAGACAATTCAGCTTGCACCCTTTATGCTTCCGCACAGCAGCAGTGGGAAAAGCAGAATAAACATCACGCAGCCAAAGCCACACTTCATACTGCTGTTCATAAATCAGAACACACACGGGGAGCTGCAAGGCCAATTAAATACAACAATTTAATCAACTGAATTCAGGCAAAGCATTCTGGGCACAAGCAATAGAAGAATACTAGATAAAAGCTACTCAGGATCTTCTGATATATATATATATCTGAGATATATATATATATATATATCAGAATATATATATAAATAACTTTAGAAGCTGCAGAGATGTAGATTTCATCACCCATTCTTTTCCTGACTTACCCTCTGATGTAACACAGCCAGTAATTCCTTACGAAATTTTGGCTTTTCCTGTGGATAAGCTGTACAATACCAGCTACAGCAGCACTCAACATGACAATATCTGTAAGAGTTTCTCTCTTCTATCTGTGAAGAAGACTATCGCACATGAAGGATCAACTTACCATTTTCCGAAGTTCTCAGAGAGATCAAATCAGCTCTCAAACTTTCTGGTAAACAATTTTCTCAATCAATCATAACTTTGGGTTTCAGGTCACTCCACTTTACTACTTCTCCACATAGATGTTGTCCTTTTCCAGGATATGTGTTTGTCTCCTCCATTCATTTCTTTTTCTGTATTTTTTTTATATAGACATATGTATACACACACACACATTTTTCCTTCCTTTTACTGTCCCACCCTAGCTGACATGTTCTACTCTTCCTCTCACTCCTATCTGACACATCTATGTGAATACTGCGCACACAGTCTAGTTTCTCACTTACTGTCACCTTTTTACAATTAGGGACTCTATCTCCCATTACTTACAAGTAAGCTTTACAAAACTTCATTTAAAATTGTTACTGCTAGACCAATAGACTGATCACAAATCCCATTAATAACTACCTTGAAAAAAACAGTCATATTCAAGTTTGTGGTTTTGGGCTGGTTTTTTTTTCCCTTCCCTATTTAAAGTCCTTCTTCTAGAAGTAGACACAACAGGACACTTCAATGACCCAAGACCTTGAAATAAGGTGTTTCCATGTACAGGTAGAAGGATGTTTAAAGATGTTAAGTTTTAGCTTAATGGTAGGACATCCGCTATTTTCAGCAAATAATCCCCAAGGTGCAAAAACCCCATTCCATTTCATTACACCATCCAAGAATACCTTTCCCCTTATGCTCTTGTTTTGGATGTATTCCAAAATTGGCTTATTTATGGATTGTGCTGCCAGTAATGGAACAGTTTGTAAGACTGCCTTTTATGTAATTTTTTTTTAGCACACAGACAAAAAATCCCAATTAGAAGTACTGTATTATTTCTACTAGCTCTTCTTAAAATTACAGATGCAAGGTAACAAAATGTTAGTATTCTGATATGTTATTACATTTAGTCTATATAAACAGCTTGTACTAGTGACAAAATACAGTATAACAGCTTCCTTCTATATTTTAAACATTCATTTTCTACAGAAGAACTAGAAAATTACACTGAGGTATCTTCTAAGTACATATTATCTATAAAGGAGATTTTATGCCTGAAAGTTTCTGCATTTTTTTCTGCCAGTTGTATCAGCTGATATTCAAGACATTTATCCTCATGTACATAGGTAAACTCTGACAAAGAACTGTTAAGCAGTTTCTCTAAGAAACTCAGCAAGAAATCAAGCTTCTTCATAAAGCCAAGTCATTCAAGCACTCAATCCAAGGGCAAATGAATGCATAAGGGGTAGGAAAAGAGAGTTCTACATGAAAAATCGGTAAAGAATATAACTTCCTTAATTGAAGGAGTCAGGCTAGAGTAAACACAATCTAATTCTACCTGAGATGTACAAGCATGCATGGAAGTTTTAACCCAAAATGACAGATCAAAAAAGAGGTGAAAGTATCCTCCTAAAATCTTTTTGTTTACTTTATTTCGTCCTTTAAATATCTGTTCAGCAGGTTAAAAAAAAGGGTTAAAATGGATTTCATGCCTCCTAGTTCTTAAGCTTAGCAATGCCAATGCTATCTGCCATCTTCCTGGATAAGCTTCTTCTCAAACTCATTTTCCTTCTATCTCTTCATCCTCTTTCTCTGTATGTTTTTGTTCACAGAACAGCCTGTGCTGATGGTTAGGACACAAGTAGATGGCAGCCTGTGTTCTTACCAAGCTCCTCCCCTAAACCATGCAAGAGGTATCACCGGCCAAGAGCGGCCACTAGAAAGATGGTAGGAAAACATACACAGCAAGTTTCTTCCAGGATCATGAAGGGTGGGGGCACATTATTTACAGGGTGAGTCATGTGAAACTACCCACTTGCAAATTCATTACAAAATCAAAACACCACAGCCACAGCTCTATCTAATCATCACGTTTAGGATGGCAAGTTATACTCTTCAAAAAAATACAAGAAAAATAACAAAAAAAAAAAACCCAACCACCAAATCCCACAACCCAGAAAAGAAAGGAGTCATTCTGGTGGAAATCCCAAGCACAGCAAAACCAAACATTAACTGGAGAGCCCCTATTAATAGCTCTGCAGCATATGGGGAGGATGGTAGACTTAAAGAACCCACTTCTACGAGCTTACTCATTAACGAAGGGAAGAACTGGTGAAATAAGCAAATAATTAATCAAGTATATCAACAGAAACAAGTTCAAGCAATAAATTTAAAAGTATTAATGCACAAATTACATCATTTTCCTTCAGAGTCAGCATCCTATTAAGACGAAACTGACAATTCACACCTCTGTCTTTTCCATTTAAGTTGTCTGCAGACTTGGCAGTGGTTCCTTAGATTCCTAGGTCTCTTTCCATGCACAAGTCATAAAAACTTAAGTAATTATACTAAAACTGAGGCTGTGAAACAATCCAACTGCTTTGTAGATTGTGAGCATGAAGTCAAAGGTTAATTTTATAACAGAACTCTGAAAGAGCAAAAAGCCGGCTATCCTCAGAGATAGGCATGCTCTGGACATCCTGTTGTGAAAATAGCTTAAAGAAGAAATTCCACTCAAGGATGGATTTTATAAAATGGGACTAACTACCAAACAGAAGTAAAAGCACTAGGACTGATGCCCATAAAAGCTTACAAATATGGGGACACTGCCCCGCAAACCTGTTTCTAGTCACTGAGTAATACTTCAAAACCTGAGTCATTACGGTAGGTAAGGCTACAAGTAGTCTTTGAATTCTTAAGGGAACCTCCACATAAACAAACTGCTCCATTTTATCAATCCAGTTTTGAAATTACTGTAGTAATCAGTACAAACCCAGATGTGAACGTTTGTCAGGAAAGCTTATTTTAAATAAATTTGATCCCATTACTAATGGAATATAAATAACATATATTACATCTAGCAGCGATTTGTCTAAATTGGTGTGCTATTATATCAAATAATTAAATTGACAGTTTTCTCATATTAAGCCCTGAATGATTCGTTGATCAGTGAGTTGCTACTTGACGCACGTATGACCACTAAGAAGTTCTGTTCCTTTCCAGCTGCATGTGTTGATGTATTTCAGATAATGAAGCATTAGGATTGTTGGCACTTTGTTTAAAGTTGAATACACAACAACTTTAGGGAAAAGGTAATCCCCAGCTTAGTCTGTTTTACCAATAACTACAGAAAGAAATACAGCTTCCTTATTTAGTAGGCAAAGGTACCTGTAAGAGTGAAATTTTTTCCACAAACAGGCACAAAAACACTGCAGAAAACTGCAAAGAATATTTTAATCTCTCACAGCAGAGAACAGTTTAATTGAGCCTTTTTGTTATAGTTATTAGAAACACCTCTACATATGACAAATGCTAGGTTTTTTGTAGATAACTCATTGTGGATGAGAAATATAGAAGCTTTCATTTTGTTCCTAGTTGAAGAATTGAGATATGTACCATAGTTACTTTCGCAAGCAACTTTTTTTGTTCTGAAGCAGTTTTGTTGTTGTTGTTTTGTTTCCCTCCCCAAAAATCCAGTAATTCTGAAGAGCAGCCAATGTTCTATGTGAGTTCTTAAAAAAAGCATACAAAATAACCCAAAGTATTCCTGTGACAATTAGTCTTCCTGATCTCTTTGACCACCTCCAAGTGCCTTCATAACTGATACAGAGTTTAAAACATTCAGTTAGATGGCCAATTTTACTCTACAAACGGCCTAGAGGGCAAGTGTTCAGAATACCAAAGAAAGGAAGCTCTGACTCAGCCAGGATGTACAATGATCAAAGAAGGAAGAGCACCTAACACAACACAGCTTCTTTAGTTCAAACTCTAGTGAAAGTTCTCTCCAACATGATCCTGTTTCCATGCAACAGCCCCAACTCACTAGCACATCAAAAGTACCAACGGTAGCCATTTATCCCCATAAATATAGTTCTAGCGAGATGGTAAAACAGATACATCACCACTCACCAACCCATACGTCTCACCACGTGACTGTAGAACAAAAACTTAATCACAACGTGCTATACTAGCAGTTTCCTGGAATGGAGTTCCTCTCTGACACATTCTTCTGTGTGATTTTAAACAAACAAGCAAAAAATGTTCACGGATTTTTCTTGGTCTTCTCTCATGCTCCACCTGCATGAACCTGTGGTTCCCCCTAAAGGCTCCGGTCTGTGAAGGACGGACATTAACAGCTGCAAGGTCAAAAAAACATTCTGAACCAGAGCACAAGGTCTCCTCCATTTGCTAGCTATGGATCTGAATTAAAAGACAAAGAACCTCACTAGCTTCAGACTGTCATGTAAATAACTATAGTATTTGCCATAATAATACTGCAAGACTTTAGGACAGTTAGGTCTTAAGTTAGAACTAGGAAAGGACATTCTCTGTTGTCTCATTCCACAGTACACATGTTTAAAAGATCATATATACACTGTATAAAGGTGCTGTTATAGACTGATGCCACCCTCAACAGCTCCTGCTGAATTTATGGCTTATGCTGAACTCAATGGCTGATTCGGGGATCAGCTGATAAGCAATGCTCACATGCTGCAAGCACTGTTAGGTCATGTCTGGGTTAACATTCATTTTCCCAGGTTTGTTTTAAGGTTTTGTGTATGGACATATAAATCCTGCAGCAGAAAGTAAAAAGTGAGAGGTTAAAAAGTGAGAGGTTTTGCAGTTGCTGATTTTTCACTTTCCCTGAAAGAACCTAGAAAAAAGTCATGAACCAGAAATAATGAAAGGGTAGTAAAATTCAACAGGCTGAAGGTATCAAGTTTCAAATAAGCAACTTGCAGAGTGAAGAGAGTCAGTCGGACAAAAATTAGATCTGATAAATACTAGCTTATTCACTGAAAATTCCATTATTTTCCCAGTATAATCAGGAAACTTTGTTTCCATTTCTGGCATTTTACCTCTCACCCACAACGGCAAAGTGATGAACTTTAATTCTTCAGCTACATCCTGTTCCTGTGTTATTATATTTTCCCACCATCTTGCAGAAACCTGACTGCTTCCTTCATGGATAGCTTTCCTTTCAAGTTTTAGGTGTATTCAAGTCTCTTCCTGGGTGAGACATTTACAAATCATGATACCTTACTCACATAGTAAAAAGCTTTTCCTTTGTATTGCCAACCTATGATTAAATATGCTACCTATTTTTATTGCAGTTTTCAAACTTTCTTAAGAAGAAAAAAATGTTCTACTTCTATAGTTCCTGACATGCAGAATAGTTCTTTACCTTGGTATTATTTCAGAAATACACAGGTATTTACAAATGCAAAGGCAGCTCAAGCATGAGATTTTCTTTCCAAATTACCAGTGAAAAAGTTAAGGACAAAAAAACAGCTAACAGAAATCATTACATGGATAGTTCCACCAGTTTGTGTTCTAATCTAAATCCTTCATACCATGCAAAAGAAAAAAAAAGGAGTATTACTTAAAGAGTCAGTAACCTAAATCTAGCCTGCTTGGACTGACCTCATTCATCTTCATATCATTCCTTTCAGCATCATGTCTGGAGGTCGGTCCTAAATATTGCAGTTAAAAACTGGTATTCTAGCACAACTGAAGTTTTTCCTTTTTATGCATGCAGACTAAACTGACTTTGTCCAACCAAACAACGCAGTTTGTTGCAATATGGTTACACACCTAAAGTGACTCTAAATGGCACAAAGCAAGAGACAGAAATAAGCAACATCTTATCATTCCCTCAGAACACAAGTAGTGCTTGCACAAGATAAACTATGTGTTAGACTGCGTCAATGCTGAACTTTTATACAGAATTTCCCGCATCATCATCAGCAGAAGCAGTCACAGAGCAATAGTTTTGACAAGGTGCTGACATTTTACAGCCTCATCATCTAATTCTATTGAGAGCAAGTGCAGACATGATAAAGAGCTAATGAGCTGCTCTGTGCACACCACTCACTACTGCTGCTAGCACAGGCTCACAGCAACCAGAAAGGTCAGCCAACAACGCTCTAGTTGCATCTACTATCATCACTCTATGCCACACTACTGACTGAAGAAGCCCCAGAAGAGTTATGGGCTCCTCATTCCATATTTTGTGTTATACACGGCTATCAGCTGTGAAAATACCTCACCCATACTTGCCCCTGGCACAATCTAATGACCACATCATAAAAACATCAACACGTAGTTAAAACTATCCCTCCAAGAGGTTTTTCAGTCAAGCTGCCCTATAGAAAATAGCCAAACACTTCAAAAGTCTTAAAATTTTCTCACATGTCCTTATTGTTAAGGACAAAAAATTGAGCAGGTCTTCAAATAGCTAGAGATTCCATTTAACAAAATCATGTTAAAAAGGTATTCCATTCAATCCCACACAATGCCAACTTAACAAGCAACTATCAGTTTCCCTCTGCATTATGTAAGTTTTCCATTTATGCAGAGCAGATTTAAAACATGCTGAGCGTAGTTCCATTAATCCTAACAGGTAGCAGAGCATCCTCTTTCTTGTCTTTAAGGCTCGTACAGGTCTTTCCTGTGTAGTACTGATATTTTCCTGAGTATATTAGAGTTAAATATATAAATACGCAAGCACACATATATAGAATCCTGAAAAAAATCTTCCTCTCCTTCATAAATTCATCTTTTCCAGTCCTTTTCTTGCCCAGTGTCTCACTCCAATTTTAAAGAAACAGTACACGTTTCCTCACAGGATATATAAGGTATACACTGCAAAGTGGGGCAAAGGAGCAGGAATTCTATATTACAAATAGTAAAGCTTTAAAAATATCAACAAAGCGGAACATTCTAACATAACAAATGAAGAGCTCTACATTAAAAAAAGACTTCATTATTTCAGTATCTCTTTGTTTGCTTGTTTAATCATCCCCTGGGACAATCTGTACTGTTAAGAAACGTGTAGAAAACAGTCATCAGTTTTTGTTGTTGTTCAATTAGTGCTATACTGAGTGTTTGAGCTCATGCAAGTGTCCTTTGGGGAAACGTCCTGCATGCCATTAGCACTATTCTTAATGAGGGAAAGCATGAAACTCCTTTAGTGCTCTGCCAGAATTGTTTTATCTTCAAGTCAAAAGAACAACTGCTTGGAGTAACCCCAAAAAAAGCATTTAACAATTACAAGTGGCAAACAATATTCCCAAGCATTATACTCGTACCACTGTTCTATTTATAGGCTAACAGTTATTATACCGAATAAAATATGTATTAGGCAGCATTATTATGCAGACAGTCATGATCCCCCAGTTAAGGCTGCTGCAATGGTTTCCATTACAAGTCCAGTTCTGATCCCTTTTACTCTTTCTGCGAGAAGCTGGGTGGGGAACAGGAGGATGTTTCATGTTTGGTTTCAAGACAAAGGAGAATATTTTTAGGAAGCTTGAGGTTAATTGGACATGCTGCTTTTGAGATATGGGATATAGGCATTTCTTTATTCTTTTTTTAAGAAAAAAGCTGTTGAATGGCAATGTTTTTGTTCATAAAAACCCACTAATTCTCACTAATTCTCCAGAATTTCTTTAAAAATCAAAATCAGAATTGGAATTAGGTGAAAGGAAGGTCAAGACTCATGGCTCTAGGAAATACATAAAAACAAAAGATCTAGCACTTTTCCTAGCTACGTTTATATTTAAAAAGTCATGCATGCTTTTTTCACTTCAGAAAAAGTAAAGCAATAATTAACAACTAGACTTAAAAACAAAAATAAAAGCAACATTCTTAATTCTTATCAGCGTTTCCATCCCTATCACAGTTCTTCATAAACAGTGTGGGGAGTAAAGCATTCCCTCTCACAGATGCTCTTTATCTCATGGCCCCCCTCATTTTTCATGTCTCTAGGTTTTCTATCTCAACTTCATAATTCTGACATCAAGCATCTTCACATCTCAGACACCTCCTTGATCCCAGCTTCATCAGATCAAGATCTACAAGTCTTGAAGCCTGCATATTCCTTTTTTTGCCATCCCAATGACTGGAGAGCGAGGGATTTAATGAACAAGGTAAGAGTACAGTTCTGGCAAAAAATTTGCATTTCATACTTGTCATAAGCATGAGATCATTTAAACACCACCTAAAAGCATTCCCTGTCTTCTCAGTTACACTCATGTATACTCTAACACACACCCTTACAACACATGCACTATGGACACCAGCTGGCACAAAACCCACTCAGAGAAGCATCACGTAAAAAAGCTAGAATTTAAGTAGACACTGTGGATGACTTACAGAAACTGAATGAAGGCAACTTATTTCAGTTAGATGTTAAGTACAATCTTCTCAATGAGGCAAGAACTACCTAATTACAGAAACAACAACAAGATCTCAGTGCCAGGTAGTATTACACATCTGAAGAGATTCCACAGACCTGCCACTTACTCATGTCACCTGAAGACAAGGGAAAACGTAAAGTACAGCCGTTCCCAGTTCTAAATCCAGAAATGCAATAGGTGGCTGTATACTTTTATCTTTTAGTTCTATCCACAAAACTGCAAAGCTTAGGCTTTTGTTTGAGAGACTGCATACCTGACTGCTGGGAAGAAGGACAACAGAGTGTACTTCTCCTCCCGCTTACTGTTTAGTGTACCAATATCTCTTTACTGTTCTTTCTTACCAAGAGGAGCTCAGTAAGATTCATTCTCTAAAGTTGTCTTAAGACCGTAGTAAGAAAATTCTTTAATTCTATGACAATCTTGCTCCAAGTCCCATGCAAGTGTTAAGGACATGCAGGTTTTCATATATATATGAAAAGAGTGTGTAGTCCTGGGCCCCAGTTTAAGAAGGAACATGAAGGTCCTTGAAGATATTCAGAGGGCAACAAAGCTGGTTGAAAGGGCTGGAAGGAATGTCCTATGCAGAACAGCTAAGGACTTTGGGTTTGTCTACTTTGGAGAAAAAGAGGCTGAGGGGTGACTTCACTGCTTTCTACAGTTTTCTGAGGTGAAGAGTGAGGTGTTGATCTCTTTTCCCTGATGTCCAGCGATATGATGTGTGGGAATGGCTGAAAGGTACACCAGGGGAGGTTTAAGCTGGCACAAGGAAGCATTTCTTTACCGAGAGGGTGGTCAAACGCTGGAACAGACTTCCTAGACAGATGGTCAAAGCCGCACGCCTGCCAGTGTTTAAGAGGCATTTGGACAATGCCCTTAATAAAACACTTGAACTTCTGGTCAGCCCTGATGAGGCCAGGCAGTTGGATTAGATGGTTTTTTTTTGTTTCTGAAGAGCTTATTCAGGTCCATTTTGATATCAATAGGTATCCTTATACAAGTGTGAAATTGTTTACGCAGGTGAATCAGTGCAGCTGATCACATATGAGTATTATTGAATACACAAAGCAAACCTGAACAGGATTTTTTCATTAATTTCTTTATTTCCACATCACTACGTCTAGCTTAAGTTTACACATCTTGCATATTAAAAAAAAAAACCCTAACTTTTGAGGTTGGAAAATATATATTTTTTGAAAAACAAAACCACCCATATTTTCACTGAGAGGAGAGAATCTGGAAGCAGAAACTTGGCATCAGGTTTGCTCGCTCGCTTTAGAAGACGTGGGTATACACAGAAGTTACCACACAATAAGTTGCTATGTGTCTGCTATGTAGGCATACTCCGTTACATCTGGCATGAACGCAAGCTAATTCTAGGCAAGCTGCCTCTCAGTAAAAAGAGCTAGGCATGACTCTGAATTAACCCACACAAAGTCACTTACTAAGAAAAGAGAGACAATTCAGGTGGAGCAGCTGACGCAGGGTAACTGGTTACCTCCTAATAATTCTGCTCACATGGCAAGGCTAACAGCTTCTATCACAAGGTCTCACAAAGATACATGAGGTAGTAGGCTTCAAATGCTGCTGTTCTATAGATAGCATTATGACTCTCAGGAATACAAACATCACGGGTTACTCAGACAAGGTTTACAAGTCTCAATGAAATCTTCAAAAATTTTTGTTCCTAAAACTGATCACAAGGATTTCCAGCTTTATAGGCAGTACTTAAAATGAAAATCCAAACACATTTTTAGCATTTCAAGATACTCATACTATACTTGGACTAGCATCGTTCACAGTTTGATGTCATCTGTAGTGTCAGAGTTTTGAATTCTCTCTTTCTTTTCATTGCTTCACTATACTACTAAGTCATTTATAACAGCAAGACATACACAGAATCTAAGTGGCTTAACTAATTACATCTAATTTGAACGACCCAATGCACCACAAGTAAGAGGACTGTGGAACTGAAGGAGAGCCAACGAAGACTAGCATGGCACACTCTTCCTCATTCAGAAGTGCCAAACTCAGCTTTCACTTAGGAGCCATTTCACTCTTAACAAAACTTATGCAAGACCTATGTATAAATTAACCTGTGCACTGTTTGTCTTGTAAATTACATTGATGTATTTCCAGCCAGTTTATAAAATCAATTCTATGGACATTTTTAAACAATTAAATAATACAGGGCAAATCTTCAGTACTACTTACCTGAAGAAATCTTGCCAAACAAGGAAAGACATACCACATTCCAATATGTTTTAAACAAGACTAATAAACACAAGACCCTTTTATACCATGACCAAGATGCCAAGGAAGCACTTGCATATTTTACTCATACGTTAATATGAACAAGGCGTAACAATTTTAGGTAAAACTCAGATTGTCAGCAATTTTTCAGCAAACAAATATGATCTGACAGCAAGAGTCATGAGAGCACTAGGACTCAGTATCTCAAGCACATTAGTAAAGACTCCCATTTACAGTAATGAGATGAAAAACTTGCAACTTAAACAGATCTACAGTACCTTAATGCTTGTAACACAGAGACAAACACATTCCGAATCTTCAGAATAAAGAAAATGCTAATCTAAGGATTTGATTAACTTCAACTCAAAATGGGATAATTTCACAAGACAGTTGCTTCCACTCTCCTCCCAGAAATTATAACCCTTCAGGTGGGGTAACTGAGTGTGTTGCACACAGCTGGCTCGGTCAGAGAAGACCAGACAGTACCTTTGTTAGAACTACTCCCAACTTCAGTTTAGGTCAAGGTCCAATTTATCCCAGTTGTTGTCTCTGGTTTAAATCTTTATTTAACTGCAATAAGACGACCATGGGGCAATAGCCTCTCCAGAGCTAACTTTGCTAACAGCAAACATTAATCTGACTCCTAAAGACACCACAGAAATGTGCCAAGTACAGATGTGTGGCATGAAGAGGAACCACTGCTACATAAAGAGAAATGGAGCTTAGTGCATAATAACATACTTTCCCCATTTTAAAATAGTTTACCTGGAGATATAGCCTTGTGGAACTGATACATGTCTTCTCCAATCAGTTCCTGTGCAACCTGCCTAATCTTCCGTCGGATAGCATCTAGCTTGACTTGAGAGTCATGTAGTATTTCTTCCCCATTGGGAGCACTGCAGTCATAAAACAGAAACTGAAAGAGCAGCCTTCAAAACGTGAGCAAGCAGTTAAAAAATATTACACGTTTTATTTTACTAATTAGTACAACAGTTTCAGGAAAAAGCAAAGCTGATATTGGAATGAGAAACAATTTAACTTTCATGAATATCTATTGCAGATTATGAAATTCTATAGATTCTTACCATGACCATAATAAACCAGCCAAATATAGTTCTGGTAGTATGATGTTTATTTCAGACTAGAGTTTTAATTACTGCTTAAGTAAGAACAATGAGAAACGTGCTAAAGCATCAAAAAAGTATTCTGAAGAACTAGCAGTATTTGCAGAATTCCTTCAAACTCTTAGAAGGAAAAGCAATACTTTGCAGTATTGCAAAACATATGATCTATTTCTACATGTGATTTTATAAAGAAGTCATTACGGACTATGCTATTTGGAAGCAGATGATATATCCAATTCACAACCACAATATATACCTGGCATTTAAAGGTTAGTTGATCTAATTTCCTTTAAACTTCCCCCTCCCCGACCCCAAATAATCTGTACAGTGTAATAGTTTACAGTCCATTTAAGGAACTACTGATAGACTGGTCTTGAGAAAACATTTAAAAACAAACAGATATCCAAAAGTAAAGCTACAATAATAGCTAAAAGGAAAGGAGAAGGAAATAAAAATACAGCATGGAAAGCTTCCATTCTTATAGGACAGGAACCTAAAATGCAGAGTAAAGAGGAGTTTTATCTTGTTCTTTCTTCTACCAGTTCTCAGCTTTCTAGCCCCTGCAGCGGGCTGTCGTGGTTACTAGAATAATTGCAATGCCTCTTCACAGAAGATGATCAAATTAAAAAGAAGGCAACTTCACAATCTCTATTTATAATGGCCACTACTACAGTAACTATAAATAGTTATTACAATGGCAGAAATGAATTCTCTAACTGGAATTCTTTGAATTCTCTAACTGGAACATGCACTCATTAGCTCACATCCACCCTAAAGGATGTTCATGAAAGTAAACTAAAACCGTCTAAACAGAACATTGCATCTATGAACTACAAACAGAGAACACTGCAAGGCAGTTTCTACGTTTCTAGAATCACTGTCATGATCAATGCGACTCACCTGATAAACCTGTGGAGCAAAAATATTGTTCTTTTGCTTTCAATTGTTATATCACGACTGAGCTTCACAAGCCGTTCATATTTATCATGCCTTGTGTCAAGCTCCAGCTGAAACGCTGCAAAGTCAACCAGTAACATGCATGGTTATCACATGTACACAATGCAGGGAAAAAGCAGATAACCTGTGCTACGGTAACTGCTTAAGGGCCCCTCCCCTACCAGTCTTAACTCCAGGGGCCTTTTCTCAAGGCAGGCGCCACTGCTTCTCCTGCATGGGGCATGGCTGCAGAAGCCACTACTGCCTCCCATCTGCCAGAGCTGAAAAATTCATCATTAATTCTTTTGTTTAATAAGTCAGGTTTAAATACATATCAACCCTGACGATCCTTTTAAGGCAGCCCAAACAATTTTAAGGCGAAATACTAGTTTAAACTAGTAAAATCTACTCTGCAATATTGCTGTTCAGGAAACGGACTTAAAGTTTCACCCAAATTCAGCAAGATAAATTAAAATATAAAACCCTACAATCATTAGTAAGTAAGATTCACCAGTCTCTAAAACGAAACAAACAAAGGCGCTTAACTAAAGCATTATACTGCTAAAAACACACCATTTAGTAAAAAGAAAGGTTGCATTTCACATCCCAACTAATATTGGACAAAAGTCAAGTATTTTAATATCCCTAAGAAACAGAAGTACTAAAGCAAAGTGAGATTAATTACTCAAAATAATATTTCTGACTTACTTATGTAAATTCTCTCTAACTGCAATGAACACAGAGAAGAAAGGACATGCACCTGGTTATCACAGTCAAATACTATGAATGTTTCACAGATACAATTAACATTTTAGACACTCTTTTTTCACTCACTAAACCATTAATAGCAACTTAAAAGAAATCCAACACATTTCCTGAGTAAGTGTCTCCAGCGTTAAAGTGTCCATGCAAGAAAATGGTAAAAATAAGCTAAGAGCCTACATTTTTAAAGTGTCTGACAAGTGAATACCCTTTAGGAAAGCACAGCAGTTGCTGGCAAAGTCAGGATCAACCTAGAAAAATAACTGTTTCTCATCACCTTTATAGAAAGTTAGTTCCTCTTATTTTGTTCTGTTCTTCTGAAGCACCTTGGAAATCCTAAGATAAAGTCACAAATGCTTAAATCTTTCTTATGTCTCATTGGTGTGTCACTTTCAAATTCTGAGAGTCAAATCCCCCACTGAGTTATCACCAAGAAGAAATCTTCCCTCAGATAATAATGATAGGAAACTGAAGGGAGGAAGGATGTGGTACTTTACTTGATAGATGACATTCCCAATGATCATTTACCAATTTAATCTACCAGTAAATTCACTACTCTGAAGATACACAGTATTAGCAATGTTCTCTATCTCTTCTGGATAGCTGTCGCTTTTAGACTTACTTTAGATTTTAAACCTGTTAGAGACTACTAGGAAGTAGCTCATGAACAAATATAGTGATCCTTAGTCTAAAAGGATGCAAGAAAAGCTACTGTACTGTTGCCTAAAATTGCAAATGATTAGATCTTGGGGAATTCTCCAGGCTAATACATTGAGATGACACAGTCCTTTCTTCTACACATTCTACTTTAATGTCTAATCTATCACTGAAAGCAAAGACTCAGACTCTATTCAGTTTGGTGGTGAGGAATCAGATCCTTAAAAATTACACTTAACAGTTCTTAACCTTACAAACCCAGATACTACCCACTCTGTACCACTGAGCTTTTATATTCAAAACATATTAAGCAGAAAAGGTGTAACTGAATAATCCTTGTGTTTTCATTTTCTATTATTATAGAAGAGAACTTTTTTTTTTTTTTTTAGAAATCTTTTGTGCTGACAGGTAACTATGTCAATTCAAGTACAAAATTTTTCCAAAGAGCTGAAAAAGTGTGTATAACCATTTAATTTTACACAGGTTATTTAGATTCTGGCAGCATACATAGCAAGAACGTGAAACTTCAGTTCACCTTACACAGCTTGCTCAGTTATAAGCCATGTGGAGCAGAATATTTCTTAACACTTGTGCCTGACACAGAGACAAAGACCACCAACGTCTCCTCCATGAGCTTATCAGCATTAGTGCAATACAAAGAGTGGATCCTTGAAAAGCTGAATAAACTGTGTTGCTTATATCCTTTCTAAAAGTAAGCAAACACTGCTGACTGGAAAATGGGAAAGGAGGGGAAACAATTGTTGTTTTGAATCTGAATTAATGGCAACCTTACGATAAACTGATATACTTGAGGGTTAAAAATCATAGAGTACAGTTGCGCTACTAAATTTGAGTACAAGCGTACATGTATCATTCAATATAAAAGTTCAATTGTCAAAGTTAATCATCTGCCAAGCTGAATAGGACAGGAAAAAAACAAACCTATCTTTTAAAGAAAGCAAGAAAATTACACAGTGTTGAAGGGACCATCTATAACAGGCATCCAGCTCTTACTTCTCCACCCTCCACAGCTGCATAAAAAATGGGGGGGATCGGGAAAATTTTACACTAAGAATTAATCTGTACCACATCTCCTTCCTTCTTCTGTCAAAGTTTACCATTTCTGAAGCTTAACTTTGCCTTGGTGGGGCTTCTCTAATGAAAAAAGTTCAACTAAAGTTACGGCAGTTTAAATCTGGTTTTGTGCAAAATCCTGTAAAAACAATACGCTTGGAGGGAAGTTTAAACTCGCTTATTTAAAAGAAATAAAATATAAGCTAATTTTAGAAAGGCACTCAAACTGAACTAAGTGTCTACATACAGGGCATTTAGCTAGCTAAATTTTTAATGGATGCTTGTATAAACAACTACCAACTCACAAATCAATGCATCCAGATTTACACTAAATTATCTTACTTATTTATGCACAAGAGCTAAGGTCAACATCTAAGAGCCTTCTCAGTCTCTCCAAAGACAGCCATCTCCTCCTCTTGTCCCCATGGCTCAGATTTTGCATAACACCTCTGCAGATCTTAACATTAATCTGCCACCATAGGACCTTGTCAACTTTTGTCTGGCTGAACACTGATGCAGTTTGCTTAGCATAAGGTTAAGCACAAGCAGGATGGGGAGCAGGAACAGGAGGCAGGATGAAAAGGGAGCAAGTCATGAGTCAGCCGGACCTATGAGACATCATCCTCTCAGGCATTTATTGCACAAAAAGCAAAACACCGACCTCTAAATGTATGTAGCATGAGTCCAACTAGTTTCAAGTCTCTCCCCCAGAGAAAGCAGGTTTAGTCCTTCACTAAATACTAGTAACCTCCTAGCAATTCCTACACTACATATTTTTATAATCTGGCTTTCCACATGCTTACTTACATTTAAAAGATTTCATCAAAGCTGAAGATGGATTAACATTCTCTTTTTCGTCTCTTCTTTGGCCATGAGGAAAATTGTCATGCTTTCGTTTTCTGTACCCTATTAACAGAAGTTAGACACAAAAAAACATATTTAAAGATTAAGTAGTTTTGCTAGAGCACTGACGTTTGCAGAGCATTTCTGACCGTAGCCACGTTTTGCATGACGGAATAAGGTAACTGGAAGAATCTTATTGCCAACTGATGTCATCTTCATGTTGGCATGCTATTTTTTGCAACACATTCCTAGTAAGAAATAAAAAAAAAAAATCCTAACTATTTCAATGAGTGAGCATGATAGAATCCCATGTTAGTTGTGGGTTTTTTGTAAGGTCTTCACACCCTTTTACGTCTCCTTTCTGTAAGAGAATGACTGCATGAAAATCCATGTGTGAGCGAGGGCTATGGGATTAGACCTTCCTCCTCATCTTCTTTTTTTTCTTTATTTTAAATATTCAGCTTACAGGAGTCATTAAAACTAACAGGTTTTTATTACTGTAATTATTTATGTTATGGATGTTTAGTAACCAGAAAAAGCAGCAAGGCATCATTTCAGTAGACTAATATTACCCAGGTATGCAGGTTTATCTCCTGCAGCATAGCTTCTTAGGTCCTAAACTCTGCCTTTTAACCAGTTTCTTCTCTTTCAGCCCTGATAAAGCCAGCCTTTTTGCCTCTTCCTTGGCCTCCCTTTTTAAACCCTCACTCAGAACTCATCTCTTTTGGATTGTGTTTTGCTCCCAATTTATACTTCGTACTACTTCTTCCTTGTGTCTTTCTTTCACCTAGAACTGACTCATTATGTCATTCATGTTTTAACCATTCCTCCCTCTCACTAACTCCTCTTTGTGACAGCAGCACATTTTGTAACAGAAGCCAAAATCTGGCCAACTCTAACCGTTCTGAATGTGTGGAGTTCTCTTAATTTCCTTAAAAGAAGAACAAAAGGAAGCTACTCAGAAGTTACAGATGACCAGTGGATTTTAAAATGTTTCCGTTTAATTGTTTATTATCCCAAAGCAAAACCAGAAGTGGGCGTAGCTACTTTCTAAAAGAGGAAACTGAAAATCATTTTTTCCTTCATTTCTGTTGGGACACGAGTTCAGGGTTTTGTTTTTCCTGCAGCAGTTGAAATCATTACAAAACACAACCCCTGAAACAGCGCAGAGAATGAAACTCTCTGCAGTATTACGAAAATTGGGAACACCATAATGACCTACAGGAAAAAAACAGGCCCCCCTGAAGGGAAAAGTAAGGAAGCAAGAAAGAGAGAGAGAGAGAGAGAGAGAGAGAAGAGGTTCCACTGAATAACCAACAACTTCAATATTAGGAAACCACTGACTACAACAACAGTAACTTAGCCTTAATTTTAAAAAAAAATAAGCCAGCTTCCTTGTTGCAGAGCCAGCTTTCTGACTGAAGGGAGATCTGTGTAACCACCTAGGCCAAGCCAAACTTAGGCCACGAAGCGAGCGCCGTGTTACTGAAACTCAGGCATCTTACGCGCCTAACACAAACTCGGCTTTGGTCTGTAACGATTCTTTTCTTACCATCAAGGTCAAAAATCTCTAAAATACACAGATCTGTAAAGCCCGAACAAGAAGGCGGTACGGCCTCTGAGCAGGGTCTCTCCCAACGCAAGGTCAGGGTTTAGTGGCACCACTGAAGAGACCCCAGTTCACGGCAGAGACCCGCACCCCCACCCCCTCCGGCCCGCAGGAATCACAAAACGGTTTGCGTTGGAAGGGACCTCAAATATCATCCATTTCCACCCCCCTTCAGCAGGCAGGGACATCTCCCCGCGGCCCAGGCCGCTCAGGGGTCCCAGCTCTAACTCCCCGCTCTCCTACAGGCTAGGGGAGCCCCCGCAGGCCCGCGCCCGCCCAGGTGGCGGCGGGGAAGGCGGCACCAGAGCCTCAAGGGGCCGTGGCGCTGCACCTCGCCGCCTCCAGCCGCCGGGCCGGGAAGAGGGTTGCCCGCCACCGCCGTCACCTTCTTTGCCACTCATCTCGGCGCCGCCGCTCAGCCAGGCCGCGTGCCCCCGGGCAACCCGCTTCCGCCCGGTCGCGCCGCCAGGGTCCCGCGCCCTCGTCCCCGCGACTGGGCTGCCGGCCAGTGCCTGAAGGAAACTCGCCGCGCAGGCGGAGGGCGCCGACACGTCGCCGGCGGCACGGGAGGCGCGGTGCGGGGTTATGGAGGCGCGGAGGGTGATACCGGGCCTTTCTGTCTGCGAAATCGGGGTAGCGCCGCGGGGCCGGGCGCGCTTCTGAGCAGGCGTATCCGGGGACAGCTACACTCGACGCCCTCGTGGGGCCTCCCCGCCCGCGGCACGACGGGACTTGTAGTCCTGGGGCGGGGGTGCCGCGGTCAGCCCGCCGGTGTGCGGTTGAGTCGCGACAGGTGAGGAGGCTCTGGTGTTGCCCGTCCGCTGCCGCCCTGACGAACTCAACCCAATCCAACGCAACCCAGTGCAATCCAACCCAATCCAACGCAACACAATCCAACCCAATCCAACGCAACACAATCCAACCCAACCCCGTGTAATCCAATCCAACCTAACCCAACCCAATGTAATCCAATCCAATCCAACTCAACCCAGTGTAATCCAATCCAACCCAAACCAACCCAATCCAATACAACCCAACTCAGTGCAATCCAGTACAACTCAATTCAATCCAACCCAGTGCAATCCAATCCAATGTACTCCAACCCAATCTACTAACCCAATCCAACCCAAACTGAACCAATGTAACCCAACCCAATCCAATCCAACTCAGTGCAATGCAATCCAATCCAACCCAATCCAATCCAACCCATTCCAACTCAATCCAACCCACACAGATTCAACCCAATGGAACCCAATCTAACCCAACCCAATCGAATTGAATCCAATCTAATCTAACCCAACCCAACCCTATCCAATCAAATCCAATCAAATCCAATCCAAGGGACTATCTGTCACAGCCATCCAGCTCTTACTTCTTCACCTTCATTGGCTGCTTAAAAAAAGGGGGAGGGGGCAGGGAAAAATTTACACTAAGAATTAATCCATGTATCACATCTCCTTTCTTCTTCTGTCACAGCTTATCATTTCTGAAGCTTAATTTTGCCTTGTTAGGGCTTCTCTAATGAGAATCTTCAACTAAATTTACTGGGTTTAGATCTGGTTTTGTGCAAAATCTTGTGAAAATCCAAGCAAATCCAACCCAAAACAAACCAATCCAACTCAACCCACTTGATGGGGATGGCAGCATTGGTCCCATCTACTCTCCACAGCCTGGACCAGCAGAAAGTGGCTGTACCATTGCCTTCGTCTCAGCCCTCTCCCTTTCCCCTCAGGCCCTCTTCCCTCCTCTCTTTCTCCTTCCTGCCCCTTTCTTCCCTGGTGTATCAGGGCCGTGGTGGTTTCCTTCCATGTGAGGGGAACCAGAGCCTGTTAGCAGCTTCCAGCAGCCAGGAGCAAGGGCCATGTTACTCCTCGTGGTGCCGAGGGGGAGCCCCACCCTGATACCCAGAGAAGAGGTGTCCTGAGGGGATGCTCACTAGCAGTGAGACAGGACCTGGAAACTGGAGACGTGAACTGCGCACTAGAAAGATCTGATAGTGAAGCCACCTGATATCTGGAAAGGAAATCCGAGAAACAGCAGACATAGCACTGCCACAAGGGAGGCAGTGGGCACTGCAGCAGAACAGAGATTCCCAGCCTGCAAGCAAGCAGAGAAGGGCATGAGGGCACTGTGGATCGCTAAATTGACGTGGCTTGGGATCTCTAGTGCCTGAACCCAGGTTACTTGCATCCTGTGTTTTGTCATGCCTGGTAAAAATAGTATTTCATCTCCTAGGGATTTACTGTGAGTGTTCATAGGAGACATCACATGATTGAGTACAAGGGAGATGGATGCACACTGTAAACATCTCCCTGCACGCTGTTAATAGCTCCCTGCACTGAGAGCACTTGGTGATACTTCGGTTCATATGGTGATGAGCTACAAAAAAAGGCCTGCTTGCCTTGCTTTTCTTTCATACTCGTGAATCCTGATGTGTTCCTCTAACATGTTTTAAAAAAGTAATAGGTTTTGCAAATCCCAAAACCAAAAGGCTTGCAAATCTTCAGTCTTGCTGCCAGATTTCATTTATTGTCACAGCTGCTGTCTATTTTAGTAGCTGGATTTTCAAGGAAACAAAGCCCGTATGAGCACAAAGGTGGAGTGCTCACAGCCTTTGTGTGTGGGTGTGCATGTGTGTCTGTCCTTCCTCCCCACCCTTAATAATTTTTTAATCTGTTGGTCAACTGGTCAATCTGATAGAGGGAGAGAGCCCCTAGGAGTGATTATAAACATCCTGAGCAGGGAAAAAAAATTGGGTGGAACTTGCACCTTGCTAGAAACTATAGAGATGCAAATGCTTCAGAGTCCAGTGTATGCAGAGCCCAGCTTTTTGGAGTTCTCCCAGAGCAAAGACACCAGCCCAGGCTCAGGCCTTTGTGTTTAATAAATAAAGAAATACAGCTATTAGCAAAGTTGAATACCAGGTGAATCTGTCGACAGATTCACGAGGACAATAAATCGCCAAGTCACATATTAGAGAAGTAAAGCTCTAACAATGAGCTTTAAATATTCTCCAGGCAGCCAAGGAGGAGTTGCTAAAACCTGGTATTTCCAAATATCTAGAGCACATGACTCTGTCATGCAGAAAATTATTCAGAAACATAGCACAAAACCACTCTCCAATTTCCTAATTTAAGAAAACAGATGTTACTCACATTTGAAAAACAGAATACAAAGAGGATCCCGGCAGAACTTCCTCAGGCCTGATCTGACCACTGAGTTGTGCAACAGCTTGCTTGCTGTCCCACCAGCTACACAGGAACTCTCTGCTTTCTATGTAGTAAAATCATAACATGAAATTATTTGTGTTGGTGTTACCACTGCACACATTTAAGCACAGCATTTTATTTTAGAAAGTGTACAAAGCTGCTTTTGGAAACCTATACGTATATATTTTTTTTAACTGTGCTATTTCTCTGTTCTCAGCAGAGTGCTATTTCTCTGTTCTCTTTTGGGTAAAAAGCAGAGTGGTTTTCATTATGTTGATGTTGCAGGATAATGGAAAGAGCACTGGCATTTGAATGTTTCCCTACAGTGGAGAATTCTCAGCCATTTGCGTGCAATGGAGGTTTGGTCTTCCACTGATTGCTGTTGGACTCAGTGACCCTTTGCACTTGCCCAGAGATACTCAACACCTTGCTTGACATCCCTGAGATATTGGTCGTGGATAAGAGCTGGGTTGGTGGGTTTTTTTTTTCCATTTAACTGTGGCAGTGTTAAACTTCTTTGGCAACAGGTTATTTGCCCTATCTTTCCCTTTCTTTTTGCTGATAACTATACCTTTCTGCCTCCCCTTCCAGTTGTGTTTTCTTTATGCCTTTCTTTATGCCTTTCTTTATGCCTTTCTTTATGCAGCAGAAAGGAGGTGCAAGCATTTAGGGTAATTAAAAAAAAAACCAAACCCAACAAATAAACTAAGAACAAACCAACTGTGTTTTCTCAGAAACTTAATGTCACACTAAGATGTTGCAACCCATACGGGTTGCATATGCCTGTGCTCCAGATCCTTAGACAAAGTCAGTAACTCAGCTCTCATACAGGAAAAAAAGTGTCTTCTAAGACTCACAGTTGTGAGGGCAGAGCATGAGTAGGTGGGCCCGATATCATCTATGCCTTTCTGAGTGGGCAAACTAACTGACAACAACCACTGTAGGTGGTAGGAACTTCTTCGTTTATTTTATCCCTGAAGTCTGCCGCTTTGGGCAATGACCTACTTTAGCAGCAACACACCTACACAATATTTTTCAATTAGGCTTTTGCTCTGCTGCAGTATTGTCAGCAGAGACCACCTTGAAATGATGCTCAAGGGAATGGAGAATGTCTCTTTCCTTCTCTGGAAAAGCCAGAGCCTAGTGTTGACTCAGCTGAACACTGTGAAGGGCAGACATAAGAGTGGTGGCAGCTCCAGCTCAAGGACGACAGTAGTGAATTTGCTTCAACACCTGCAGCTTCAAGTAATGGAGCTGTACAGAAGCAGGACCCAAGGGATTTGGCAGACATATGAAATCACTGTATCTTTATGCCCTCAATCATTTCAGTGTAGCTCTTTGGAATTATTTAAGATCCCTGGGTTTACTGGCAGAGCTCACAGCGTATTCTTCGTAGACCCATGTGGCTTGAATTGATTTACAGGCAAATGCTGTCTTTGCAGTGCTGTCCCGTTTAAATAATTGGCCTGGGAATGTCTCCTAAAGTCTCTGCTAAAGCAAGAGCACTGTGGATAGTCAGAGCTGGAATCACCTCTGCATATCCTTTTGGTTTTTGTTTTATCTTGTGACATGACGTACTCTCTGAGCACGGTTGTGAGGTTGCCTTGGAGATGGAGGGCTTACCCATAGGGCTATCTGTCATACTGAAACGTTCACGCTAGCCAACATGTGAATGCTTTCACCAAACAATTGAGTGGAGTGAAGTGACAAAAAGCTTACAAAACAGTCAGAGGGGAATTGCATAAACTGGGATCAGATGTTCAATTTAAGGGTGTTACATGACCAAGGAGTTTTGCAGCTGGTTGACGAAAGGAAGTGGGAGGTCAGGTGGTCTCCAGTTGTTATAACAACAACCTGTTATGTCTCTCAGGCAACAGAGATGCCCATAGTCTTTCAGCAGTATGGATCGGAAGGATGATTTCCTCTTTTCCTGGAACAATGTTTGAAAGCTGCAAACATTTTTCAGCCCGTTGAAATTGACATTTCTCTTGGAAGTGGCAGGATCCTCTCAAATGCTAATGTGCCATGGTGCAGCCTTTGAGTGGATCATTGGGAAGATTTCGGGAATGCACCATCTATTCTGTTAGCTTGTAAATGAGAGCGTGGGAGGGAGAAGGACAGGGAGAACCTACAGGTTTGTTGCAACAAATGAAAAAAAGAGACCCAACTGTGCATTGCCTTGACTCCTAATGTTTAGTTTACACGCTCAAGGGGAAAACTGGCAAGTGACCGGCTATGAATAATGTACCCATGGGGAAAGTTTGTTTCTAAACACGAACAGTTAGCACTTGGCTTATGTCAGGGTGGGTGTGCTGGCTATTTCGTAAAGATTTAATTCTGCTGAGGCAACCACATGAAAGAATTGCTTTGGAGGAATTCAAGGTGAGAATATCTTTATTCTGCATCTACATCAACACCCTTAATGCGGTAGAAGTGAAGTGCAGAGACTAAACTTTTTTTGCCTACCTCTCCATGTCCCTCTCTGTGCCTGAGCCACTTGCAAATTATAACTGAAACGATGCTTTCATTTATATTAGTAGCTGCTTCAGTTTGGCGAACTTGATGAAATGCTGGGCTTTTCTATCATAGTGGCAGGACACGGGAAAGTTACGGGCTACAGTTATGGTTTGTTGTAGTTTAGGAAAAGATGCTGATGGAGTAAGAGCTATAAACAAAGCAAATACCAAATATTTCCTTCAGATATGGGAGTCACAAAAGTGAGCGAGCCTGAAGGTGCAACTCTCATCAGAAATGGTAAAACCGATCACATAACAACAGAATCTGAATGTTTTTTTACACCTACCCAGATCTCTCATCTGAACCCTACCAACCCTAAAGAGTCTCAGATGCTCCTTCAGTACCTATGGCCCTCAGTACCCCCCAGATAAGCAGTGCCAAATACATGTTCTGCTTCACTCTCTTCGTCCTCTTTATGCTGCAGTTTCGAGGTAATGGTTCTAAGCAGACAGTTAATCTGATTCATCTGCAGTTAACCCTCTATAAGAAAGAGTCTGAGAATGGTGTTTATGTCTATGTCTGACAGAAGCAAAATATTACATTATATATGGAAACCCCTCATTCGTGCCAATGTAAATCAGGAATAATTCTGTTTAAATTGGGTACCATTGAGATGACTATCAGGCCTTGAGAATTCCCAATGTACAGAATATTTTATGCTGTGGTATAGGTAGGGCCAAAAAATGCAGCAAGGCTCAGGTAGTTAGAGAAATGCTTTCCTAACAATTCCCACCAAAAAGTTCTGTTAAAAAGCAGTTAAGGTTGCTCCAGGGCAAAACACACCCACACAAGAAATGACAGGTTAGGGGAACCGTCTTCCCATAAGCTATCTTGCACACCTCACATTAACCACTCCCAGTGACAGACTTCAAACCTCAACAAGAAGCTTCCCTTGTTCTGTGGGATGAAGAAACAAACTAAATACCCATCCCTTCTACGTGCTTCAGTACAAAACCGTCCAGCTTCACCAGCACTAACGTTAGTGGCTGGTGACTTTGGTGAATATGGGAAAAAAATGGGGACTAACAGATGCCCCCACCCTGAGCATGCACTCTGCCAGTACTGCTGGTCAGAGGCCCCTCTGACTTCATCAGACTCTGTCCTTTCTGTGGTTGACCATACAATTTAGAAGACCCCTTCCCCAATGCAGAGTTGAAAAGCCATCTGTTGTTTTTTATTAGATTAGAGGATGAGCTATTTGATACATTAACACCGCAGTAAATCTGGTTCCCTTGCTCCCATAGAAGTTATATCTGCATCAGCTATTTGTGTGAGACTTCTCCTGGATGAGACTTCTGAGACTTCTTCTAGGCCCAGCCAGGCCAGGACAGATTTTTACATGAAAGGGGTATTGCCACCCAACAGTATAGGGACAAACAGGTTCTTTTGGGAATCCTGGGGAGAACAAGGATGGCACTAAGTTGCATTTAGAATTAAAGTTTTATTTTTTAAAAAATTTTGTGATCAGCATAGCATACAATTTTATGATGAGAGTAGCACAGGATTTTTATAATCATCACATACCACAACTTAATATGTAAAGTAACATAGAATTTATATCACAGCTTAGGTTATGGTTCTTCATCACCTGGACCTTCTGCAGATCAGGTCAAATCTTACTACCTGGCTTTCATTATTAATATAGCAATCATAACCTAGACTTGAAACACAATAAAAGAATACAAGTCACTCAATCCTCAGAGGAAGCAGGTGACAGTTAAGTCATCCCTGGCTACCATGGCATCACAGGTTTTGCCACTAAGCAGCAGTTCTGGTCCAAGTCCCACTTAGAATTTGAAAGTGCTTGATTTTCTAGATAGTGCCCTGTGTGCTGCTACATTTTCCTGTTTGTGAGAGGGTCATCACAGCCTGATTGGCAGGGTACCTAGGATCTTCAAGGACAGCAAAGAGGGGAGTAGTCAGCTCAATGCCCAGGGAACTTGAGGCTAATAGGGAGGGGGAGAAAAAAGTCTGCCTGGTGCTCAGGATCTGATAAAAAAGGAAAGGGGACAAATACTTGACCAGCTCAGTAACGGAGAATTGCCATTTGCCTTAAAAAACGGCATTAGTTATGCTAACCATATAACCAGGGGTCAGGAACAGGGAGTACTTGTTACTGATTTGTGTTGAAGAAGTCTTTTCTTCTAAGTGTGTTGGTGGCCTTCCATCTGCCTTCCCACATAGTTTTTTGCCTTCCCACACCTAGCTCCTATTTTCATCCAAGTTTCTTCTGTTCTGCAGGGTCACAGTAACTGGTACTGACCAGGTTTCACCTTGTTTAAATGCTAAGGCACAGTTAGTTCTGCCTTTTTGTACCCAGGTACTCTTGAACAATGGCTTGGTATTGTACCAAAAGACTTCATCCGCTACCTCTGTGACACAGGGGGCTCATGAGCCTTCTCACACTGAAGAAAGGCAAAGATGTGTTGGTCCAGGCACAGAAACCAGAATATTTATATTGGACCTCAGGGGAAGGTGAATTATCTTCCTATACAGAGCTGCATCAAAACAAAGAATTAAAGACAAGAATTTTAATTACAGTAGTGCTACAGACCTTTGTCCATTGACAATGAGCTGGAGAAGACTCTGTCAAGAGGTATTAGTCTAAGAATGTAATTTTGTATAATTGGTGATGGCCTTGAAGATGCTGAGGACATACACATGCCAATGCTGTGATCTATTCATAGTCTGCATGTCTCCTAAGAGCAAACCAGTAAAGGTTTAATATGCATTTATAACCTCATCTTTAAAAAGTCAGCATGAAATGTTTATTTTCCTGTCCTCCAGGAAAATCTGTTTATATCAGCAAATCTCAGATAATCAATATTGGTTTTGAAAACTCTGATAACTGTAATAGAAATGCCTTTTTAATTCTAAATGCCTTCATTAATGGTTTCTAAGTTTGCCATGGACTAGAGGGTAATACACAACACAGAGTAAGCTTGGAGCAGAGGGCTTTACTGGATACCTATACAGGACATGTACATCTCTGCTTACTGATCTAAGTACATGATATGAAAAATAGTGGAATCTTTTATCTACTTCCATGACAAGTATACAACCCATATGGAAGTCATCAGCATCAACATTAAGCTTCCCTGTAAGCTCTTTTGAGCTGCTGTTATTAAAAATACATTACACATACACCTGTAGAAGTTGAAATCTTGGAAGAACATGTTTATTCCCCAGAAATCAAAGTGCTTTCAGTGCAGAAGCCTGCGGGGGACAGTGATCATAAAGCAGCCAAAGAGCAAAAGGAATGCTGAGATTTCAGAGCCTGCGTGATTACCCACAGCTGTACAAACAGTACAGTGGAGAAAACAGATTGACCTTGGCCATGTTTTGATAGTGCCAGATAACCAGGTCCTTCAACAAGCCTTGTTTCAACATGAAGAGGAAAGAAGAGACCGTGACCCCCGAGGAACATGAGGAAACACAACAGTGACTAAAGCAGCAACATCACAAGTCAGCAACTTGAACATCTTCAGGAGACTGCTCTGCAATTGAACTGGTTGGTGATGACAGACATCTGCCTTACCTACCTGACAGTGTATCAGAATGGCTATCTGACAGCAATATCCCAAGTACAAGCAGACAGGACCCCTCAAAGCATGAACTATTGTGTTTTAACCATCCCATAAGTAACCATGGCAATGAAATTTTAGCTTGTTTGCAGGGAATTTGAAATAGAATTTAAGAGGCAGTAAGTGTTTTGTTGTACTTCTAAATCTACAGGGCTATGTCGATCTTTTCCCAGCTTATTAGTGCCTGTTTCCTCCTCCAAAACATTGGAAGGCTCTATTCTAGCAAATAATTATAATGCTCATCTCTCTGACCTCTCCTTGCAAATAGATATTTTCTTTGCTGTTTCCTCACATGACTGGGGAACACACCCTCCAACACCAGGACCCCTTGCAAAAGTGCAAACACTATCAATAGGCTGGCCATCAGCATCCCCTCTAACTCTTATCTTGGGCTGTGTCCCACTAGGGTTATTAACTTAGTTGCTTAACCTGCGGAATCTCTGCCTCATCATGGTGGATGAAATACAGTGGATTAGCTCACTGGTAGAGGGCCGGCTAGGTGTGAGACCTATGAACCATGGAGGCTTGATGCAGGATGAAAGCTAGAAGTGAACTTCCTCCAGAACCTCCCAGAACTTGGAACAGTCTGTGGAGGTGATCCTCAGAATGGTTGCAGGAAACACTTTGAAGATTGAAGGAAACCTTATCTCTGCTGAGCTGGGAAACTGAGTGTTACACAATACTTGTTTTTCTCACCTTGTGAATTCTGCCCTTGCAATGTGCAAATCCTCAGGGATAGATGTGTTCACCACCATCCAGCATCTTGGTAACTAGAGAATAAAGAAGAGATGTTTGGAGAGCTTGTGAAGATCACTGTGAAGAACATTACTGTAGTTCCAAAATGACGAGAGTTAACTACATAAGAAAAAAAAAAATAAGCCACAACAACAAACCATGGCAGAGAGGAGTCGGAAAGGGATCAGAAGGATACTGTTCTGTCACTCAGTCACTAGTGGTGAACTCCCCTCCTGTCACAGCAACTATGAAAGTGCTTCCCTGTTAAGGCTTCACTTCTAGCTGCTGCCAGCTTCTCAGAGAAAGCATCTCCCTGATGAAATCAAATTCCTGTGTTCCCATGACACTAAGTTGCTCCTGCAACACTGCAGCTCTCAAAGAATGAGTGACTCCAAGGAGAAACACTGCATTTACCATGGTTGTTTTGCTCTCCCCTTTCAAATATTCATTTTATATGCTACAGTCAGCTAAGCAAACCTCTACAAATTTTACAACCCATTCTCCCAAGAGCCAGAAGGCACAAAGCATTCACACAGTCACAACTGGATAACTAGAAGTATAAAATACATGAAAACACATAAAGCTTGCATGGAAGGTCTCAAATAAGGTCAGCGAATCTGCCTACACCTTCAGGAGCAAGCACCCACCTGTCTGATAAATTAAGACTTAAACATCGACCATGAAAAAACTGAAGTAGATATAGCATATTATTCAGATCTGTCACACAAAAATCCCTTATCTGGTTTGCGAGAAAGTGTATGGAACATGTCCTCACCAGGTACGTGCCAACTGTCTGTTGAGATCTTTAGAACAAATTTAGAGGAATGAATAATTACAAATTGTGTGTAATGAGTAGCTGGGAAACAGAAGATGCAAGATGAGTCTTTCAAAACCAGATCATGCGAAACTAAGCAATTATCTTTCTTAGGTGTGATAGCTCAGTCTCTTTTGCAGAGAAAGCATGGCAGGTCTCACTTACTGGACTTCAGTAAAGCATTTGATTCAGTGCCACTACTCAGGTGATTAAAAAGCAAACTGGAGAAGACGGAGATTAGCAGGCAAATTGTTAAGGGGTAAGGAACTGCCTGAAGGGAAGAAGATAAGCAATGTTTGATAGGTGCCATGCAATGTTTGATAGGTGCCATGCTGTAATGGGGGGTTCCACAAAGACTAGTCTTAGAATTTTCAATATTTTTACTGACAGTATAAATATTTAAAAAAAAGAGTGTTGTGAAACATGACTGATGTAATCTGTCAACAGCAGAAAGCTGCGGGGTGTTGCCGGTACTCAAGAAGTTACGGATATCACAGGCAGAGATTCCTGAGAGATGAAATTATAGAAATAGATTCAAATGTAGCAGTAAAAATTGAGTGGAAACAAGATGGAAATTATGCTAACAGCATTGTAAAAAATGTGCTGGAGAAATTTCATCTGGAATACTGTACATGATTCCAATTAGCTCTATTTTCAGAAAGCCTTCAAACTGGAATGGGTGCTGTGAAGAGATGTCCAAGAACTTACAGGAAATGCACAGCCTGTCCTGTGAGACAAGACAAGAAGTTCAGCAAAGTGAAGTATGAAAGAGCTTAAGTTGTCTGTCCATAAACACCGTGGGGTGACAGGAGGGGAAAAGACAAACTCTTCAGCTTGAAGGACAATCTGACTCAAAAATATTTGAGTACAAACTGCCCATCAACAGATGGTGTCCTGAAATTAGAGCAAAATTCCTAGTTACTAGAGGCGTGACCAAATAGGCTTCCCACAAAAGAAGACAGCAGCAAATGTTGCCCATTTGCGGTATGAGGTGTATTTATTTTCCACAAAGCCTGTACTACATGGCTGCCTTCAGCAAGCCAGACCAATCTCAGTGCTCCAAGGGATCAATTCCCATCTTTGTCCCTGCTCCTGTCTTCAGAGCAGCTGCCAGTGGTGTCGCAGGAAGGCATTCCTGGAGTCTGGTCTTACTCAAGCGTCCCACTGATTGCACACACTGGGAAGCAAATCTTTGAACATCTGTCTCCCAGCCCTCAAGGAACGTTGCTCCCTTTTCTCACAGTGCTGCACAAAACACAAAATCCTCTTCTATTTCTCCAGCTGCCAGGCATTGCTTAATACTTGCCAGTTTTCCAAAGGTTCTCTTCATTTTTATCTTACACAGTACTTAAACGGCTCATTTCTCCAGCTCAGGTATTTTTCCACTGTAAAGCAATGGGGAACAAGCAAGCTCTGTAGCTGGTAAGTTGCTGAGCTCACACGCAGGATCCCTGCCCCTGCCACCTCACTGCTCTCAGGGCTGCACTATGCCATGCTCTTGGCTGTGATAGTACAAGTGCCTATAGGGACCTACCAGAGCAAAGCCTGGTGGTTGGAAGAAGGGGCAGAGGAGAGTGTGAGTTGGGCAATGGGACTGTGAGCTCTGTCAATCATGCCAACACGTCTGGAGTACCTTAGATCTCCAAAGACATTGATCATCTCCGGCAGGCTGGCTTTCTACATCTGTTTGTAGTGATGTACACTTTGACCTCCACTGCTTTGACATGCAGCTGCCACTCCTGCCTTACACGCTCAAGGCTGACCACCAGGAAAACGCCCTTTGTCACCTTGGCACTGCTGGCCATGCCAGGTTTTAATGAACCACCCACCTTTTTTCTTCAGCATGGTGCTGGCCTTGCAGTTACTGGACCTTGTCCAAATCCTTCTTGAAGCCACCCCCTCTCTGCTCTCCCTACTCCTGGCTGGCAGTGGCTTTCTGTAATCAGAGGAAGGAGTGGCTACCTGCAGGTTATCCCCTCACCCCCATGGGAAAGCAGCATCTGCTGGGAAAGAAAAGCTGACGTTTCCTTTGCACATGTTGGCATCAAGGAAGTGCACTGAACTTGTCTGTCTGTGCAGCTCATGTGATATAAGCTCTGCTGTCATTGAGGCAACCTGTGGGCTTTGAGAAGAGGATCTAGCCAGTTTTCATAGAAAGTGTTAACAGGGGATATACTGTGAGCAAGTTCATGGAAGGCAGGGGATATGGGACAGGACTATATTTTAAATTCTCTGTTAGCACAGTACAATCCTGGCCTGAACGCAGTACCATCCAATACCTAATCTAATGGTAAAAGCATTCGGAAGTAAGCTTGTTCCTAGGCAGAGAGGGCACACAATTGTCCCTATAAATATAGTTCAGGAGTCTAGAGAAGAGCTCCAGCACATAGTGAGAAAAGTTACGTTTTTACTGGCTTCTTTATACGTTGGCCCTAACATTGCAGTCTGGCTGACCTTTCACTAGGGTAAAACCTCCAAGGGCGATTTTCATCCTAGTGCAAATCAGTGTAGCTTTGAGACTGGCATCATGGTAGATTCTTATTTCATGGGGACTGTCTCAGCACAACCTTTCTCTCAAGCTCATCTCTGGGCTGGAGATAACAGGATCTGCTGGACATCCTGATTCTGAAAGCTGCTCACTGTGCCTGTTCCCCACTCCAGAATCCTGAGACGATTATTTAGGATTCCCCTCTTCCCTTCCTTAAGAGTTGCCCCAAACAACTAGCAGTATCTTCCTTTCAGGCACCGTTTCTGCCACCCCGCTCACTCCCTGCAGCTGAGCTCTTCCCAGGTAAGGAGTGTAACTAGTCTTATTCTGTGATCAAGAGAAGGAGATGCCTGCAGAAAGCATTTTATCCCTCCTAAAATCTGAACTGTGATGCTTCATTTAGACACCTAAAATAAGGTGGGGGTAAATCCACACCCTTCTGCTTCTCAGACATGATGTTTCACAAGCAGAACCATTGTCATCCTCCTCCTCCTTGCTGGTCTCAACCACTACATGTTAGCTAGGATGTTAGATAACATGCATCCTCCCAGGTTCTGGCATGACATAAACTCGCTACACTAGATATTCAGTATCGCTTAGTGTAAACGATGCATATTTTCATATCTGGCTGTGAACAATATAGTCACTATCTATGACAACAACTGCCTGCAACATCCAGGGTTTGGATTATATTATATGACGGTTGTTGAAATGACAATCTTTTGTAATCAATAGCCTAAGAGTCTTTCTCAGGAAGATCACACACTGCATTGCATGATCAACAGCAACAGTAGTCCAAGCCAACATGATGAAAGGGACAGTTAATCCCAATGATCCAAGTAACTGGAATGTACTCTGCTCTGGGGTGCATCACTCAGCTACGTGCATACAGCTGGTTATAGCTGGTAAAGCTGAAGCTGGTAGTTAGCCAGAGGTTTGAGGGCTGGTTCATAGTTTGTTTTGGGTTTTTGTTTTTAAGTAAGAAAAACATCCACAGTTGTTCCACAGGAAAGTACAAGTAATCTACCCACATGGAATATATGCAGTTGTCCTTATTTCCTCCTTTCTTACTTTCACCTTCTGCTAATGTAATTTGGGTGACAAGATTTGTCCAAATGCCAAATTAGGATAAACAGCAGTTGGGTGTAACAGATGAAGAGGAATAACTAGCAGGCTTTTAAGAAACAAATAATATGTGCATAGGGCAAATACTGAAATGCATAAACCTTGTGGTAGTTTACAAAAGAAGGCAAAGGAGGTTAACCCATCCACACAGGTCGATTGCACACCTGTAGGTTCTCTGTGCCTCACTGCTCACTCTCCCCTTCCCCTGGAGGCTGCTGCTGCTGAGATGGGACAGGTGACCTGCAGGTAAAGCAACTCCAAAACCACGGAAGTTTTCAACCTGACATGTTAAAACAAACTCCCTTCCACCCAAGCGGGGGAGGGAAAAGAAGCCCAAGGCGTGAATTCATCATGAAGGTAAAACACCCCAGGTGACACAGCCCCTGATACCTGAGCAGGGTCATTTCAACATATGAACAGCAGCGTTTTGCACCTGCTTTGCACAGATGCACGTGCCTATGCAGTGCCCAGTGCAGTGAGGGACACACTGAGAGTCACATTCAGTGCAAAGTTATGTCCTATCTGACCTCATGTGAACCACCTGCCAGAAGCCAGACTGTGAAGTGGGCTGTCTTCACCACTGATCCTATGGAGCTGCACCCACGCTGGCAATGGAGCAACACCTCTAAAAAGTGTCTCAAAGAGAAGAGGAAGCAGCAGTTATAGTCAGAGCTACAGCCACATGAAACTGCATAGGTAGGCAATATTGCCTGTGTTCTCTGAGCACCACTTGGCTGCATGCAAAATATCTGATTGAGAAGTGACAAGACCTAAAGGAGTTTTAATATGTTCTTGTCCTCTTAGCTGAGGTCCAGTTACTGACTGCACTTCCCTGGGCTGCAGCAATATGAAGTAAAACAGGTTGGCATTAATTGTAAGTGAAGATACCAAAACATGCCGAGCACATGCCTTCTGCTTGCTAGAGGAGACCCAGGGAATGCTGCACTTCAGGGCATCTGATTTGGTCTGACCAGCCAAAGCCATTTCTCTGGGCACCCTAACTGAGCCGGCAAAGCTGACTTTTGCCACTTCTAGGCCGGGACTATGACTGACTCGTGTCACTCATGTGAAGATGGAAATAGCCGAACTGGAACAGGGAGCTGTCAGAATATTGGATATTTGGGTACACTGTCCCACTGCTATTGCCCATTGGAGGAGGAGGAAATAGCTGAGATGGGAGCAGAGACAGAAGTTTATACCCTCCCATTGCAGCTTTCCAAGCTCTAGTGTAGCTCAAGTATGTAGCAAAGCCAACACCATTCCAGCTGCTTCCTTTGCCAATGGTGAGAGCCAAACTCGACTCACATTAGCACTCCCCGTCTTGCTTTTTCAATGCCCAGAAGCAGCTCCATTTCTCCTGATGAAAGGAAGATGGTTATTTTATTTCTCTTTTAGGCTTAGAAAAGTTGCAACACAGCAGATCAGATAGAAGGGGAGCTCAGATAAGATCCACAAAGGGGGAAGAGCCCAAGCTGAGAGTGGGGCCAGGTGCCCAGCACATCCTCAAGCCATCCATTTGCAGGTAACCTAGCATGCCCCTCATGAGGCCACCTGAGTGTTGGTGGAAAACAAAGCATGGGGCTGGGAAGTGGTGTAGAATAGAGGGATTAACACTGCTCTGCCCTATGTGCTGCAAATTTCTACTGCTTACCTGCTGGGAGGGAGCAAGTTCCTTCTGCCCAGCATGCAACTGCCTCAGTCCTGGTCTGCACTCTTCCTAGCCTGTACCCTGACTCAGCTTGGATTCACACACACTGTGCAATGCCTTCACACAGATATATTTATCAAGCTAAGAAAAGTTCTGGTTAACTTTTGTGTTGACTGTGAGGCCTAGCTGTCCTACCTAGGAGGAAAAGAAAGACCACCAGCAGCTCCAAAGAGCACACAAGCCTGCAGCTAAAGGAGGGTGGCACACTGGTGGGAGGTTAAATAGTTAGTGGAGTGGGAAAATTCCTGCAGCAGTGCAGAAATGACTCGTTTACATCCTGCAGTTCCTCCCCTAACCATCAGGAAAAAAGTATTTTACTTTTTACTATCTCTTGGAATATGTGATTTTACTAGAAGTGCAATTTACACTCTTGTTATGAGACCGAATCCAGCCTAGTGGGAAAAAGTCATCTTGGAACAACTTTCAATGAAACCAAGAGTTGCAACGGGACTGATTTTGACACAACAAGTCCTCAGGATATTGGTAGCTGCTATAGTCATGTTTTTGTAGGCAGTCTGGATCTACTAGTTTTCCTAGTATAATAATTGCAGTAAGAACTGTGATGTTTTGTAACCAAACTAGTTTATACTGGCAAAAGTCCTACTTTGGATGATAGAGAGGTGACTTACACTGTTAAATTTCTTTCAGTTCTTATTTGGGAGTTGTTATTCCAGTACAAAATGTCTTTATGCTGTCTGCACAATAGATGGAGATAATTACTTCTGCATTGCTGTAATTGTACCATTTTCTAGCACAGACAAGTTAAAATGTTTAAATTTTTGTTATATTTTGTAAAATTCTAACTTAAGAATATGGTCTGGGGAAGAAAGAATCTGTCTTCAAAAAAAGGTAGATCGATGCCCTAGATTAGCCTGCAAGCCAAAACCTGTGTGACAGTAAGAACAGAAGTCACAACAAAATCTGGAATATTTTCTTTCACTACTTTTATCAGGCTTGGGATCTTTATTTCCTAAGCAACATGTACAACCATCTGCACGGACCCAGAACCTATATATTTCTATTTTAAGTTCTAAGATCCAAGTTCATCTTGTTTGAAGCATGCAGAGAAATTGGGCAGCATTTTGTGTGTACTACTGCTTAGTGTCCCATCCATTTAGAAATGTTTTAGCACTGCAGCATCACTGCCTGACCAGCCCACTGGGCAGTGGGATACCAGCAACCTTGCCATTGCCAGTTTGGCTGCAAACAGGTCTAAGGACCCTTTGGAAAGCAGATACTGCAAGCAACTCCTGAAAGCGGGAGACAAGGTGATAGAAAGTACAAAGTTGCAGGGATAAAATTTAAGTATGGGGGAAGGGTTGATGTCACCATCTCCTTGAAGGTGGGGTTTCATATTGTATTTTGTCAGGGAACAAATGGAGACAGAATCGTAGAATCATAGAATCACTAGGTTGGAAAGGACCTACTGGATCATTGAGTCCAACCATTCCTATCAATCCCTAAACGATGCCCCTCAGCACCTCATCCATTTGTCCTTTAAACACCTCCAGGGAAAGTGAATCAACCACCTCCCTGGGCAGCCTGTTCTAGTGCCTAATGACCCTTTCTGTGAAAATTTTTCTCCTGATGTCCAACCTGAACCTCCCCTGGCCATTCCCTCTTGTCCTGACCCCTGTCACTTGGGAGAAGAGGCCAGCTCCCTCCTCTCCACATAGGCTTCAAAGGCTTTGAAAGCAAAGACAAGCAGTTGTGTTTTATGGTATAAAATTAGGAGAAACTCAATCTGTGCTTGTTGAGAGCAGCTTTGCAGTATTTCCATATGTATAACATACAGCTTAGGAAAACTATAGATAGTGCCTTACTGCTCGATGACTCGTACAATATCTCAGCAGAGGCAGGAGAGGTGGTGAAGGAGAAAGTCTGTGCAGGATCCTAGCTGGCCATCTACCAAGGAAGGGGCTCTGGGCTACCTGAATAGGAGAGTGGCCTGTTATGGGTTATACTAAATCAGGTCGTTTTACCTATAGACTCTCCTTGACCTGTTTCCTGAGGCAACTTCGAGCTCGCAGCAATTAGGCTGCAGGCAGGAGGAATTTGGTCTCAGGGTGGCAGGGCTACTCTGGCACCCTGCAGCTGCCTTTCCTCAGGGTTCCTTACTCTCTTGCTCGTCATGGGAGTGGATCATATCCTTGAAGCGACACGGATGAGGCCTTGGGACACCGGGAACAGTGGTGTGGGAAACAAAACTGTCACTGCCAGCAATTCAAGGGCCTGTGACTCATTCATGGAGAGCCAAAGGAGTCTGTGGCACTTGGGGGTGTCGCAGCAGCAGGATGCCTCAGGCTGCACTCCTTCTTGCAGCAATCTCGGGTGCAGCAACATTGCTCAACCCTCTGCGCATGTGCAAATAAGTCTGTCTGCAGGTATAAAGTAATACCATCGGCCACAATAAACATGGGGTTGTATAAACTGAGTTGAGTGCTTCTCCCGCTTACATAAGGATGCAAGTGAAAAGGGGTGACAAAATGGCAAGCAAAGACAACACCTGTGAATCAATATCTGCAGGGCAAACGTATATGCATCTCAAAACAAGAGAAAGGATGTTGCAGCAATGAAGGTATAAAAGAAGGAGGCTCTGGCACAGTTTTGGCTGTAAGGCTAGCTAAAAAAGACTGTAACTTATAAATATTATCCAAAAAAATAGTCTGCAAGACTAAAAATAACATGGATATATCAAAGTTTAAAAAGAGATCAGAACTGGAGCCTATGAAGGTTGAAAAAGTCATGAGAGACAAAAAAAACCACCAGCGTGAACTTTACAGCTTGTAAAAGACAGAGAAATCTAAATTAAATCATACTAACTCACACTACTTAGTCTCAATCCCCAGTCAACTGAGCCAAAACAAGCAGACAGTATTATTTACTGGGGTTTTTTTTTAATTTTTCCTGGGATGTACAAACTGCAGGTGCTGTATGCCAGACCTCCCATGCTTCTCAATAATGGACCATGTTTCTTGCTTGCACAGGCCTTGCTCTTCTGCCAGCACCTCAAGCATGTGCTTTGGTGGCTACCTCAAGAATTGCCTGCAGGACTGAAAAGGGGAGAAACAAGAAACTGGCTGTGTCTGGAGCAGGCTGTGTGCAAATTCCAGTGCCTTCTGCAGTTCAGACACCTACCTGCCTCAGGTTTGCAGGGCTTTGGGAAGCATTTCATGTGCTACCTTGTCCTGCTGGTGGCTTAGGATGCCCAGCGAATATGGCCAGTGTCCTGGCCTTGAACAAGCAGGTGCCAAGATGCCATGGACAGCTGCTAGCAAGCCTTGGCACCTTGGCACAGCTGCCTAGGGGCATTTGGGGCTTCAGTTTTATACTCAGAACCCTTAGATAAGCATATATCCTGCTCAGGTACTTTAATCTTTCATCTGATTTAACCCTCCATCCCTGCTCAGGGGTATTAAGGGCTTAATTTGGCATTTGCAATGGGACCAAGATAGATGAAGAGCTTAAGGTAAAAGGACAAGGTAAGCAGAGGGGCTGCAGCAAAGGCTGATCCTTGGCCCATCTAGGGGACAGCACGGAGTTCTGTCATTCATGCTGTGTGTTGCTGCAAGCACCAGACACGAGCTGGCTCAGCATGGTTTGGCCAGCCCCTGCGTGAAGATGAGGTGCTCAGTCCTGGGCAGCCACATGAGGAGCAGGCAGGCTGCTGGGGCACTTCCTGGGGTGCCATGGGGAGAGGAAGGAAGGGAACGGCCCTTCTTAAAGCCCTACATTGTCAGGCATAGCCATAGAGGCAGCCACATGGCCACAATCAGGCTGGAGGCCCAAGTCTTCTTCTAGCTGTAGTTGAAGGGTTAATGTCCCAGTCTACCCCACCCTAGCTCATCACTATTCTCCTGCTAACCACTACTACCTTCCCAGGTTTGTCAGCATAACTGCTTGTACTTGTACGTGCTTCCCTCATGCTTCCCTCTGCCCTCTGGAGTCGTAGCGAGCGTGCTAGCTCAAGCAATTGAAACACAAGGTCTGTCCGCATCTAGTTCATTTCTAGGAAATAGGTCAAGGAAAGCTGGTGGGGGGTGTGCGTGTGCGTGCCTGTGTGCTGGGTGAGTGGTAATCTCTTCGGCCAACAGACCTGGAGTTTAAAGATTGGCTTAGGCACCTCTGTGGTGATTTGTCCCATGCACACAGAAGCTAAGACAGCTGATGTTTGCTTTCCATGGCTCAGTGTTCAGTGCGAGCTACACTGAGTATGGTCAGAGGAACCATGGTCAGAGTACGATCGGGGCCTTGGGCAGCCTGCATTAGTGGAATGTCTCTGCCCATGGCAGGGAGGTTGGAACTAGATGATCTTTAAAGTCCCTTGCAACCCTAACTATTCTATGATTCTATGAACCCCAGATGTGCCCAATGTTTTCTCATTCCCACATGCTCCTTGATTGCCTCTTTGCCACCTTGGCAGTTCTCTATGGCTAGCATGTAGGTCCATCTGGGGACAAACAAAGCCACATGGTCCTGTGCACACTGCGAGGGGCACGATCCCTCCCTGCTGCAACGACCTGTGAAAGCAGGGGGGTGCAGACAGTCCTGGTGACATATGAAATGCATTTCTCTGTCTCAGTAGGGTAAGAGAGCGGTGACACTAAGATGCCTTTTTGCAACAGGGATTTTGATGCACCTAGTTGCTTGTAGCTAGGAAGGAACTGTTTTGGTGCTGCTTTAAATGCTGAGATCTTGACTGCTGGGTTCTGGCAATGTAAAGGAGAGGGACATGTTCTCCTTACACATGTAGTACATGTTCTGTGGTGTAGATGCGTTTGGGGTTAAGCTAACAGAATTTGCAAGTTCTCACCTCTTCCTTCCTTCTACAGCACTCTCAAACCAGTATGCTGCACACTCAAAACAAACCGCTTCCTTCCAAGCCTCTGTACTACCAAGTTTTATGTAATTCAGAACTGCAAAATCACTTTCTCTGGAAACCTTAGTGAGCATCAGTGTGAGACACTATGACAAGGGATCCGAGGACACCTGGCATTCCCTTTCCTAGACGAGCAACAATCCTATTCTCTTTAAATAAGATGATTATCAAGGGGGTGTTTGTGCCCATTCTTGTTTCTGGGGACTCTCCTTTCTCTTTGCTGCCATGACTCATAAAACTTGTTAAACCAGAGTATGCCTAGCAGGAGAACGTTTAATTATATAGCAGTTGCAGGGTAGTGATGGAATTTATGTTTGACAGGCTGATGGCAAGGTGGCTTTATCTACAAAGCATTCAGATGTCAGCATAGCAAATGCCATCCATAAGGCTGGGCAAGCAAAACAGCAAGAAGGAAGGTAAAATAAGTGCCAGGAGTTGGCTCAGGATCCTTGTGGTTTGCATAAACAGCCTGAAAACGTGCCTGTCATCACCGCGTCTGGGTCAACGTGTGGAAACATTATCTGGTAAACCAACAGCCTCGCACTGCAGAGTGACCTAGATAGGAAATACGATGCAGGGAGGGAGAAGGTGTGACTGTGCACTGTTGTAACACATGGATCAGGTTATTTGCTCCTGCTTTTATCTGGCTATAAGAGTTTAATAGTCAATAAACCACTTTGAAACAAGTTCTGGCCTCTCCCTCCCTTCTCAGGCACTCTCACAGCAACACAGCTTGTTGCCATACCAATTTATGAACCATGTATTTCAGTGCTTAGCAAAATATTAACGAAGTGTCCTGAAAACCAGTGTACACATCTCAGCTACCTGTGAACCACTTCAAGAGTATAATCTTAAATTTCTTTGAGGCTGCTCAAAGGGATTACACTAACATCGGAGTGAGTACTCCTGTGTGTGTAAACAGGCTTATTTACATGAAGAAAACTCTTTCCAGTCTGGCCTTTGAGATTGCAGTAGACAATTCTGTTGAAGTAGGCTAGGAGGGGCTGGGATGATTTTCCTCACTGGAATCAAAAAGCAAAGAGAAGTGTTTGAGACCTAATGCATGCTACTGTTTGAAATCCCTTCCCATTTGAACATGTTTTGTCACGGTGTACTTAAAAGCCATACATATAACCAAGTAATTTGTCATCAGTTCTGGTTTGGTTTTGTTTTTAACACAATGTACCATATATTCTAGCCCATCTAAGATCATTTTGTTCTCATTTTAAAACTCCACCATAAAATTTTAGCATACTGAAAGAAGCAAGTACTGCTCTGGCATGGAAAACACATCTCTCTCACCTTGAAAGAAATTGTATCTGGATGACACTTTTAGGAAGGCAGAGAGATGATAATCATATAAGGCAATGGCTTGGAGTTCCTATATCATAATTCCCATATTATTTTTATATCAACAAAATAAAGATCTCTCTAAACTCTGATGCTCTGATGGCAGGAAGAAAAACATTTAAAGACTGTGTACTAAAGGTCTTTCAGACCAAATAAAAACTTACCTCTAGCCCAGTGTGTTCAATACATAGCTTGTGAGCAGTAAAATGGTTTGCTTTTATTTTTCATTCTTCTCTAGACAGAATGTTGTCTCCCAAAATAGCTTTGCTAGCTCCAAATACTTGTGCTTAGTCAAAAGTATGCCTCTTTTTTCAGATTTTCAGATCGTTTTTCCCAAAAAAAAATCAAACAGGTAATGGAATATTCCTCTTTCAAATGTATAGTAACCAAGATTTGATATTACTGTGAGACTGAGCTATTGTAAGTCACAGTGAAATTTTCATTTCAATCACATTTTTGAAGATATTTCTTTTGAAAACAATACATGAAGCTTGACCTAAACAAACTTTTTGTCCCACATTTAAACTGTAAATAAATCTTGAAAAATATACTATAGCTAAATTTTGGAAGATGACACTCTTTAATCTGGTCACAAGTATGGGACCTTCGTTAATGAAAATGTAGAGTGTTAGGACAGATCTTTCCAGCTTCCGTAACAGTCAGCCAGTTTTCTTCTATATTTACTTATTTTTTAGAAACAAAGTTCCCAATGTTTTGCTCTTGGGACTTATTCCAGAGTTATGTTTGTGATTACTCTGTCCCATATTATCTCACTCATGAGAGACCATGAAAGCAATTACAATTTTTCCACATAATAAATGACAGTAATTCTTAGAGCATTAATTGCTCCTTTCCTTGATCACAGTGAAATCATGTCTCCATTTGTTCTGGAGAGTGAAAGATCTCCTCTTCAGGAGTGTTTTTTGATTGGCTGAGGGAATATTAGGTGTCTGTCTTTGTCATTTGCAGCTGACAGTCACTGTGGCTGCATTTTTTACTTTGCCAGCAGTAGCTTCTGTGTGGGATCTAAGGGAATTTCTCCCTGCACATGTGTTTTTGGGAAGAGCAGTCCATCTTAATTATTCTCTTTTCAATCTGTCAGCAGACTTCATCTCACATTTGAAGAGAACCTGTTCCTCTTCCTGCTCCCACCACACCACTCCATAAGTCTCTTTCAAATCCCTCCATCAGAGCTCTGCACTCCCTTGCAGAACAGCATTGCAAAATCTCCTCGGAGATGAAGCCCTCCTCTATTTATAGACCGCTGAAGCTAGATGAAAGTTTCCGGAGAGCTTTCTGGAAGGGGTCCCATCTAGCTGCTCTGAAGGCTTACAAAGGAAAACAAGCTTGCTACCTTGCTTTATAGTTTTGCCCTGCATATAGCATTCACAAAACCTTTGCAATAAAATACATAGTGCACCAGGCTAGCAATTTGATATTATACATTGACATTTATGAACCATTGAAGAAGTTTTCTTCATACCTTGTCCATATCTGGATTACAAATGAAAAAATCAGAGGCTTGGGTAAGATTCTCTAACGTGAACAAACAAACTCAACTGATCTTTATTCTAGGTCTGTGATTCAGTGCTATCTTAAGAAAACAGAGAGGGGGAACTGTTTTCAGCTTTGTGCAGTAGGTTTTTTCTTAAAAGACTGAGTCTCTTTTTGCTGATATTTTTAAATTGAAAACAAGATTCCATTAACAAGTGCAGTGCTAAATGTTGCTCCACAAAGATATGATTCAGCATTTCTTTTACTCATGTGAGAGATGAAATAAGGAGTATTTCTTAAAATAGGGGAGAGATGGTCACCATAGCTAAAATAAGGTAACAGCCAAGCTGGGTAGCCAAAGCAGGTATATCCACAAACACACGAGCCCTTGTGTGCATATCAGCTAGCCATGTTTGGCCTCTGACATTGATAAGTTGCTGTTTATTTAAAAAAAAATGCAAAGAAAAAAAAGCAGCAAGCCTTTAACTGTTTCTGCCCATAGAACATGGCTTTTATTGGAGGATATGTTTGCACAAGGGAGGAGCATTGCCTCCCACTGAAATTTCTACAACGTGTACCATTTGGTAAATAGGTGAGGACAGAGTTTCTGCCTATGCTCTACCTCTCCTCTCCAGTTGAAACTCTATCTATATTCCAGAATGAGGAAATTGTAATCTGAGGAATCCTTTTAGGAATCTGTTTTTTAATGAAAACTCCTGAACATAGTCCTAGCATTACACACAGTCTGAATTTAACATGCAACCCCTCATCCCAAACGAACAACAAAACCCCTGATCAACAACAACAACAACAACAAAAGAAAGAATAATGCCAAGGAGAAAATGTAAGCCTCATAAAACAGTAAGGAAAAAGTGAAATCTGCCTCCTGACAAGATAAGCATTATCATCTTCCATTGCACTGTGGGTAGATGAAGAATGTGTGAATTCCTTGCTGACCTGTTTTTTGCTTCTGCATAAAAATGAAAGGCCATTTCTTCTAGTACCAATAAATGCCACCTTATCTCTCGGTCACTAATTAGCTAGCTGGGTGAGCACAGAACAGGTTCAGGGGCAGCAATTCTAAAAGCAACAAACCGATGCAGCACAATAGCAAGACTCAGTCGCAACCCAGCCCTAATTACAGCTCTGTAGCACATACTATCACTCCGAGAGCAAACCAAAGATATTAATAATTCATATTCAGCTATGTGCTTGCACGAACTCCCGTTAAGCTTAATTTTCTGGGACCTAATATTCAGGTACTACTTCGTAAAAGCTGTCCAGCGTACAATTCCAGTACTATGTTTTCCTGGATTCATTGTGCTGTCTGAAATTCCATTGAAAGAGATGAAACAAATAGTGTTGATTTAGATCATGCAGGGGGAAGACAACAATTTTTCATACTAATATAGAAATTTATATTATTATATATCCACTACTGACATTCCTGGTTTAGTAAATATCTGTACTTGGTATAAGTTAAGTTGCTTGGGAAGTGTTTTAAAACATGCTGAAATGTGTTACTCTAGTACTAGACCCATAGCATTTGCACAAGAGGGTTGTGCTCGTTAGCACAGAACACCATCATAGTAAGTGTTCATCAGTGTCACCATTTTTAAATGCACATTTGTTCTGTTCTAAAATCCCAAGAAATATTTTAATCAACAGATTACTAAAATCACCTAAAAAATCCCCACCCTCCAAAATGTGAGTCCCTGACATGCCCTTCACAGAATCAATAGCCTAAAACACCTCTCCCTGCATCCATAGACAGCAGAATCAGCTGATGATAATCATCGTGGTATAGAATACCCTGCACTTTAGATCTGTTGATTGTTTCAATACAGTTTCGGCTTCTCTCTCAGTTAGGGAGAAAGTAGAAATGGTTCAAGTATAATATAAGGCAAATAAGGGTGAAGTTGACATGACTGAGTCAGCTTACCATTCTGACTTGGGTGGTCCTCCTCTTCCCTTCCTGACTCCTGGCCTTGCTGGTCCACACCCTCTCTTGCACCACATCAAACCACTGGGTAAGCCGATCCAACTTGTTAATCCAACAGAAAACTATTCTCTTGAACTGACTCACCAAAGGGCTCGACAAGTGTGGTGCTAAGGAGCATGCTTCTGGAGAGAGTAGAACCATCCCTTTTGGTCCACAGCAACTCAACACCATGACAGCATCACAACCGAAGAAAACATTGCAAAAGAACACAAGAGGAGCACTGAAGGCAAACAGAAGGGCATGGAGCAAAAGCCTGTATGTTTGGGAAGGATGGAAATGCAAAAAAAAGTCACCACAAAGCCTTTGGGATGGTGGAGACACCAAAGGGAGTATGGCAAGAGAGCGATGGGACATTGCATCCTGACATGCATCAGAGGGATGCAGGGGAACACACAGGCAGTATCCTGGCAAAAGGGGGAACACGGAATACAGGAGAACACGGTGCTGAGCTATGCTGAGTCCATCTAGATTGTGATCGTTCTTCAGGGTTCAGGCTCACAATGTCTGTGTGCCTCTAGTCAGCCCTGCCAAAGGTGAGCTCTTCAGGACAGATGTGCTATCTTGATAGTTTAACAAAACATAAGCTATAATACTATATTCTTATTGTTCAAGAAAAGGGGGAGGACACCATTGTTCACTTGGAAAACAAACAAAAACGAAGTCTGACCCCATTCTTCTTAAGAAATTGCCTCATAAAAAAAAAAAATCAAACCCCTAAGTCTTATTGAGGTATAACACCTAGTAGGTCTTATCAGCTCAAAACCTCCCTATTATCTTTTCCTTCCTTTCTTAAATTACAGTGACAGGTTTCTCTTTTCATAGCAGCAAATGTTTTAGGCTAGCTGTGTTCTTAGAACCCCTTACTGGTACAAGTGCCTCAATAAGAAAAAAGAAGTCAGACAGATCAGAAATTGTGCTAGGCAGCTTGAGAAAGGAAAAAGAAATTGTATCTTTGTCCAAAGATAAAACGTCCAGTCTGCTAACGAATACATGGTTTTGGCTACAGAGGCAGTTTTTGAGTTCCTCTCAAGATCTGAGTAATAGTTTCTAGGCAATCGGGGAAGAAAAGCAGAGACTGTAACTCATTAAAGAGCAGGATACATTGCAATGCATGAGCTAAGGTGCTTTCAAGCTTCCCAAATCAAGGGACACAGAGCAAACCATCCTCCTTGCCCACACCTCGGGGCATCCCTGTTCTCTTTTTCTGAATACAAGGCCAGGCACTTGCAGAAGAGAGAACTACGTGCCTGGCAGCTGTAAGACAAGGGAAGAGAAAATATGATGTGCAATAAATCAGGTACGCAGAAAATAATCACGGCAGGCCACACAATCCTAACACTGCACGGCATTGTTTCCACCTTGATGATCTTTCAGCATGTCACAATGCTGAATCATGATGACACAGGGGCAAGAAACACATGTCGGATGCAAAGTGAAAAGGCCATGTTACGATTGTGGCCCTACAGAGTGCTGGAGAGACTTTATTTACACCGAGTCCCTTCGTCTCATGGTGGAAGACTTGTCTGCACCAAAATAGAGAAAAGCCTCCAGAGCAGTTCAGATAAATTTGACATACATACAGATAAAAAAGGAATCTTTTTTTTTTTCCCCCCAAAACTGCCTATCACTGTATCACTGTATGGATTTCAAACAGCATTTAAAAAACATTCTCTGAAAGTAATTTTCTGTCCCTAACTGGGCTTTAAGCACCCTGAGGGCCTGGCTTTCTCAAGTTAGAAGCCAAAAATGTACACCATTTTCAATCTTTAGCAAGATAGGGAGATCTTTTCTAACCAAAACCAGAAATACTCCCTCTGAAGAAACCTCACAAACAATGTGGAAAAAGCTTTCCAACTTTCCATGGTACAAAGTATAAAATGAGAACAAAACTGGAATGAGTCAATCTTGAGCATTTTCTAAACTCTGCTGCTGAAGTTCCATAGCTTTACAGATACAGACATCTGGTAGCAGCATTTTCAGTTAACAAAAAAAAAAAAAAGAGAAAAAAAGAGGACATTGTCTCGTACTTTCCTAGCGTAATTACTTTTTCTTTAAATACAAATAAAATCATTAAAGCAGTCCAATATTTTAATCAGCATAAATCTCTCTGGATCGACCAACCCTAACCATATTTTTGGTGCAATAAAAAAGGCAGTGTTCCCAGAGAAGCAAATGCATATGATTTCAGACAGATTCGGGGACAGTAAAAGCAATTTTAGTTGAAGAGCCTGAAGGAATCCGGCAATATTAAACACAATATTAAACACAAGTTTACACAAAGTAATTGAGAATATTTCTCTTTATAATTTAGCCCAACTCTTATAATCTGAGATTATAATGAAAGGCTTTTCCTTTAAACATTACACCATTATGATATTCAGTGATAAACAACCAAGTTACTCTATTACTTTAATTTCAGCAGAAACTTTTACGGAAATTCTGCAATGGCATCAACAAGAATTAGTGGGATGAGAGGTGCTCCAGGGTACTGTGAAATATTTTCAGGGCTCTGAGACTGATTCTCCGTTGCCCCAAGGGCTGCTTGCCACTTCAGACCGTGACAGAAGAATATCAAGCTCTTTGTGTATCAGAGAGCTGAAGCCTGGACTTTGAAAACTGTGGGGAACTCTTGGGCTGTGTAGCCACAGAGTGACTTGATGGGACCCTAAGGCTGTGGAATTAAACCAGATGTGCTCCTCTATAATGGCTATCACTAGCACAGCTGGCCAATAACCCTATACTTTCCTGATCAACTCTAATCGGTGACCCTTTCCTTGCTTTGCAGAAACAGGGGTAGGGGAGGTATTTGGGAGACAAATAAACCATGCTGACCCATCGAGTATCTCAGGGAAAGGGCATGCAATCAGCAAAGGAGCACCTGCATAGCCTTGTGGATGTACTTTGCACAGTTTGTCCTTATTAGAAGGGAAGTGAGTTTAAGAGTCTCCAACTCAGACAAACAGTTCTCTAGTTTTATTTGGAAAAGCTGCAAACCTGTTACAGTTCACTTGCTAGTATGAAAAGCAAGCTTGAAAAATGCCACTGTTGAGATCAGTGAATAATGGTTAAAGTGGAATAAGAGCAGTCAGGCTGAAGAACTGAGTGGAGCAGTCGTGGGGGGGGGGGGGGGGGGGGGGAAGAGAGCAAGCTACAAGCTCCCAAGTTCTGAATTTTAATTTTGATGCTGTTGTGTACAAACATCTGTCTGACTGATACCTTACACTAACACAAATCTCAGAAGCATCCATGTAGCTTCCAAGTGGCCTCCTGGTAGCAGTGAAAAACTTAGCCTGGAGTCTCAGAGAGTTGTTTTCTTGTTGACAGCAAAACTATCCAAAGATGGGATTAATTTTTTTTTTTTTAACTTCATTTCCAAGCTGATTTCGTTCTGTGAATCAAACTTCTTTAATCTTGTTATTCTGCATTCCCTGCTTCCTGGGCTTCAAAGATTCTTTTTTGGTTGCTTATACAACCTTACTGTTGCAGTACTCAAAATGTATAAAGCATGGTATAAATACAGCTATTATTACTACTTAATGAAAACAGAAAGGTTATTCATTGACAAACTCTTTTTTTTTTTTTCATTTCTAATAAACATATCAGATCCGTACCTAAGCAGTGACAAAAAAACTGTGACCTTGCATTAAGTGTATCCCACAACATCCTCCTCATGGCTGGTATTGCTTTAAAGACTTTCCAGCTGCATTCTTTGCAAAGTAGTATGTCTGATCATTACCTAGTCACCAGTCAAGTTCTTTTCCAGCATTCACTGACACAGACTAGAGATTAGCTATCTTGGAAATGCCATGCTTAGGGAGCAAGTGAAGAGTAACCTGCAGAAAAGAAAGAGGAGGATGTCCCTTCACCTTTGGTTTTGGCAACCATCACAGTGGTCATTTTGCTTTGTACACCATATGTTCCTTCTTGTTGTGCTTTGTCCTTACACTTACTTTTAAGGAACAAGCTCTTTGGCAATCAATAGAGTCTCTATATGCTTGGAAAACATTTCTAGCATGCTGTAATATAAATACTCATTGTCTTCCAGAATTGCCTTACCACCACCACTCTTCTCTGCAGCTTTGCCACTGGACAACCTTCATTAAATTGTTAAATTGTTCATTAATTGCTGGTGAGGTGCTTTAATCATAAAATATGGCAAATTCTTCAAATACCTGAAGATAGATTTTGTTGAACTTGGTATTTCTTTTGACCATGCTGGGGAACAGTGTGTCAAGAAAAGCCAAAGTACATCAGCACACTAGCAAGTATAAAAAAACTAAGACCGAGACTTTTAATTGCATCGCAGAAGACATGTGGGAAAGACAGGAAAAGAACAAAAGACTTTTGAAGCCAAATTAGCCCAAGAATTAATAACTGTTGTTAGGTTTTAGCTAGACACCATATTTGTACCTTGGTCCTTTTCTTATTTGTTTCCTAGTTGGAGTCTGTGACTTTCATCTCCATTATGTTTGCCGAAGGAGTACACAACAAATACAAAAGGTCTTTAACTCTTCCGCTTCTTTCTGGCAGAACATCACTGTTCGCATTTCTGAAGATTTTGAAAATAACAGCCTTGACTGTCTTCTCATTTAGCCCAGTTTAACAACACTGCAAGTCCATGGAATTCAGTTGCCTTAGTCTCAGTTTAAAGCAAAGTAGAGGAATGTCTAACCTAGTATTTCTGACGTACCTCATATTCCATTAAAGAACAACTCTCATCAAGCCTAGATTAAAAATCCGTCCAATTCATGCTGGGGATGTAAAATTAATTTTTAACCCACTTTCTTCTGCCTCTGCTGCTGTACTTTCTTCCCTTTAAAAGCAATGAGCAAAGAAATTACTAATCTGCAACTTTATCTGTTGTTAGTTCCCAGCTTTTCCAGTTCATTTGGCTGTGTTTTGTTTTGTTTTAAATCAGCCTTGGAGCTTGCTGATCACATTTACCTTGAAATCTCATCCTTTGGGTTTTCATGACCTTATCCTCTCAGTATTCCTTTTGCCTTTCTAATAATTCATGCTGGTTTTCCTTCTCATTTTCTGTGTATGTACCACAGGCATTTGTAACCTTGGCACTCTCTTCTTCTCCTTTTATAACCTTCACGTAGCACATGCAGTGCCTAACAGTCCTCCAAGTCCTGTTGGTATGTCAGTTAATTATAAATCCAGTTCCAGAGAGAGAGATAAGAACCAAACCATTTTAACTGCACATATAAAGTCATCTCACTGTAATACAAGTGTATTACTAATACAAGGGTATTACAGTTTTAAGCTTCACAACAGCCTGTGCAGAGAAAAAGCATTACTATTCCTCTTCTACGGGGACAAAGAAAAACTGATTTATTCAAAATCACTGCCTGTGGTAGCCTATGGGTTACCCACCAGAGGATTGATTTCACCTTTCTGCCTCCAGATCTGTATACTGGCTCATGTATTTGACATTTCTCAGATTGTAGATTGGATTTGCTTAACTTGCAGGTAGTGCACATCAGCTGTAGGCGCTGCTTCTCACCAGCCCAGCCCATGGAAAGAATGACGAGAAGACGGGTAGGAGAAACCCCAGCCAAGGAGAAGTCCTTGCTCCAGCTTACCGTGAGGCCCTGACCACTGTGTTGGGCTGCATCACAGCAAACTGCAGAATACACTGCACTTTCCTATCCTCTACTAAAAGCAAAGAAGCGAAGCCATGGTTAAGCCAAATCAATCGGAGCTTACACATGATGGCAGAGGAGTCCAGATCCTCATGTGGCTTCTGACAGCTGATGTGACTGTGTTGAGACCTACTGTCTTCCACCAACACTGCTCTGCCAAAACAGCTTCCTTTTTCCTGTCAGAGGCTTTGCCATGTTGATCACAGTGCTGGGCCTAACTCCTCATTTCAGCAGCCACATCACCTGCTCCTTCTTCCTGCATTTTGCCTTTATTTTTCCTAACCCGCCTGACTCTGGCCTTTGTTAGAGCTAAGTCAGAAGGGACACAAGCCACATGCTATGTAGGAGGCAGCCAATGCATGTCTTACTCTCCCAGCTCTCTGGCAGGGTTACAGGACTGACATAACGATAAATAATGTGATCACATTTATATCCCTGTGTTTTCTTAAAACCTTGACCAGTAAGATGAATGAAGATGTTTGAAGGTTGGACTGGATGATCTTAGAGATATTTCCAACCTTAAGGATTCTATAAACATAAAACTCTTAAGTTCTCCCCTGGTCTCCTTCACTGTGCTGGGTGCTATCACCCTTCCTGTCACACTGGGGGCTGCAACCCCTCCACTTAACCCACGGGAGCAGCGTCTGCTGGGCCACCGTGCCTCAAGGCCACCCATGGGCTGAGGACAGTAGGAGTGCCCAGGCACTCCAGACCAGTGGCAGCACCCCAGCCCAAGCTGAGTTTCCTGGGGAGGTATCCTGCTGATACCGAAAATGCTGGCAGATAAAACTTTCAAAGACTCATTTTGGAGTTTCAGAAATCAAGCATCCTTTATCAGGGCTGGGCAACATGAGGGAGCGATCTCCATCAATTGTTTGCAGCCAGACAAGACCTGGGACAGGAAGGATTTCTCACTTACATGCATACGGATACGTTTTCCCTGAAATCTTATATATGTTCTGTTGCTTTTTGAGGTCTGATTTTAATGTTATTATGAAACTTTGTCAACAGTCAAATCTCTTGCTAATTTGGAGCTTTGGAGCCAGCTCTGCCTGACCTTGCATTAGAGATGGGGACAGACACCAAACAGAGGTGGTCACAGCAGAGACATCTGTTCAGCACAGATCACGCTGCACACAAGGCATTGTCATAAAAAGGATATAGAACTGTCGGAACGGGTCCTACAAGGATGATCAGAGGGCTGGAGAACCTCCCATAGGAGGACAGGCTGAAAGAATTGGGCTTGTTCAGCCTGGAGAAGAGAAGGCTCCAAGGAGATCTTGTAGCCTTCCAGTACTTGAAAGGGGTGACAAGAAAGCTGGGGAGGGACTGTTCACAAAGGGTTGTAACAATAGGACTGGGGGAATGGGTATAAACCGGAGAGGGAAAGATTTTGACTACATATAAGGAGGAATTTCTTCACCATGAGAGCGGTGAGGCACTGGCACCGGTTGCCCAGGGAAGCTGTGGCTGCCCCATCCCTGGAGGTGTTCAAGGCCAGGTTGGATGGGGCCTTGGGCAGCCTGATCTAGCGGGATGCGTCCCTGCCCATGGCAGGGGGGTTGGAACTGGATGATCTTTATGGTCCCTTCCAACCCAAACTATTCTATGATCTCCAAAGAATGAACAACGCCTGGAAAAACACCGTTTGAAAGAAAACACGCTCTGAGACGGACATTCTGCCTGACTTCCAAAGCACACAGCTGGTTAGAGGAGACTTGGCTCCACTTTAGCTTAAACCAAAACATCCCCCTCTCTACAACAGCCACCACCTCCCGCACAGCCCCCCAAGGCCGCCCGGCGCGAGGCCCCCGCGCGCGCTCCCGCCCCGCCCTGACGCGGCCCCGCCCGCCCTGACGCGCCAGCGGCGCTGGCGGGCTGGAAGTGGCGTACGTGCGCGGCGGGCGGCGAGAGCGGCGCCGCCTCCTCCTCCCCTCCCTCCTCTCCCCGGCGCAGCGGCGGGGAGAGAAGGCGGCGGCTGCGCCGCAGAGGCCGGCGGGGAGCGGAAGGGCGGCCCCGCACCGCGCCGCGCCACCCCCCCCCCCCTCCCCGCCGCTCGCATGAGGCGGCGCTAGCGGCCCCCGCGGCAGCCCCCGCGCCCGGCCGCGAAGGAGGCCGGCGGAGGCGGAGGGCGCCGCGGCCATGATGCAGTGAGGGCGCCCTCCCTCTCGCCGCGCGGCCGGGCGGGGGCCCGCGTTAGCGCCGCTCCCGCCCGCCTCCTTTACATAACGCGGCGGAGCCGGGCTGCGGCAGCGCCATGGCGAATGACAGCGGCGGCGGGGCCGGGCAGGGCGGCGGCGAGAGTAGCAGCGGCGGTGGCGGGAGCGGCGGCGGCTGCAGCAGCAGCAGCGAGCGGGACCGCCAGTACTGTGAGCTGTGCGGGAAGATGGAGAACCTGCTGCGGTGCGGGCGCTGCCGCAGCTCCTTCTACTGCAGCAAGGAGCACCAGCGCCAGGACTGGAAGAAGCACAAGCTGATCTGCCGCGGCGGGGGCGCGGCGGCCGCGGCAGGGGGCGCTGCCGAGCCCCGCGGAGCGCAGCCCCCGCCGCCCCGAGCCCGCTGCGCCGCGGGGAAGGGCGCGGAGCCGCCCCCGGCGCCCCCGGCTGTCCCCGGCCAGGCCGCCCCGCTGCCCGGCGACCGCGCGGCCGCGGCGGGGGGGGAGGCGGAGACCCCCGGAGCGGCGCCGTCCGGGGAGGCGGTGCTGCTGTACCGGGACAAGTCGAACCTGTACCCGGGCGGCGGGCAGGCGGGGCCCGGCGGCGCCGCGCTGCGCCCCAACGGGCAGACCAAGTCGCTGGTGCCGCAGCGGCTGGCGCTGGAGTACATCGTGCCCTGCATGAACAAGCACGGCATCTGCGTGGTGGACGACTTCCTCGGCAAGGAGCTGGGGGGGCTGGTGGCCCAGGAGGTGCGGGCCCTCCACCACACCGGCCGCTTCACCGACGGGCAGCTCGTCAGCCAGAAGAGCGACTCCTCCAAGGACATACGCGGCGACAAGATCACCTGGGTGGAGGGCAAGGAGCCGGGGTGCCAGACCATCCGGCTGCTCATGAACAGCATGGACGATCTCATCCGGCACTGCAACGGCAAGCTGGGCAACTACAGAATCAACGGCAGGACGAAAGTGAGTGCTGGGGACAGGGACCCTGGGGATCCCCACCTTCCCTTCCACCCCGCCCGTGTGTCCCCGGTCCGCTGCCGGCCCGCTCCCCGGGGGGACACCGGGCCCCAGCCTCGCCTGGAGACGGGTCGGGAAAGGTGTGAAAGCGTTTGTCTGCTTCCTCGCTTTTCCAGAGCAGGAAGAAAACGTCATCTCGTTTATATCCCTGCGTTTTGTTAAATCCTTCACCGGTAAGATGAATGGAGGTGTTTGTCGGTTGGACTGGATGAACTTACAGGTCTTTTCCAGCTGTAATAATTCTGTGAATATAAAGCTGTAAGTTCTCCCATGGTTTGAAAAAAATGGAGTCAGTCAGTGTCCTCGCCCCTAAAATCTGGGGGTAGCGTGTGGGAGTCACTGGCTCCCGGGAGGAGCAGCAGTACGCACCGTACCCCTCGCGGCGCTTTCTGAGCGATATGAAAGTGTCTGTGTGTAACCTTTGCAGGGTCGCATCAGTGCGTCGGGTTTTGGTAAGTCCTGGCTCAAAGTGCGGGTTGCCAAGTGCTGGGCTTGAAAATGCGAATAGGAAACCCGCATCGGTGGCGAGTGCCCCGGTAGCGCTGTAAATCGGAGAGATGGTGCTGCTGTGGGCAGCAGGCACAACAGTGAGGAGTAGGATGGCTGTGGGGAGAGGTTTGGGTTTTTACTATAATTGACTCTTTTTTACCCTCAAAAATCTTACTCTTTAGCTCTACTTTGAGACCAGAGAACTGAGCCAAAATTTCCCTTTGTCAGCCTAATTTGCAATTCCCTTCCACTGCTTTAAATAAAATTCACGCCCTTGGTAAAGGACTAGCAATGAATATTCATCAGTATCTTTTCAGTTTTTTAAAAAAAAAAGAGGAGGGGAAGCCCCCTCATGATTTGCCACCTCTATTAAAACATAAGGAACCTAGTGAATTGGTAGGAGGCATCCTGCCGTGGTGGTTGCACTGTCACAGGCAAGCTGTTGTTGCTGCAGCTGCAGAATCTCAGCTGGTAGGAAGCTGTGGGAGGGAGGAGGGGAGGAACTGGAAGGCAAAAAACAGCCTGGGATTTGTTTTACGGGAAATTTAAACTTCTGTGATAAAGAAGAGTGGGTGGGAGTTTTTCGTTTTTTTCAAATGTGGTCTTTGCATACCTTTAGTTGAGCCAGTACTGTGCTAAAACGTGTTAAACGGAACGTGGTCTAGATGCCTCCTAGATCCCTGTTGGCTTGGACTGTTCTAAGCCAACTTATCTTTCAGAGAGTCGTAAATCTCTTTAAGTCCCCAGTACTTTAAACTTGCACTCTAAAAATATCTGTGGCTTTGCTGGGTATCAATTTTGTGCAGTAAAGAGGAATATAACTTCTGTTTTTAGTTGCTTCTTAAATAATATGTGCCAGGGTTTTAGAAAAAGACTTTTGAAATTGTAATCCTGAACCATGGCATGCAATTCCTGGACTACTGTACCTTACGTTTCTTAGTAGTAGCTGATACTATTGCTGTTTGTGAAAGATGGAGAAAAATCTCTTCATGCCCCGTTTTTGTGGAACAACACCAAAGCAATGAAGATTATTTAGCCTCACTTGGGTTTCAGTCATTGCTGAAATTTCTTTGTATTTGGGGGATCAAAACAGGTACAGGTCAGTGAAGGCACAGTACTTTACTCATTGATGGTGCAGAAATGCATTCTCTCTCCTCCTCACTTTCCATTGCTTATCTTCCCACAAAAGTCAGTGTTTGTAGTGGGATGGGAAAGCTCAGTTCTCTTAAGGTGCAGCAAGAATGGAGTGAAAACTGTCAGTCATTCTCACAGATTCACCCCTGAGTTGAATAGACAGAAGGAGTTGGTGACAAGAGATGAACAAGTTGGTGGAAGAGTTGGTGGAATCTGTTGAAATGTGGGCTTTGTCAGTGTTTGTGAATGCTTATTGATGAAGTCAATAGGGATAGGAGCGACGTGGTGACTTTCATCCTCTCTCTTTTGCAGTTCCATAGAGAACTGCACCTTTCCTCTGCTATTAGTGCCACATGAGTTGAAGGGATGTGGCCAGGGAACAGTCTGGCAGTGGAAACTTCTTCTATGCATCCTTTCAAGGCTCCTGGCTATTTAGAAAGAAGAGAGGGGAAAGGAATATGTAAAGTATCTGAAGTAATTTTTTCTTCTTGCCTGTTTTTTCTAAATTGAAGTTTGATTGTGTTGCTGCAGGGGTCCCAGTATACTTTCATATTCTTGGCAATATAGATGGATGTTATTAGCTGCAACAGGTTACTCTGGAGCTTTTGTGTTAGTGCATTTTGTGTGGTGACAGCTGCTTAGTTCATTTATTCAGGAACAGTCCACGTTCAAATCTTGATGGGTATGTTGGATTTGCATTTACAGCAAAGGCTTTTTAAAAGGAACAAGTGTGATATTTATTCTTGCTGGTTTCACTTCATATAACAGGACCAAAATGCATAGAAGTGTAGCACATGGTGACCGACTGAGCTCTTATGGAATAATTTTACTGCTCCTGTGACTGTGTGTTGCAATACTGTGGTTTGCATAGTTGGTGTGTGGAGAACTTGGTGTACCTTTTTACTGAAGGTGCTAAATAAACCAATTTGCAGAGTCACTGGTGAGATTTGTAATTTCATAGCATCCGAACCAGCAAAAGAATTCCAGCCCTTGGGCATCCCCCTGCACTCTGTAGAACACTGCCAATGCTAGCCGCACAAGGTGATGGGCTGGTACAGTAATAAATTATTGCAGTTTGGTATGGCTCTTCATGCAGCAGTGGACTTGCTAGAATTGGACTGTGTCAGGGACATAGCTGAGGTGGTGAAGCAATATATGAAAAAGGGAAAAGAAATGGATCTGTCAGAGGGAAAAAGCAACTTTGTTTTAGGTCTTTTAAACTGATTTATATTCACCAAGGCCAGCCTCTAAGGTAAAGGGCATGATGTAAGGTAAAATGTTAAGTGTGGTGGGAAACCTGAGATTTTACATTTGAAAGTCTGTTGAGGATTTTCTCCAGACTAACTTGGCTACCTAAAATTGATATACTTAAACTGATGTGATTTTGCTTAGACATGACATCTAATAGATCACTTGCCAGCCTGAAAGGTATCTACATTACAGTAGGTATAAACTAGCCATCTGCCTTCCAGGTGGGTGGACTGTACAGCAGTAGGTATAAGAGAATAGCTATTTACTCATCTCAGAAGTCCTGACTTACTGCATTCCTTGCTTTTGTTCTCTTAGTCTGCTTCTTCCTAGACTCTGCTTCCTTCTTTTCTCTAGCAGTTGGTGGCACATACTTGCATACATGAGCTGGAGTGTCTTTCTCCTACTTCCTGCTATTTTATAGGTTTTTCTTCTGTCTCCTCCCAAAATGCTGTTTCTCTTTTCCTTTCTCTTATCAGTTACCATGCTTGTATGTGCATATATTTCTCTTTCCTTTCTTAGCCAGTGGAGGTGTAAACCTGCTCATCAAAGTCAGGAAATGAAATCCTCCTCAATCTCAGGCAGGTGAGAAGGTTTTTCATCCTTCCCCACACAGAGCCTGAGAAGGGTTTAAAGAAAGATCATAGCTTTATGATTTTCTGGTAGGTTTATCTTTTCCTGATTGTGTGCTCCGTTGATCATCTATGACTTCATATAAATCTGAAGTTTGCATCCTTTACTGGTTTTGCTGTAACACTGGAAGGTCCCAGTTGTGGGGATAATAATTGCTGTATGAATGGACCTGTGATCTATCACTGTTCCTGCTTCTGCTCCCATCACACCCAGTGCCACCCTTCTCCTTACCCTACCCTGTGTATTTTATTGGTGGGACATTGAACAGTTTGACAGTCCCTGTTTACATCTCTTCACTTTTTGCTTCATGCCTGGTTCTTTGTAACTTGACAGAACAACTACTGTTCAAATTGCTCCATTTTATCAATGCTTTCTCGTCTCTGCTGGTGACACCCACTGCTCCTCAGGCACCAGTGGCTTAAAAATCTGCTTTATCATCTGCACATTGTGCAAGCCTGCTTTTGTGCCTTCTCTTGAAATTGCTGAATTATATAGTTGCTCATCTCTTACTCTGCTTCCAATCTCAAAATAAACTGACCTGATTGCAAGTACTTCAACAGCTGCTTATAATTTCAGGGATGCCCATCGGTTTTTTAGTATGATGCTGTGCTAGAGTCCTGGAGCTTTCCAAAGATCTGGAATGCCCTGGATTCGGGCTAGTCTAACTGTGCCCTGTTAAATTAGCTTCTTTCAAAGTTAGTGATGCTCCTTTAGAAAATAATCTTCCAAGAGTGAGTCAGTTTCTTGTACCCTGCTGTTGTCTTTTCTAGAAAGTGTAAAGAAGACGCTCTCTGCTCTAGCCATTTTTGTGCTGCAGCTTTCCTACAAACATCTTGGATTGATGTTACCAAGGAAAGAGAAATAAAACTAAGGAGCAGTAATCAGCTGATAGTGCTGAAGCTGTCAGCAGTTGTGTAGAACTGAGAGGGGGCAGAGGGAATACAGGAGGAGGATAGGTAAATCCAAGTTTTGCACATGCTGTTTAAAATAGCATACAGGAGATCTGAACATGATTTCTGGATGTTCTTTCCATCTTATTTTTCAAAATATAGCTGTGAGTATGTGTGCAACAATGAGAAGACAGGTGAAAATATGAGGTACAGAGTAAGGTCTCAGTAACCAAGAAGGTACTGAGAAGTGATGATAGCAAAGCGCTGGTAGAAGGAAAGCGAGCACAGAGGCAGGTGTAGGGCTCTGCTGCAGCTCTGGTGAGTCCTGCTCTGATCCGAGGACCCAAGAGCTGCTTCTGAGGATCTGGACTGAGGCATGTCTGTAAAGTAGGAGGCTTCCTCTTGCTTTGCTTGTGGCATGCCTGGTTACTGAGATCCTTCTGTGTAATTTTGGGGATTTATTTCATTATCATGTCTTGAATTTATTTCTTGGTAGAAAACTTAATGAACTAAGTGGTTCCTGATAGATGCTGTATGGGTTTGAATTTATCACTGAGTTGTGGGAAAGTGTAGCTAGGTCTCTCTCAGCCTGCCAATACTCACTTGAGTTGGTTGACCTTGATACAGAACATGACCGATTACTGATTCATTTTCTGAGAGTGGTGTTTCTGTTGGCGATGCTGTTTTTTTCTAGATGAATGTACTGATCAGCAAAGGACTGAAGGTGGTTCATAGACGCTCAGTGGCCCACAGTTCTTACATTCCTCTTGGGGTAGAGTCCTTACATGCAATGAATACAGTTCCATTTGTTGTTCTTTGTGGACAAGCACTTCGTGTCCCAAACAGAACAGATGATCAGAAGCCTGTCTGTGGTCTCTGATGCAAATAACCTTTTGATAGAAAAGCACAGCATCCAGAAAAGGCACTTGTTTATGGGCGGTGAAAATGAAAACATGAATGTTGCTGAGATTCTGGCAGGTTCTCCTTCTAGAGAAAATTACAAAGATGTCCTAGTTTCTGAGGGGCAACTGCGTGGTTGTAACTTTGAAGTATGTTACAAATATGGCTTGTCTGAGGGTGAGGAGCACCACCTGTGACTGCTAGAAAGAAACTTCTCCGTGCCCCTGTGTCTTAGGCTGTAGATCAAGGAACACTTTTGGTTGGCGCTGCTGGAGAAGTAGTCACTGTTCCTTGCCAGCACAAGTATTTACTTGGCCATCCTGTGAACTGGTTTGGGGAACTGATCCATCTGAGAAATAAACTGGCAAAGAAGTGCTCCTGGTTCGGTGTTCGGATGTTTGTGCTGGCACAGGGGACTGGCAGATGGTAAGACCTTCTTTCAGCAGCAATGCAAATTTATGCCAACTTAAAGTGTTTGCCAAACTACAGACTTAGTTTAACACTTAGGAACTGATTATTCCAAAATTTGCCTATGAAAATTAAACACAGTTTAAAAAAATCTTTACTAGCTATATATTTTTTTCTTTCTTAACCTTTCTTTTCGTTGTTCTTCCTTGTTCAATGTGAGACTTGATTCTTCCCATTAGAAATGCATTATTCAAAAGAACTGTTTTCTCCAAATTAAAACTGATTTGGGGTTTTTTTTCTTCCCCTTGTCTCTGCCCCCTGCCCAGCTTCAAAACCAACTTGCTAGCTAGATTTCTTATGCTTGTTGACTGTCCCTATCCATTATTCTAGAGTTTTATTAGCACCAAAGACATTTTGGGTTCTCTGTTTCAAGACGGAACTGGACTGGCATCCTCTGCGATGAGCAGTGTGCTGCAGCTTGCTGCTGGCTGCTGCTGGTAAGAAAGGTCCCTGTTCAGCCACATCCCATTGTGCTGGATCCAGCACTTGCTCTGCTTGAGGGACTCTGTCTGAAATGGGCAATTTCAACTATATTTCACTTTTCTTTCCTGTCTCCTCTGTTCCCTAGTGTGTTAGGATAGTTCTAAGAAATTCTGGGTTGTTTTTTTGCTTGCGTTTTCCAGGAATTTGTGACTGTGCAGCTACAGTTAGTTTTTGAGCTGTTCTTTTGGAGATTAGGAACCTCCAGCCTTGTGTTTTGTGCACATCAGTGATTTCAATACACTGTGGATAATTGATTTCATTTTTTTGTATCAGCGGTATTAATGACTTTCTGAACGTCTTGCTGCTTTGATGTGCTATGCTGTCTCTCTTCTGAAGAATGGGCTCAATTCAATGCAACCAAAAATTAAGCGTGATGTTCCTTATAAGCTGTACAGCTCCAGAGGAAGAGCTGTCTTCTCTTTCCAGTGGCCTCTTAGACTGAAATTCCTTGCAAGTGGTGTCCTGCCAAGTCATAGGACTGTCTGAACAGTAGTTCTCAAGTCTCTGAGTCAGTTGTATCAGTAACCTTGACTGGGTGTTTGTTTTTCTAGGCTATCCTTAATTTCTGAGTAGGTTGTCAGCTGTTTCCTGCAAGTGGATCAACAGCTATTAGTCTCTTTCATGATGTTTACCTGCATTCATGATGTTTGCTATTCAGCTGAGGTGTATAGCCCATCCTAGTTAATATACAAGGGCTTCTGGCTTGAATGGGCTAGACTGCTACTGGGATGTTTGCAAAATGCTGTCTGTCTAGTAGTTGTCTTGCACTGAGTGCTAGTTTGGGACTGTTGTGAGTGGATTGGTTAGTTAATTCTTCAGTGGGGTTTGTGGGGCTCCCTGTCTCTTGTGCTGGTGCTTTTTGTTACTTTACAGTAAGGGAGTGACTGTGGACCATCCAAGGCCTGTGCAAACGTTCTTTGGAAATACATTCTGAATAAGTTTATCAATACAAGATCTTTAATCTTTGGCATGTTTTTTTACACTGCACTAAGGAAATTGTGTTTTGAGAGCAGTATTTTCAATGAATAGAGCAGTAAAGTTATTTGACTTTGCAGCTACTGCTGAATGGAGTAATTGTTATTTATTATACCCAATTAGTCTTCCACATCTGTGACTTACTACTTAGACCCTTCAAAAGAGGGACTAATGCTGGTCTTTGTGGCCTTCTGAAAAAGTTATTTGGTGCTCATTAAATCCTTGTAAACTCCTTCCAGTTTCTGAAAATTGTTGGTTAATGATAGCTGATCAAACATATTTTCAGTGCAGGCTTGTGCCAGAATTAGCTGGTAAGTGGCAGTGATAAGCTTCAGGTCAAAAGCTAATTCACTCGCTGTTCCAGGGCAGTGTCTGTCAAAAATAGAGCAATGCTTTTATGCACGTAACAGCTGCTTACTCTTGAAGACTTTCTTGTTCTTTGGTATTTAGCTTAAAACTACTTGAATATTTTTGTTAGCATATGGTGTTATAAATAGGAATTGGGTAGAAATGTGCATGCTTGAATGTCTGTGTGGATGTTGTGTGTGAAGGTCAGGCGCTTATGTATATGTTGTGTGCATAGCACTGTAGTGAAGAGATGAAGGCCATACCTGTAGGGTAATTAATGTGGTCTAACAGAAAAGGCTGTTTTATACCCAAGGATTAATTTTACACATAAATTTAGGGTCACACCAGCTCAGAGCACATAGTTTGATCAAGAAGGAGTTGTAGACTACACAGATGACATATGGCTTTGGGGACATACTCTGTGGCCCCAGTGTGCTGCTGTGAGAGCAGATTCTGAGACCGCCTTGCCTTGCTTCGGCAAAAACAACTATTATGTTTAAGATTATACAAAGGTGAATGCAGTGGGTGGGGGTGTCAGGAAGCTGTTCTCCCTTCTGATTTTAACAGAGTGAAGGAGTTGTGTTGGTTGTCACATGACTGTAAGACGTTTTAAAATGCAATAAACTGGCTGAATGGTGTAGGAGTTTATATGTGTTTGATTGGTTGTTTGGGTTTTTTTAATGTATTTCAAGTCTTTTCATGGGAGATTGTGTTGTCGATTCACATCACTTTATTCTGTTGATAGCTTGAAATACTTCATGAAGTGGCAGAGGCTATAGGTCCTCTGCTGGGCATACTCTTGCTGACCTTCTAGTATGCCAGATGTGTTTTGTCCTGCTTTCATTTCAGAACACTGCACCTATATAGTTAGAACAGTCCTCAAGTTACTAGTCAAACCAAAAAGTTACAGTAATAGACTGAGTGTTGTGATAACTTAGAATTTAAATTGCTTTAGAACAAAAACTTGGTCCATACTAATTTTGAGGCAGAAATCCTCATATGTTTAAGTTCTCTGCACTGTGAAAAAGACCTGAAGTGCAACATGTGGAAGGCTTCCAAAGCAGCTTATAGTTGGCTAACAACACATATTTCTAGCTGCTACTCTCCTGTTCAAGCGGCTGACCCTCACCGTGGACATCAGGCTTCCTTAGTAGCTTCTGCTGTATTCAGACAGTGTGTGGTCTGTGCTCGGCTGAAGGCATTGGGCCTGTGCAGTTCCAGCAGTTGCTGCATTGTTGTTCAGGCAGCTGGCATGCAGCCTTGCTGCTGTGAGAAAGGAAACTGTGGCCAGTTGATAAGGGCACCTTAAACTGACTCAGTTTCAGCTGGCATGTTATGTGATGCCCAGTGAAATAAATGTTGGTAAATCATACTTCTCTTTGGCTTAACCTTATTTTTGTCTGCTTTAGCCCCTGTGTGACAGAGCATCAGCCAGTCAGTAGCACTCTTCATAATAGTGGATTTGCTTTTTCAGGTCTTATGGGAAGAGACTGAGGGAGCTGGAGCTGTTTATGCTGGAGAGGTGAAGGCACTGGGGGGATTGTACCGGTGTGTACAGATGGAGGGAGTGAAGAAGAGGGAGCCAGTCTCTTCTAAGCAGTGCTGGTGACGAGGCAGTGAGCACACTGAAATGCAAGAAATTCCATTTAAACATAAGAAATGTTCTTTTGACTGTGAGGGTGATCAAACAGAGAAGCAGGGTTGCCAGAAAGGTTGTGGAGTCTCCATCTGTGGAAATAGTCAAAATCTGACTGCGGGTCACCCAGCTCTGAGCAGGGAGCTGAACCAGGTGATCTCCAGAGGTACTTGCCAGCCTCAGCCCTCTTGTTGAAAAAAAAAACAAAACCAGCAAACATACTGTGATTTGAAGTGGAGGAGATACAAAACAAAGCGTTTTTTGCAGTTTGTTAAAATATTTTTTTCCAGCAATGGCACAGTCACTAGCAAGTCCTGCTTGTGGCATTTCTGAGGAAAGTGACAGGAAGTCTGTCTTCTATTAGTGGTCATTTGCTTCTTAAAGAAACATTGTGGTCAGATATGTAAGTTATCTGACAGTTTGAAATATTCCTGGCTTAGATCCATTTTTGTTTTGATAGGTGCATTTGTATTGTGCTGCTGCTGCCTCTTCACTGTTTTCTCCCATGTGGCCTATTTCACAGTTCATATGTGCCTATGTCCCCACAGTCCTGTCTTAGGATAGCTTGCTCATTTAAAGCATGTGATTTAAGCAGAAGTTTAAGAAATTAAAATTAATTATTTATCTATAAGGGGGCTCATACTTTCCTACAAAATTACTTGAAATATATATGTGAGATTTTAGGACCACTTCTATAATGAGAGAGCCTAGTGTACCAGGGATAGCTGTCCTTTCTTCGCTAGACAGACAGAAAAGTGAAATAAAGCTATTTCAAAGCCACAAAATACCAGAAAGTGCTTTACTTTATTTCCTGTATTTTTATGTCATTTTATGTAGCAACTTTGTAACAAACATCTGGAGAGATTATTTTCGATATGTTTTAGCTTTCATTTACTTAAGAAAAATACCACGGACTTGACATTAAAAACCATTTTGGAGAAGTGTGAAGAGGGAACCTTTGAACAGGTAAGAGTCAGACTCATGTATTTTGTCAGTGTGTTGCATAAATCAAAAGCCTGCAGCTCTCAAGTTACAGTCCTCATCTCCTGTTTAACTTCTAGCTGTTTTTCTTTCATCTTGCCACTCCTACCTGTTCTCCCTGGACACCTTGCTCCGCAGTATTAGGCTCCTTTGCTGTTGAACGCAGGGAGACTGAGCGGACATGAAGAGTGGTGGGCAGAGGTGCAGAGAACTCTGCTTGCATCAGTTGCAGCTTTCTGCCAGGCAGTCAGCAGTTGCAGGGGCACCCTATCAATGGATTATCGTCTGCAAGAACTGCGTTTGAAAGATAAGAGCCACGTGCCTCTCATGAGGTGCCAGTTTGACCCTCCGTGCCTTATATCTAGTAACAAATTGAAGCCAGATGGAGTTGTGCTCATCTGAAGTGACCTTCTGTATGAACTAATGCTGTACCAGCCCTGAATTGTAGGTTAAAGCTATGTGGTTTTGGAGAATATGCAAAATAATTGAAGTGAAGTATAAAGCAAATGTTGTTACTGCTAAAATGCTTATGACCCACTCTGCTCAAAACTTGCACTGTTTCTGCACTCTGGCTGATCTAGTTTCAGATTCTAGCAAGTTGTCTTCTCATGTCTGCTAGATGGGAGTTTATCAGATGTCTCTGTTTCACAGAAATTTGTCATCTGTGCTTATACTGATATGTTTGTTGTAAATAATAAATAATCAGCTCGTATATGAAAGTTTAAACTGTATATGAACTGATACTCCTATATTACGTCCACCTTTCTGGAAACCAAGGGACTTTCTGAGCCAGAGGTTGCGTCTGGACCTCTGCTCATAATACAGAGAGATGGATGGACATACTTGCCATTAATTTATGTAATCTTGTTTTAAAAGCCATTTGTACTTTTGGCCTCTGCAACATCCTGTAACAATGAGTCCCACAGTTAGATAAGATGGAAAAGGAACTTCCTTTTGTTTAAAACCTACTGCATGTGATTTCAGTGTCTCCTAGACTGCATCGTGAATGCTTGCTTCCCAGTAGTTTTATTTTTCATGATTTTAAAAATCTGGCATTGGCCTTTCTAGCTTTCTTCTGCTGATGCTGTTTCCCTCCTAAACTGAAGAATCACAATCTTTTTAATATTTCTTCACATGGGTGCTGTTCCATGTTTCTAGTCATTCCTGCTACTCTTCTGTGCAGCTTTTGCTTTTCTGGTTCTGCCAAACCCTCTTTAACTAAGACAACCAGAGTTACAGTATTTATGTAGTAACGTCAGGAATTTGTATGCTGGCATAATGATGTATTCTGTGTTGCCTTTTGCTGTCATGTACACCACCAGTTGCCTCTGCTGCTGTGCTGAGAGTATGTTCTTAGGAGAACTCTGTATTTACTGCAGTTTTTTTCTGAAGCTATGCTGTCCAGGTTAGAAGACATAACTGTGAGTAAGGAGGCTTTTTTTGCCTTTTTTTTTTTTTCCCCTCAGAGAGGATTCCTTTGCACTTAATCTTTCCTGATTTTCACCTGTCATTTTGTCGTCTGGGCGCTTGGTATTGTTTTATCCTTCTGTGCCCTTTTCTGCAGAGCTAGGATGGATTATGCAATATATTTTGGTATTCACCTTTTCCCAGGTCACTTATCAAAAGTCCACATCCTGTGGGGATCCTGCTGTTAACTGCATTTTTCACTGAAAGGAGGTTAGTCGGCTATAGTGAAATTCCTGTTGCAATTTATTTTATTACTGTTTGCTTTGCCTGTACTTTGGAATGCTTTGGGAGTAAGATCTGTGCTTAAAATGCTTTATACTTTAATGCAAAAATTACAATTTATGTCTTGAGTAAATTTTTATTAAGTCTCCAATCTAGCTTGGAGAAAATGACGAGTAGTGACTCCCCAAGGTCTCCTAACACCTGGCACAGACTCAAGAACAACAGAGCAGTTCCTAGACTGGAGTCCTGACTCTGTCATTTTCTTTAGTGAAATTAGAAAATGGGAGCGGTCTCTCTCATGAGCCAAAGGCTGTGCCAAAATTTTGTTGTAAGCTATACAGGTAGTAAGATAAACATATATTATTTTTATCTATTTAGTCGTATGACTTTATAAAGAGCCTTATAAACACAGAAAATAGTGGTCCTTTACAGGACAAGGAACGTAGATGAACATATTGTCAATTAGCTTTATTTTCAGTTTAATCTTCTCTTATAGCAACATGAATGTTGTGGAGTGTTGTTTCTGATGTACTTTTTAGTGTGCCTTTTGCTTTTTCTACACTCGTATCCTGCTACTTGGAAGGTACACACCTGTTGAAAGACAAAGCTAATAATAAGTGATCCTTCCTCATCATTGAGGCTTCAGCTACTACAGGTCTTTCTTTTTTCTTTTTTTCCACCTCCCTCACTTTGGGTGCAGCTTTCCAGAGGGAGCCATGGAATTCTTCAGGGGCTCAGTGGGGAGCAGAATTTGCCAGTAATGAGACGATGTAGTCTGAGATTTTTCCCCTTTAAAAATCTCTTACCTTTTTTCTGGTCATGTCCTTCATTTGCAAGGAAGGGTTATCTTTGCTTTGGAGCCCTTAATTGAAATTGTCTTTGCAGAGGAAGGTAAAGTCTGGTTTTCTAGATTAACTTCCAGTTGTCTTGCTGGTAGCATTGCTTGCTTGTATTGATCCTGGGAATAAAATATATTATAGTCCTTTTGCTGGCACTGGAGGGCTTGTATATGCCAAGCTGCGGAACCAGTTGGTACACCCGAGGGCAGAGCTGCTATTCAGAGAAGTATAGATAGGCTGGAGGCATGGGCAGAGAGCAAGCTCATGACGGTCAGTAAGTGTAAGTGAAACACCCTGCACTTAGAGGAGCTCCGTGCCATGGTGCTGGCTGGGACTAAAAAGCTATAGGTGATGGTCACTTCACTCAGCCTGCAGGCTGTCCTCTTGGTAGTGCTGCCCGGGGTACTGCTGTCCTTCCCAGCTGCCACAGCACACTGCTGGTTCCTCTTGAGCATTGTGGGCTCTGGTTTTGTATTGTAGCCTAAGCTCTGTTCTTTTCCTATTTGAGAATTTAATTTTAGATAGTTTTTAAGTAACTAGGTCGTTTTGTTGTGTTACTGCCTATATGCTAGGAAAACCATTTTGGTTATATAAATAAGCAATACAAAACCAGTGATTTCCCTGAAGACTATATAATGAAATATAAGTTTTCACATATAGTAATTCTGTTGTGTACCCATTCCACAGCAAAAATGAAGTAATTATTTAAAACATTAAGTAAGTCAATTCCATTTTGAGCTAGTGGAAGAGTTTTGTTGGGAACACTGCAGTTATCCATTGATATAGTGCCTGCAATTTGAATCTATATTTTTTTTCTAGTTAGCTTTTGCAAGGCAACTCTTATGTGAATTTTTTATCTGGGAGACAGATTATGCGAGCAGCCTTCTGCATGTAGTGAGTGGATATGAGCACAATAGTACTGTGCTGTGAATGGAGTAGTGGGTTTTTTCTAGTTATCAGTTGCAGTTCTCTGTCTGAATTGTCTAGTAGTCCAGTTGGTTAAAAGAGTAGAGGATACAGAAGAGCAATTACAGCTGAAGCCTGGTGGTGTATCACAGTTGTTAGTGCTTACAGCTTGATTTCATGGGGTGAGTAGCAGGGCAGTCGCAATTAAAACCCATGCTGTGGAACTTGCTCCGTTCATTATCACAGTGCATAGTTGGCAAGTTCCTCTGCTGTCCCTGGCTCCTTGCCTGCTCCTCCTTCCTGATCTTCCCTTCAGCCTTCCTCTGGCTTCAGAATTGGTTTTCTTCTTCTGTAGTTGCACATCTCAGATGCCTAAGACAAAGAGAGTTCTAGGATCTGTAGTAGCTTTAGTATAAAAGTCAGTTGACTGCACACAGGTAACTTCCTTGAAACATTGTCTTCTATTTGGAAACTACTATCCATTGTTAGTTTACAATAGTGGATGCTTGTTTTAGAAGATCTGTATATTTTCAGTAATTATGTAGAAATTTCATTTTAAAATGTGGCCTATGGCTGAAAAATATCCTTCTGCCAACCCTGAAATCTGAAGTGATTGCTGGCTGACTGGAAGCGGAAGTTAATTTCTTGCATAGAAATCTAGAATCTAGTATTTTGCAGAGTTGGTTGTTCCATTTGTTTCTCAGTTCTTGTCATGCTCAGAATTATTCTTCCCCTTCTTGTACTGCAGACTTTTGTTAGTGCTGCTAGTCCTTCTGGTGTCTGCTTCTCTTCATCTTCCTTTCCTTTGACTGCACTTTGTCCATTGGTCATTTCCACTACTGTTCCTTGAGATGATGAACTCATACCCTTGAGTTGTTTCAGGGTGTCTGCAGGGTGAGAGGAACAGTTTTTCATCAATTAATTTCTTGCATATATTTCTGAATTTCTTTTTTTTATTTCGGTCACAACTTAAAGCTGGGAGCAGGCTTTGAAAACCAAAACTTAAGCTCTGCAGGTCTTGTGTGTAGGTTGCATATGTCTGATGGAACAGTCATCATGGTCTGATGTGAGACCTCTGATCCAGGCTGCTATTGCTAATCCCTGCCATTTCTCCCCAGGGAATACGGTAGATTGTAAAGCCCTAACTGTCCTTTGAATTACCAGAAAAGTTCCTGCTCCTTGTTTTTTTTCGGAGTATACAGAAAACCTTTGCTTTGGAAGCGTGAGAGAATGAAGTGTGCGTGTCCTGTCTTGAAATCCATCATTTCTGGATGAGATGTGGAACAGTGTGCTTCGCTTTTTTGATTAAATGGAGTGCTTTTAAGGAGGTTTGGAGTATGTAAGTAGCGGCTGCATGCTGACTCAGCTGATATTAGGATTTCTAACTTTTCTGTGTGAGTGTTTGGGAAGAAAGGTCTTGGTTCTGTGCTCTTCTAAATGCTTTGAAAGAGGAAAACAATCTCGGTGACAAGTTGTTTCAGAGAGGCTTCCTTCTTGTTCTTGCAAGGTTTTGTACAGTATGGTTTTTCTGCTTACATCATCGCTTTGTGTGGAGTTTAGGTTTCGCTGCCTCCTGATTTTTAGAGTGGGAAATTCATAGTCTGAGGTTAACATCCTATTTCTTACTGACACTTGTCAAGTTACAGTCATGGCAATGTTTGACAGGAGCCTTGACAGATAGCATCAACAGGTTTTTTTAGTTGTTCACAGGAAAGGGCTGATCTGTTCAGAAGCCTATGTGCCTTTTAGGAAAGGTGAATAATGTAATAAATATATAAAATATTTTTGTTAGTGAATTAGTGGCAAGGAGGATAGTAGGTAACTTTTTTTGCCCAGATTGGTTGTTTTCATAGTAGTTTTCTAATGCTAGGTATAAGTGATCTTGGAATAAAGCAGATGGGTTCCTTTTAATCACTTGATAGTTGGTGATACAGCACATTGCCAAGGCATGTGGCTGATACATTTTTTCCATCGCCCTACTCCTGTGTCAGAAGTGGTTGTGACCAGTGGGGAGAGTGGGGAAAAGCTTGTAGCAGCACCAGGGAGCTCTGCTGTCTGCAGAAGGTTTTCCCCTAAGGTTGATGTTGCTGCCATGAGTGTGAATTTGCTCTAGTCAGCTGAATTGGCATTTCAGAAGATGGTGGGGCTTTTGTATCAGCTAGATGAGGACAGGCTGTTTCCTCAGGTGTTCCTCACTGCCTGGCGTCACCATTCGGTACATTGAGATCTTGCTTGTGCTTATGTGGCCACGTACCCCTAGAGCCAAGTACATTGCATTCCTGAACTAGCCTCCTCCAGGAGTTTCACTGAGCTGGTGAAGCCTCCCCATTGCAGCAAAACGCCTTCTTAACCTGAAATAAGGAGGCTGGCTGTGCTGGGACGTACATGGAAGGGGATATGTTTCTGACTCACTTTTCTGACTCGCGTGCCAAAGTCAGCAGTGCTGCTCCTGGTGTTTATGGTCAGCCCTTAACTTTGTGTGGCCACAGCTTTTCCTTAAGGCTTTCCCTGAACACTGGTGGGAGCCTGACATGGCTGGAACACCAGTAGATTTGTGCAATGCTTGCTTACTTCTGAGCTGGTTACACTGGGTGATCTGGTTAAAACAAAAAAAAAAAACCCTCAGGTGTTGCTTTTGCCAGCTGAGAGGCCCTATTACAGTGTGGTGGTGGAATTATAAAGAAGGGGTTGAATGAAGACAGTTTGTGTGAAATCCCATGGGCAGAGTCAGCACTTCTTGGATTTAAATTGTAGTTGGTTTGAAAGCATATTACAGGCTGTTTGTTGCTGTCTGGCTTTAAACCTCCATCAGGGTTTTGTGCAATGTTAATATAAATTAAAGCAGTGCTTTGTCTATCAGCATTTCAATGCATAGTTATTTGGGGGTTTAGTTTATAGACAATTTTCAAGAATTGTCTGGACTCTGATAGCCAGAGTGAATACTGCAGTGTATGGTGTCAAGTTGGAAGTGGTGTGAGCATTGCTGAATCATGTATGACCCCTTGCAAATATCCTTAAAACTATTTTTAAAATTAATTTTCTTCTACATACTGTTTATGGCAAATATCTTTCTGTGTTTAAAATCTAGAAGTGGTTGCTGAGAGTTGAACACTTTAGTAAATGTTTGTGTAGATGCTGTAAATTTATTATACTTAGAATACACAAGAACCTTCAAGTATCTGGCTGACCATAGTACTAAACATGCAACCCTATTGCCATGCAGTTGCACAACACTCAAATTTAGGTAAAGATCTCTTTCCTGCAAGTTAAACTTCAGTTACATGGCTATTTTGCTCTTTAAAAGTGGAAACAAAGTTACGGTTTTAAGTAAGAAATTAAATATATTTCCTAGAATTTAGCAAAGCTATCATGTACAGTTTCTTGTCTTTTATAAGGAAGAAACTCTGGGCTTCTTGATAGGTACAATTCTGGGGGGAGAATGTTAGTGATGGCAAGTTATGCCTTTTAAATGGCAAATCTCTGAGCTGTTCACTTTCCCAGACAGTGTAGTGAGATTTTGTTTAAAAAGAAAAATGAAAATCCTCCACCCCCTACCTACCCTTAATCCTTAGGGTTTTCTCCCCTTCCCAGCCTCTCGTGGTATTAAGAATCATAGAATAGGTACAGTTGGAAGGGCCCTTAAAGATCATCTAGTTCCAACACCCCTGCCATAGGCAGGGGCATAGCACTATATCAGGCTGCACAAGACCCCATCCAACCTGGCTGTGAACACCTGCAGAGATGGGGCATCCACAACCTCCCTGGGCAACCTGTTCCAGTGCCTCACCACTCTCATAGTGAAGAAATTCTTCATAATGTCTAGTCTAAATCTCCAGTTTGTACTGTTCCCCTGGTCCTATCCCCATAAGCCTTTATGAATAGCCCCTCTCCAGCTTTCCTGCAGCCCCCTTCAGGTACTGGAAGGTCACTATAAGATCTCCTCAGCCTTCATTCTCCAGGCTGAACAACCCCAACTCTATCAGCCTGTCCTCGTAGGGAAGGTGCTGCAGCCCTCTGATCGTCTTTGTAGCCCTCCTCTGGACCCGTTCCAATAGCTCCATATCCTTCTTACACAGTATTCCAGATGAGGTCTCACAAGAGAGGAATAGAGGGACAGAGTCACTTCCCTCGACCTGCTGGCCACGCTTCTTTTGATGCAGCCCAGGATACAGTTGGCCTTCTAGGCTGCGAGCACACATTGCTTGCTCATGTTGAGTTTCTCATCGACCAGCACCCCCGAGTCCTTCTCTGCAGGGCTGCTCTCAATCACATCATCCCCCATTGTGTGCTGAAAACGGGGATTGCCCCACCCAGGTGCAGGACCTTACACTTGGCCTTGTTGAACCTCATGAGGTTCTCAGAGGCCCAATTCTCCTGTCTGTCCAGGTCCTTCTGGATGACATCCCTACTTCTGGTGTAGCAACTACACCACCTAGCTTGATGTCATCTGTAAACTTGCTGAGGATGCCCTCAATCTCGCTGTCAATATCATTGATAAAGATACTGAACAGCACCTGTCCCAATACGGGCCCCTGAGGGACACCACTTCTCATGGATGTCCATTGGGACTTTTAGCCATTGAGCACTACTCTTTGAATATGACCGTCCAACCAATTTCTTGTCCACCTTACCATCCACCCATCAAATCCATATCTCTCTGATTTAGAGAGGAGGATGTTGTGGAAGACCGTGTCAAAGGCTTTACAGAAGTCTAGATAGATCATATCTGTTGGTTTACCTGTGTCCACTGCTGCGGTTACCCCATCATAGAAAGCCACCAAGTTGGTCAGACAGGACTTTCCCCTGGTGAAGCCATGCTGGCTACCATTAATCATCTCCCTGTCTTCCATATGCTTTCGCACTGCTTCTAGGAGGATCTATTCTGTGATCTTCCCAGGCGCAGAGGTGAGGCTGACAGGTCGGAAGTTCTCAGGGTCGTCTTTTCTACCCTTTTTAAAAATGGGCACAACATTGCCCTTCTTCCAGTCACCAGGGACTTCTCCCGATTGCCGTGACTTTTCAAATATCATGGAGTATAAAAGCTCTCTAACCTTGAAGTTTGGAATAGATTTATGCTTCATTTTTAAGGTAGTTTAAGTTCAGTTTTTCCTGTAGAACTCAGAAAACTGAACAAATTCACTGATCATATGTAATAATCTTAAAATACGTAATAACGCATCTTCATGTGTCTTCCATCCATGTGCTAGCTGATGTCATGTGGTTGGCTCAGGAAATCTGGTGTGCATGAACTACTGTCAGAATATATTTTATGAAATGTAACTGAATAAGACTTCTTACTATTTTAGTGCACTATCACAATTTGTTTTAGTGTTGTTATTTTTAGTTCTTAAAGATGTTGCTTCTCCACATTCTTGCTGAATGGTTAGTGATGAAGCCAGTAAGTTGCCTAGTCTCATGCGAGAGCAGAATGTTGTGCCCCATGTTGGGGGAAAAAAAATTCAAAGTACTTATTTCCTAAATGGTATTTTTCATTTCAGAGCATTTACAATGTTAAATTAAAAGCAGACTCTTAAAACTTGTGTTGATTGACTGACTTCTCTGTCAAATTTTATATAGCGCCAAAACACTGAGTCACCAGTCTGCTTCTCTTGGACGGAATGAGGAGTTATCCATGGAGGCCAGCCAATACTGCAAACACATTTTGTATTATTCAACAGTTGTTTGAATTTGAAGTGTATTGGTCAACTTATTTAATCATAATATGGACAGATTTAGGCTGGTAGAAGTCAAAATATGCTTTAAGCCCTCCTCAGCGGCAAAGTCAAGCATTAGTTTTGCTCCTAGGCTTTTAAGAGAGACCATTTCCTTCCTGGTGACACTTCTTTGGGAAGCCTCTGTAAGGTGTATTTGGGGGATTTTTTTTTTTTGTTTTGTTTTTTCCTAGGCTGTTGACTTTTAGAAAGAATTTGTAGTAGACTTCGATATCAAAACTGTCAAAACGTGTCATAATGACCCTTAGGAGAGCTGTTAGTATTTTGTAGCACTAACGTAGTGTGCATGTGCTAATACTAAATATTTTCTTTTTTTGAAGGGAAAGCAGGTGGTTTAGGCTTGAAGACATTGTTTATATTCAGAGATGCATTAGATGAACTGTACTTTTTTTAATATTATGTTTAAGCAGGTGCACAACTCTCTCTATGTTTTTTTAGATTAGAGCCCAGTTTTATTTTACTCATTTATTTTCCTAATAAGCAGCTAGGTTAAGTTACAGCAAGTTAGACCTCCACAAGATTGAAGAACTGGAAGAGTATTTGCACTGGTTTCACTGATTCAGGTTTAAAACAGCACCTTTTGGTTAAATTAGCACAATTTTGAGAATAGGCGTGTTCCATGTAACTTGGTTAGCGGGCCGGAAAATGCTGGTATGTTAACTGTTAAGGAAGATACAATCTTCTTTCTTCCCCCCTCCCCACCCCCGAAGCTTGTAAGCTGACTCAGTGTTTTCTTCTCTTTGCGATTGGAGATTCACAACTTCACAAGCTCAGGTACTGCAGAGCGGAGAGAACCTTGTTGATGTTTAAGTGCTGTTATCTCAGTTTAGTAGAGGTGGGGGCTGTGGGACCTCAGCTGGGAGTTAGGAAGTGTATTTTAGGTCTTCCTGTTATGTCTGTCTATAATTCTGTTTCAGTTCCTCATTGGTTCACCTTTTGAGATGTTTTGAGAGTGTCCTGCTTTCCTTAGCACTGTCAAAGCCTTTGTTCAGGGGACATGTCTTCTGTCCCCACTGCAAGAATCACCACCATCTCCCCTGGGTTAATGGTGCTTCTCTATCCTATGTATGTTTTTTTTTATTTACTAGATGTAGTCATCAGACTGAGCACACTCAACGTTCACAGTCATTTCCTGAATATTAGACTTCAGCAACTGCAGTTCTAGGATTTTTCCTGTGATATTTGAAAGAACTGATGGATTATTCAAGCGTGTAGGCATGCTTCTTCAGCAATTCAAGAGCTCATGAACATTACTTAGTGCTTATGTACATTCATGAATGAAAGGAAAGTTATTCGAAATACATTTTTAGTGCTACTGCTATTGAACACAGTTATAATTGAACAGTAAAGGGAGATTACCAAACTTTATGTAGCTATGGCGAAAAATACCTGAGCTTGTTTGCGGAGTGGCAGCCTGGGTATGTTTGAGGTGTCTGGATCCAAACTCTGTGTGGATCTGCTGACCCAAGAGTGCTGGGCTGGACTGGATGCAGCCACTGAACTGGTGTGAAAGTTTCTGCCTTCTAATTTGTGTCTGTTTACTAGGATACACAAGTTGAATGTTGTAAGAAGGTTAAATGTGTTGTAAAACTGAAGACAAGAGTAAAGCAGTGAGTTAATTTGAAGGCAAGTTGGAGACACCGCGTCTGAACTGCTATGTTGGCAAAGCTTTCTCTGAACTTTGCTCGGTCTAAGCAACCAAGATCTGATTGGCGAGTTAGAAGTAAGCGATGTAGTAAAAGTATTCCTCTGTTGTGCCAAACTTTTGATGGTATGTTATGTTGCTTGATTCTGCTTGCTTATGAAATGCCAAGTCTAACAAAGCAAGTAGAAATCTTGTATTGGCCATCGCACTGCGAGGTCTGGGTAGGAGCGAGATAGATCAGGCTATCATTGGTTTCTGAACTCCCTAGAAGTTCGTGGAAGATATAATCCATGTACGTAGCCGTGTGCTGATTCTATTTATAGTGTAAGCAGCTACATCAGCTCTCAGTTTTTCCTCTCTCCCTTTCTGTCTGAGTTCATTTTTCATCTCTGATCTCAGTTCAGTTTGCCTTCCCTGTGCCAGCTCAAGAGCAGCTTTGCCAAGCCTACTTTCTTGTTAAAACTTCTACTGCTACCTTCAGCAGCCACAGGAGAGGAGTGACCCATGCTTGTTGTCCTTGCTTTCAGTTATTTTTTCCTAGAAGAGCAGCTTACTCTTTGCTTGCCAGGAGATGACCCAAATAGCTGGTATTTGAAGTAGTTGCTGGTTTTGGCATTGGTTGTTTTTTTGTTGTGGGGTTTTTGTTTTTTGGTTTTTTTTTTGTTGGTTTTTTTTTTCAGTCTGCAGCTTGCAATTGAAAGTAATAGCTCATACTCCTTTGCCAACAGACAAATTGAATAGCTGTAGCGGTAACTTAGTGTTAGCAGAGAGGGCTTAAAGAGGAATAATTCAAGCTGCTTCAATGTGTCAGTGTCTTCTCTATGTTAGCTTCTAACTCAAATGTACAAATTCCGATTCTCTACTGGGGACATGTGAACTACTGTGCTTTTTAATTTTTAAGCCCATAAGTAATCATTTGCAGATTCTCTGGTTAATGGTGATTGCAAGGCATGGATTTTTGGTGAGGAAATCTTTGCAGGGGCTAGTATTTCTCTCGAGCTCTTCTAGTTTGTGTTGACTTGTGTGAAAACTTGGCTCTCTAGCCTTGCTTACTAGATTGTGGAGGAAAACACCAAAAATTTTTACTCTGTTGAAATGTATGGAAATACTTGGATTAGCTGTGTCCCAGATAGTTTATTTTACCCCTTTCAGCTTCCTCTGTTTTGAGTAAGGCTGACTGGATTTTCTCTCCACTGGTATGTTTTCTGTTGCAAGTTTCCATCTCTGCTAGTGAAAAACTACTCAAGGTAGTTCCAATACAGTCTTTTTTAACTGCAATGTGATTGTTATTTTGTACACTTCGTGAAAAATCTTAGACTGAAGTGTGCTTAGATAGAGAGATATTTCCTCAGGGTTCCTTGAGGGATGAACGAATTCTTGAACAAGAAATACTTCACAGATGGACCAAACAGGGACAGATCAGATTTTTTTCCTTTTCTTTGGTTCTTCATTCCGGTGGTATGTGGTTTTTTTTCTTTGAATAATCTGTCAGATGACCCATGCCAGGGTTTTACAGTGAAGTCTTTGTGAGAGCATTTGATAAATTTTAGTAGGAAGTCATTGGTCTTGCGTTTAGACATCTTGTTTTGCTCACTGAGATTTGCAGTTCCTTCAGCAAATGGCAAAAGTGTCATCTCTGTGACTGATGCAGCTTTCTTTAATCTGAGCTAAACAATAAAGTTATTTTACATTAATAAATTAATATGACAGAACACACGCTCTCTCTGCATTTTGTATTTGTGGTTTGGGGATTCCCCTCCACCCAAGGAATTTTGCATTGTCATGTAACTAGTGTTTTTCCCTCCTTCCAAAGAGTTTGCTATTATTGCTTCCTTGTTTTCAAGGAATAGTACCTAAACTTGCAAGTATCCAGCTGTGACAGGAATAGAGATGATAGAAGAAAAACTTCAGTCTGTTTACCTGCAAGTCTTCCGTCTTTATATATGGGTGAGGCTGAAATACTTCTCTGTGAAAGAAGGTTGAGGCTGCTCCCAAATGAAAGCACATTTTCAGCTGCGTCGATTTGCTGTGACTCCCAGGGTTGAGAGTCTTAGATGATGCCTCTTTACATAGTGAACAAAACCATAGGGACTATAGATTATTCCCTCTGATGTTACCTTCATACATTTACTTCTTGAATAGAATAATGGCTGACACACTAAGGATGCCAATGCTTACCAAAAAATCTGTGGTTTCAATTAGTTCTTCTTGTTGCTTTGGGTTGATGGCCTAAAAGTGAATTTTCCAGAGTTGAACAGTTGCAAGTAGAACATCTGTAGGTGAATGAGTGATCAGGAGCTGCTTAAATGTGTGAGGACTTTGGTTTGACAGACACAAGTCGGGCAGGGTTTCATTCTTTCTCTATTACTCATGGATTCCAGGGAGTATCTTAGGACAGGGCTCATGTGCTAGGCATGAGTGCTCAGACTAAAAGAGAATGCTGTTGGGTTAAAGGAGGTTAACATTAAAAGCATTTGCTAAGGAATCCTGTGGGTGAACAAATTCAGTGTATGACTTAAATATATTCTTCGCAGAAATTAAGATTACTGAGTGCTTAAAAACTGTAATGCCCTGAAAGCACAGCACGGGAAAGCTCTTTATCTATTCAACAAATGCAGGTAATGCCTTGGATTGAATTAATTGATTACTTTTATGGGACAACTGATGAGACAGGTAGTTCTTTGTTCTGGACAGCTAACAACTTTGTTCATACTCTGAAATGTTAAGGAATCTTGGTCGTGCTGGGCTCAAATGCCTGGCTCTCTCAGCTGCCATTAACAGTGTTTACAAAAAAAATAAAGCTGCAACCCCAATATTCTCTCTGCTGGCATACATGTATTTGCTTGCTTATTTCTACACAAAATGTTAAAACAACAACAAAAGTATGACAATTATTTACCTCGGTCACTTTTTTGTCCTTTCCATGTGGGTAATCTTGCAGTATGTGACAGTTTGACAGGAACTCATTTCATATAATTTCACAAAGCAATATATTTCCCATATCCTGTAAATTGTTAAGTTTTGTGACTTTCCTTATTATAGTTCAATTGAGGAGAGGGAATTGCCACACTAACTGACAAAAGCAGTATATATTAAGCTACACTGATCAGTTTGCAAATTGTTTGCTTTCCAGTTCACCATTGAAGGCTGAGTCATTTTTACAGTTAAAACAAATACGTATTAGATAAGTTATCGCAGCAAACCTGTTTCTCGTCTCATGTCGTTGAAGATAGTAGAAATTTTGGGCTCTAAAGTCAAAACCAGGAGCTTTGTCAAAGAGTGGACAGTATTTTGGATGCACTGTGTGAAACGCTTTTGACATTAAGTATGTTCTTCATGTGAAGTTGATGACAACTGGTGTTTCCCCAGACTTCTAAAAAGTGCTGCTGGTCCTTATTTTCTTCAGCAACGTTGATGTTAAAGACTCCTTTCTTGATTTTGCTTCAGCAAAGAGAACAAGTACTCATTTCAGTACCTTATAAGGGAAACTATAGCAATAGGATGCAAATTTATGCTTCTCTAACTGCAAAATCATCTTTTTGAGGAACAGATAGCAACCAAATGTGCCCTTGGAAAAAACCCTGTATTGGCTAGTGAGGCCTGGGAACTGTCCTGAACTTTCAACAGTAGTTTTTTAGCTCAGTAACATATTTTTAGGTCATAGACTGAGATCTGAAAAGGTCTCCAGGCATGTACAATGCCTTGTGATTTCAGTAAGAATTGACACCTCTCTTGCTACTCTTTCGTAATGTTTTCTTCATTCTGATTGAGTTTTAACAGCTGTTTCATGCAGCTGTTGAGCAACAAGTAATGTCAAGGTTTAATTTACATTTACTTCTTAGCAAAACCTTTTAATTAAAACTTCCCTGTTGTTAGGAATACTGTTACAGGATTGGACCTGCATCTGCTTTTCAGCACTGTTTGTGCTCCTTGAGAGCTTGATATGGTTTATGTGGTATATGGGACTTTTTTCAAAAAGGTTGGTTTTCAGTGGAAACGGAACATCTTCCTCTTCCAGCCTGGCTTTGCTTTTGTTTTGTTTCTTTTTTCCTCTCTAAGAAAGGAAATTACAGAACCCCCATTACATTATTTGGTGCCTTTAATTCACTGTTTTGATTTTTGTGGGTTTATTTTCCTGCAGCAAAACTGGGATGTAATATCTTTGCCAAATATTAGGTCACAGTACTTGATACACATAATACATTTGCATAATATAAGACCTGTAATGATGACTATGCTATGATTATTGTAAAGGGACTGAGAAGCTGAAGTGCCTAATCTCAGAACTAGAAGTATAGTTGGATTTTGTACTTTTGAGTACTTTTCATGTAGCGTGGTCACTTCCCATCTTGTGTGAATGAAGTTTGGCTTAATTTTAATTTTTTTCTAATAACCACGGCGCTACTACTTGGCAAATACTGTGATTCTGATTTCTGCCTAGAAAGATTTCTTCTTCCCTTAGTAGAGTGTATGTATGGAAATAAGGATTTTATAATGTTTGCTGCTACAATGAAGTGTATTCTGCTTCCAAGTGATATACAAATATTTGAGTAATCAAACTGCGAGTACTTTAAGTTATTTCTTACCCTACTCAAAGCACAGTTTTGAGTAAGTGATGCAGACTGAGTAAAGCTTTATTTTTTAACATCTTAAAAAGTGGGGGGGAAACTTAATTTATCAGTATAAGGGGGAAAAAATGCATTGAACCAGATGATTTGAAGTACTTTTAATCTGATGGGTTACATTTTCACAGTTAGCACTTTATTGGGAAAACTAGTTTTGATATTTTATGTAAGAGGTGAAAGAGGTCTGTCTTTAAATTCTAATTTAATAAGGCTAAATCTGGGCAGGAATGATTGCATCTAAGAGTTCTTTTGTTTTCTTTTGCTAAGGAGCAGATATTGATTGAGGCTAATAGTTTATTGGATTGCTGACAAACTCACATTTTTGCTTTTCTTTTAAAGTCATGTTACAACTTTTTGCAGCCAAGATGTTGTCACTGTAGAAATTTGAGAACCGAGGTGGCAGTGGATGACTTGGCCTAGACGACTTTGTTCTGATCTCTTTAAAGGTCACTGAAATGATCACTGTTTCCAACAAATGCATAAAAATACGGGAATGCTGTACAACAAACTGGCCATGTGAACTGATGGCTTCTCAAGCTAATCGTACCATCCATTTGCAAGATGATCAGTTTGTTTTGCACACACATCTGCATGTCTGAAGATGCAGAAACTAAACCACATTCTAGGGTTTTTTTAAGTCAGCTGAGCTAAGTGCAGCATGGGAAGTTAAATATACTACTGTCCTGGGAATTGTTTGTCAGAAGATTATTGCAGATTGTTGTTTGGTGGCTTTTCAATTTCTCACTTCTTGACTAAAAAGTATGTTTTTGTTGTACACACAGGCTTGTTTTAACAAAGGTTCAAAGACCAGTTTTTTACTAGAAGGAAAACACAGATAAAATATTGCTTTTGCCATTATTTCTAATTTATTTTTTCTGTTGCTTGTGAATGAATTACATAAAAATGAATAGGGATAAAATGTAGACTTCTTCCACATACACAGATAATAATTAATTATTGTGTTTGATTCTTTTACTCTAGGCTATGGTGGCTTGTTATCCAGGCAATGGAACAGGATACGTGCGCCATGTTGATAATCCAAATAGAGACGGAAGATGTGTTACATGTATATATTACCTTAATAAAGACTGGGATGCCAAGGTATGCAACAATATCTTTCTACAACTTCTTCTTACATATACTTGCTGATGCACCTTTGCTACAGGTCTTTGTTCATGTCCTGATTTCTGTGTATTAGCTGTGTTTTACATCATTAATTGTGGGTATCTTTTGCCCCGATTCTGTTCTTAGTGAGAGCAGATATATGTAATGCGTTTATCTTCAAGGTTCTGAATGATGTCAGCAAGATCTCCTTGACAGAGACATTAAAGGAAAACTGTGTGTTTTTCATTTATGTTTCAGTGTCTGCTGTTATCCAACCTTCATAAGTATCTAATTATGAACCTTATTGTGCGTTCTGATAAACACACACACATACAGAGTAAATAAAGAATACTTGAAAGTTGACTGTTTTTAGTTAATTGCTCTATTCATGTTGAAAATCTTGAGTTTACTGTTTGTGTGACTAGATTACTTAATTGAATATGCTCTGCAAAGGGATCTTAACAAGCTGGACCCCTGGACTGAAGCCAATGGCATGAGGTTCAACAAGGCCAAATGCCGGATCCTGCACTTGGGGCACAACAACCCTATGCAGTGCTACAGACTGGGGGAAGAGTGGCTGGAGAGCTGCACGGAGGAGAAGGACCTGGGGATAATGGTTGACAGCCAACTGAACATGAGCCAGCAGTGTGCCCAGGTGGCCAAGAAGGCCAATGGCACCTTGGCTTGTATCAGAAATGGTGTGACCAGCACGTCCAGGGAGGTTATTCTCCCTCTGTACTCGGCACTGGTGAGGCCGCACCTTGAGTACTGTGTTCAGTTCTGGGCCTCTCACCACAAGAAGGATGTTGAGGCTCTGGAGCGTGACCAGGGAAGAGCAACGAAGCTGGTGAAGGGGCTGGAGAACAAGTCTTACAAGGAGCGGCTGAGAGAGCTGGGGTTGTTTAGCCTGGAGAAGAGGAGGCTGAGGGGAGACCTTATTACTCTCTGCAACTACCTGAAAGGAGGTTGTGGACAGGAGGGAGCTGGCCTCTTCTCCCAAGTGACAGGGGACAGGACAAGGGGGAATGGCCTGAAGCTCCGCCAGGGGAGGTTCAGGCTGGACATCAGGAAAACATTTTTCACGGAAAGAGTCATTGGGCACTGGAACAGGCTGCCCAGGGAGGTGGTTGAGTCACCATCACTGGAGGTGTTTAAGGAACAGGTTGATGAAGTGCTTAGGGATATGGTTTAAGGGATTGTTAGACTCTATGATCCAGTGGGTCCTTTCCAACATGGTGATTTTATGATTCTATGATTCTATATAAAGAAAGATTCTGTAGCTTGGGAGCAGTTGCAAATAAGCCAAGTGTAACAATTATTGTTATATAAGGTAGTTCAAAGCAGCACAATTCTTTATATTGCTGTTTATATGGGGGAGATAGAATAGATAATTATTTAAAAAACATTCAAGTTGGCCAAATGTTTAATACCAGTGACTCTGTAGAAGTAGTGACTATGGTAAAGTAACTTTTTAATAAGGATTATCCTAGAGATTCAGTGGGATTAGGTAGATTAGGAAAAATGGGTGTAGCTAACTGGCTGTGTTGAAAGCATGAGAGTAATGCAAAGACAGCTTTGTTTATTCCTTGATTGCTCTGCAGTTAGCTATGGAGAAGTTTATTTTCATTGTATATGGCAAAAAAATTATGAAGCTACTGATATTTCTGTCATACTTAGGAAGTAGCCTGTGGAAGAACACGTAAGAACTAAGATTCGTGAATTGGGTGCATCAGATATGGGTAACACAGGTTGCAGCTGAGAGTTTTTCTTTGTTTTCTTAAGTATCTTCCATTTCTTTTAAGAGCTGGATGAAAACTGATACTTGCATAAAACTGGTAGATTGGAAAGCGGAGTCAGAAATGGATGCACTTGAAGCTTCTGTTTCTGATTTGCTCTTTAAAATATCAAATTACTAGTCTTTTTGCAGTGATGGCATGTTCACATATAAGTTTACTGAACATCTTAAAATGCAGCTTTGGGGGTATTTTTAGTTGATTTACAGTTTCTCTCCTGGAAACAAATGAATACTTACCAGAGTGTATAAGTCAAGCAAATTGAATTTTCACAATAACTGAAAAAAACTTACTAGCTGGATATTTTAATTTATGAACAGATGTATTCTAGTTCCTGCAAAATCTGTTTTAAATTGTAATTTAATAAATTGCCAAGTATATTGGTCAGCAAAGAAAGAAGCTCAAACATTCTGTAGGAGAACAGGTGGATCTAAATTATCACTTCTTGTTTGCTGATTCAGATCACAATTAAAAAACAGTCATTATATTAATTTACGTTGTTTAGTACTTGCACTATGGTGGCCATCTATAGTTAGGTTTAACATCATCAGTACCATCAGTAGAAATTAGTTAGTCTGACTTAAAAATAATTAATCCCACTTACTTGTGCTGTTTTCTAGGCATGCCTAGGTAGGTCCAGCTGTTTTTTAAAGCCTAGAAGAGATCTGAATTGACCAGAAGTAATATATATTCAAGCTTTAGTTTGAAGTTCCCTTGTATTTCCTCATCTTAATTACAGAAACATGAAATAAACTTGTGCTGTCAAATGAAATAATATCTTTAATGGGAAAGAGTGAAATGTGGATGTGAAATTCAATGCGTTTCTTAACCATATTGGCATTTTTTTAGCCACCTGTGTAGTATTAGTCCGTCTTTTTTGCAAGTAGGTAATGCAGCTAAAAAACAACCAATTGAAACCTACAGCTTTTTTCTTAAACATGAATGAAGGCTTCATATTTGTAAGCATTCTGAAAATACATGGTCAAAAATGTATAAAATGTTGTGTTACATAAAACGTATCAGGCAAAAAGCCCTAGGCTCATAATTTCTATAGCATCTGATAAAGGCTTTTATTCTGGTTCCAAGTGTTTGAAATATTTTCAAATGTAGCATTCAGTACTTTTAAATACAATGAAACACTGTTTTTAAGCGCTGGTTTCAAATACTTAATTTGTAGGTAAGTGGAGGCATCCTTCGGATATTTCCAGAAGGTAAAGCGCAATTTGCCGATATTGAACCCAAATTTGATAGACTGCTATTCTTCTGGTCTGATCGCCGCAACCCTCATGAAGTACAGCCAGCATTTGCTACAAGGTAGGACTAGTGGATTCTATATATTGCATGATGACTGTTTTTATCAAGACATGAGTGAATCCTAATGAGAAATGATCCCAAGTCTTTCCACATACTCTTCACATTGCACTATCATGAAAAGGGTTTTTTTTTTTTTTACTGATTGGTTAGGGTTCTGCTGTGCTGCTGAGTTTGTACCAATGTCTGATCTCTTATTTTGGAGAAAACATCCTTTTGAGTGGGTAGTAGGGAGGACTGGAAACACCAGAAGCTTCTGAGGGTGTACTTGGCAGAACTGGGTGGGAGCATGCAGAACCATGAACAGACCCCACCTTAGCGAAGGGATGTTGTCTTCGTTATTTCTGTCTAATGGCTTTACACTGTGGTCTCTTCCCCTTGTCCTTAGCATCTTACTATGTTACTGGAAGAGTGGCAGGTACTTCGCTTTTATGTGCTCCTTTGTTGAGGCAGAGGAAGTTGTTAAAAGAGTTCACTTTTTCTTCTTTATTCTATGGGTGGCTTAGTTTGGGAATTGAGAGAGGACTGTGTAGCTGAAATGACCATTGATGCACAAGTCTTATCTTTCTCCGGAGTATTAGAGTAGTTGTTCCCATTCTTAGTCACAGAGGGAACTTTATCTCCTTTGCTTCTCAGTGTAGGACAGTGGATGATGCTAAAGGTACGTGCATTCACTGCTCCCACATCTTAAGTGTCATTTCCAGGTAGTGTTAATAGGTGAATCATTGGACTCCTGGATCCAGACCTCCTGTTGGCAACATTGCAACGTGTTTGGATAGGCAGAGCACTGAACATTGACTGGAGCTGTGAAATAACACAAGTACCTTTGCAAGAAGTAACTTGAACTGCCATCAGACTGTCCTCTTACAGCCATTCAGGAGGCTGTGCCACTCTCCCCTCCCGCTTCGTGCTCCTAGCAGAGTCAGAGAGAGAAATGCCGTTTACTAAAGCTTGTGAAAGTCTCTTCTCAATAGCTGGCATTTCATATTTTAAGTCCTATGTGGATAGTGGAAAACAAGAGGAGCTCTATAAAGAGGCAGAGTTAATTTTCCCTTATGGTGAATGTCCAAAAAAAGAGGTTCTTGCAGTGTGACTCGGTGATGGATTTGACTGAGTAAAATAAAAGATGAGGTCATGGTGCAAGGTGTTACGAACAGAGACTATATTATAGGTACTGGGCAAGAGCAGTAATAGCAGCTCATCGGGGAAAAAGAAGTGTAAACTTACAGCATCAGTGTCACTTTCAATTACTCATTCAGACAATATCTACTGATAGAAAAAAAGCCTGCTTACTTTGTGCTTTGTGAATTTTCTTCTGTCAGACTGCAAAAGTATGGTCTCATTTAGGTTTTGTTTTATGTTGTTGACTTTTTTATTTTCTTCATAGTTTAAGAGTTCTTTTTCCATCCATTTCCCTAGGTACGCAATAACAGTGTGGTATTTTGATGCAGATGAAAGAGCACGAGCTAAAGTAAAATATCTAACAGGTAATCTCTTGTTAATATCTTCTGTCTTCATTTTCTCTGGAAGAGTAGCTGAGTAGTCCAGCCTCATCTCCTTTGCCCACCCTATGCACGAAAAGCAGAGAGAAGACAGCATAACTCAAAGTCAGTTTTTTCAGGGAAGGTGATCTAGTGGTTGAGCTGCTAGGCAGTGACTTGGGAAATCCAGGTCAGTGCCTTGTTCTGCCCACACTTCCTCTGAGACCTGAGGCTGCTCAGTAGTTTTATATGGGGGATACAGCTTCTTGCTAGTCTTGTCTCCACAGTAGGTGTGGTGGATAAATACACCAGAGACCTGGAAATAGTTTTGATAAAATATAGTGATTCAACAAGTGAATACAATTTAACTGACTAGTATCTCTGTATCAGAGAAATAAAAGACTAAAATTAAAATCTGGATTCGAAGAATGGAGTTACTTCCTCTGCTTCCAGTTCCACCTATCTAGCAATGTTTTCCTTTTCTGGCTTCTCCCTCAAGAGGAAGTTGATCTAATCTTCCTGTTCAAATTAGCATTATAAGGAGAAATGGTCTAGGACTTCTGTCATGCTTGTAATTGCTATCACAATTTTGTTTGTCACAGTAGTTTAAAAATAAACCAAAATCGGGCGTACCACAGGTGCACATAAAACACAAGGCCAGTTTCACCACAGTTTCATCAAATGCTCCAAAATCAATTATTTTGAAGACATGCCATTCATTTTCAAATCAGATTTCTATTCACTGCTAATAGATGTCTGAAGCTGGTAAGTACCACTAGTGCTGGCTGCTGGCTGTGAAAGCTGCAATTTAGTTTGGTTGTCCTGGTGCAGCTTGTGGTGTGGTGTGTTTCAGAAGTAGCAGGGGCAATGCAGCTACTGCCTACCTTGCCAGGAAACACAGGGAGCTGTTCTGCTCTGACTGGCCAGGCTGTTCCACTGCTTGGTGGTGCATGCCAGCGAGGCACTTCCCAGGCGGACAGGAATGCCTGTTAATGCATGCCTGGTCTCTGCAGGAAGCCTCTCTGTCAGTGTAAGTCAGACTTGATGTCACACGTATGACCACACAACTCCTTGCCGTATCAGAGCAATTTTGGTTGTATCCCCGCAGCTTTGGCTGTGGCTCTGTCAGAGAGTGTGCAGGGATGTGCTTCCCTCACCCCCAGCTCACCTCCCTCTCCAGTGTTCCCCTGAACTGCAGGCACTGAAGGAAGGCAGGCTGGGTTGGAGAGTTTCTTTAAATCTCTATATTGGTTTGCCCTGTAATTGATTTATATTATCACATTGTTCTGATTCCAATTTCATTTGCAATCAAAATTTGGTTGTTTGCTCTTTATCTGTACCAAGAATTGTGCAAGATGCTTTTTATTTTCTGCTGATATTGAAATATAAAATTATAGAAGAAAATGTCATAAAATAGAAAATTGTTCATTTGGGCTTAGTTTCAGTCTAACTAAAGCCACGGGTAATGTGTGATTTATTTTTTTTTCTTGAATATGGGATACTGTGACTGTTGATATTTTCATAGTCAAACACTTTTAGTGGTACCTGAAGGTCGACTTCTAGAGAAAAGGACAGAAGAGGTGTGTATTTGTTCTGTTTGTTTGTTAGCAGCGGGTCAAATGTAGTGTTACGTTTTAAAAATCTGTTTCTTTTTCTGGGTATCTACCTTTTTACTCTGGATATTCTGATCCAGACTAATGGACAATAGCCTTAGATTCTCAGTTGGCCTTTCATAGAGCTTACCTTTGTAAAGACTGAGATGATGCACTTCAGAACCGCGCGTATGATATGAAGCATCCTGTGTTCTACTTGAGCAGCCAACTAAAAAGCCTGGTTTTGGAGATGATGAGTAACCATAGCTTGCTAATTTTACAGAACACAGGATACAGAGCATATATACAAAACATCTATCTTAATAGATCATTCGTACTGGATAATCTTTGGAATACTCTCTTAAAACTAATATGGAAAGTCATGTAGCAAATCTGTAGACTATGCATTGATAAATATTGAAAAATAATACTGATTTCCTTTTCATGTTTTTTTCAGGTGAAAAAGGTGTGAGGGTTGAACTTAATAAACCTTCTGATTCAGTTGGGAAAGACGTTTTATAAGCCTTTGATTTAGCAGCTCCCCTTGCTATTCTCCCTGATAAATCTTGATGCTATCTATTAACTTTTGAATGTGAATAACAAGATAAAGGAAAATCAACAACAAACCAACATTTTAATAAAGAAGCAAACAGTGTTTCAATGTTGCATCAAATAGAAGATTCTTTGACTGCTGAAGCATTGTACTATGTGATTGTGACTCCAGGCCTGTGACTGCTTATGTGAAGAAGATAAGCAATCAGTAAGAAACAGCATATGCATCTGGACATAAATAAGTGCCCTACATAGAATTTGTCCATCCTTATATTTTGCCAGACCTGTCATTCAGCTGAATCCAATTCATCTCTCCCTTTTTTTATATGGTAAAAATTTGAATTTTGGGTAATTTTTGTATGACCAGGTACAGTTTATCAAAATCGAGTCTTAAAAAAAAAGAAAAACTGAAAAAAAAATGCAGTATTCCTCAAAATAACATGGATCTATTTTTGTAAAACTGTTCATACTGTTCTCCTTTGCCATGAAAGACCTAATCTAATGTAAGGGTTGCCAGTAACTGAAATCACTTTAATTTTCTTTACACCTTAAGTCAGAAAAGGAGCACTTTAATTACCAGCTAAAAAATCTGATTGTTTTATATCATATCTCACACTAATCTTAACTTATAAAGATTGCTGCTGTATTGGTTTTTTTTTTTTTTTTTTACTATATCCTCTTGAACCTTATTAACAGAAGCAAATCAGTATCTCACTATTAGTAACATTCAGTTTGTGGTTTTATATGTTGAATCCACAGAGGGGAGGTTTCTGCCTCTTTGTCTTTTTGGTTTGTTTTTGTTCTGGGTTTTTTTGGGGACTGGGGGAATGTTCTTTTTTTAAGTGACTGGCACTAAGTGAACTTGACACTATCAGTTGCTGTCATTGGCTTTGGGAACTTAGTAAATACCATCAAGCAACAAGAGTATTCAAGGGCTTTCCTAGGCTATTAGAGGTACCCAGAACCTCCTTATGTACTTGACAAAAAATTTTGAGCTTTCTCCCTTTTCTGAAGAATACTCGCCACCTTCCTTTCCTTTGTATATAAGTTAATAGAAAATCTAAAATTCACTTTTAAAACGTCCTTTTCAAATGTTGGTGTCCCATGCAGTCTACCAATTGACACCTTGATCTATTATATAGTATCAAGGAGATGGTCAGCATACAGAAGCTGAAGTGCATCACTGCAGGCTTCTTGTGCAATGCATCTTTAGGTTTTCACAGTGCTGAAGGATTTCCCCAAAAAGGCATTGCCCTTTGATCAATACTGAGGTATATCTTTAGTAAGAAAACCTTTATTTTCTTTTTAAATTGTTTTCATTTTATTGAGGAGAGGGGACATCACAAAATAGAAGTGATATGTGCAGAAACTTTGATATTCTTATTTTTAAGAAATTAATGTTTTGGACACACAATTTTCTTTCTTTTATTTTTTTTTTTCTTTCCTGAGCTTTAAAAGCTTGATAAAACAAAAACAAACCTATAAAAGTCAGCATTCCTATTTACAGGAGTCTAGGGGTTGGTCAGCATACCTGCTGCAGTTTTCTATCTGTCCCTTATTTCCTTACTTAGCCAAAACAATGTGAGTGTACAGAAATATTTCTGTATATATTACAACTTGTGACAATTTTAGCATCTGTATAGTTTGTATTCAATTAGAGGCCTTTTCTATGGAAAGCTCAGTAATTTTTTATTAAAAAGATTACTATTGTTCATGTAAAACATGAAAAAGCTAATTGTTTAGTAACAAACTGACAGAATGGGGGAAAAAAATTGGTATATTATTTAGGAGAACCAACAGAAATCCCAGTTTTGTTTTGATTTGCTTTTCCGTTTTTGGAGTAAGTTCTTGCCCTTTACAGTTCTCTTCCTCTTTCCTCTTTTCTTCCCGGAAAAACAGACAGGATACCTTTACTGTAAGTGCCTCTGCCAACCTGGCCAGGGAGTGCAAATCTCCACTACTGTCTGGTCTGCAGTGCATTTAGGCTACCAATGAAACAAGCAAAAAAGCCACCTCTTCTACTTCATCTTCTTTAATACTACTTTGAACAGAAGTTTGGTTGGTTTTGATTTAGAAATGTAAGCATAAGCCTTTAAACTCATTTCAATCCCTCTGTAATTCAAACTTCTGCAGTTACATGGCGTATCAAATTCTAATCACACTGTAGGTTTGCGCTTGCCAGACAGGTTTAAAAAGTGCTTAATTTCTCACTCCATGTAAGTCATTACAATAGGGTCAACAAGTCAGGTCAGCCATTTCTTTGGTGTCGTTTAGAAACTGTTCATTTCATGTCGGTTGAATATTCAGTCTTGAGCATCACCAAGCAGGTCCTTGTTTTAAGACTATTTTTAAAACTGTCTTATGATCTCTATGTGTCTAGTCCTGGTTAAAGATAAAGCTTCATAATGCTATTTTTATTCATGATGTTAGCCGGCTGTAAAATATGAGACCTTTATCAGTAGCAGGCAAAGAAATTCAGGATTCATTTACAGGTTGCCTATAAAGTTGTGTAATTTGAAAAGCAGTGTTCATTATGAAAGAGCTCTCAAGTTGCTTGTAAAGCTAATCTAATTAAAAAAGATGATGTATAAAGGTTCTTGAAAACTATGTGGTTATTTGTAATCTTTCTAGCTTTTAAAACTACTCCATAGCAACTAATTTATAAATGCTCCCTCATAAAGGGGGCATGTGGATTATTCTTTTTTGAGGGAGTGGTGTATTCCCTTGTGGTTTTGTCGTTGGTGGGTCTTTTTGTGTGTGTCTTGTTGTGTTTAAAAAAAAGAAAAAAGAATCGGAGCTATTTCTGCTCTGGAGAAGGATCTGGGTTTTTTTTTTTTTTTAAGACGCTCTACCTGGGTATGGTGATCATATTCCTGATGATTTTGTCCCTCAGAGACAACACCAAGTTTAGGCTGACTGGAGAGTGATGATCAACATAGAGGCAGCTCTAGGTTTTTCACTATTTTCTGACAGGTACCTGAGGTGCAAAATGAAAGTCCCCTTCAGACAAAATTTATAAGGTTTAATGGCAGCTCTTCAGTTTTACGTGGCTCCCAGTGAGTAATGAGGCCTTTGAAGATGGCAGAAGAATGGTAGAGTCTACAGATGCCAGCCTATACAAGATGACATGCAATTTCCCTAACCTTTTTGATGAGCTTTGTAATAGCTATACAGTAATCAAGGAAACACCTGTGCTTCTGCTGTTGCTCTTGCGAAGCCCTGCTGTGTGTGCTTGTCTGTCTCTTGCTGTGCTGGTTCAGGAGGAGTTTCCTGGGTCTCTGGATGAGTCTGACAGCCTTAGTCCACCTTCCATGGTACTTGGGTACCTGTTGTGCTCAATTCTGCTCCAAGGTGGTATTTCTTGCCAGTGTAGTAGCTTGAAATCCAAGTGCAGCAGCACTGAGCTGGTCCCAAAGTGCATTGAGGCATTTTCCATGCTTCAGTGCTCCATAACTTCTTACACGTTCTCTTGAAATATCCTCTTCCTTATCTTTGGGAAAAATATCCCTTTCTCCATTGAACAATGAAGTTTTTCTAGCACTTGCATCCATTTTTATTTAATTAACACACTGTTGTGCACAATATGCAGGGGCATTTTATTGCATGGCAAAGTCAAACACTGCACCAGGAAAAGATGAAGACTCTTTTTTGCGTCTTTCTGAAAAGAAAGATATTTGCAGATCTTGGAGGAAGCTACCTGACAGCCTATGTCTTATGTAAAATATGTGGCTGTGCTGACCACTTTAAGGTCAAGAGTGGAAAGATCATATCTCTTAAGTCACGGTGGTATGTATAATCAGACTGGAAAGTACCATTTTTCTGCCTGCTGAATGCTTTGAAGAACGAGAGAGACTGCTAAGTGACAATAGCAAACTTCAGAGTCTCAAAACCCCTGAAAGTCTAGCAAGTGTGCCTTGCCTGCAGGCAGATAAACAGATCACTGCGTGCACTTGCACATACATAGCGGGAATTGGAGTACTGAGCAGCAAAGACTGAAGAAATTCATGGGACTTAATTGAGTTTGGATCTTATTTGCTTTTTTTTTGCTGGGGGTCTGGTGGGGCTGAGGGTTTGCAGGTATGTATCTACAGAAACTTGAGTCTCCCATACTCAGCTTTCATATATAAAATACTACCTTAAGTTTTTTTTTTGCAAATGTAAAGTTAACCTTGAATGTAAGTAATTACTGCAAATACATTGAAGCCTGTTGGCAGTGTTGCACCGTGGGAGCTGTTCACTCTGGAGCGTCTGCTGAAACTGAGTTGCCTGACCATGTCTGATGGTTCAAGGTCCTCTGTCCTACAAGGCAAAACCAGTTCCAGAGAATTTGCTCTGTTGACTTTTGCTACCTCTTACTTGGTTCCATCAAGCTTTACCCTGTAGCTTTGGAGGTAAGTGAATATACAGTACATTTGTCCATTTCAGGAAATAAGAAAAAGACCCCATAGCTTCCAAATGGATGAGCCAGGTACAAAGAGCTGGCTCTAAAAAGTGGAAGTGGCAGATGAGATGCAAATCACCAGCCCACTGGGAATAGACTGAAGTCTTTAGCAGGACGGGGTGGAGGGAATGAGTTGAATAGAAATGATCAAGTAAGACAGGAAGAGATTGATGCAGGACACCCAAGATAAAACGTGTGGAGTAAGAATGAGGAATATGGGAGGTGCTAAGTGAAAACATCCTATAGGTGTCGGATTTGTGGAGGAGCATGAAGTCTGAAGAGACAGTACACAGTGTTTGCCTTGCATAAAACAATTGTTAATGTGTCCCGTTCGCCTTTCTCTTCAAGGATGTGTGTTGCGGAATGGCATATTTTTTATTTCCGAAGATTAAAGATTTGTAACTTTTTGCTTAAACAAGGAGCTTGTTTTGTAGTATGTCTTTCAATTATGAGCTCTTGGACTTCATGAGATTCCCCCCACCCCCCTTATTAAATGTGCAGCTCAGGATTAAATTTCCTATTGGTAAATTTCTGTTAGTAATAGTATATGGGTTCTTCTGGAGAATTTACTATAACCAGCTTGTATAACATTGTGATAAATGCTGGAAAACGAGTCCAGCTCATTTGGCTTTACAAGCTGAAGACCATCATCTTCATATGGCAAAAAGTTTGCAGGGCATGCCTCACATCTGTGTGGGGAGGGATGTAAGATAGATGGACTGACAGCTTGCCAGCACCACACATAGGGGACTCACTGCTTCAAAGCAGTGTATAAACTGAAAACTCGTTAGTTTTCAAATGCATTTGGGGATGTGGAGTAAAATTAATCTCTGAATATTCACTGTGTGGAACCGATGTTCTTTGTGAGCCTGTCTATATGTTGGTGTGGTTGGTCAGGGTGGAACCAGTTTCTCTCCTGGGTTCATTTGAAGAGCTGTTGTTCAATTTTATTTTTGCTTTTATTTAAAAGATATATCCAGAGTAACTAAAAATGCAGAGATTTGAATCCTACTCGCAAACAGATAAGCCCAATACCTGCATATTTTATTGGATTGTGAGCTGGTATTTCACTATGTAAGGAAAGCAAGGGTGAAACAAAGCCAAGCAAAAAAAAAAAAAAAGATTAGCTCTATCATAAGGCAAGTCACTTAAGTTGTAAATCTTATATAAATATCTTGCATAAGTTTGTGTATGTAAATAAGCTTTAAAAAGTTCTTAATAAAGATTGCATTATGGCAGAGGACACAGTGGCAGCTCTAAGAAAGGTAAGGAAACTAGAATTTTGGAGGCTAATTAATTATTGTTGCTATATTGAGAAGCTGTGGTAACCTTGAGAATCTGTTGCAATTCTGAGAATTTTTTTCATACTGTGAAGGTGGGATTATGTGTGTCCAAAAACCAAAAAAAAATCCCACAACCAAAACCAAACACTTCACCAGCAACTATCACCCCTAACCCCATCAAATCTTAGCTGTTGGGGGAGTGCAGTACTTTCGGTTACTGGAACAGAAAGATATTTCAGAAGACTTGTTTTCATTTGAGCATTTGGCAGTATAGTTTAGATCAAGTAAAACATATTTCTCCCAGGAAAATAAGATTTGTAGGTACCACTAGTATTTGGCAAAGGGAAGAGGGGCTATGGGTAATAACCAAATCTGTTTTCTGAGATTAGAGTCCAACTGATGATGTTACCAATAGCAAAGAGCAAGGTTTGAGCTGTCAGATTGAGCATATATATTTTCCTTTCACTTCCCCTTCCCCAGCCACAACATAATAATAACTGATGTGGTACTGGGCACGTGTTCTGTGCAGTCGTATATTAAATGAACAAGTGAAAGTTAACTTTATAAGTTAACTCTCTGGTCGTAATTTTTTGTTACATATAGCACTCTTTAATTGAATGTAGGTAGTAATTTCTAAACTTTGATTACTTTTATTTTTCCCCACCTGCACTATAGGAATATTTTGTTTTATAAAACCCCTCTTTATTTAAAGTGGCACAAGTAGGAAACAACCACTTAGAGTTAAGAGTTGCTGCAACTTCACAACCGTGCAATGCTATGTGATGACATAACTGGGGCTGGCATGTATTTTACGGTAAAAAACAAGGCTTGCACAAATCCGGGAAAAGTGGCAGGCTGCAGGGGGATTTTGCGGGATCTACACAGCCTGTGACTCAGGGGAGCGGGGGTGTAGAAACGCCTGGGGAGCCGGGGGACAGCTGGAAGAAGGAGGGAGGGACAGGGTCCCCCTGGTGTCCTTACCGGGATAAAGCCTCACCGTGGGAGCAGAAAAACGTGTCCTTCGTGTCCTAGACACCACAAGAGACAAGCCGTTCTGGTCTAGCCAGAGGATGCTGTGCTGCACGAACAAAAATTCTTTTAGCTTGTAGCAATGAAAGGACATGCAGTTCGTCTGGGAAGCTTTTCTTTGTTGATTATGATGGTATAAGCCCTTATATAGGTACTCATAAGGCAGCTTTACCTAGGACTAAATGAAGAAGTAGGGGAAGCAGGAGCTGGTTTCTTACATCTCCAGTAGGTTTGCAAATTTGCTCTCATTTTCTCAGGCAAGAGTGCACAGAGAACAAGAGCTCTGCTTCCTCAGCACCTTCCCTTGCCATTTCTGCTCCTGCACACATAGGGAGGCCTCCGCTGCTCCTTTGCTAACCCATCACTTTTGCATCCTTCCAGGCTGCATTAGCTCCCTTAGTACTGTCCTACGTCAGCCCAAAGTGCAGGCTTTTGTGCTACACCCCTTATGTGGGTGGTAGATGAAATTATTAAATACTTGTTGGAGGAAAATATTTGGGGTTTTATCTCCAAGATGAAGGCTGGCAGCAGCCTGGTGCCTGCCCTTTCAGGTGGTCAGGTGCCTTTGCTGAGAGTTGTGAAAAAATGCCTAGTGAGGGGTAGCTATCAAGTCACAGGCAGCAGTGTAGCCTCTGGCTGCTGCTGCTACCTGCCTTGAACTGGTATTGTTTGACAAAAGCTCAGTGCAGCAAGCTGCTGTCTGTCTCCAGGAAGCAAACTCACCAGAAACTGCTGAGGGTGCAGCTCCTCTTTTGGCAGAGGTGGTGGGGTTAGACACGACACAGCTAAATCGTGGCCCTTCATGGGACATACCCCCCAGCTGGCACTGAATTCAGTGTATCAAACCATGCTAGCATCACCCAGAAGCAATTTCATGCCAAGCTTGGGTAGTCTTTCTGTTGAAGAAAGGAAAGAGAGACGTACAAGGAGACTGGAAACTGGCGCAGGATTCACCTACAGGTCATCTACTTGTCAATCTGTCTGTATCACTCCAACACAAATCCACGGCAACATGTGAGAAAACACTTGGTGCTAGAATCAACCCATCATATAATAACCTAAAGCTGAGTGAGTGTGTGTACCCAATAGCAGAGACCTCCAATGTCCCTTCCTGAGGAAGTCAAGACTATTTCCCTCAATAGCTGCTGCAGAGTGGTCACAGATGGACCACAAATCTATGTGTAGTTCAGCACCTGCTGTGCTAAGGGTGCAAAGTGTTAATTTAGTGTAGGAGCACTCCACAAGAGTCCTAAGGGAAGGTAATATTTCTGGAGCCTGTAAAAGGATCAAGAGGAAGGCCGTATTAAGACAGCTTTAGGTGTTTTCCTTCACCCTTGAGTCTCCTCGTTCCTTCAGTGGATGCTCATGTCCATAATGCCTTGCAAAAAGTTCCAAAGCCTTGGCATCACTTACCACTCGGGATGTGTGTCTGCTTTGACAAAACTGCATTTCAAGACCTGAGCATCAGCACACATGTCATCAGTAAAACCTCTCGGGTGGTGTCCTCTTAGCTCTGCCAAATTGCCTAGGAAATGTTTCTAGCTAGCTTGAATAGTCTTATGGGGGTTTTAGTGCCTGAAATGCCTCCTATTTCCTGTCATCAGATGCTTTTCCTGCTTTCTAAATCTCTTATAGGTACATTCAAAGTTAATCACAACTAAGCTTTAATTCATATCATCTGTAAGGCTGATAATCCTTCTACTCCCTACTGTGTGGCTTGGCGAGGAAGCAGCAATTAAAAACTACCTTCCCAGGCCAGGCCGTGAGAAGCGGTGACCCAGCTACCTGCTTCTCCACCTGGCTTGGTAGGGCAGAGCGCTCTCGTACCTGTCTTTGTGTCATGGCATGTGACCAGCTCCTGCCTGATGCATGGGATGGAGAACTTCTGCCTGGTTGGTGGCAGTGATGAGAGCTGTCCATGCCAAACCTTGAAAGGAGAGGAAGAAACGTGCAGCTGGGAATAAAATGACGGTTAAGAGATAGTGTGAGCACTCTTGGGCTGTGCCAGCACAAGGGTAAGCAGATCGTTCTTTACTGCCTTCAGCTGTAACTTCATTCTGTCCTGCAGTGCTCATGGGGCTGTTTGGCAGAAACCCGGGGCTGTTTGGCAGAAACCCAGGGCTGCAGAGGTCGAAAGGGACGATGGTGTGGTCCAGCCCTTCTGCCCAGAGCAGGATCACCCAGAGCCAGCTGCCTAGGACCATGTCTAGTTGAGGCTTGAATATCTTCTCAGATGGAGACTCCACAACCTCTCCAGGCAACCTGTTCCTGTGTTCAACCACCGTCACTGTAATGAAATTGTTTCCTACGGCTAAATTAAATTTCCTCTACAGGTACTGCTAAATGCAAAGCTGAAGACTAATCCAAACAATTCTTAGCAACATATCCTGCAGAAGACAGCAGATCTGAGACTGAAGTCCCCTACTCCTAGCTTTCCATACGTGCCTTGGTAGAGCAACTGTCCTTTCCGAAGGCCCCAGGGTGTTCTGTCCTCAGACAACTCTTCCCTTTGGACACGTTTCTCTTTGCCATTTGCTGCCAGAACAGTCCTGACTTTATACTGTATCCTTCCACTGCTGTGTTATCTGGAACAGCCCGTGCCAAATTGTGTGGTCCTGTCACACACCAGGGAGTTTGTCTTGCTGTTGGTTGAAAAATAGCTGCAAGATGTGCTGTGCGCTAAAAATAACACGGCCCCTACGAGTCTTGGGAGTAATGCCTGTAAAATAGCAAGTGTGTGCTGGGTTATGCACTAGGCAGGCCAAAACTGTTAGACTTGGTACACTGCGCTCAAAATGAAAAGGCATGAAAAAGTAAATTGCTCTGGTCAAATAATTTCTTGCTTCTGAGAAGTGCTGCTCTACAGCTGAACAAAATGGCCGGTGTAGGACAAGGTCTGACGGGCAGTAGAAAAACCCAAAGTACAGAACGATTGCTTAAGGGGGATGTGTTGGAACTTGTCGGCCACAGACCTTGGATAAGCTAAAACCAAGAACTTCCCTCAAGAAAAGAAGAACAAGGAGTAACGGCTATGTGGGCTACGTGCAAATGGCATAGCAACCATCGAGATAGGAGGAAATATTGTTACTGTCTAAAGAAGCTAATGTCCTGCAAAAAAGAGTAGATATCTGTAGCTATGCAGCAATGCCAAATATTAGCTCATACAGCAATGGACTATGTGGTCTTGTTAACCAATCTGTGATCACCACATTTAGTGTAAGAACCAATCAGCGTGTAACGCGTCACTTGTAAGTCACTTATAACTAGTATAAATATATGCTAAGAATACAATAAAATAGACATCTTGCTTGCATCAGGCTGTGTCCCATCTCCATCGCGGCAGGCTGGTGCTTCCTCAAGCCATGTGTGGGAGGTGTGGGCAGCCTGCATCTCACCATGCACCGCTTGCAGGCAAGTGCTGCAGAGGCTCTGCCTGCTTCTGCAGGTGGGCATCCTCCAAGCAAGCCACGTGCACAGCTCTTTTGCTTTGTGCCTCTCAAAACATAGTCCATATCCTCCTGGTGAATCAAAATCTACTTACAAACAGGTACCAGGACACCCACTGAATGGATCCTTCTGGAAAGAAAATGAGGGGGGAACAGGTATAAACTGGAGAGGGGCAGATTTAGGCTTGACATAAGGAAGAATTTGTTCACAATGAGAGTGCTGAGGCACTGGCACAGGTTGCCCAGGGAAGCTGTGGCTGCCCCATCCCTGGAGGTGTTCAAGGCCAGGTTGGATGGGGCCTTGGGCAGCCTGGTCTAGTGGGAGGTGTCCCTCCCCATGGCAGGGGGGTTGGAACTGGATGATCTTTAAGGTCCCTTCCAACCCAAACTATTCTGTGATTCTATGATAATTACTGAGAAGCTTCTGGGAAGAGATCAGGGTGTTCAGTGGGAAGGCGATGACAGGGGGTGAAGCAGTGGGGAGGATGTGGACTAAGAGCAGAGAGGCCTTTTGGCTGTTCCTCCCCATCAGTAAGTCACTGAATGAAGGTACTAGAAGAACTTAAAACCCCAACTAAATCATATTTTTGTAGATAAGATACTGTATTGGGACTTGACTGAGCTCTAGTACAACTTTTACCCCAGACTGTGCAAAAAGTGAAAGCACTTGCTGTGAACACACAAATTATAGCCCAGAGATCAATGCTATTTAAAGAAAAATTAAGTATTTACAGCTTTTAAATTAAGCAACGGGGGAGCCAAATATGTAGTTTGTTGGTTTTTTGCTCCTTCAAATACTCTTTGTTACCCAGTTTATGACATACAAGGTCTAAGTTTTTTTGGACAAAAAGCAGATGAAATCATGGAAATGATAGGGGATGGGCTGATAGGATAGGGTCAGCTATTCAGGCCAAGCTGCTGGCCCTTCTTAGAAACTTAATCTAGTCTTAAGGCAGCCTGGCCTGGCAGAAGCTAAAAGGGAACAGAAGGATTAAGGCCGTGGCCATCTCCCTTTTTTAGCTTTCACACCTACAACACAGTACCCTTTCCTCGGTCACACCCTTCCAGCTTCCCAGTTGAGCTAAGGAGCCAGAGATATTTTTTTTTGTTTTATAAAACCCTCTGACTTCCTATAATCTGATCCTGCCTCTCTTGCAGAACTGCGTTGATGCCATATGGTGACAAAAACTACATTTTTCACTGCAATGAATGCAAACGGTGTGGTATGTGTAGACCACAAAAGGATGCCTTTTGGGTTAGCCACTGAATCCTGAACTAGAAACAGGAGCAGCTACTGGCTCATCTTCCAAGTCTCTCTTGCTGCAAACTGAAAAGACACACTCACAGAAAATACAGTTAGGTGTAAATGCTACTTCTCAGGTAGTTGCAGACTTCCATCCCCCCCTCCACACACACACACTTCCCAGTTCCTCCTCCTTTAACTTGTTTTGTGGTCCAGTCAGGGTTCCTGCTGATCCATCTTCAGGCGGGACTGCTGGTGTAGGTGAAATGCGACGCTGCTAATGCTGCACTTTCCGTTCTTTCCTCGAGGATGAAAGCAGTATTCCTTAAGTGCAAGGAGTGCCCCCTAATGGCCCGTTGAAGAATTCCAAAGCTCCAGACAGCCTGGTGTATTGGGTTTTCCATATACACGAGTATATGAAAACACACGCAGTGTACTTCCTACCAGCACCGAAATGGAAGTCTCTTTCATGGCCTGCCCACCCATAAATTGCACTTCAAGGGTAATATAATGTACAGCTTTTAGACTCACATACAAGCAATTGATTCTTTAAGTGCAATAATCCAGATGCAAGAACTTGGGTATTTAATTTGGGGTGTAAAATTTATGCGTGTGGGCTAGCAGGTAAGAAGCAGCTGGTGGTGAGCAGCTGTTTCACTTGTCATGACTGTGTCAGGCAGTAACAATCATATGCTCATGGGGAAATTTAGGTCAGAGGTAACCTCAGGAGGTCACCCGGTCCAACCTTTTAATGGACTTTCAATATAAGGTGGCAAAATGCAACAGCTGATGCCTGGATACTGTGTTCAAGCATGACCAGTTCCAGCAGTGATGAAGCAAAGAGCTGTGATGAAAACTAAAGCAGTCTGTGTCACCTCATCAGTGCTATTAATTGCTCCAACTGATTTAGAAGAGATGTTGACCTGGCTTTTTCTCAAAAACTCAGGGTTTATTCTTTCTTGCTGTTATGCTTCAGTAAAATGTAACTTGCTTTACTTTAAGGGTGTGTAGGGATGCTGTGTGTCTAGAAAATGCAGCAAAACCAAAGGGCACCAGAAGAGCACCCAATAAAAGAAGAAAAATCCTTGCAAGCCATTTATTTACTCTACAGCGCATCTTGCTGCTGCAGCAAGAAAAGTTTGAAGTTCAAACAGTTGCTTTGCATTTCAGGAATTATTAGCTGGTTGTCTAGTTATGACTAAGCCCTCTCTAGCCTTTGATTTTGTAACACGTTACCCACTATCCTTTAGTACTAACACTGGTACAGTGGCAGATAGCGTGGCACAGTGTAAGCCTTTCCGTAGGTTGCTCCAAATGAACAACTTTTAGTTGTTCTCTTGAGAAACATTCCTAGAAAGGAGGATCAGATAACTAATTCCTGCCCAGCCTGAGCAGCACCACCATCCCTGCCTGAGAAGTCTACTTCCACCTAGGCGGAAATAGCCTGCTTATCAGCTTACACATAGGAATTAGCATTGAACTTGCTTTAAGAATACACTTCTCATGTGACATAGATACCCCAAGTGAATACAAATAGTGGTTGGACTACTGGAGGTGGTAAGGCATAGCAGAATGGCACATCATCACTTTTAAGATATGTTATAAAGCAGATTCTTTCTATTAAATACCTTCTTGCAACATACTAATTTATTTTATTAGCCCAGAGAAAAATGTTACTTCAAATTCCTTCAACAGAACTCATCAAGTATTAAGAAAAAATCCTAGATGGTATTTCCCTAAAAAGTAAAGAATACTTGAAAATATTTGACTTTCAAGATTTCTTGCCCAATAACCACTTTCTAGGCAGCTTAAAAGCAGCCTCTCTAATAAAATAGCTAACTAACCCCCATTTAGGTAGTTTAACCTCCAGAAATGCTATCTGAATTGTTCTGAGCGATTCCACTGCAGAATGAGATTGCTTTTGCCTTTAGTTTGCAGAACCATTTGTTGACCTTTCTCATACCTGATTTGTCTCCAAAGTCAAGCATATTAACTTGCTTCTCAGATTTCCAGTCAGGCAACTTATTTTGCAGTTCAGTGAAGTGTGTTTGTTCGAGACTCATTACTGGCTCGTGTTGTTACAGGCGGTATCTAAACTCACTCAGGACAAAGTCAACTGATACAGAAGATGAAATTTGTCACCTTTGACCCAAATTTACCAGAGTATTTTAAAAACATACGGTAGTCACCATTATAATTGTGGGAAGGACACTGTATTAAAAAACAAAATCTCACAGAAACAGCACAGCATTCATAGTAACGTACCCAAAAAAACAAGGCCACGACCTGGTAATAATAGCCTACAATAGGTAGCAACTGCAAAGCCTATCCACTCAGCCCTTTGTCAGCTTTTATAAAAGAGATCTTGGCATCATAATACTTCATTGTACAACCATGCATGGGCAGAGGTGATGTTTTTCCAGAGCTGGTCCATAACTGCTCGATTGTTTTGAAAACAGATCTATTTTAGGACACTTGTATATCTGAGACAGGACTTGCCTACAGCTTAAGTTCCCTCCCCAGCTCCTGACAGGCTACACTACTCACTGAATTCTACAGGCCAATTCCCACATTTGTTTTCTATTTGTTTCCAAACTAAGTTAAGGTAAAAGAAGACATCAAAAAAAAGAAAATGTATTTAATATCCACATTGCTCCCTTCCTGAAGCAATCTTTTACCAGTTGCTGTGGGAAAGACAAGCCAGGAAACTGATGGGAACACGAGTAAGGGTGACATCTCTTAAAAAAAAAGCTTCATGATGTGAAAGACTCTTCCTGATATGAATCTAGTCCTCATCCTAAAAAACATACAACAGTACAAATACATCAGAGTAGCACTGTCCTCATAGATGTCAAGTTTCACTGGGAACACTGACAGATACTGCAGTTTTAAGAAGGAAGTAGGGAAAACTAATATGTCAAACCAAATTTTAAAATCAATATTTGTAAAGTTTTATACAGAAAAGTAACATAAGTGAAACTGTACTAAAAATGTGATGGAGAAGGAAAGAGGGTGATTCCACTTATATTCACTGACACCTGTTTTTACAGGGAAATTTAAGAGGGAAAAGTGTTAATACAGAAAGGATCCATTCAAGCAGATTGTTACTAGATATACAAGTAAGCCAATGGGTGTGTAATGCAAGATGACCACACCTACCACGTGAAACCCAAGCATGTAATGCATATCCCAAGCGCAATTAATTACAGGCTGAGCAGAGAATGGATCGAGAGTAGCCCTGAGAAGGACTTGGGGCTGCTGATGGACAAGAAACTTAACATGAGCCAGCAATGTGTGCTCATAGCCCAGAAAGCCAACTGTACCCTGGGCTGCATCAGGAGTGTAACCAGCAGGGTGAGAGAGGTTATTCTGCCCCTCTGCTCTGCTCTCCTGAGACCTCACCTGGAGCCCTCTGTTCAGTTCTGGAGCACTCAGCACAGGAAGGACATGGACCTGTTGGAGTGAGTCCAGAGAAAGACCACAAAGATCAGAGGACTGGAGCACCTCCCCTACAAGGACAGGCTGAGAGAGCTGGGATTGTTCAGCCTGGAGAAGAGAAGGCTCCAGGGAGACCTTATGGCAAATTTAAAATTCAGTATCAGTTTATTCAGAATATGCAAGAACAATACAAGTTGCATTTAATATCTGTAGTGTCAGTATTTAAAACAATACACCAATGTTTAAAAGAGTAAGGGTATCATTTGCCAAATTCCATTGCACATCAGTTTATTTCCCAATTTCAAAAGGGAGCAGCAAGTGATTCATGATATAAAGGAAAACATACGTGCATCCGAGGCTAATATAGCCAGCTGAAGTTGTAGCAACAATATATGTAACGGCATTTTTTTTTCCAATAAAAATATTTCTAATCAGTTTTACAAGTAAGGAATCAAGCTGTTAACTGTTTAACCACTTAAATTCTCTCAGTGCAGCAAGAGAACTGTTAACATATCAGAAAGTTTATATGGCAAATTTATATAGAAAACATGTTTAGCATTCACAACTTTTCAAAGCACAATGGTTTTAGTACCTGACTGGCTTGTTGAATACAAACTACCAAGCTGGTGGGCTTCCAGAAGAAGCAAAACAAAGGCTGTCAGCTAATGCCAATTTAATGCTACTTCGGTGTGTAAAGCACTATAAGTTGAACTGAAAACTGTAAAACCATGAAGGCTTTTGTTATACGGCCAGGAACAGTCTTTAGCAGCATTATTACCAATATTCTTCATCCAGATAATGCCTATATCCTAAGCAGTAGGGAAGTTTAAACACAGAGTTTGTGCAAGTCATCAGAAAAAGCGAGTGGAGAGTCTAGCTGGGATCCTGGACCAAAAGGACACATAAGACAGACATTCATTAACTTCCATTTGCCCACTCCAACTTTTAATAGCATAGGTAACTTTTAAAACCCTCTTGAAAACAAAATCCTCAAACCAATTGTTTTTTAATGAAGTCCTTAATTGTAGGGCCTTCTCATGTACCACACTGACTTCTGCTTGATTTCCTAGCTTCTTCATTGCCCTTCTGGATTTCCTCTTTTCCTGCTACAATTCACCCATTAAACCTAAAGGTTTAACCTCCGTGCTACACTGTTGATGCCCGTGCCTCTCCCATCTTTAACAAAACCCCATATTCGAGATTCTTACTCTCATCTATCCTTTCAAAAAGCATGACCTAAGAGTGTAACTGTGGCTTATGCGAAGTATTTACTATTCTAAAAATATGTGCCATTTAAAACCAGAAAAACTATTACCTGTTATAGGTGGTTAACTTTAAGAGTGGCCAAAAATACTTCAAAAAAAAAAATACCACAAAGGGGGCTTAAGAACAAAGATAAATTAGGAGGATGAAAAAAATATTAATTTTAAAAACTGCCCTGAAAACACACAGTTCAGCGAGTATCCGCCTCCTCTTTTATTACCCAAACTCTGCAGGAAGAACGCCGGCCCAAACATCCACCTACTAAAACATGAGCACTAGATTCCTTCAAGTGTTAAGTAGCAGCTAGCTTCCTAGTCAGTGCTGATGAGCAGCTCCGCAAAACTTGTTATTCAGCATGCTGACAGCAGTTTAAATTCCAGTTCAGAACAGGCACACAAGGAAGTAACCACAGCTAAGCAAACCCTGAGCAAAGTAGTTTTCAAGCAACACTTTCAGCCCTGGTTTACCTGGTTGAGACAGCTTTCTGAAAGGTTTTATGCAAGACAAGAATCAAGGTGTTCATTTATTTTTGACTCCAAAACCTCAGTCTGGCAAACAGGGCAACTGACTTTTTTATCCTGCCTAACAGCAGTGCTGGAACTTGCAGACGACACTGCAGATTCAGCTTTGGTTTTCATAGGTGTATTTATACTTGAAGTGACATCAGTACTCCCTTTTTTAATGAAATAGTTTTCAAAGGCAGTTTTGTCTTCCATTTTTGGCCATTGCTGAAGTGTGTTAGTACACTCAGAGCTTTTTTTCTCAGAGGCAACCCGAGCTGCTGTTGTCTGTTCAAAACATACTTGTTTTGGTGGCGTGTTATAAAGCGGTGAAACTCTCTTGCCATTCGCAGAACCTTGCTTTGACTCTTCTTCCGTAACACGAGCAATTTTAACTGGTGATCCACTAACATTCTTGTAAGCTTTTGTATTAGCAACAGAGAGTTTAGGGAACTCGCGCTTTGAAGCCAAGTTGATTTTCTTACTGGCATCATCAGTATAAAGGGGAAAGAACATGCCGCTACGGGGTGATTTTTCAAATTTTATCTCATTTTTAGGGATTGGTATTGTCTTTACTGCTGAACGATGCTGTGAACCAGGTGTTTCACTGTTTCTAACACCGCTGCTGGAATTTGTGCTTTTTCCTGAGGGTCCACTATCTCCTTCTCCAAGCCTATATCCCATTCCACTAAATGGTATCAAGTTTTGCGTATCGTGTATTTGTGTCTTGCCTGCAAAATAAGAAGAGAAAAAAGTAAGAAAAGGTAGTAACTTTTCCACATATAAAATCATGGGCTTAGTATTTCATGTGCTCCGCCCAAAAGATCTGCTGCTTGAAAACAACGTAACAAATTAAACCTCTTGCAAACAATTAAATTGAGAAAGAGCCTAGAAATGCAAAAATAAAATGGGCCATGTTCTTTGCTACATAACAGTAATACCTAAACAGTCATGTAGTGGTTGATCTGTATTTTGTTCAAGGGACTGTTTGGAGAAAAACAGCTTGGAAAAGATAAAAAGAGTTATTTTAAATACCTTTGTTAGTTGACTTGGAATTCAGAAGTTTTGCTGGCTGAGTCTTCTCCTTGGATTTCTCAGAGAATTTCTCTGGCTCCTTAACTTTTGTGAATGTACCACCACACTTCTCTTGATGCTCAGCCCACCAAAAGTCTCGTGCAGAGGGTGCTCTATTCATTGAACGTTTCACATAGCCAAAGTAAGGTTTTCTATATTGACAGGGGCCACTACATCGCCACCAGTGCTGGCGGTACGAATCCACCTCATCATGGAAAGAATGATAGATCTAGGGTTTTTTTAAAAACAAACAAACAAACAAAAAGCAGTCATTCAGAAAGTTTCTAATTTTATATCACTAGCTCTATAATATTTTTTAAAAATATATTACCATTTCATTCATTCCACTACTGGTGTGGTTTTTGCATTACCAGTTAAAAAAGCTGAACCCAGGTAAAGTTTGACCAACATTTAGCTACCATTAAACAAAGCCTTAAAAAAAAGACAGGATGTGTGGAAATACTGCTATCTTGCTTGAACTGCAATAACATCACTTTGAAGATCTATCTACAATTTCATACTAAATCACATACTGTTTAGAATACATTGTAAACAACACCAGTATTGTATTCTCCCTCCAGCTATTACCTTAATTGATTTTATTAGACACGTGAATTTTAAATATCATGAACCAATGAGCCTTTACTGTTATAAATCTTCAATAAGACAGACTGCTTTTCCCCAAATATTATTCTGAACACGGAGCTATTCTGTCCCTGTTAGCGTTAAATTTTTTCAAGTTCAAAACAAAAGTTTAAAGAAAAATAAGTATATGACTAACAACTTGCCACGTCTTCCTCCACAAAATAACTATGGAATTGGCACATACTGGGATGCAAATCTGTATTGGGGCAAACTGTGGTGTGTCTAACAAAGAACAAGTTTATTACTCATACCACGGCAGGCATACTGAAAAAACAAATAAGGAAAAAATCATCTATTAAATTGTGTTCAGTGGATTACACTTACTGTGACATTGGCTCCAGTCAAACGATTAATGCGACGCATATGTTTGCAGAACTCTGGTCCATGAGATTCACGATCTTTGTCATTATTAGTAACAAAAAGCAGGGCATGGATCATTTCATGCAACAGTGTCTGAAACAACACAAAACATCAGCTATTTAATGAAAAGCATTACACATTTTCAAAATTAAGCTGGACTTACTTTACTCCTTTACATTATCTTGGTACTGATATTATTTTCATGCATTCACACCTTCAGTCAGGGTTGTAAAAATGTAATAATTGTTCCATCTGTCTAATCAAATTACTCCTATTCCCACAATGCCAAAACATGCTGGAGAATCTTACTATAGTAAGTGACATTCCAAACAGGAGAAATAATCCTCAAACTTAAGTCAACTCTTTAAAGAGGTCATGCCCTCTACAACCAAAGAAAGAAACAGTTCTGAGAAGGTTGAAACTCTGCAGCATTCCTGTTCATTAAGCAAATCTGAATGTCAAGCTGATGCGGAGAAGCAGCCCTGACAGAGGCACAAGAAGCAACACAAAGTTAGGTTTACAGTCATATTCTATATCTTTATTTTCTCCTGTTGGCCTTTTGGCCTAAAGATGAAACTACAGCCACCTTCTGTTCGTGTCTTCAGTCCAATTTTTTAATATTAGAGGATAATTCAAGAGTAAAAAAAAAACTTGGTTTTTTTTTTCCTTTATAAACTCAAGTAAAATAAAAAAAGTGACTTTAGGTTCCTACTTTGGTTTGCTCATTTAGAAATATAAAACTGAAATATTACCATCATGTTGCTCACTTAATCAACACAAACGTAGCAATAACACTATTTTATGATCTAGAAGTCACTGTAAATAAGAATTCCACTACAAAATGTGAAATTTGTGTACGGGGTCACGGGGAGGCACAACACATTTCATGTGCAAATTTATGAGTAATCTTCAACTACCTCAACGAGATCCTTCCTTGGTCTTAACTTTAGCAGTGGCTCACTTAGACGAATGGAACACATTCCACCTTTTCCTTCATATTTACACACTCCAGCACAACTGAAAGAAACACAGAAAGAAAATATGAAAAGCTCCTTGATTCTGTAGTACATGAAGAAAATTGAGAATTGGAGTTAAAATGCTGGCTCCTTCCAACACAGGCTAGGTAACTCAGAACATGAAAAAATGCTTTTAATAGTTACTTGGAAAATCTCAGTATCGTGAATCAAGATGGAAAAACCCCAAATCCCATGTTCCTTAGAATAAACTGAGAGTAAAGTAGCAAAAGTGAAATGATAATTTATTAGATCTCTTGCAATCACTTAATTCAAAGCTAGCTATTAAAATCACAATGGACTGTTGCAAAAGCAGAGGCTGGAGATTCAGTTTCCAACTGCTTGTTTCTGTATTTTCATCCCTCCTCCTCCCCCCTGTAACTTTTCACTCTTACCAAACTTTTATGTACCATCACTTAAGCACAGTAATCCAGCAGAAAACACTTTCTTTTTTTTTGTTTGTTATTGAGTAAGTCCTTTACAAGTTTAGCATCCAAGTACTTTCAAGTGTCTAAAGTATCGCAACTAGCAAACTACAGGAGAGGGCAGGACTCCAGCAGCCCATGGTTACCTCAGCTGATATACTGCAGAACTGCAGCCTGCACTTCAAAGATTCTTCTTTTTTAATTCCATATTTTTAGTAATTTCCCTTCCTAGCCTACCCTGTCTTCTTAGTATACTATAATAATTTCATACTTGCCTTTCTGTCACGCTGTAAAACTATCAGAAAGATTGAGAATGTGAAAAATAACAGCAATAAAGCACCTTCTTGTATTACTATACAGGCTTTAAGACCAAGTTATTTATCACACTTTTTGTCTGCACTATGGGAAAAGCCATTTATGGCTGCCAAATAAAGGGCAAAATAGACATCGCCAGTGACCGACCCACACTGTGGGGCATAACCTGTGTTAGAAAAGCAGGACCCTCAAGTATTATCCATAAGGGAAGCTGTGGCACTAGCACATCGCGTCTACGAGGCCACAGGCAGGTGACAAATCATAGAAACACTAGGTTGAAAAAGACCTCTTAGATCATCGAGTCCAACCATTCCTATCCGCCACTAAACCACGTCGCTGAGGAAACGACAGCTTTCCCTCCCCTCCCCGGAGCGAGGCGCTGGGCTGGGGCTCATCTGAGGGCTCCCAGCCCCCTCCCCGAGCCGTGACACACGGCCGGCCCCGCTCGCAGCGCTCGCAGCTCCTCAGACCCGGGGGTGCCCCCACACCCCGGCCTCCCGCGATGCCGTACAGGGTCATGCGCGGGCTCCACGACACCTCCACGGCCGCCAGCCGCCCCCAGAAGAGCGCCTCGTTGAACTGCACGAAGAGCCCGTGCACGTCGGGGCTGGGGTCCAGCAGCTCCCACGCTTCGTCCACCACCGACAGCGGGCGGAGAGGCGAGGGATCGGGCGAGGCCTCGGGACACGCCGCCGCCTCTTTATCTTCCGCTTCCCACAGCTCCTGGAGCTGCAAGGCCAGCACAAAGTCGCCCTCCTCCTCCTCCCCCTTCATCATCCCCTCTCAGCCTCCGCTACCGCGCGCCAACCACGTAGCGCACGCGCACTGAGCCGCGAACGCAGCCGCAGCACCGCCTCCCTCCTATTACGCATGCGCCGAACGCCTTCTAAGCCCCGCCCCCCTCCTGCCCAGCACTACCCCGGGCGGTTGGTCTATGGCGCGGCTAGAGAGACGGGGCTGTACGCAGGTGCAGCGCCTGTACCGCTGTACGCAGGCGGCGTACACCTCCTTCTGCGCAAGTGCCGTACGTTCCGCTGTGCGCAGCGCCCTCCCCCCTGTACACAGGCGGCATACGCCCCGCTGTACGTAAGTGCAGCGGCCTTCCCCCTGTGCGCAGGCGCAACGCCCTAACCCCGTACGCAGGCGGCGTAAGTCCCGCTGTGCGCAGGTGCAGCGTCCTTCGCGCTGTACGTAGGTGCCGTACGTCCCGCTGTACGTAAGTGCAGCGCCTTTCCCCCTCTCCGTAGGCGGCGTACGTCTCGCTGTGCGCAGGCGTAGTGGCCGTGTCCCAGGCGGCGGCAGCGGGGCGGGCACCGGGCAGGCAGAGCGGGGCGGACGGGGGCGCGGCCGCGGCGATGGCGCTGGCGCTGGGCGAAGGCGGTGGGAGCCGGCTGCGGCGGCAGCTGGAGTCGGGGGGCTTCGCGGCGGGCGAGTACGTGAAGCAGCTGTCGCAGCAGTCGGACGGTGACCGGGACCTGCAGGAGCACCGGCAGCGCATCCAGGCGCTGAGCGAGGAGACGGCGCAGAGCCTGAAGCGCAACGTGTACCAGAACTACCGTCAGTTTATCGAGACGGCGCGGGAGATCAGCTACCTGGAGAGCGAGATGTACCAGCTCAGCCACATCCTCACCGAGCAGAAGGGTATCATGGAGGCTGTCACCCAGGCCTTGCTCCTCCAGGCTGACCGCGACGACCCCGCGCTGGGCGCCCGCCGCGCCGCCGCCGCCGACCCCTTCCTGTCCCTGTCAGCCAAAGAGGCGGCCGCCAGCGAGGAAGGGCGGCAGCGCACCCTCACCACCCTCCTGGAGAAGGTGGAGGGCTGCCGCGACCTCCTGCCTGAGAGCCCCGGCAAGTACCTGGTGTACAACGGGGACCTGGTGGAGTACGACGCCGACCACATGGCGCAGATCCAGAGGGTGCACGCCTTCCTCATGAATGACTGCCTGCTCATCGCCACCGCCTTGCCCAACCGCCGTGGAGCCTATCGCTACGATGCCCTCTACCCCCTGGACGGGCTGGCCGTGGTCAATGTCAAGGACAACCCACCCATGAAGGACATGTTCAAGCTGCTCATGTTCCCCGAGAGCCGTATCTTCCAGGCTGAGAACGCCAAGATCAAAAAGGAGTGGCTGGAGGTGCTGGAGGAGACCAAGCGCAACAGGGTCCTCAGTGAGAAGCGACGCCTGGAGCAGGAGGCCCTGCCTCGGCCTACCCCGACACCCTCTGAATCCACCAACCCCTTCGAGGAGGAAGAGGAGGAGGAAGAGCCCTCTGCTGAGGAGGAGGTGGTCGACCTCTCACTTGAGTGGATCCAGGAGCTGCCTGAGGACCTGGATGTCTGCATCGCTCAGCGAGACTTTGAGGGGGCGGTGGACCTGTTGGACAAACTCAACGAGTACCTGGGGGACAAGCCTGTGAGCCAGCCCGTGAAGGAACTGCGGGCCAAGGTGGATGAGAGGGTTCGGCAGCTTACGGATGTGCTGGTGTTTGAGCTGTCTCCAGACCGTTCGCTGCGGGGAGGGCCACGGGCCACCCGCCGAGCTGTGTCCCAGCTCATTCGCTTGGGCCAGTCCACCAAGGCGTGTGAGCTGTTCTTGAAGAACCGAGCCGCTGCTGTGCAGACAGCCATCCGACAGCTGCGCATCGAGGGTGCCACACTACTCTACATCCATAAGCTCTGCCATGTCTTCTTCACCAGTCTTCTAGAGACGGCGAGAGAGTTTGAGACTGACTTTGCTGGCAACAGTGGCTGCTACTCAGCCTTCGTAGTCTGGGCCCGCTCTTCTATGAAGATGTTTGTAGATGCCTTCAGTAAGCAAGTATTTGATAGTAAAGAAAGCTTGTCAACTGCGGCGGAATGTGTCAAGGTAAGAGGGTCCAAAGAGGGTGGTATGACTTGATAGCCAAAACAAAGGCTGTAAAGCCTGTAAATCCTCTTTTCTTATCCTAGTTTAATTGTTGAATGGGCCTCCAGGGAGATTTTCTGCACATTAATATTCATTTGGGGTTTGATTGGAGTTTTTTAACAGAGGAAACAGGTTTTTAGTTTAAAGGACGAAAGTATTAGGACAAAAATGGACAGCAAGAAAAACCCTGCCTTTATTTATGAAAGCAAAATACGTTGATTCTTATTTTGCCCTTAACCAGTAAGAGGTCCTACAGTTTGCGTAAACTTCATCTGATTGATGTGTATTTCAAGACTTTTTGTTTTCCAAGTCTGTCCTGGACAACATTTCCATAATTTTTTCCAAGTCTTAACTTTCTTAGGCTATGGTGTCTTTTAGGTGCTGATAGGAAAAATAAGAGTGGGAGAGAGGCTTCTAGTGTGATTGTTCAGAGTATTTTTTTACAGACAGAGTTTACCTTTCAGTTATTAATTTCTCATTCATAAGCAATTTCTTAAAGTAGGAGAAATAAACAAAGTATGATTAATGCTTCTTTGTTTTCTGAGAATCATAAATTTTGTAAATGTTTAAGCTATAAAGTTGTAAAAGGGTCCTGGTAACACCCTTTGCTTTTCCCTTATACTCAAGGTAGCTAAAGAGCACTGCAAGCAGCTTAGTGAGATTGGACTGGATCTCACCTTCATCATCCATGCCCTTCTGGTAAAGGATATCAAAGGTGCTTTACAGAGCTACAAGGATATCATCATCGAGGCCACCAAACACCGCAACTCTGAGGAAATGTGGAGAAGGATGAACCTAATGACTCCAGAGGCACTGGGAAAACTCAGGGAGGAAATGAGGAGCTGCGGGGTGGGCAATTTTGACCAATATACAGGGGATGACTGCTGGGTCAACCTTAGCTATACTGTAGTAGCTTTCACTAAGCAGACAATGGCCTTCTTGGAGGAAGCGTTAAAGCTTTACTTTCCAGAGCTACATATGGTTCTTCTGGAGAGTCTCGTGGAAATCATCCTGGTGGCTGTCCAGCATGTTGATTACAGTTTACGGTGTGAACAGGAGCCTGAGAAAAAAGCATTCATTAGGCAGAATGCATCCTTCCTGTATGAAACTGTCCTTCCTGTTGTGGAAAAAAGATTTGAGGAAGGAGTTGGAAAGCCAGCCAAGCAGCTACAGGATCTGAGAAATGCTTCAAGATTGATGCGTGTTAATCCGGAAAGTACCACCTCTGTGGTGTGAAGTGACCTCACTGTTATTATGAACAGAGTATGAAAGCACTTACTGAAAATGTTGTCCATTGACTATATGAACTAAATGATTTTTTTGAGTCCCTGAAAAATACAGAAGTCTAACTGCTGCACTCCAGAAGCTGAAGACTGCAAGGATGCAATGCCATTCTTGGTGGACAGGGGGTAGCGGAGCGAGGAAAAAGGTTGAGGTCACAGCATATCCGATATAAGAGTGGGTTATGTAGTGTTTGTGACTTGGGAAATACTATAATATACCATTTTTGGCAAAATGTTTGTGGAAGTCTTAAATATATGTACACCATGTGGCAGGAAAAAATCAGTTCTCATCATGTCACTGTAAGAATTCTTTTTTAAGGCAGCATTCTGGTAGAAGAAGGAGTGCTGGAACACTCCCAGGGTGTGCTATTCAGTGAGGCACATCCACCATCCAGGTGTGACTCAGCGCTGCAGATAAACAGCATGAATTTGCACAGACTGATTTGTTTGTAGCAGTGCAGACTCTTCAGTTTCTCCAGCTTTCAAATTCTCTTCATTCATTTCAGAGGCAGACCTAAATAAAAAAAAGGGTTTTTTTACAGGCTTTTTGTGTTTGTGTGAAGAGGCTGCTTCTATTTCATAAGCTGTCCTGTGGGTTTTAATTACAGCTCTCTGAAAACAAACCTGCTGCTGTCAGAAACATTTGTTCCTTTCAGAGAAGTGAGAATAACTCTTCCCTTCCCCTTTGTGTTGCCCTTCCTTGTTTTCTCATGGGCTTCATTGGGGTCAAATCTGTTTGATGAAGTGTGTACTTTTGCTTGAGGTGCTGTCATAAATGCATTATGGAGCATTACCTACTGGAAGAAAACACAGTGAAGAGGCATAAATGCTTTTGATTTGTGCAGGGCAGAGGGACAGTCTGAAGGCACTGTTTCTTTTGCAGGAAACAGAATGCTAATTTTGCTGTACAGAAGCAGCACAGAATGAAGAGAGTGGGTTTGAGGCTTCCCGTAAACAATGTGATCTTCAAAATACACTCTCTTTCCTGTGAATATTAGTATCATTTACTGTAGCATGGCAATAACCAAGAAGAACTATCTTTTTTGCAGAAAACACAAGGACTGTATTTGGTTGGGAACCCTATAATGTAGATGGAGGAAGTTTAGGCAAATGCTTGTATGTTTGGATTGAATGGTGTTGGCTATCTCGTTCAGTGTGTGCCTCTGAAAATAAAATAAGCCAAGTCTTGTGTAAAGGTTGGCTGCAAACAGTTGTTAGCATCATCTTCTACACTGTGTACACTTCTTCCCCTTTAGTGCAGATTTTCTTAGTTATGAGAAAACCATGTTACAGCTAAGTAACCTTTTATTAGATTCTTAATAAGGCTTGCAAGCTGGAAGAATAATTGAGTATCCCATTCCTCTTGCACTTTCACATGAAAGCTTTAGCAATTTGTATCATGGTAGTGAATGCCTCCTGACTTCCTGAACAAACAAAAGATATCGCTAGTAAAACATTCTGCATAATTGCTTACACTGGAGCTTCTTCATTTCTCTCTGTTTTCACAGTGCTGGTTCAATGCTGTTTTCACTTTTGTGCCTGGTTTTCCTTCTCTTGTTCTTTGGAACATCACATTTTGCAAAGTGTCCTACTGTCTCTGCTCACTTGCTTTCTCCAGCGTTCGGGCCTTTTGCTAGCAAATCACAGAAACAAAAATGTACAAAAATGGTTTTAAAAAGTAACTTAATTCTCTTAGCTAAAACTGATTCAAAACCATTGAAATAATTATAGTTTTATTTCAAGGTGCAGGGACAGTTAGAACTTGTGTGAACATGTTATGTCCAAGAGAGGGCCACACAGATGTTATTTTCCTAGCAAACTATTTTTAATACCAGAACCTAGGAAAGTATGTTGAAGTAATATATTCTCTGTCATTTGTTTAAAGTGGGCAAAGATTGCAACCTGGCCTTACTTAATCTGGAAAATACTTTCAAGTGGATTATAAGTGAGAGCTCTGAACGATGACAGGTGTTTTGGAGGAGAGGGAGAAGGGAGGGCTTGTTTTCTCTGAAGACAGGTATATTTTATTGTTTTCTTTACAGCAGAAGAAAGCAGGATAAATACAGATGAGCCTTTTTTTTTATTTTTTTTTTTTGGTCTGTGCAAGAAAAGGGTAAACTCTAGAGTTGCAGCTTAAGACTCTTAATTATTGTGATATGTGAGGATTTTATGTAAGGAGCTGAACTGTAGTCTCATGATTCCCAGCTCTGGCATAAAATTAGATAGGAGGAGACCCTGTTTGTGCTTCTGTTGCAAGCTAGTGTGGCACATCTTATCCTAATCAGAGGTTGAACTGTAGGATGTAACCCTGCCACGTGCTCTGTTATGCCTCTGTCACTGCTCCCTTCATCAATTTATAGGCACAGAGGCCCTACTGACTTTGTCTCTACTGTCATCCATAGAGTAGTGGGTTTACATGGATGTTGGTTTTAATGGATTGGGGAATTTAGCCTTTTGTTTGGGTGATCAAAAATACCATGATGTGTGTTTATCACAATTGAGATGCGTGCAGACTTGTATGAGCTGCTGTAGTTAGCATTGATATTTTGTGCCTCTATTCAAGTCATAATAAAAGAAAAACGGTAACTTAAGGAAAATGGTGTCAAATTAAACACGGTTTGTGCGTTAATTCAGTTATCAGAACAAGTGAACTTAGGCTGAGAGTCATGCTTTAATAAATCCATAGATGGTAATTTGGAATGGCACTTTTCCTGAGCTGTACTCTTGTGCGGATAGTGGTGTTCAAGTTGCGATTTGCAGTAGCTACTGGGCAATACAATTGCAGCTTTGTTGATTTGGGGAAGAAGTAGTCATTTTTACTTTTTTTTTTTTTTTGAGACAATTGCATATAAAATCTGGTTTCCTTTAGCTACTGTGACACAATCATGATGTGTAAAATGAAGATTTTTTTTTTTTAAGAAAAAATCAGATGAATTTATGTATTAGATTTAATGCAATAACTTTTCTGAACAGTGAGGATCATGTATTAAAACTTTTGGACATACAGCACTGGTGATGTATCTCTGTTTTTATTACATCATCAGAAAGGGGATGTTGGTTCAAAGTTCAAGTCCACTAATAAATTTCCAGTGAAGTCCAAGATCTTCAGGTTGGTCATTTATGAAAGGGATGTAAGAGGCAGCCAGGTGATGAGAGCCAATTGATGTAATTTCCATTACATTCTTACAAAGTCAGTGTGTGGTTTAATACCATGAAATTGGAATAAAATGTTTCTCAGTGAGGAGAGGCTATACTCCAGTTTCATGGGATTTGGGGTAGACGTGTGAGGCCTTATGAACACCATGACAGCATAATGGTGTAGGGTTTGTTACCTTCCAGAGATTATTTTGTCACTGGAATCCCCTCGTACTTGAGTGCTGAATGTGCAATACTGTCCACTTCCTCACTAGGTGGAGCTTTGTCCATTGAAACCTCAGTACGCGGTGACCAAGTACAGGCATTAAATCTGTGCTAGCTCACAGCATGGCTTGGGATGTTTTTGGAGCATGCTGGGGAATGGAGATGTTGCACCAAACAATTCAGACGTTTGGGTAAGCTTTTTCCTCCCTTGATTGTGCTTCTGCATTTTCTCATTCTTGAGCTGTTAATTCTTCATTATTTCTTTTCTTGCTGTGTTTCTATACCATTGGCAAGCATCCTGCACAGGATCTCAACTTGCTACTTTTTCTACAAGTATGATATACCAACATGTGGCTTTTCTGCCTGAGACACACTTGATAGACTGCAGGCCTCTGCTGGGATGTGAAAAGTTTGCTTGTCAGCTCTCTCCTAGGATGTTTAGCTAAATGACTTCTCAAGGACCAGCTTGTGTAACCACTTGTAATTTTGTTTCAGTATTGGACTGAAATTCCAGTGAGCACTCACCCATAATGTAGCTTTGCACTCCAATAATGGACAATAATGCAAAAAGTCTCCACCACTGATCTTCATGACTTACACACTCTACTTTTGCTGCACTACTCTTTCGTATTAATTGGACTGTTCTGCAAACTCCCAGTGCGTTTTCTCTGAAGAAAATCATATCCAGAAAGGGGCTTATATGTCAAAGAGCTTTGTGAGCATAACCTGTAGATGTGTACTTTTCCTCAGACTTTTAAGGGTTGTGATACACATTCAATCCCTGCTAAATCTGAACGGTACTGGAGAAACACTAACAATTGTGGAAAGAACATTTCCTGGTTTTATGCAGTATACCCTTTCTGTGAAAATTGATTTTTGTCCTTTATTTATGCCTCTTGAGTATTTAGGAAGTCTTACCAATACAACTTCAGCAGCTACAACGTGCCCTGTAATACAATTTTCATCTTTAGGGTTACAGGCTAAGCTAGATTTTCTGCTACAGATGTGCTCTGTTAGACACAGCAAAGAGAAAGTACTAGCAAGAGGCCTGGTGGCTGGATCACAGCTGTATTCCTTTTGATGGCCTGAACATCGCAGTTGTCACCCAAGCAGAAGATTATATGGGTGGGTGGAGAAAACTTGCTCCCCAGATTGCTTGAAGAGAGCTGTGATGGCACATGGTTACCAGTGGAGGTCCCACAAGATCTCTGCATTGGTGAGCATCACCTGGGCACAGGGAAAACAGGCATTCACTGGTATTTGCAAGATTTAATTGCATTCAATTTGTTCTCATAGATCAAGACGAGATCTAAAAGCATGTATGAAAGCTGAGATATTAATCTTTTCATGTCATAGCAGGAGCTGGACTCTGAGGCATCGATGAAGATTAGCCAAAATATAATTTGGCCCTGCAGCTGTTGGGAATCTTGTTCAGATGTGTTAATAAGTTAGTATGCGGTTATTGAATGTATTGTATTAGGGAGGTGGACAAGGGAGAAGAGCAGGTACCATTAACTTCACTGCTGCTTGGTAAGTCCTTGGAGATGCTTGGATTAATGATGATTTCAAGTTATTTAAAAAAAAAAAAGAATCACACAGCTCTTCAGCTAGTTGTACCAACACACACCCTTCTTTCTTAGTCCTCCCAGAGAGCTGATCCAGTTAAAATTAAAATTCTAGTAAAGGTGCGAGAGAGTTAGCCAGATCCTTTGTGATATGAGGCATGTGAATTTAAACACCTTCAAACTTCAGCAAAACTGAGATCTGAATTTTATACGCTCCTCAGTCTCACTCTTGGCCAAGGGAAAACTTTGCCTCAAACACTTCCAGGCTTCGGGTTCTCTGGGCTTTGAGTCATTCCCACTGTTTCTAAAATCACAATTCATAGACAACTATTTGTGCCAGTCAAATTTGTTAAGACTAGCGTGCTTGGGTTTTTTTTTTAATTACAGCTTTACAGCACTGCTGCTGCCTGGGGACTCCTGTTGTTCTGTTCGTTTTCAGCAATCCAGACCCAGCTTTCACAATAGGAAGGGGCCCAGCCTCAGCTCCTACAGGATGGCGTTGTCAGAAGAGTACTTGATGCTCTGCAGAGAATCCTTCCTTCCTCAGGATTTGGTTAATTTTCCTCTTAAAATGTGAATCTCTGATAAGCAGCTCCTGTTCTGCTTTTCCCCCCCAGCAACTGGCTGGATTGTTTGTTTTCCCACTCCGCAATGTAACCTCTCCAGCAGAGGTGCCAGACTGGCTTTGTGGAGGAAAGAGGCCAAACCACATGTTAAATTACAGTCTGTGCATCTGTTTTGACATAATTCAGGCCATATACCTCCCTGCCTGTTCTCACTAATGACAACGTACGTGGGGAGGACGGGAATCTGGAGGGTTGTGAGGAGAGCTCTGTAATCTTTGTCCCTCTGACTTCCATCCAACAGGGCACTTAAACACACACTGAATAGCATAGTGTCCCCTCCTGAATTTGAGAGGCCCACTCCTATACGCAAAGTTAATTAGATGTTAAAATGTTCCTCCAACTGGCAAAGAAGCAACAGGGGGGCGATACTAGAGCAACAGCAGCCCATGAGAAAACAAAGCGTGTGTTTCTATGACAGCTTAACTCTACTATGACAAATTGTGGTCCCAAACAAAGTCTTCCCCTTCTTCAGCAGGAGCAAGAGGCTCCATAAATCACAAGCACTGCAACTTTCCAGGAGGCAGCAATAATAGAATTGGACAGGCTAAAATAAAGTTGCTTTGTCTGACCGGGTGCAATACATGGCACTGGGTTAGGGTGGAGGAAATGCCTTTGGGAAAACTATGATGATTAAAGAAGGGTGTGCAGGATGGGCAGCTCAGCTACTGCTCTGGACCCCGCCTGAGCTCCACATCCCTGCACCAGGGACAGCAGTCCCAGCCTCCTGCCACACCACATCCTCCCTCATTTTACCCAAACCCAACACCTCCTGCAGCCAGTATTTCCCTCCACCTGGCCTAAAATAGACCCCCTGCTTCCTGGTGGGGTTAAACCCACCTTGTTTTCTTGATGACAAGTGATGTGAGCAGCAGGCAGAAGGCCCCTGCACCACTGCCTGGCATCTTCTCACCAAATAGCCCCTCTCCCTGGTGTGCCTGTAATCAGTCACCATTTTTTGCTTTCCCCTGAAGTTTATTACCATTTAAATAGCCTTCCAGCATGAGACATCCTGAGGGGTTTGGGGATCTGCCGCCTCATGCTCTGTGAAATTAATTCCTCTAAGATCATGTCCTCACAGGAACATCTTATAGATTCAACTAATTTGGTTTAGAAACTGTTTTAAACACATGCAAGACCTTCTGTAGTGCTTCAGTTTTCTCAGGAGCACTTCCTATGTATTTGACTTGGGGTGTAATATGCTTAGACAGCCATGCATTTATTCCCAACCAAAATTACAGCACCAAATCCTGATTTCTGGGGTAACGTTTTTGACTACTCTGGACAATTCCATACTTAACTCAGTACATGTTTTTAGACCTTGAAGATTTAAGGGCCAGACTGCAAATGCCTTTAATCAGGAAGCAATTAATTGCACAAATTTCCTCCTTGCAGTCAGTGTAGCATACATCCAGGTAATGCTCCCTGTGAGGCGATGGCTCATGCCTGTGTGCTACTTTTATTACTGTATATCTCTGCTAATTAGTTCCTGTTGAAGGGTAGGCCAGATTGCCATAGGGGTTTAGGTAAAAGGTATATTCACTTAAGACAATATAAAGATAGCTTTCAGAAGAAAAACAAACTGTTTTTCTGCTGAGCTCTTTTTTAAAAATTTTATTATTTTTGAAGAAAACCCCCAAGCAGAATTCATGCTTTTGATGGAAGTTGGGATCAGATTTTTGAGGATTGTTCCAGTACCTCAATGTTGAGCACGCTCAACTGGGTTTTAATCCAGAGTACCCTGGTGCTTGCGTAAGACCATGTCAGGTAGGAAACACCTAGTTTCTCTCTTTTGCACCCCAATGCAAAGGATCACAATCCCAGTTCTCCCTCAAAAATGATGCTTAGCTTCAGTTTGAGAGAGGTGTATGTACCAGCACTGGGAGAGCTGGGAGGATGTTCAGCCCTCAGTGACAGTCCCTGAGGCTGCATATACACTATGCCTCATAAAACAGGAGGGTATGGCTTCAGTTGCCCCTCTCCCCACGTTCAGGTCAGGGCCATATGCCCCACTGCTAAAGCTGACACCAATCTTGTTTGCTTTTTCAAACACAAGCCACATGTCCTTCCTGGCCTATGTGGTGGCTAGAAATGACAAACACCCTCATTATGCTATTATTATAATATGCTAGAAGAAACCTTCCTGTCTGCACACCCAACACACAACTCTTCATGTTTGACTATTATAATTGTATTTTCAAAGTTATAAAAACCACATTAACCTGCTTTATGTGTTCACGCAAGTCAAGCTATAAACTGGCACATGAATGAAATTAACTGTCTCCAGAATTCACATTCCTGTCACTTATTCAATTATTTGATCAACATAATTGCTCAGAGCAAGAGCTAATTGGAAAATGACAAGCACTTACCCTCTCTATAGAGGAGGAGAGGCTTATCAGGTATTTTACTCCAGGCACTTTCATTACTTCCAATATTCTGGAAGTAATAAGATTTTTAATCAAGCTGTCCAAACACACAAAGCTTGTTTGCTAGCCAGATGCTTTCCCATCCTTAAAATAGTTCCAGTGTTTTGTGGTGCAAGGGTTTGAACACGTCTGCACTGCACTGTGTACAAGTACCTTGGCATACAGGTATAGGAGCCACAAGCCAAACTTGCCTCCAGGAGTCTACAGCACTGTGTCCTTGCTTCTGTACATCTGTATTCATGCTGGTGCTGCAGCTCTATGTGTTCAGTTCTGCCTACGACCACCTCCCATCTCTGGGAGCTGAAATGGAGAGTACTGGTTGGCCGAGGAAGAAGAGCCTCTCAGAAGTAGGAGGTGCAGAAAGTTATTTATTTTCTTGTTGCTCTTATGCAAAAGAGCATAATTCTCCACTTTGCCAGCTCAAACCCTGCATCAAGGCCACAATTTGAGGCACTTGATGCCTTTTTTAATTTTTTTGTCCCTCACCTCCCTCAGACATTCTGGTCAATGTTGTGAGTCTGCACAACCACACATATCCACACATCTGCACACTTTGTTGTTAAATGAAAATCTAAGAAATGGGTGCCAGAGCAGAGTGGTGAGGATGGAAAGGATCAGGAGGCAGGACACTCAAATCCTAAACCAGTCCTGGTTTCCATTATTAGCTCTAGCATTGTTTGGGGTTAGAATATTTAATTTGTTTAAATAAAGAGACAAGCAAGCACTTTTCCAGGCTTTGTGGAGCGGGGAGGAAGCTCATCTATCAACGCCAACAGTTTGCAACCTATTGTCTGCAGGCCCTGAGGCGATCTGTGGGTTATCTGTGGGGCAAAGGGAGCTAAGAAAATCAACCCTGTTGTCGGTTGCCTTAAATTCATGACAGATGGCCAGTATGTCCATTGGAAAATATTTGGGTCTGCAACTTAAAACTGGGTTGAAAAACCATTGTCCTCCTGCTCTTTCTGAGCAGTTCAAGCATCAATTTTTAGCTGCTTGAAAAGACTTCAGAAGTGGTGCATGGAAAAATGTGAGGGCTGAGAAACACGCTGTACTGGATCTTGTCCCCTGAGCTCTAGCTGTGCTGCTAACACTGCACAAGTGGTACGGGACAGCTCTGGAAAACTCACTGTACTGTACGCAGTGTCCTAGGGGCAAGTACTGTCTTAGGGGTTTTGATAAGAAGTAGTTAACCAGGTGAGTAATTAATCAGTTCATCCAAGAGGAGATGAAGAAATGAGTACAGCACAAATGAGTTCTACTTTTATCAAGACATTTCTGACACTGGGTAGGAAGCAAAAGTATAGAACAAGAGAATAAAAATGTAGCCCCTATGGGTGGCCAGGGAGCATCCAGGGGTCCCCAGGGGAAGGAACTACCCGTAAGCACAAATTTGTTGTGCTGCTTAATGGCGATGCCCTGTAGTTTGGAAAAGAAGGGTGCTGAGGGTGGTAGGTACCATTCCTGCTCACAGCTCCCCCTGACACATGGCCACAGCAAGCTGAAAACGAGGACGATGCCAAGGTTGGGTGCCCTGTGAGTGACTCCAGCTAGTGGATAAATAGCCCCAAAGTGCAATGCTACAATCCCTAAACTGTGACTAATGGTATAAATCAGTAACCTGATGGCACCACAGGACACCTCACACAGAAAATGCAGGCTCCTTTGTTGCTGGCTCCAGGCATAGTGGGAAAAAGCAAAAAGAAATAAAGCCCGAACAGGACACCTCGCAAAACCACGTTGCTGCTATGCCCAAAGCAGGGGACAGGCATGCTGGGAGGTGGCCGTTCAGGGCAGAGAGAGGCGGCAGCCCCACTGCCAGACCTCCACACAACGGGGTGCCGCAGCCGCGGGGTGCAGCCGGGGGATGCTCCTCCAGGGAGCACCGGGCAAACCCCGGCAGCACCGACAGCACCGACAGCAGGGGGCGGCCGCCGCTGCCGCAACCCGCATCCGCACCCGTATCCTCGCAGCTCCGCATCCCCGCCGCTCCCACCCCCCTTCAGCCCTGCAGACCTGACCGCAGCCCCACCGCCCAGCACCCCCGCAGCCCTCCAGTCCAGCATTTCCACCCAGCAGGCTCATAGTGCCCCCAGCTTAGCGTCCCAGCATCCGTACGTGCAGTTCTGCAGCCCTGCAGTCTCACAGCCCAGCATCCAGCCCCACATTCCCAAATTTCTGAATCCCAGCATCCTCACCACTCGGCAGCCCTGCAGCCCAGGAGTTTTGCAGCCCTTCAGCCCTACTGCCCAGCATCCCCACAGTCCAGCATCCAGTACAACATCCAAGCTGCATAGCAGCCCCAGAGCTCTGAGCTCTGCAGCTCAGCATCCCAATGCTCCTGCACCGAGCATCTCAGCATCCCAAGCATCTCAGCATCCCAGCCCAGGGCATGCAGCAAGAGGGGATGGCACAGTGCTGCTGCTCACAGTCTAGGTTTTATTGTGGTTTCTGCCCTCAGGGGCAATGACAACTATGACCATGGAGGTGGTTGTAGTTATACTGGAGCTTTTTTCCCTGATGTCCCATTACAAACTGCACTGGCAGAGGTGGCATTTCATTTTGTGAAGACTTAAAAATCTTTCTAGTGTGACCTTGGTGGAGCCTGGTGAGGCAGCTTTACAAACACACAGGATGCCGCTTACTGGTGCACTCCTGATCCCACTGCTGTGCAGGGCTGAAAGCAGGCATGCAGTGTGGGTAAAGGAAGTCAGCAGCAGCTTCCTCTGCATTTTCCTGGCTCCATTGCCTGGTGTTTTAATGTAAGATTTGTCCCCATCAAGAACAGTCACTCCCTATGAACAGGAACATATTTTGCTGCAGAATTTTAGCATTAGAAATGAAGAATGGAAACTTGATGCTTTGGTTACACTGGGACCTTCATTTTGCTGACTGTGAATCAAGAGTATTGCATTTCAGCAGCTGGAAAATTCAATAACCATCAGCAGAAAAATTATCCTCTCTCAACTTTTTGTCTGTCCTCTCCACTTTCTTGTCCTGCTGAGCTTCGTGCTGGCAACTCCTTGCAGGAGGTAGCAGGTTTGATCTGATGAAGTGCTCCTCTCCTGCCTGACAGCAGATCCTTGCTTCACACTCAAAACGCTGGAATAGGCATGCTGCTCCTCTATGAATATATTGCAAGGACACACATGGGCAGTCTTATCTGGAACTTCACCCTATTTTTTATTTAGGCACAAAGCACCTGGTTACTATTTTCTGTGGAGAGAAGGTACTTGAACTGGAAAAAGTCTCTCAAGTCACAAAATGGGATAGAAAATCAAGTTGTAGAACAGATTTGCAGGCAAACAATTAAAATGCAGTTTGAGTCAATGGAAAAAATTCATTTCAGTACTTTCAAGCTGATTTTATTTTGATCACTTGAAAGTAAAATTATTTAGATTTAGAAGACATTTGAATAAAACCCCCACTATTCTAAATGTCAACAATAGAAGCATGTGATGCTTTGATATTTGCAATTTTTTTCCTTATTGCTTTTATTTGAGAAATGTATTGGACATGTTTTCTTTTGTAGCTCCCACAAGAAAAACAATAGTTTTAAAAAATCTTTTTTTTTTAAATTAGAAAATATTTTGCTGAAAACCCCTATCTGGAAAAAAGCTGGAAATAGTTAGTGTGAAAAGTCTAGCAGGAAGTTTTTAGTTCCAGATGTGTTGCTCTACTTCCCCTGGTATGACAGAGGTACTTACAAATACAGTTCAAAGATGCAGCGCTGGTGGAACTAACTGCATATTTCCTGATGTTTGTGCCGCTTAGTGCAGGGGTGGTTAGATCGCTATTTACAAATCCAAGCTTAATTCATTCTCATACCAAAAGGGCAACAAAACCTCTAGCGATTCCCAGAGAGAAATTGGGGTCAGCGTTCCCGAGGCTTTCTCCCATCTTATTTCTGGCTGTGTTGTGTTCGGAAGAAAGATGCATATAGCAGATACAGTCCAATCCCAGCCCTCCTCTGATGAGTCAGAGTCAGCTTCTTAGGTCTTATGGAACGTAAGTCAGGAGGGAAGGATGGTCTTGTGGCTTAGGATAAAGACTGTGAGTCAGAAGAGTATATTCCTGAAAAAAAATTGTTCCCTTTGCTTAGCAGCCTAAGCAAGCTGCCACTGGAAAATTTCAGCTGTAGGCATTTTAAAGCTGGACGGGGTCAAAAAATAAAAAGCAGTCCAATTGACATTTGATCATTTCTGCAGCAACATTACATTTATCCATAACCAGCTGTGCTGATAGAAAAAGGACAAGCACCAGAGCAAATACCAGAAATATCCTAATTTGCGTTTCAGGCTAGCTAAACTCCCATTGATTAAGCTGGGAATGTTGATTAAACAAGCCTCAAGCTGTGACCTCTAACAATTCAGTCAGGTTACTCTTGCTGCTTAGCCAGGCTTGAGTTAAATTGGAAAGCAGGATAGAGCCTCAGCGAGTTTATCAGCTCTGAGCAGTGTGTTTCTAGGCAGATAACCTGCAAGTACCTCCCTGTTCATCCCCGGAGTCTTACAGGGGATTCAATAGCTTGTCTGCATGTTAGTATTAAAGTCTCTCAGAAAAAAAAAATTAAAAACCAACCCAGTTTTGGATCAATCCTCTGGAAACCAGTCATTCCGTCCATATAGTTAATGTTCAGTTGGTGGGTTAATAGCCAAACACGAAGTTAAAGGTGATTAAAGCGTAAAAAAAAAATAACTGCTCGGTGACTGTAGTCAAAGACAATACTTGGTTATTTTTTAATGGTTACTTTTCTGTCTAGGCTCCCATGGAGGCTGACGAGGGATATTTTAACTTGTCAAGGCAGTAGCACCATAGCAACAAATCCATAAGAAGCCCATCAGATTGGTGCACGGGACCTGTTTTGCATACCAGACCTTTGATCTTTAAATGTCTTTAGCACCACCATTTTTTTAATGAACGTAGTGAAAAGGTGAAGTAGGTCCCTTGTTTAAGTAGGACAATTTGTTATTGCCTTTTAGCTTTTGAAGAACAAGCCATGCAGAGGAGCTCAAATCTGGGCTCGAACACAAGAACATTTATGCTTAGGTTACAGGGAAGAAAGCAGCACGAGGGCTTGGGAATCCAGTCATTGCATTTGAAAAATATTATAGTTTTATTTGTTCATCTTCAATTCATGTTTCTTTAGTTTACTGACACAAGAAATATTAATTACTTGAAGTACAAAAGCTAATGCAGTAAAGGCAAGGCTTCTCCCTCCTGCTCTTCTGCTTCGTGCTATGGCAACAAGGCTACTGGCCAAACTGATGACAAACCTACAATGCTGCTAACTTCTGTGAAAAGCAGAAGGAATTCAAGACCATTTTCGAGGGCATCAGGTGAGTCTGTCAATCGAGCAAGGAATGAAAGAGGAATCACTGCAAGCCAGATGAGGACTTTACCTGTGAGACCATACAGAGGTGACACGATATGGGTAAACAATATAAGTAAGAACAACTGCTGCTTCTAAACACTTAACTGTAAGAGGAGAGGGTTAGTTCTTGTCTCTGCGATCTTCCTCTGACAGAGAGCAATCTGAAATCCAGAACAGACGGCATTTAACAGAATCTAGCTGTATGTCTGACAACTCTTGACTATGTCTTCTCGCAGGCTTCTTGGCAAGTGTCCGACACTTAGCACCCGTGTGTGCCTCACCCTCAGAGATGAGAGCAGTGCCCTGGCTGCAGGCACAGCCTGGCACTGAGCGGCTGGCTGCACTCACATGAGAGAGGGACCTAAAAGCATCCCCAGGAACACATTCAGCCCTGTGGTTTTCAGGTTGCCCTTCACAGACACACTGGTGATCCACAAGGAACATGGAGGTTGTCAGTGAGAAAAAAAGCTAATCAAACAGGTCCATCTACTTCCATGCATGCAAAAAAATATTAGGGGTAGGGAGCAAAAGTAGTGTAGAGTATCCTAGGCTTTGTGTGGTTTCCTTTCTGTTGTCAGTGAAAATCATCACTGAGCCATTGCACATTATAGTCCTTGGACTGTTTTGCAAATGTATAGTTGGAAGAGACGCTGTCAGGAAACACCAGTGCATCCCAGCTGCCTAGAAACAGAATCAGCTGTCCCTAACCATCCCTGGTAGCCCCAGTTGTCCCATCTTGCTGGAGATGCTATAGCCCCTGGAGGCAACTGTACTATGCAACTGTCCATACCATTAGAAAGTTTATCCTACCATCTGTATTGAGCTTTCCCTACTGCAATTTAAACTCACTGTTTCTTGCCTTATTTATCTCCAATTGCTGTGAAGGACAGATGATTCCCTTTCTCTTCGATGTGGCAAAGCCAGCTTGTATTCAGCTCCCCACTGTTCATACAGCTCTTTCATGGGTGCAGCCCATCCCTCCTTCACCTTGCTGCCTACTGGCAAGTCAGTCATGACAAATTTACTGCAGAGCAGCCCAGGAACGGCACTCTCTGAAACTTTCCTTTTCTGTTCCTTTCGTTTTATTCAGTACTGTCTCCCCATCCCTAACCACGTCCTGGATTTACCTCTAGTTTTGTCCTTTTCAAGCTCTTATTCTTGTCCCTAAGCTGTATTTCCCAGGAGCAGCCAAAGCACATCCCCATTTCCTCTGCACCCGCCTTGCTCTTTTTCTTCTCTCCAGGAGGGCTGCCCTTCACAAAAGAGAGCTCCGAACCCATGGGCACTGCACAGCACACACATACGTGCAAACAGCTCCGTGTTAGCTAAGATCTAAGACAACCCAAAGCATGAGAAAAAAAAAATAAAAGAAAGAGCTGTGTATAGTCAGTAACTGGAGCTAAATGGGGATATTTTACCCTTCATATTTCCCTGTTAATTGTTGCTCGAGACATTTTTGGTTTATCAGATGGAGAACGACACTGGAGACCTAACTAATTTGTGCCTCTTGTCAATGGCTCTTTGTTTTCTTTCATTTTTTATCCTTTATTTTTTGCCTGACTCTATAATAATTTCTTTGTTCTCTTTGGTAAGCTGGCCACTCGGATCATTATATTCCTGGAAGGCAGGCCTGTCTTAAACCTGGCTGTATTATCATTTGTCATAGCAGCAGCATCCACTGGGATGGCAGCAATGCACGGCAGCCAGGGCTCCCCCTGCTAGGCACCATGGAAAAAAATCACTACCCAGCTCTGGAGTGACCAGGACACAAGAGATTTAATCCTGGATGAGAAAGCACCTTTTTCTTAGAAAACCAGCTGAAATGCTTTGGACTTTTCCCCTGCAGGTACTTTACTGCCCAGGCTCACTCTCTATACTGGTGTAGGCTAGCAGCAGGGTACTAACAAACTAATAAACAAAGCAGAGGCAGGGCACAGGCCCAGGAGGTTGCCTGTACAATTAAATGGTTGGCATTGCCCTTGCAAGAGTATATCCCCGACCAAGAAAATATTCCTGCAGCCAATGCCCAGGCATGTTTTGAGAGCCAGGGTGGGCCAAGAAGGGTTCCTGGCAGGTGGTTTGGGCACAGTTCTCCTGCTTCAAGGGGAAAAAAGCTCATCCCTCTGGGGATGGCTGGGTGTGCCAGTGGGGCTCATGGGCAGCAAACATCCGCTGACCTGTCTTCTTAATTTGCATTGCTTAGCCTTGTTGTCCTGGCACTGCACAGCTTTTAATGGGTTTATTGCACCCAGCATCTGGGGGAAAAACACACCCATGGAGACACTGAAAGAGCCATGTGGCTCTACAGAAGCCTTCAGGTCTCACAGTCTTCTTGTTTTCTGACCTCCTGTTACAGCCCCACAGCTCAGAGCCCCTTGGGATACTAAGGAGCCAGTCAAGGAATTATACTCCAAGTCTGGTGGGGATGCTGCCTAGGACCACATAGAGTGAGACAGGGCCAGGTTGTCTGAGCTCTGCAGCTGAGACAAAACCCAGACTGGTGAGGCTGAGGGGCTTAAAGCATGTGTCAGGCAAGTCTGGTCTGGAGAACAGGGCCAGGCTTGCACTTAACTTGACCCTTAGGGAGCTGCAGAAGCTTAGGCAGGGATCTGTCTCCTCCATGTCATATCCTTCGCCTTACTTAGACATAGGAAGCCTCTGGGCCTCTCAGAGACCACGTGTCAAATCCATACAGATAGTTCATGCAGAGGAAATCGGTGGGATCACGGAGAGCAGAGGGTGCTCAGCACTTTACAGTCACATTGTCTGAAGTTCCTCTGCTAAGAAAAACAGAAAGCAGCTCAGCATTACGAATTTTCTGTATTCATTTTCTCCATGCCTGTGTCAGCAGGGAGATGATCAGTCTTCTAGCTACTGGGTCATCCATCTCTCCTCTTGTATCACGCCCATCACCATGGTGCCAGGGTCTGCAAATACAGAGAATCTGTATTTTCAAAGCACGGGTTTATTCAAGAGTTTTGTATGGAAATGCACTGGATTACCTACAACTGTAGAACTGAGGTTTTTTTATAAGCAACCTTGTTCCTCTGATACATGAAAAGCCATAACTGGACCTTTTGCCAGAACATCTTCAGGTTTCCAATGCCAGCTCCCAGGCACGTCTGACATCCCTGCAGAGCCTTCTGTGTCTGGGTTGAGGATTGGTATCTGAGTTGAAGATTGGTATCTGTGTTGAGGATTCTCCGCAGGAGGAGGGCGGTGTTGGGAGCCACAGGTCACCACCAGCGGCATGGAGGGAGGCTCTGCCTCAAGCTACCCACCTACAGTAAACTCATTCCCAGCTATAACCTGGCAATGAGCTTTGCCCAGCCAGCAGCCAGCCCAAGGTTCCATGCAGCAGGGATGGATTCAGAGGCCATATGGATCCAGGCTGTGAGGATTCAGCTGTACTTACCCTAGCCTTTTGTTCTTCCCAGCTCACCTTTAGCTGACAGCAGCAAACCTCCTACACGGTCCAGGGAGGTTATTCTGCCCCTGTACTCGGCACTGGTGAGACCGCACCTCGAATCCTGTGTTCAGTTCTGGGCCCCTCACCACAAGAAGGATGTTGAGGCTCTGAAGCGTGTCCAGAGAAGAGCAACGAAGCTGGTGAGAGGGCTGGAGAACAAGTCTTACGAGGAGCGGATGAAAGAGCTGGGGTTGTTTAGCCTGGAGAAGAGGAGGCTGAGGGGAGACCTTATTGCTCTCTACAACTGCCTGAAAGGAGGTTGTGGAGAGGAGGGTACTGGCCTCTTCTCTCAAGTGACAGGGGACAGGACAAGAGGGAATTGCCTCAAGCTGCTCCAGGGGAGGTTCAGGCTGGACATCGGGAAAAAAATTTTCACAGGAAGGGTCACTGGGCACTGGCACAGGCTGCCCAGGGAGGTGGTTGAACCACCTCCCCTGGAGGTGTTTAAAGGACAAGTGGATGAGGTGCTGAGGGGCATGGTTTAGGGATTGATAGGAATGGTTGGACTCGATGACTCAGTAGATCCTTTCCAACCTAGTGATTCTATGATTCTATGGTGGTGGAAATATTTGTGCCTTTCCCTGCTCCAGGATCCTGACAGCACAGTTGCAGGGAGGTCCCATTACCAGCACAGGGTGGGGCTGCAAAGCTGGACCCCACCCAAGAGGTGAAAACCCACCATGGCCTTTCCCTAATAATTATTCTCCTTGCTGAGTCTTCTCCTTGCTTTGTACTGCCTCTGGTAGGAAAGATGTTTTTATTGCATTATCAAAACATGTTAAAAGCAAGAAGAAAATTCAGCAAAATGAAAACTGCAACCAACAAAAAAACCCCACACAAGAAATCTGGGCCTCATACACTTGTTATTTAGCCTTAAAAAAACCCCAACAAAACAATAAAACCAGAAAGCAAAGCAAAAGCTGACAGAGCTAATTGGGCTGTGCTGCTAGAAGAGCAGGAGCTGTGGGAAATGGGGAGATGGCTGCGGAAAGCACCACCTTGAAGAAAGCCCCAGATTTCTGCGGTCTGCCTCTCCCCCGAGCCCCATTTCATAGCAAATCAGAGTAAATGGAGCAATTATTGCAGCTGTGTTTTGGGCTAGTTTAAGAAGTTGTACTTTCCCGGCTGCCTTTGGAGAATAACAGCAGCGGCGGGCAGCATTCCTGCCAGTGCAGCCTGGTTAAATATACTGAAACAAGCAACCACCCACCCTTCTGGAAGAACTTGCTGGGTGATTTTTGCCTGTTTGTTTTCCATGATAAGTTTCCGAGGAAAACAGTAGCTTTTTAAAACCCATACGTACAGCCAAAAAAGCTTGTGGACTTTTCCCTCCTCCTCTCCAGCAAATACTTTGCTGCCTCTTTTACAATGCCATTTCTATTGACGTAAAGCAAAGATAAGAAATGTTTGCCTGTGCTGCCTTGCTCAGTTTTCCATGTGTGGCTTCTGGCTGATTTGCCATGTGTCCCTGCTGAGGTCTCAATCCACTTTCAACTGAAAGCATCCAGCTCCTTGCTTGGCTTATCATGCTGACACAGCTGGCAACCTATTAATCTCCTGCTCCTGATGCCTTTACTACAGTGGGAAAACTCTGGTGCCTTTTAGTCATTTGTATTTACAGCTAACAGAGGCTGGTGCTCAAAGCCCCTAGGTCATTTCTCTATGAAAACCCCTATCCGGAACCATTGGAGTTGGGGGTGGGTGGTGCATCATTTTCGTCCTTCTGCTCTTTGAAAAGTATGGAGAACTGAAAAGCAGCAGCAGAAGTAGGTTGGAAGCCAAGATCATGCTTTGCCCTTGTTCACCTTTCTAATCTGAGGACCATCAGGGGCTACTTCTAAGAAATATTTTCTCATACATTGATAAAATGAGGCTCGCTTTTCACCTAAGAGAAGTTCTCCCGTAGAGCTACATTTTTAGGCACAGGAATTCTGCCTGCTACCTCCCCAGCTAAGAGAGGACACAAGTCTGGCAAAGTTATCCAGTAAAGGAGCCCTTTGAATCTTATTCTGTTGAGAAACCTTTTCTAAACCGGGCTGATGAAAACACTATTGTGTGCAAATAAATCACCCTGGAAGAGTTTGCCTTGTAGAGCTGTGTTGGTAGTACCATTCTGGCAACTCTTGCTTTCTAAATCCAGCAAAATCCTCAGGCAGAGGGAGGTTTGTGAGCAGGAAAGCCAGGAGAAGAATGGCAATTTCCTGAACCTGTCCTTGTACGCTGGCCAGGCGACACTCTGGCTGTTAACAACATAGTGAAGGACTCACAGGTAGAGACAGGACACTTGAAAAGGGAAAAATAACTTACATTGTGACTGACCTCTATGTCTGATTGTGAATGCCTGTTACGGCTGAAAAGTTCTGGCCTGAAAACCTGGGAAATGAAGGTTTTCATCCTGTCCCTGAAAAAGAAGAAAAGCGTAACGCCTGCTTCCGGTTGCTCTCCCGAAGCAGATCTCTGATGGGGTGAAGCGCAGCATGTTAAGAAATACCTGCTCCTCCCAGCTGCCAGTGCCAGGGAGTTGGGCTGGACTCAGTGTTGAGCTGGCTTAGCTAAGCTGAGGATCAGGGTGGCACCTGTGAGTCTCCATGTACAAACACCTGAACCAAGACAGTGTGGGTTTGGATGGCAAGAGGTTGCTCTGCTCTCTTCTTGCCCGACTTTGTGTTACCATGCATCCCAGAAAAAGCCACGGCTTTTCTTCCTCTGCTAAGCTGTCCTGGAGCCATCTCTGGATGCTGCCCTGAGATGCCTGCCCTTGAAGTTGGGCAGCTATCAGGGAAGCACAGCCTGCTCGCTTTCAATAAAACTGACACTTGTGCTAGCTCGTTCCAAGCCTTTTAATCCACACCAAGAAGATCCTAGCAGCTGCTTTCAGAAAAGGAAAATACTTTTCAGCAATGACCATGAGATACTTCCAAGTTTCATACCAAGAGAAAGCGGCAGGCTCCAAAAGAGATATCAGTAGGACCAGTCTTTGTTTTTCAGACTTTAAGAGTAACCAATTAAAAATGCGCAGGCCAAACTCTTTGCAGAGGCAGATCAGCACAGATCCAGTGGCTGGGGCAAGCTGCACTGGGGAGGATGGGTGCAAAAGTGAGTGTGGGAGCATCCCTGCAGAGCAGACAGGTCTCTCTACCCTCCTCACCTCGCAGCACCGCTGACAGAAGTTAAGTTCCCCTTTAGGAAGCTACTTTCATGCCACTGTGAAACATGGTCTCATGGAAGGATGTTTATGCCCCAGCAAGAGGTGCCCCTGGGGATATGCCGTGGTAGTGGAGAGGTGGTGGAGTTCTCCAGGGAGTACTGATCTCTGTTCAGGCTGCCTAGTGACAATTTCAGTGTCATCGGGGTGTATTTTACCAAGTATTATAAGATATCACTCAGCATTATGAAGCTGTTCAGTGTCCTCGTTCTCCGTGCCTAGGGGAGATACAGATAGTCCACTCCTTTGCGTTCTTCTTCCTCTCGTGATGTTTACATTCAGGTTTAAGATGTGCAAAACCTGCCTCCTTCCACTTTCCTCATTGCTGACTGCCTCCTTCTGCGCTCACTGCTCTGCCCCAGCAGCCTGGGCTCTGGCTGCCTCTTGCAGGTCCTCCATCCAGGTCTGATCACATTATCCTCTGCCACAACTCATTTGCAAACTGGGACCTTATTCTTAACACAGCTCCACATCCAAAATGCAAAGAGATATCCTTTCATTCACTTTCCCATCACCTCCCTGCTCTCCCTCTGCAGGCCTGGGAGATCTGCCTCCTTACACACGTTGTGCCACCAAGGTGGACATTTTTGGGGAGGAAACCTCAGGTCTGGCAAGCTGCTCTGGCACTTGGCTCTTTTTTGAAGCAGCCCTGTGGCCTGAAACTCTGGCAAAGTAAGGAGTTTGGGTGTAGGTGAGGCCATTGACCCTACCTGTGGGGTCATGTGAAGATGCCCATAAATGCAAGTCACTTTAGTTCAAGCACGAGTGAAAGGTGAAGACAGTGGTCACAGTAAGGCTGGAGCAAGAACCAGTACATGCAGCCAACAGAGTTTCTTCCCAGGAGTGCTACAAATGTTGGGAAGGCTGTGGCAGAAAAGTTACCCATTATTCTGTCCTGACAGGGAAGCGGTTTCGTAGTAGGAAGGAAAGTTTTTCCGAGTTGCTAGAAAGAACAACAGAGTAGGATTTTGACAGCTGGTTTTTGAGTCCACCTGAGGAACTGGTGGGGTTATGGCAGCTATAAAAAAAGCTAATAAGGAGATTCGCATATGGGCTAATGGGCAGTGTGTCAAAGAGCCTCCATGCTGCGCTAGCTGCTCTGTCACTCACTCCTCAGACGTGTGTCCAAACTGAGATGTCCTTTCTCTGCTCAGTTCTCTCCTCTGTCACTCTCAGCAGCCCCACCAATGTGCAGCACATTGCCTTAGCATATTTTCTCTTCCTCCAGCTTAGTCCTTGAATTTATCTTCATCTCTCCAGAATGCCTCTGTAAACTGGGGGTCTTGGGCAGAAATATCAGGTCATTTATAAATCCCAGTGAAGGTAATAAAATGCAGTATGCCACAGGGCAGGGGCAATTTCTTCATTCAGATGTTTGACAAAACTCATGTCTTTGTTATTTTTCTTACCAAGATATTTATTTGCAATCACCAAGACCTTAGACAGTGTGTCCCCAGCAGTGCCCAGGCAATCTGCTGAGACTACTACTCTGTCCCTGCTCAGACCTAGCAGGGAGAGCTCTGGGAAGAGCAGCCAGTCAGGAGCAGAGCTTTCACCTCTAGTGCAGCAGGAGGGGTGTAGAACAGCCCTAGGGCGGTGAGGGGCTTCAGGACTAGCAGGCAAATTGGTGACCCTAACACAAAATGCAGGACACGCAGCACTTTTCAGCAGCTGTGACCCCAGATCAGCTGAAAAAGATTTTCAAAGCCAGATAAATGGATCACCTCCCACCGTGGCCCCCCTTCAGAGGCACTAGGGAAAGAAGGTTAGGGTTAATTTGTTTTCTGAATTAACTAGGAGTTTGGGAGGCTTAAAGTAATTGTGCTTTGTTTTGTTTTGTTGTGTTTTTTTCAGGTTTATCTCAAGGATCCTTTTAGCCTGTGAGTTTTTGGTAACATCTTCTCAATCAGAACTTATCTGCAGGAGTGGGGAGAGTTTATTGTGTGAATAAAATGTGCCAGCTACTAATCCCTTTCCCCAGGTAGTGAAAATTTCTCTGAGATCGATATCTTGGGTGGTGAAAATGTTCTTTAAAAAAAGCCCTGGCAAATATTTATTTTTTAATTGCAAATCAAACATATAATAAAAGCAACAATATCTTGTACTTGTCTAGCCTTCTCCCCTCCTAGTTCTCAAAGAGAAGCCTCTAAAGCACTTCTCTGGAGTCAGAGCAGGTCAGAACCATCCTTCATACAAGCTGCCTTTTCTTTCCCAGGTTAATGCCCTGTTTTCCCTCCCTCATACTTCCCCTTTCTTTTCTCCCCACCTCTTCTGCCACTCGCCAGCTCAGCAGCACCACCACGATCCTGCTTTTTGGAAGGGTTGCATCACAGATGATTTTTTTTTTCCAGACCTTGGGGTTGCCCTTCTTGACAAAGAACAGGATCTTGGTGACAGCCTTGCAGAGCAGGCTGTACCGTTCCCTTGAACAAGCAGCAGTGCATCACGTCATGCTTGGAGCGCGCCACCTCACTCCCTCGCCTCTCTCCGTGTCAGGCTTTTCAAGTTTCTACAAAAAAAAAAAAAAGAAAAAAAAGAAAGCTTTCATTCTACACAGCCAGCATCCAGTTTGTATTTTTTATATCGTAGAGAAAATGATAAGCCAAGATATAACAATGACCTACTTCACGTCTTGATAAAATAATTTCCCCTCTCTGTCATTTTTCTCAAAGAATAATATTTGACTAATGCAAGCGTGTAAGATAGAGCAAAAGCTTTTCTGTGAACTGGCTGATAATACACCAAATTCAGCCCTAAGACAGACAACTGCCACCCTGTTGACCTATGTGGAGTTAAGCCTGTTTATCCCCCAGCTCAGAGCTCTGAAAACAATTGGATCCAAACCTGTAAGATGTGTGCATGTGATAGGGCTGAGGCTGAAAGCTTCAGAGACAGTGGTGGCTATCTATTACAGCATCCGTCCATCAATGCACCTTCAGCCCACTACCAGCAAGGCTTCCCCAGGAGCTGCTCTGACTTGCTGCTGTGGTGCAAATGCCCCCCCTCTCTGCAAAACAACTGGTTAGCTCATCCTCTTACACAAAAGGCTACTGTATTTAGTAGGGTACATTACAGTATAGGGCAACCACGCAGCTCTGAATCCACTCACGCCCCTCTCCCCGAGCACAGAAACAATGCAGACTCTTATAGCTATGTCACTGGAGCCTACTTTACTCAATGCATTGACTGTATTTGTCAAATGAAGGTGTTTAAAAATGTGCATGTGGCATTTTTTTTCTTGCAGCATTTGAATGAAGAGCTTTCTCATATCATCTTTTGACACTGTTCAAACAGATTGTCACCCAGTGCATACTGCCCACCCTCTCCTCTCCCACCTACAGGAGTTTTCTTTGTGGTTGCCCATCTTTTCTCTTAGTGAATTCTCATTGCAGCATGGATACTGGCCATGGATTTGCCATTTGTCACTGCAGATAAGAGATGACATTGCTCAGGCCTCCTTGAGTCCTCGGTTGGGACACACTCTGTCCTATAACCAGATCTCAGCGCATCTTCTCACCTTCAGCTGGCACACTATCTAAAACAGAAAGAAATTCACCTGCGGTCATGACTTCAGCATGCCATGACACACTGCCCAAGCTGGCCAAAGCCAACCAGTTTAGGGTATTTACCGTATTTACCATCAGCATATTTACTGTATGCGGGCTTCCAGCATCAGATGCCATTCCACAGACCAACAAAGTACAAGATTTATGAGATGATGCTGAGAGTAAAATACAGTTAAAATTTAATTATAGTTCTTTTATTTCTTTCCTTGCATAAATGAGGTATGAACTGAGTTTGGTCTGTTGACTTTTCTGCAATTTCTTGCTCCCTGAGGCGGAAAGTTCCTCTGGATTTCTAGAGATGGAGAACTATGGACTGCTGGGCTCTAGCAGAAGAAGGGAAAGGGTAACAAGAATCCGGGCAATGTGATAGAGGGTCCCCTTGACAGCTGTGTTCCTCAGGCACAACAGGCCATTCTATCAAAGCTCACGTGTGTGGGAGACAACTTTCTTTGGTGCTGCTTGGAGCCTGAAGACTAAACTTTCACAGGGAACTAGAGTCTTAAAAGCTGTACCTTTTCCCACTGTATGTGCCTTTTATTAGCCTTGCCTTGTCTTGTGTAGAGATGCGGGGGTGTGTACACTCAGAACCACGCAGAATAAAACCAAAACTCTGTACTGAAAATGTGGCTCTGCCCCTGCACAGAGCAGTAGGGAGACATCAGGCATAACAGCATCTAGCCTCCAGGCTCCATGCAGTTCTTCAGAACAGACTGAAGATGTCGTTCCTTGTCTTGCGCAGGTTCTGTCTACCAATTTGTTTTCAACTCAAAATAAGGGACACAGCACTCTGCAATTTACCCATTTCTCTCTTGGCTCAGTTGAAGGAAAAGGAGGATTTATAACAATTTTTGGTACTGGGATTGGTCCATGATTTTGATCAGGGGTGTGATTTGCCCCCTGTATCTCACCAAACTATGCAGTTCACTATTGAAACAGCATTGGTTCTCAACATGTTTCCACAATACAGGTAACTCTGAGTCTCCTCAACCATTGCAGCAGAGCATTCACACAAAAGCTGCTCGCCTCTTTCAGTGAAACATCTGCTGGGCTGAGGCTGCCTATTACTGAATTAAATGCCATGACTTTAGAGCCAGGTGGTTGTGGAGCACATAGGCTTTAGAGTTCTGCTGTGTAGGGACCAATGCCAGAAGCAAGTGTGACAACGGGCTGCTGTGATGGTGGCCTTTCAAACAGCTGCAGCTGTTTGCAAAGTGAGCCTGCACCTACACATGTAATGTTTTCCCTTTCCAGACAAGAATAAGCCACATCAGCATTATTCCAGCACAACTGTATCCATACTCTGGGGATTTAGCTGCAACAGTATTGTTAACGCAATTCAGCTTCTGTAGGTAGACAGGCTATAATTACACTAAATTAAAATAGAACGCTTTTGTTCTAATCTAGGCATCCCCACAAGGACTTGCACCAAAATAACCAAAGGTACAAATTAAGCCATGTCTGTTATTTTAGTACGTGCCTGAGCACAGGCAGGCTCCCACTCCAGTCTTCTAGCTGTGGATCCTGGCAAAGCTCAGCTGGGTGATCTCCTCTTCTCAGGCTTCATCATAAAGGGATCAACATATGAAAGCACCTGTCTGGGAAATGCTTCTTGGTTGTAGCCAGGTTCCCTGTGATCTCTCTCTCTGGTTCCAACTCCTGTATGTGGCAGCACAGGCTTTGCCCACTGAGGGGAAGGTAATTCTGCAGGACTGAGGAGTCCCTCAGAAGGGTCAGTGGCCCCTATGGATCTTGAGCATGAAAGTTAACACCGAGCCCCTCTGCTCTACCAGCTGCTGCACTCCATCCCTGCCCGGATGCACTCTCTGCAGTGAATGGATGGGCACTGCAAGGCTCCCAAAAGCTTTCTTCCCCACCCCTCCAAGTGCACAGAGCATCCAACCTGTGATTTTCCCAGCTACTTTTGGTCAGGGAGGACTTTGGCTCTGGCCCTGCTTTGGGGATGCCCAAAATGTTGCCTAAGTGCACAAGCACCAAGAACCCTATGGATGGCCACAGTGGCTGTTCCCACAGAAGAGGCCAGGCCACACAGGAAAGCAAGATTAGCAGTACTGAGTGCTTATTTCCATGAGGGATAAGCCTAGGCAGGGCTTTCAGTGGTCAGATCATGGAGTTTCAGGGTTTGTAGAAGCATGAACAGGACAGCCATGTAGGCCTGACATTTCCAGCTCCTCCAGTGACCATGGGACAGGCATCTGGGACACAGCAGGCAGCTGCGGCACGTGTTGTGGTATGAAACCCACCGCATCATGTGGGTTTCTGTATCAGTGAGGGAAATGGGGAAACAGCGCTCTAGGCTGCATTAGGAACTCAACGGCGATGAGAATGGTATACAGAAATCCCGAGGTTTAAGTTACTTCAGCTATCCGTACTTGCCACCCGCAAAGTGAATACACTGACATCTATATCCCAGATTCTCCAGGTGGCACCATTAGCGTTTGTAAAGTGCTGTGAAGGTCCCCAGAAGAAATGTGTTAATAATTTTACCGATTTAGGGCAGAACTTAACTTTTCAGCAGCTTGTCATTCTCTGTGCTCAACCACAGAACTTTCCAAGGCCACCTTAGTTCAACACTGCTAAATTGTAGTCCCCAATTTCCCATGGCACACGGCCCAGTTTAACCCTTCCTGGCACCGCAGGTGAGAGTTTACTGAGCACCCACTGGTCCTGTGGCAAACCCACGGAAACATAAGTGCACTCCTGCCCTGCAAAGTTCTTGTGACTGCACTAGAATATTGTGTCCAGTTCTGGAATCCTCAACTTAAGAAGGATATGGAACTATTGGAACGAGTCCAGGTCCAGAGGAAGGTTACAAAGATGATCAGAGGGCTGGAGCACCTCCCATACGAGGACAAGCTGAGGAAGATGGTTTTCTTCAGCCTGGAGAAGAGAAAGCTCCAAGGAGATCTTATAGCGACCTTCCAATACCTAAAGGGGCTGCAGGAAAGCTGGAGAGGGACTTTTTAGAAGAGCGTGGAATGGTAGGACGAGGGGGAATGGCTTTGAATTGGAGAGGGGCAAATTGAGACTAGATATTAAGAAGAACTGCTTCACTTTGAGGGTGCTCAGGCACTGGCAGAGGTTGCCCAGGGAAGCTGTGGCTGCCCCATCCCTGGAGGTGTTCAAGGCCAGGTTGGATGGGGCTTTAGGCAGCCTGATCTAGTGGGAGGTGTCCCTGCCCATGGCAGGGGGCTTGGAACTAGGTGATGTTTAAGGTCCCTTCTGACCCAAACTATTCTCTGACTTCATGGTTCTACGATTCTATGATTCTATGACACGTGTTCAGCACAGATCACGCTGCACATAAGGCATCATCGTCTCCAAAGAATGAACAGTGCCCGGAAAAACACCGTTCTGTCCGCTCTCAGAGGGACATCGTGCCCGACTTTCAAAGATCCCAATTATTTGGAGGAAACTTTACTTTAGCTTCAACAGCACACAGCTGCTTGCGGCAGCGGCCGCTCCCCGCGGCTGTAGGCGGGGCGGTGCGGGCGGTGCGGGGCGCTGTGCCGCCGCCCGCCGGGCCGAGCGCCGCGGCCCCTCCCCGCGATGTCACGCGGCGGCGCGGGGCCGGCTGCCGGGACTCTGTAGCGCGGGGCGAGGCGAGCGCAGCGCAGCGCAGCCGGGCTCGCCCGCCGCTTCCACCGCCACCTCGGCGCCGGGGCTGGCTTCGCGGCGCTCTCGCCGCCCCTGCCAGCCCGCCGGCTCCTCCCGGCGCCTCCCGCGGGCGGCGGGGCTGTGCGCGGCCGCTCGGATGCCGCCGCAGCAGCGGGAGGGCGAGGCGGGCTACCTCGGCAAGCCGGGCGGCTGCGAGGTCCCGCCGGTGCCGCCGCGCAGGGTGCGGGCGGCGCTGGGGGCGGCGCTGGGCGGCCGGTGCCGGGCGGCGGCGAGCGGGGCCGGGGCGGCGGGGGGAGCCGGGGCTGAGCCGCGGCGGAGCATCAAGTGCGTGCTGGTGGGGGACGGCGCCGTGGGCAAGACCAGCCTGGTGGTGAGCTACACCACCAACGGGTACCCCACCGAGTACATCCCCACCGCCTTCGACAACTTCTCCGGTAAGGGCTGCGCCCCACCGCCTCCCCGCGCGCTCCCGCGGCGGTCTTTTCGTTATTTATTGAATCTGGGGCGCGGGCGGCACCGGTGGTTCCCGTGTAGCGGAGCCGGTGTCGTCGGGCTTTAGTTGTGAACTCTCCGGTCTAAATCGTCCGGCTGCGGGCGATGTACAGAGCGCCTCAAAGGAGGGTTTAAATATTTAGCTTGTCTTCAGCAGACTGGGAGGTTGTGGGCTTCTTCTTTTCGATTCGGAGGGGGGACTTTTTTTGTGTCCCGAGCGTGCTGAAAATGGGCAAGAAGAAAACAAACCGAACCTTTTGTAGCAGAAAAAGGACGCGGAGCGCTTGGCTCCCGCTGCCAGAGGAGGGTTAGAGCAGTCGCTCCCTCCCTCATCTCCTGCAGTGAAATGAATCGGAAAGCCCTGAAGGGCTTGTGTGTGCCCAAGTGTTAGCGACAGACTCGCTCCCAGCTCGGGAAAGTTGTTAAATCTAAATTAATTGAAGGCTGTAAGAGCTGAGGGATGGTAAATCTTTTTTAGGAATGGTAAATCTTTTTTCCTTTCTTTTTTTCTTTCTTTTTTTTTTTTTTCTTAATGGAAAACGTGTAAAGTTGGACTCACCACGCTTTCCCCCCCTCCCTCCTCCTTTCTCTCCAAAGCTGTCGTGTCTGTCGATGGCAAGCCGGTGAGACTTCAGCTCTGCGACACAGCTGGTCAGGTCAGTGCAGCCACTTATTTGATTTAAGTGACAGCGGGAGGGGAGTAGTTGTTGTTGCACAAAGTAGTCCTGCTAACGACCTCATGGATTTGAAAGGATTCCCAGTGTTTGATTGTCTTATTAAACTGCTATCGTTTCCAATGCTACTTAACCCACTGCTTTTGCCCAGTGTCCGTTGAGGGGTGGGGGATGTACTGTGCCTCCGTATGGGGATGGGCACAGTCTGCGACACTGCTGGCTCGAGCTGCTGCTCTGCTTAGACTTACTAGAATGGCCAAACATATTGGGGATTCGAAGGCCACCTGGCTTTCTCTTTGAGTGGTTGTCACTGTCCTTTTTTTTTTTTTTCTTTCCTAATAAACTGTGGGTTTAAGAATTATAGTGTTCAGGATGTATGCATGCAGTGCATCTACAGCTGTAGGTGTCTGGCGATAGAGTGGGTTTAAAGAGGCAGAAGCTTAAGGGAGAAAAAGTCCAGTTGAGTGTAGTCCATGGACACTTCATATTTGCTGTTCCTACTCCCTTAAAAAGTGTTGTTGCCCCAAAGCCGAGGTTTGCTGTAGTCTAAGTCCTGAAGGGACTGATGTCTCTTGGATGATGTCTCTTTGCTCCTAGGTTTGTGTGACACGTAAAAAGAACCCATTTCTTACGCTGTATTTTCTGCAAGTCCCTGTCTTGCACCAGCCCAGGCAGTGTGCAACACTGATTGCCAGGGGTTAAGTCTGTGCAGCCAGAAGTAGCCAAAAGTAGTTTCCTACCTAGCTTGTGCTCGAAAGCAGTGGGAATTAGGTTCCTGTGCAGCTTTGCGGATCTGGGTCTATGCCTTAACTGACACCATGAAAAATCTCAGTGGCCTTAACACACAAACCTATTTAGATGAGTTGTAGCTGGGCGCCCTACTTAGGAAGGGGTTTTGAAGGGCTGGGCAGCCTTAGACAGCAGCATAGTACTCCCATGTGGTCTACAGACGAAAGCTGAAATCCTACAAGCAACCTTCTGTGGGTAATGATAGTAAGTGGAACAGCAGAACTGTCCCATGATTTTGTACCTGGCTGAAGGTGTGGTGTGGTACTGCAGCAGCCTTGGCTGTGCATGTTCATATGCAGAGTATTGCAGGCGAAATTGCCAGTGGGTGACAGTCTGTGCCCAGGGAGCACCTCTGGAAATACAACTGCAAGGAAACACGGGCGGGCCCAGTCAGAAGTCATCCTGAATAAAAGATAACCTAGCTTGGTAGTTTGGTAAAACAGCGCTGTCTGCATTCTGCATTGAGATGGCTGCTGAAATCTGCAGGGGAAAACAAAAAAAAAAGGCAGTCTGGGAAGAGGGAAGTTGTATTTCCAGTGTCTTCAACCTGGTGACATGTAGAGTCCCTGCAGGTCATGTATCTACCGTTGAAACTGCAGAAACATGCTTGGAATAGAAAGGGCACTGTTTCATCGAGATAGAAACGCTTAAGAACTGGGTTTGGCTTTCATACCCATTGAATTGAGCCCTTTTGAGGTTTTATCACATAGCAAGAAGAGGCAATTACATGGTGAGGTGCCTTTCTGTAGACCTGTCGTTCAAGAGCATCATCTCTCAGTAAATGCGGGGGGTTTCTCTCAAGCCCAGCAGTGAGAGCCTGGTTTCCTCTGAGCCTTAATCTGAAAATCGGGAGAGCTAATGAAGCTTGCTTTCTTGACTCGTGTTTTATAAATCTCTCTCTCTCTCTCCGAGATACTGCTGGAAGAAATTCATTCAAGCGAAACGAGACTTCTGAGGCTTCCAGGGGGGTTTAAACTGCGTATCTTGGGCCTCCAGGGGCTCTAAAGCAAAATTTCACATTTTGGAAATTAACATGGGACTTGCAATTCAGCAGTAAACTGCTGGTACCAGAGAGATGTTTTCAGCTGTGTGTGTTCTTTGCACTTTCAATTGAGAGCTTTTGAGAACACCGTCCGTTTTAATTAAAATGTCACTGCCACTGAGGCAAATCCTACCTGTTCAGGCTGCTAGTGTTACCCTGCTTTTATCCTGCTGTCAGCATAAAAGCAGCCTGCCTGGATTTAACCCTTCCTTCTTGCTGCATTCTTCGCTGAGGATCAGCACGCCTTTGTTACTATGAGGTGTTTGGCTTTCTTGTGGCTGGTTCCTGAAGCTGAAAAAGGGCTTTGCTTTACTGGAGTTTGCACTAAAAGGAGTAACCACCCCCTCACTCCCCCCAAACCAAGAAAGGTAGTGCTGGAAGGCCTGTTTGCAGTTTGTTTGATGTGGCATGGGTGGTAGGGAAAGGTAAAACTCTTACTCTATGCCATTGGCATGTTAAGCCTGCACATTGTGAGGCTTAACATTGTCCTTAGTGCTGCCATCAGATTTAAATCCCTGGGCACAATGGCAGGGAAATTATTCCCCTGTCCTGCAGGATGTTGTTAAGTACTCACCAGTTTTAAAGCTGATTCCAGGAAAGGTAGCTTGCTGCCCCTTGTCTCCTAGCTGTTGCCTGTGTCTGGAGGTGGGGGTGTCGGCAGAGCAGCTTGGCTGTACAGGGGTGCTCCTTTTCAGAATGGACCACTGACTCACCCCTGTGAGGGGTGCACCACTAGAAAGTACCTTCTCCCTCCTATACCTTTATTTTTCCTGCTCATGTGCTATAATCTGCTTACCACAGCAATGCTGCTTTGCTGAAGCAGGGTAGAGAGCCTGTGTAGAAAGAGGAAAGGAAGTATTTAAGCACTCAAAACAAACTGTGGAATTAGTCAGAAAATCTCAGCTACTTGAGGAAGCCACCACCTTGGTGCTGCGTGCCCAGTGGTGGCAGAGTGCCTCCTGGCTAGCAGCTGTGCAGGGTGAGACCTCAGGCTGGGTGGGTACAGGCAACTTCTGCTCCTAGCTGGGTGATTTGTGTGCTTATGTCAGGGTGCTTCTCAAGAGGGCAGCAGCAGGTGACCCTTAGCTCCTCCAAACATCAGTGGTAGGCTGGAGTTGAGAGTGTATTGGGATGTCCTCTGGGGCTGATGTGCTCTTTCTGTTGGGTGCTAATGCAATTTTGTTCTGCACAGGATGAATTCGACAAGCTCAGGCCTCTGTGCTACACCAATACGGACATCTTCTTGCTGTGCTTCAGCGTAGTGAGCCCCTCATCTTTCCAGAACGTGAGTGAGAAGTGGGTTCCTGAAATCCGATGCCACTGCCCTAAGGCACCTATTATCCTAGTTGGGACCCAGTCGGACCTCCGGGAGGATGTCAAAGTTCTCATCGAGCTGGACAAGTGCAAAGAAAAGCCGGTCGCGGAGGAGGCTGCAAAGCTCTGTGCTGAGGAAATAAAAGCCGCATCTTACATTGAATGCTCTGCTTTGACTCAGAAAAACCTCAAGGAGGTCTTTGATGCAGCCATTGTGGCTGGTATTCAGTACTCGGATACCCAACAGCAACCAAAGAAATCCAAGTGTAGGACTCCAGACAAGATGAAAAACCTCTCCAAATCCTGGTGGAAGAAATACTGCTGTTTTGTATAGGGGTTGCAGGGACCCGAGTGCTGCTCTGAGGAAATCGAATAGAGGCTATATTAGCTGAAATCTCATTCTGTGTTGTCCTGAGTATATAGTGTAGATCTGTATGTATGTGTATATGTTGCTATTGGATATCTCAGTTGCCCTTTTGAGGGTGGCAGAAAGATTCTTAGTTAAATAATTGCTATAAATCAGGTCTGGCATCCAGTTTCATGACTAAAACCTCTCATTAAGGAAGAAGACCACCACATGTCTGTGAGGGTCAAAGGATTTGTCCAAAGGATTCGACTTCTTGTGTTACAAGGTGTATGTGACAGGGAGGAGCACAGCAGAGGCCTTTGCTGCCAGGACTTTGCAGGAGGAACGCATGAGCGACTGTGGAAACCTAGAGCTCTGTACATGGGCGATCAAAGGGAAAAATAACAATGTGCCTCCTAACTGACATTTGTAGCTTTAAAACCCCACTCCTGCTCTCTTCTCTGTGTCTTCCCAAGCCAGCTCTCTTAGGGATCACTTTAAAAAGGGTATGCATGAGGTGTAATCTATACGCAAATGCCATGGTGGGAAAGGTCATGAATATACCTTCAGTGTGCAGTGAAGAAACCTAATCCCTTATGGAGCTGACATCTTGTTTGTCACCTCCTGACTGTGTGGAAGTCCTTTCTGCCCTCCTTCCCCTGCCCTTCCCAGGAAGCCCTGTGGAAGCCTGAGGAACATGACCAAGCTTTAACTTGCTACCTTGAGCGGTGGCAATTTCTTCTGTAATTTTGCAGACATGACGACAGTTCATCTATTTCAGCTGAAAGGAATGTAAATGCTGTTGCGTTTTAAATTTTTTTAATTCTTTTTAAAGAGATGTGACAAATACCTGTGCAGCACCCTGTAAACCACATCTGGTTTTGAGTCTGCAGCCAAGAATTTTAGGATGCCCCTCCTTACCTTTTAAGGCTGCTAAACAAATAACAAATCAGGCAGATCAAGATTTATAACAAACCAGACTCAAGAAACTGAGGCTGCTGTGTCCTTTTCACAATGCTGTTTCCAACCAAGTTTATGTTTCCCTTTTAAAGGCAACAGTCGCTTGTGTTTGAATCTTGTCAACGCTCATAGTTGTGAAATTGGCTGAGGCCAAACTGGCAATTTAACTGATAATTTTTTTCTCCCACATCAGTCCCAACAGACTAACTGCAATGTGTCTGAGTGATCAACAAAGTGCAGGGTTGAGTGTGACCTTTTCTCTGACTAAATCTGGTTCCTGCTAAACTAAGCCTAGTTCCATCCCTGGTGAGTTCAAGAGACCTGAGGGGTAACGTGACTCTCTGCAAGAATCAGTACTTACTCTGCAGAGGACATTTAGTTTGTGCTGTCTGTCTGTCTTTTTATGGCCCTGACTACTTTTTTTCCCTCCTCTAGATATTTCAAGATCAGATTATATTCTTTTTTTTTTTTCGTTCAGCCATAGCCTTGAAGTGACCTTTTTCATAGTCTTAAGCTAAACTGCAGTGACAGAAAGCCAGAATAATTTTTTTCCATCAGAAATGAATCAATGCCTGGTGTAAAGAAGAACTGTGGAAGCCATTTGAGTTGATAAAGCTGACCATAGTTTGCCTCCTGGCCCATTAAAGAAAATGACACTATATAAATGGATTCTGGGCTGTATTGGCGTAGGCTCCACAGGCAGTAACTTTTCCTCCTCTACAGTGAAATGAACGCAAAATGGGTCATGTTCCATCGCTGAAAACTTAAAAATCGGATGGAAATCTTTACCTAGGGCCTGACTCAATAAAAATGTGTTGGCTTCTGCACTGGAACAGCCTGGAAAAATAGTTTCCATAGCACAGAAGCTGGATGTATTTAACTTAGTTGCATCTGGTTGGTAATGGTTTAATGTTTACTGGTCATGGAGTTAACATCTGAGCCTTTATACTTCTTACTCAAATGCTTTGACAGGATTTCAGATACGCAGTCATACTGTCATCTTGGAGAAAAACATAAAGCCAGATTTCTCTTGGGTGTTTTGCTTCTCTGTAGAATGTCTCAGTTGATTAAAAATGTGGGTTTGGGGAGGAGACAGGCTTGAATCTGCGCAGCTTCCATTTGCAAAAATAACAAAATTTCTTCTGCAAGATCATACCACTGTGTACCACGTTGTACTGGAAGCAGTAGGTTTAGGTTATATTTTATAAGCAGCCTGTTTCATTGTCTGGTGTAGCATTACTTTTACATGTAGCCAACTGTGACTGTTTCTGAAAATGTGATGTATATACAACTTGTTATAGCCCTTTACTAGGTGTGTGTAAACTGAGGTCTAATAACTTTATGAATACTGCTCTATATGGGGCTACACAGGGTCTAGGTTTTAGAAATATTACTTTTAAAATCACCCATATTTTACAAGTGCAAGTGAGAGGGAGATGTCTCTATGTAGTCTATAATCTGATGTGCCTTATAAAAAAACCCTCTCTTCTGTTTTCTAAATGTAGGCTATATTCCGAAGGAAATATTTCATGTGAGAATGATATAAATGAGGTATTTGGAAATAAATTCTGACCTGTGTATGCATCTGCCGCTGCTGCCTACTCGAGGAGGCTGGAGGTCAGTCCCTGGCTATGCACCGTGTGGATACCTGGCAGGGAGGAAGCAGCTCCATTGCCAGCCTGAGTCTGTGCTCCTGGTGCGCTGGCCAAAGGCTTCTGGTTAAAAAATACAGACTTTTCTTCACAGTGCTGCCTCCTCCCTGGGGAGCTGGGCTGGGTGGGAAGGGTGCAATGGTGGACTTTCTGCCTTCCCAGCAGCATGGCAGCCTCTTGCTGTGGCCCCATGAGACATGGGCAGGCTTGTCATGCCTGGCCCCTGAAAGCAGGGTGAGCAGCAGGAGAAGCGTGGACCACTGGCTGTTGCACATGCATCACATATGCCCTGGGAGAACCAGAGGGTATTTTGGAAAGTTCGGAGCCTATTCCCTCTTGTCACCAGGCGTCTTGGCACCCGCTTCTTGGATCCTGTCCCTTGTGAAAAGGGTGAGGCATGCAGGGCTTGAGGTTCATGCCCAGCTCCCAGGTGGCCACAGCACAGGGGCTTTTCTGCCCTTGAGTGCCATGAAAGCTGCCGTGAGGCTATGTTAGCTGAGTGGGGAGAAGCGGGCATCACTGCAGAGCCTGTGCTTCTATGAAAACCTGGAGAAGGAGCTTTGCTCTGGACCAAAGTATGTAAATTGGCACTGTGGTGTTTGTTTTTCTGGGAGCTGGGTGGAGCAGCCACATCAAGGTGGCATACTGTGATGCCCTCCTGTACCATATGTCTCCCGAGGCCGCTGTATTTTCAACCATTGAAATATGCACATTGCACAAAGTAGAGAAAGGAGATTGACGTTCATCGTCCCCATGGTCAGTTCTGCACTGAAACAAATTCTTGGCTTTTCTGTTTCTTCACCTGATATGGTGGGGACTGCTGAGAGACTTGTTCGCCTGGTCACACCTGCAGCACAGTGACTGTCCCCAAGTGCCTAACGTGCTAGTGGGCTACTTTCTGATGAGTGATGGTGTTGTATCACCACTGCCATTGCTGGTGCCTTCCACAGGGTATGTGCACTGGGTGGTCTGAAGTTGGGGTGTATTTGCTGGAGACTGTCACCCCACCTTTTCACACTGACTTTGCAGGAAAAGGGGCTGTGCTGAGAGCCAGGAACCCACTTCTGCCAAATCCAGGTGCAAAAATCCCTCTGCTACCTGTGGGGCATTGCTTTCTGAGGTGGGCTGTTTTATGCATCCCGACATCTGGACATTTCTGTGGTAGTTCAACTCATCTTTTATGCCACCGTAACTTCATGTGTGTGCTGCTGTGATTAAAAGGCAGCTGCCCTGCTTCAGACACTGGATGGGCCAGCACCTCAGGCTGGAAAAAGCATAATGAAGTAAGCCAACTGTACATAAGGTTTTCCAGGAATGCTGAAACTGCTGCTGCTTTGTGATGGGAATTCCCAAGAGATGATTTTGTTTTCTTTTGTATCAAGTTAAGTGGTCTAGGAAAAAATGTATTCTTTTTTTTTTTTTTCTTTTTTTCTCATGGAATGAAATGTCACCTTCACCATTTGTGCATTGGACATACCTCTAGGGTACGATCAAGCGTTGACTAGAGCTGAGCCAATGACAAATCTGGCAGGTTTTGGAGTGTGTGTCTCTAAGGAAACTTCACCACTCTCTTGCTTTGCTTTTAGTTTTCTTCTTAGACATCTGTTATTGTCCACAGAGAGGGAGGGACTGCTTCAGGAGATGGCCTTTTTGGATGACCACATGTAACTGACCTGATATTGTCATATGTATTATGCTCAAACACTGATCCTTGCTGAAACGTGTGACTGCCCTTACAATCGAGCAACCATTCTGAGCTCTAGTAAATAACCGATGTGCTCAGATGTTAGTACAGAAGAGGCATCTGTCAACTCCTGCCTTTAGTGTTACCCTAGCATGCAGTAAGGTGGAGAGAAGAGAAAAACAACTGCTCAGGAGAGAACGAGATATTGTAAAACCTCAGAAGAACTGGCAAAGGGACTCCTTGCCAATGGGGAGTGATAGAAACTACTTTTCCCTACTTCAGGCATAAGCAGATTAAAAGATCAATTAGAAAAATGCATGGGGAAATTAACAGCTCCAAGGAGGGCTGTTAGGTACAAAAATACAGCCTTTTCTTCAGGAAATCTCAAGGCTGTGAACAGCTGGAAGCTGTGAGGAAATATCACTGCACGCTAAAGGGAAAAATCACTCTGCATTTCCTTAGTTCTTATACTCTCTCTCCAAGCATCTGTGCTGGCTAGTGGCAGGATGTGGGATGAGGTGGACTTTTGGCATCAACCAGCACAGCGGTCCTAAGGTATTTAATAACGCTTTTAAAAGAGCAGGGTGGTTTTCAGGCCAACAGCGGGGCCCCAAGATCCAATAGACCTGAAGAATTTGCTTCCCGCATTGCTGTCAGCCCATGGGAAGATACAATGTGATGAGGCTTGTTCATTACCGATTTAGTGCAGTCCTCTATGGTACAACCTGGGGAACAAGCAGGTGTGTAATCCAACGAATTTTGCCTGCTGAGGCAGAGTATTCTTCAATGTTACTGATTTATTTCTCCACTCTATTTTAAAAGGATGGGTGAACAGTGATGTGCATGAAAAAAAGGCATGAAGCCCCAGCTTGGACCAGCCTTATAGATTCAGACCCATCTTTTTTCATTCAGTAAGGGAGCTGTGTCTAGAAGTGGAAGCATGAAGATCAGCCCTGCTGATCTGCAGGGAACTACACCAATCTGAGCAGCTCCTCTGGCTCTCCAGCACAGTGCAAAGAAACCTGCCGCAGGGACTAATTCAGATGCCAGTTGTAGGTTGTAAGAGTGTCCCTAGACATCTGTGTTCTTTAGGTATGTGCATTTAGGTCGGATCCTTATTGTTCAAGGGCCAGAGAGATATGATTTCACTAAGAACAGCCATTTCAGACCTCTAAAGCTTTGCGTAGCATGAAAAAGACTCAAGCAGGGATCCCTGTTAAGCTTCTGGAATTGCAGGTGTGCTTGTAATGACGTTGCCTCTGTACAGCTCTTTCCCCCTAACTTCACTGGGAAAGATTAATATTGATCCTGTACTGCTACTCAGAGTTTTGCTGCTCTTGGTGGTCCCCTGGGTCCAGCCCACCTACTTCAAGTCTTCTGTAAATTCAAACTTGCAATTTCTGCGCATAAGCATTAATTACGCAAAGGAGCTAGTTTCTGTGTCTGCCTCACAGAGTCAGACAGAAGTCCTTTGGTTATTATTCATCAGATGACAGGCTTAATCACTCGGCTAATGCAATCCCAACCCAACGCCTCTTGCAAATTATTTTGCTACCCTTTCTGAAAAATGTGTTGTCATCACCGATCTCCCCATGTATCCAGCTGATGTTTCTGACTCCTAGTCCACTTTACTCAATTAAGTCCAGACATCTTTTTAAAATCTCTTGTTCTGGGATAGTGATTTTAGTAGCAGTGGCCTAATAGGGTTGATATGGGTGGGATAAATATGACCTGAGGTAAAGCAGGATCCTTGTTCAGACAGTTGCTAGTTTTCCTAACACTGTGGGATGTTCCTGACTCTGTGTGTGCCATGGCCCCTCTGTGGCCACCTCACCTGCATCGCTGATCCTGGGTCATGCAGTGGCACTACTTGTTAATGATGGCAGAAAACAAATTCCAGGTGGAAATGGGATTTTTCTGTTTCTTGTTTCCTTTTTCAAGTTGCTGATGGAGTGAGAACTGCATGCACAAGGTCCTGTCTTTTGTCCTAGCAAGCACTTGGTCTTCTGTGGTTCAGTAGGAGTAGCAGCACCATGAAACAGCTGCGCTGCTTTCCTCTGCCTCACTACACCTTGTAGTCTTTCCATAGGGGAACACTGAACAAGATTTATTTGAGGGCAGTGCTGGAACAATAGCTCCTTCCCTCCCCCCCAGTCATCCTCTCTTTCCAAGGCTTTCTCTCTCTCCCCCCATTGCCCTCTCTATAGACAGTTTTCTCATTTATTTTTAATTCAAAAGGGTGTGATGCCCAAAGCCTGGTGCTCAGCATTTTTCTGCTCCCTATTCTTCCATCTTTTGAGCTCAGTCATGGACTTTCCACATTTTAATTACAAGCTCAGCAGGTTTCAGGATTCCCTGTTCCTCAGGGCTGAGAAAAAAACACTCCTTTTCCTTGCCTAGCATTTTTGTAATCTGCCACTACCCACCTGGGTGAATCTGGGGAGAAGGCAGGCAGAGTATCACAGAGCAAACACTAAAGACTGGGTGGCAATAGCCAAGGGTAAAGTCTCTCCCGCTGCTTGTGGTTGCGGTTGTGATTAGGCAGCACTGGACGCCCATGTGCTGGGCAGCTGCTGACTTCTCGGGGCGAGGGCGCCTGTATCTGCTGGGCTACAGGCAGAACCCTGGCCATTTTCAAAAGGCTTTGAAGTACCCTCTGACTATCTTCTCTGGGAGATAAGAGATTGCAGGGAGAGGAAGGAGTTTCTGGAAACAGTTTCAGCAGCATGTACCTAGGCAGGGTAACCCTGAAGGATGCCAAAACCTGAGCCAACACACAATAAGATATGCAGGGATTGAAGCAGAAAATGCAAAGTAATGTGAAACCTTGGGTTTTTGAAGTTGAAAGCAATCATTTTTCTAGCATCTGACTCAGGCCTGCAGTTGTATGACGGTGACATTTGTGGGTGTATCCTTGCCTTGTCCTTTCAGTCTTTGCTTTTGGAACTGTTATTTGTGAATTTGCCTTCTCCCTCATGAGTATCATCTGCTCACAGAGGACAGCCAGCCCCAGAGGTCCCACACCTCCTGTGTAAGAAGTATTTTATTTTCTTTGTTTTAAACTGAGCTCCTGCCGGTTCTGTCATGTACCCCCAAGCTCCAGGATTGTAGGAGGTGCTGAGTAGCAGTTTACAAGTAAATAGGTGACCAGGTAAATGACAGTGAGACTTGATCTACTGCCTTCTTAATTTTTTAAACTACACCCTATTTGCTTTTTCCCTCCCCAGCTGAAAAGTCCCAACCTTTTTTAGTCTCTTCTCACAGGACATCTACCCCATCCCCTCAGTTATTTCCCCTGTGGGTCTCCTCTAACTCCACTATCCCCTTCCTGAGTGACACAGAGCAGAACCACAGGCAAAATCTGAGCCCTGTGTTTCATTCTCCATCACTCTTCCTGTCAATTCCCAGCATGTTGTTGTTGGTATTTCTGCAAGCTTTGGTGTTGAGCCTTGAAAGTACTGGAAATCCAGCCATGTTGTATTCATGGGATACCTGCTACCCCCAAGCTTGCCTTTACCCCTTAAATCTGCGGCACTTTTCCAGAAGAATTTTCCCTCAGAGAAGCCTTTCCTAGCAGATCCTGTTGTCCATGTGGTCCATTATGTTAGTTTTTAACACAGCATTTAACCTCTCTGTGAACACATAGGAAACAGGCATTATTGTGACAGCAGTACGGCGCTGCGAAGGAGAAACTGCCCAGAGGTTCCTCTGATCCAAATTTTTTTATGGAGCTGTGATCTTACCAACTATGAAAGTCAAACAACCACTTCCTCCATCATCCTCTCCATCTGGAGGACGTGGATAGTGAACATTCCCTATTGCACTGAAGCACTACAAGGCTCCAGCACGCTGGCCAAGATTTTTAGATGTGACACAAGTTTTTGGTCACTTTGGTGGGTAGCTCACCAGGGATTCTTTGACAGGTTTGATGATCATTGACCCAGCGGAAAGTAGATCACTTTATAATTATTCTAGGTCTGACTGCGTAAATTCCCAGTCACGTTTGAAACATTTGAGCTTAGGAGGGCAAAAATGCTTGAGCTGTCTGGGGTGGGAGGCAAAGCAGCAGTGCAAAATAATATTCTCCTGCCAAAGTTCTTTGAGAAAAGTATCTTCATGTCCTTCTTTCAAGTATAACTTGAAACTGATGTGGGCTCACTGGACAAATATATTGTGCAGAATGTATCGTTGGCCCAGTGAGAATGGGGACTCAGTAAATTTTACCATAATGATACTGAAAATGTTTCCATAATATATATGGTTGCAAAAGGAACTTGTGTAAATATAATGTTTGTAGTGGGGTCACAGAAAGCAGATTTAGTCTAGTAATTCCAAAATATTCCTAATTTTGTGAGAGGTTGTCATCCCACACTTTCAACAATATGGATCTGCTGTTGCTTGACTGCTGGCAATGGGGACACTCAATTTACTGTTACTCCAGGCTAGGAAATAATGGAGTATGATACTATTATAACTACTACCTTTAGCAGGAAGACACAAAAGAAGCAAGCGTGTTGGACTCTAACCTAATTTTTTAACAGGTGAAATTCCTCTTTGTTGCATTGGGAACTTGCTGTCAGGATGTAAGACGCAGCCTGTAGATATTGGGAGGAATTTTACCCCTGAGAATCTAGAGGAGCAGCTATTGCATTCAATGCTTTTGGGAACAGCAACATCAAAATAATAATGAGAGGTGGACAGGAGGCACTTGACAAGCCTGATGACAGAAGGATGATTTGATAAGCACCGTTATTGTTTGAGATCCAGCCTAGATTTGTAGAGTCCTTCATCTGGAGCGTCAGTTAAAACAATCATTAAACACCTTAAAAGTGCCACAGATCAGTTCTAATTGGGACCAGGTTGCTGTGACTGGGGGCTGCGTTTGCTGGTAAAGCTTTCTGGTGTGAACCAAGGCTGGCTGATCAGGAAGCAGCCTCAGATTCTCATCAGTCTGTGACTGTTGAAAGCGAATCGATACATCACAGCAGCTTTCTTACAGGTCCTTTGCATCATTTTGTGTACAGCTGAGAGTCTTAGAATTTATGAGGCTTGAAATTTTGACCCAGACTTTGTATGCAGAACACCATTGAGAGAGAGAGACACAGGGAGAGAAATGGAAGTGACAGTGGGCAGGGTCAAGGCTGCCACCGAGCAGTATCTGGGACTGTTGGGACTCTGCAGTCCTGACAGGTGTCATTTCTGTAATAAATAGGGTATAAAGGTGTTTGGGGCTGAGGAGTGCTAGATCCTAGGGTTCTGGTTTAACACAAACCCCATTTGCTTTGTAGTCCAATTTATTGGATTCAGAGGGGTATTTCCACAGTGAGGACCACAGTTGCTGCTCAGGTTCCCATTGATTTTCCCAACACGTTTATTTCTCACCCAGGCACTTCTGTTTCTGATTAACTCACAATCAGGGTGGCAAAAAGATGACAGAATATGGTGTTTAGAAATAGCTTTGTCTCAGTTGGGTGGACCCGGGTGGAGGTTCTCAGGACACATGGCCTATAAAATCCCCATGATCAAGGGGCCTGGGGGTTTTTGCCCTTTCTCCTTTTCTCATCCTGGTTGTTGGTGTTATTCCCAAGAGTGGTGTCACTGACTCATAATTTCCTCAGGTGCTGAAATCAGGCTGGGTTTTCTCCCTCTAAAACCATTCCTTTGGCTCACTAGTTCTCCGCAGCCAACACACATTGCCTTTCAAAAGTGAATATTGGGAGTGGGAAAATGTGTAATAAATGGGATAGCAGCATCGGTGGTGCTCATTTGGAAAAGGAGATAATCTCCATTATTTGCACTACTACATTTTAGTGGGTGAAGCATCTGAGATGTTTGTTCAATAAAACCAAATTTGCCAAATTTGTCTCCAATGCCTCGAAAATCCCCTTTAATCTTGTGAAATGCTATCACTGTAGTAAGAAGTATATCATAACTTGAATCACTTTGCTTATTCATTTCTATTGTCTTGATCTGATATGGTGCCAATTTCCAAATATTTAGCCAGATTAAAGTATTAGGCTTGTGTGAGAGGAAGAGGCATCATGTAATGTGAAGAGAAAGTGAAGATGCAGAATTTATTGTATAAATGTACTTCTAGATGCCTTTTACTGGACACTTAAGTGTTTGGATTTATTTTTTCTCCAGAAAGCTTTGTACCCAGGATATTCAAGCATTTCTCTTCAAACCTTTATAGCTGCTGATAAAAATTAGATGTTGTTTGGTCCTTTTGGGCTGCATATTGCCACGTTAGTTAAAAAAACACTCATTTATCTGTGATACATTTGGCTGTGCATGAAGATGGGATTTCTCTGGCTGTGCAGCTTAGGAAGGCCTTAGCTCTGTGTGTTTTTCTAAGTAGGCAGATGGGGCTGCTTCTGTGAAGAGCCAGAGAGTTTAGGTGAAACGAAGAGGGAGAGAGGTGGGATTTTCCCTTTGCAGTCCAGTTCTTCGGCCTGTAGACTCAGGTGCCAAATATGCTCCTGGTTACAGTTTGTAACTTTAAAAGAACTTGATTTACAACAGTCCGCTCTGGATTTAACTCTGCATAATTAATAACAGAGTCTGGTCCTTATTATTAATTCTGCACCTCACCAGTTTAAAGGGTCAAGGGAAATACCTGAGGAACAGAACAGCCTTTGATCTGTCGTTTAATATTTCTTCTACATTTTACATACACAAAGAGCTATCATGTCCTTTTGCTAAGAACAGTTCAGCAGGGAGAGTCGTAAGGAATGAAGTGAAGGTGAGGAAGCTTCTGTGACGTAGAAAGTGTAAAATAGAAATGGGTGAAGGGAGAAGATTATTTTTTCCCTCTGTTATTCTCGCTAATAAGGCTATACGCAGGTAGAGGAAAGGAAAATAGTGAAGGCACATCCCCTTTATTACATCTTTTCATTTGAAATTCTTGGTTTGCAGTGTCGCAGAGAATGACAATGCAAACACCAACACTGTCACTGTAATACACAGTGGGGTAGTTGCCCCAAGAATTCACATTGGCCAACACACACCCTACACCTGCCCTATCTAAGTAATTCTTCTAAGTATATCAGTAAAAAAAAGGATGAGACATCTCAGTTCATTGTTGGCACATACTGACTTTTGTAACACCCGTGCTAATATTTAATTTCACCACTGTCCAGAATGTAAGAGGAAGTGTCAAGAGAGTTTTGGAGAGGTGAGATACATATCTGTTACATCTGTTCTGGATACTCACCAGGCCTCAGTTAATAAGAACAAGTCGTCTTTGACACTATCGGAGCATAACTTGCTTTTTTCCTTTGCTTTGCAACTCACCTGTAGCAAAACAGTGTGATGAAGATGTGAGAGGTGCTTTCAACACTGCTCATTACAAGAAGCAATGCAGTGTGGCTTCCTTTGGCATGTCAACAGTTTGAGGTTTTTTAACCTCAAAGTAAATCTTCAATACAGGATGGGAGTTGTTGTGATTGACAGTGGCCCTGCAGAGAAGGACTTGGGGTGCTGGTTGATGAGAAGCTCGAATGTGAGCTGGCAATGTGCACTCGCAGCCCAGAACGCCAACTGTATCCTGGGCTGCATCAAAAGAAGCGTGGCCAGCAGGGCAAGGGAAGAGATTCTGCCCCTCTATTCCTCTCTTGTGAGACCTTGTCTGGAACATTGTGTCCAGCTCTGGAATCCTCAATGTAAGGAGGATATGGAGCTGTTGGAATGGGTCCAGAGGAGGGCTGCAAAGATGATTGGAGGGCTGGAGCGCCTTCCCTACGAGGACAGGCTCAGACAGTTGAGGTTATTCAGCCTGGAGAAGAGAAGGCTCAGAGGAGATCTTATAACTACCTTCCAGCACCTGAAAGGGACCTACAGGAAAGTTGGAGAGGGGCTATTCATAAAGGCTTGTAGTGACAGGATGAAGGGGAAGAGGTATAAGCTGGAGAGGGACAAATTTAGACTAGACATTAGGAGGAATTTCTTCATCATGAGAGTGATGAGACACTGGAACAGGTTGCCCAGGGAAGCTGTGGCTGCCCCATCCCTGGAGGTGTTCAAGGCCAGCTTAGATGGGGCCTTGGGAAGCCTCATCTAGAGGGAGGTGTCCCTGCCCATGGCAGGGGGATTGGAACTGGTTGATCTTTAAGGTCCCTTCCAAACCTAACTATTCTATGATTCTATGATTCTATGATTCTAAATCCTTTGTTAGAGAAAAATAATTTCTGTTTTTTGTTGAGATGTCTGTGGGGAACCTGTCCACAAAATGGTAGAACCTAGAAAAAAAAAATCACATGAGCATGCATTCTCAAGAAAAACCTTTGTATTGAGATATTTACTGATCAGAAAAGGAGGCTGTCTTTATAGGCTGTTCCAGACTTTCAGCTGAATACATTCAGGGAATGCAGAGCACTTCAGATCTGTATTGACATTTTTCTCCTGAGGCATATAAAGCACTGCTGCCCCACAAAAATTCTGTGTATCTGCTGTCTGTGTGCACATTTTGTAATATACTTTTTGCATATTACTTCTATGACTTGTTGATGTTCAAGCTGATGCTGTGGAAAATTGGCTGTTTTCACTTCACACAGGGAATTAATTATACTTTTGCTATTCTGGCTTGCAGAACTCATGCAACATAATTCTCACATAAGATTAGAAGACTAAGCAAACCTGTGAAAAGTGAAGCAGCATCAGCCCCTCACCCCTTGCCATATTGAGGGACAGGCAGTAAGAAGCCAGTTTATGTCCCCAGGAAGGTTTATACACTTTGGATTCCATCCAAGTGCAAACATGATAATGACTGGAAAACTCACATTCATCTGCAGCCTATGCCAACTTTTAACTTCAAGTCCATTAATTATTCCAGGTGTCATGGGATGATAGGACATCTTCACAGACAGACCCGCAGGTTTCTGCTCACAGAGTGCTGGATGAGCAGCAGCAGCCTTCCCAGGTAAGTGAGATGCCTGCAGCCCTGGGGGTTCATCTGTCCTGCAAAAAGACCCCCATCCTGCTCAGTTCAGGAGTGGCTGCAGATGTTTAGCTGCCATCGGAATGTGCCCAGCCTGGATTGCCCAAGTCCCTGAGATATGGCTACACGGGGGATACGGATGAGATCCCAAGCAGCATGATGCAATCCAGGAGCACAGGGGACATGCTGCAGCACACAGCCCACAGGATAAATCCCAGGAGACAACTGCATGGACTCACCTGGAAATACCTGAAATACCTATAGGCTGTGTGTGCTCCTTCACTACAGACTTACAGAGCAACCCGAATGACCTTCTCTCCCTGTTCACCACCTTTTCATCTCTGCCTCCTCACTTCTCATCTTGCTTAACCTTGGCAGGGCAGGGGCCTGGCTGTGTCCACCCCTCCCAGGGAAATCACGTCCTCTCCTGGACCGTGCAAGTGTTTGGATTGAAACTTTGCCTTGTGGGGCCATTCCTACATTTTTGGAGTGGATTTTCCTTTCCCAGAATCTGCTCTCCAGTACAGGCGTAGCACAGATATTTCCTCTTATAATTAGTCTTCAAGCTTTAGAAAAAAAGTGCAGCTTTTTAAAGGGAAAGGATTTCAAAATCCTCACTGAAGCAAAGCCTCTGAGCTCACCTGCATTTTGGTTTTACTGTCTCAGTGAGGTAAAATCCTGCTTCCTGTATGTGAGATTTGATGGAGGCAGGAGCCAGTGGAAGCTGTATGTCCCAGCCGCTTTGCAGAGAGACCCCTGCCTTTTCCTAGGATGCCCAGGCAGGCAGGACCTTGTCACAGCCCTGTCCTTGAGACGTGGTCTTCCCATGGTGTGACTGTCACAGGGTGGCTCTGAGCAGAGGGTGACATGCCGGCAGGGAAGGCTTTGGAACACCTGGGCTCCCTGGCCCCATCTGGCTCTGAGCTGTGCAGCTGAACAGAGCTCATGCTCCCAAGCATACTCACCTGCATGCTGGGGAAGTGATGCTGTGCATCTGGGGACAGCCTTTGGTATGAAGCATCTGAACCTTACTCTCATACCGTGGTAGGAATGCAATTGCTTGGCACTCAGGAAATGCACCTTGCAGGGAATGTGTCCGGCAAGGCTGAGCAACGTGCAACAGCAAGGGCTGAGGCAGCATGCATGACCTATACCCAGCACCTGGGATTCCCTGAAGGAAAGCTGATGGGTGCTACTCTGTTACAGTGCGTTGAGCCTTGCAGTAAACAGTAGAAGACTCCTCTAGGATGACCAAATCTTTGCAAGAAGTTAGTGCATCACTTGGACTCTTGTGCTGAGATTCCGTGGGAATCAAACCTGGGATAAAGTCTATAATAACATCTTCCACGAGTTTCTAAAACATAGAGAAAAACTTGCCTTTCTTTGAAAAAAAGGCAGACTTCATTCTCTATGATATTCCTACCCTACAGTTTTTTTGATCATAAAGATCAGTGTGGGTTTTAAGACAGCTCTAAGGAATTTCATTTGCCCTTTAAAGAAATTTCCTTTACTTTCCAATGAAGTACCTTATAGTTGAACCTGGAGGGCTGAACAGAATTCCTTTTCCAGAATTCAAAAAAACCCGTGCTTCTGTATTTCTCACAAGGATTTTTAACACACCCAAAGAAGGATCATAGTTTGCGATAAACATGGTACACAGGATGTCATGCCCTGAGACTGCCCACGATACAGACCTGCCTGTAATTGTGAAGTTTCCATTTTCCTTCTTTTAATCTCGATGTTTAGCTACTTGGTGCACACCAGACTCCTAACTAGAAATCCCATTTGGCCAGAGCTCAAGTGTGGAGATTTTACAGTGTTTTTTCTTTGCAGCTGAGTGTGTGATCGCAGAGCCTCTGCGTCACCTGAATAGTGTTCACAGCCTTCACAGAGCCAAGTACTCAAACAATAAGCAGACATCCCCAGGTACTTTGGCCTTTATTTTACCAAGCAGGAAGAAATCACAAAAAAAAAGCACTAAAGTCTCCCTGAGCGCTCAGCGACAAATGCACACAAGTGAGTGACCTGTGCAGGAGAGTCTCTCCCGGCCCTCGCAGGCAGAAGTGTCCAGCAGTGATTTAAAGCTGCTGTCTGCAGCAAACAAGGGGCCAGTGGCTCTATTGCTCAGCACACAGCAGGGAGTGAGGGAACAGATATCAGGCTCGAGCAGGCCTTGCTTTGTGTCAGCAATAACCACTGGGTCACAGGAGGATTCTGTTATTAAAGAAAATAAATTTGGGTAAGTTGGGCAGTTATTCTCCAGTGGGCTGTTCGAAACTGATTGATTGGACCACAACCTGTACCAGGAACATGAGGGCGCTTTGACCAACTGCTGCTTTTACAGCCATATTTCTCCATCTCTCTCCTCTCCACTTTGTTTTCTTTAATAGATGAGGAGACTAAAATGCAGGTGAACTTTGTGAACTTCAAACAATGGGAGCTCAAACCTTCCTGAATCATTCAGGTCAGGCCAGTATGCCCTTCGTGCTGTGGGGGCTTTAACTCCTCTGCAGGAAAGTCACTTGTCTGGAGACTTAGAGCTTGCATGACATTAGAAAGAATAGAAGAACTGAATTTGAGAGTATGAAGGAAAGGGAAGGAAAGGAAAGGAAAGGAAAGGAAAGGAAAGGAAAGGAAAGGAAAGGAAAGGAAAGGAAAGGAAAGGAAAGGAAAGGAAAGGAAAGGAAAGGAAAGGAAAGGAAAGGAAAGGAAAGGAAAGGAAAGGAAAGGAAAGGAAAGGAAAGGAAAGGAAAGGAAAGGAGGAAGGGAAACAGAGAGAAAGAGTGAAAGAGAAAGGGAGAGACAGGAAGGAAAGAAGGGAGGAAGGGAGGGAGAGAGGGAGAGAAAGAGGGGCCAAGGGTTTGCAGGAGGTCCTGGGGGCTGAGATGCTGAGGGGATCCATCCCCTGCGCTCTGGCTGCCTCAGAACTGATGGCTTTTGATGTTCAGGAGTTGTCTGTGAGCTCCAGCCTTGGTGGCTGTGAGCAGGGAAGAGAAATCAGCTCCCCAGACTTTGCTCAGCAACTGCAGCCTGAAAGGAGATACAGCTGAGGAGCTGAGAGGGGGGAGGCACACAAAGGCTGAGATGAGAAATAGTATATGAATGCACAAGAAATAAAACCCAGGGCAACAGAAGGTGTCTTCAGGACCTGAAGTGCAGGAAGAAACGTAATGAAGTAGGCAAAATTGAGGAAGACCTCTAGAAGAAGTAAGCACAAGTTTACTGGGCCACTTGATGTGAAAACAAGGGCAAAATTCATATCAGTGGCAAACTTGGTAACTGGGAAGCAGTTTGTTTTTGGACACAGACCACAGGTTTAAGATTGCTTAAAAAGAGACTCAGTAGTGTGCGTAAGCAGGGAGGTTAACTATATTGCCCATGCAATAGACAGCTTGGAGAACCTGGAGAGACTTGAGACGTGCAGCAGCATAGTTTTGCATCAGGGAAAATAGTAGTAAAATGAAACAAAGCACTTTGGAATTTGTGTCCTACCTGACTGACAGAGCGAGAGGGAAGAAAAACAACAGAGAATAATTGCGTGTGGGACAGAAGAGGTTACAGGCACTTCTATCTTACAGGATACCCCCTTCTGCCCCATGTGGACCTGGCCCAGGGCACAAAGGTCAGCTTTCAATAGGATGAAGTAGGTATTAATAGCAGGAACTGTTTGGACTCCAGTTTCTAGGCCCAAAGCACAGCAATCCAGCATGAAGAACAACTCAGATGCCTGGCACCTGCTGAGGACTAGGAACGGCATCTCTATGTATAAAACATCAAGAAGGAGAAGGAAATGTATTCTATCCATTTTTCCTGTGACATAGAAAGGACATTTTTATGGGAATGAAAATTACTTGCAGTCTGTGGAAACTTGGGGAAAGACACTGCCACTTCAATCTCCTCTGGACGAGGGGGAATTTCCTTGCTGGGAAGGGTCTGCCCTGCCTGGGCATGGGGCTGTAGATGGCTTCAATCCTGGAGCACCGGACTCAGTGTCAGCAGTAACAAGCCATAGTGTACGATGCCTGAGTTGGCAAAACTCTATATTATCATTGCATCCCCTAGAATGCATTTCAGGGAAAACGTTCACACTGCCTTGGGTATTACCACAGGATGGGTCATTTTGCTGAGACACAGGGTATATTTCTTCCTGTAAGACAAAGGGCTGCTCTCCAGACAACAGGGAGTTTGCCTGGGGTGTGTTTAGCAGATAACCTCTATTGTCTCCTATGGGAATGGTGTTTGTTGAACATCCACTTTCCAGCCGTCCACTAGCGATATGGAGTAGAAAAAGTCCTCAGTCACACGGCAGATGTGATAGGTAAATGTCAGTGCTAAGTGCCATTTATGATGAGTGAAAGGCAAAAAATGGGAAGTAAGAGTGCATTGATTTATTTTAAGCAAAAAGGGTGGCAGAACTACTGGTAAAAATCTAGCAGTGTGAATCACCTAGGAAAGAGTTAATTCCTGTAAGACTTCCCTCTGCACAGAAGCTGGGAACACTGACATACCCCTAGGGTGATGATCAGCCATTGAGATTTTTTCCTGATGATGTAACACTTGTAACGTGACATCTCGCATACACTGGGATGATACCCCCCCCCCCATTACTCTGTCAGTTGCTGTGAAGCTCGCTTTATGTATTTTTTTTAATAAAATCAACTATTATATCACTAATCATTGCTTTGTTGTCTAACTCAATGAAAACCCAATTATTGGTTTGCAGCTATATCAGCACGGAACATTTATTTTAACACATAGGATTTAAATATAGAGATGCAATGGAGGGAAATTATCCCAGCCACCCTAAAAGTAGCGACCTCACTTTGTTCGTAACAGGACAGTGGATTCAGGATCCTTTTCCTGGTGCCCAGGTGACACGTTGGAACAGCATTTGTCTCCTGCAGGCTCCTGTATATGTATGTATATACCTGCTTGCTTCTGTGAATGTCTAAGATAAGGTAGAGCGTCTCACAGAGCAACATGCAACTGAATCCTCCAACACATGTCAAGGGTTGAGCTGCTTTTCTGGATGAAATTTATAGTTTATAGAGCAAAGCAATTATTTTGTGATTGCTCTGGGGGCTGTTTTACATATCTACCGTAGGAAAAGATGAATTGTTTCCTGTAAATGCCTGTTTATCTCTGTTAACTGAGCCCAGGGTGTCTGGCTCACGTGTAATTGTCACTCACATCTGAAGACATTTCAGATGAATCGACTGCAAAGTCTGGGAAGAGAGAGCAGGAAAATTTCCCAAGAACACCCAAGCCCCATTTTACAAAGAGCTAAGTGAATAGGTTCTTAAATTTCATTGAAACCACTGACTACAGGGCTCCTAAGGCTCCTGAAATCCTTCCCCTATGCTGACTAGAGCCTCATGGAAGGCTTCATCTGCCTCTTGCCTCTGGGAACTGAAGTGCTGGTAGCTGAGCTGAAAGGACAGTGCGGGTAGCAGTGCAAGCACTTCATAGAGAGGTGGCTACAGTCTGCCTGCTGGGCATCTGCCTGGAGCTCTGAGGCAGAAAAGTCAGGACGTCTGGGCAGCTAAGCGCTAAGTATTCCCCAAAGTTTCTGAGATAGTGTCTAGCAGAAACAAAAAGGCTAGCCAGAGTTCTGCTTGGAGGTCAAGGGCAAGAAGATGGCCCCGCACCATGGCTGGCTCCATCTCATTTGGAATAGGTGTGTGGGTTTGGCTGCTACAGAAAGGAGAGAACTGAAGTGGAAAAAATACAGCGGAGCACAGCCAGAGTGCTGCAGGGGATGGAGGAAACATAACTAGGCAGGAACTTGAGTAATGCTGGATTTGTCCTCTCAGGGGAAGAGGAGGTGAGGAGATGGGGCCATTATAGCGTGCAAAGTGCTTTGCTCTTCTCTTGCACTTTCCACCTAAGAGCAGGCAAGTGTTCACATCCTCACATCACTGTGGGTTGCTGCTTGTTTCCATCTTCTACAGAGGGAAGCAGAGAGAGGGATAGTGTGAGTGAGCTCACACAAAGAAAAAGTGATGCCAATATTGGGAACAGAGCTATGACTTTCAAGCCCGGGTACCCGACTTGATTTGCAGGTTATGCTACATATAATGGAAGACTGGGGCAATGGTTTTCTTTGCAATGATACATTAACTTTGATTTTTTTTCTGTTTCCTCAACCAGTGCTATTTTATGGCACCCCAATGTGTCTTAGTTTCTTTTCTATGATAGAGACATCAAATCATAGTTTCTTACGAGAAAGTGAGGTGAGCAAAAAGCCCCTAACATGTATTTGATCTAGTCACATCTTTAGTTTCTAATACTGAGGTAGAAAATGCTCAGAGTGCAAAGACCTGAAGTTGTTGCTGGGACAGAGATGGTGCCAAGCCCTCAAGAAGTCAAGAACAGCATTTCGGGCCCAAGATCATGGGATCACAGGATAATTCAAGCTATGAGGCACAATGGAGTCTTTAGAACAACGCCTGCTCAAAGCTGGGCCAGCTTCGTGGTCAGGCCAGGTTGCTCAGGCTTGAGACAGTTGGGACTTGAAAGCCTCGTGCGATGGAGATGGTAAGGCCTCTGCCTGAGTTAGCTAGTGGGAAAATATGGAGGCAGAGAGAGACTTGGCAGATGTGGCTCCATTTCCAAAAGGCATTAATGATGCAAGCAGATGAAGAATTTCTGGTAGCCATACTTCCATGACCAGTAAAGCCTGCGTGTCCCCAGCTTCATTGCAAGAACTGCAGTGCAGCATTAAGGTGGCTGGTTCAGCACAGAATAATGGCTGGAAGATATTCCCAGCAGATGTTGCATGCTACCCTGACCTTATGCTGTAACTATCAGACCTTTGTTTTTTAGGCTTCTATTAGAGCCTGGATGTATTAGATGTATTAGGTCAAAAGAAAAGCGGGTATGTCTGCACACAAATCAGTGTGGTGAAATGATATATTCTTTCTGGTTTCTTCTTTGCACAGCTTTTTTTTTTTCCCTCTTCCTAAATGAAAGCCTCAAATATTGAGGATTTATTCTGCCAGAGACTGACATTCTCTGTTTAAAGCCCTGAAGGCTTAAAAAAGTTCAAAACCAGACATTTGTCAAGTGAAGCGTTGTGATCAGTTTGAAACTCAGCTTAAATGCTGCCTGTGTTATCCCGTTAGCAAAGCTTCTCTAAATCCCATTTGCACACCAGAGCTGCACATTGCCTTATGGATTATTATGGTTACTTACAGTGGCTGCTGACAACACTCCTAGTTTAACAGGGAGCATCTTCTTCATGCAAAGGGGGTGCTTTTAAACAGGCTTGGGGGAAGGAAAAAGAAGACTGGGAATAGCAGCATACTTTGGGTACATCCTCTGCATCCTTGGCAGAGACAGGCACATTCACTTGGGGCCAAAAGTAAGTCCTATAACCATTGTCCACAGAAGCTGCCCCACAGCGTCAGCCCCCCACCCCACTGCCCACGCCAGTCAGGTCCTGCCTTCTCCACTGTGCTTGCTTGCCTCTCCCTTGTCATGACCTAAAATAAGCACAATGCACAAGTTTGAACCTATGAACTCTGTGTCCAAACAACCCTAGGCTTTCAAAGAGTTTAGCTCCAGGTAGGCAGTAATCTGCCTTCACAGCTTGCTGTCTCCTCTCTTTAAGAACGGGGACGAGACCATCTAGCACACTCACAGCATGCCTTGGGTCAAGCAGCACCAGCAGCTTCCAGGCAAAGCTTATTCAACATGGTTTTGCACATGTGAGCATCTGCAGCTAAGCACACGCAACTCTGCTCATGAAGGCAACATCTTCCCGTCACGGGAAGCAGCCCCATGGGGAATGTGGGGAGAGCCACTCTGTCCCTGTTGGTGACAATGAGGAGCACAGTGAATCAACATGGGACCAGGAGTACTTGTGGTTGCAGATGGCCTGCAAGGGTGGGATTGGTCACTGCCCTTCCTCCCATGATACTCAGATTGTCACTGTTCAGTCTCCTCCCTAGTTAGGGATGGAATCCACCTTAGCAGACATTTAATAGCCTTCAGGATTTTGAGAGGGGAAGGTAGAAGGGAGGAACATGTTTAAACTTGTCTTCTTGGCTAAGACTGTCTCTGCTCCATTTTATCCTTGCACATAAAAGTCAATGGCTTGTCCCCCTCGCAGTGTTCACATTCACAGCTGGCTAAGCCAGCTTTCCCTTGCAGTGAACCCTGCTGCGTGCACAAAGCATTTCCTAAATCTTTGTACAAGCCCATCTTCCTCACAAAGTCAAAGCAATGATCTTTACAAGCTCTGTCAAGGTCTTCACAGAACATCAAGGCAGCCAGGGCAAAATACTGCACTTTGAAATTTCCATGCAGTTGCTCTCAGTTACAATTGTCTTTCTTGGACATGAGTTGCCAATAAATATCACAGAAAATATGCGTACCTCAGATCAGTCCCTGTTCAAGATGGGGGCGGAAAGTGGAGGCATCAAATTTTCCTGGAGCTGTAATACCTTTACAGCCATGATGAGATTTAAAGGAAAGCAGAGTTTAGTCTAAAGGTTCAAATTCCTAGCTGAACTGATCTGACCTGCCATTTCTCCTGAAAGCCTGGCCATATAAGTAATTCCAGTTTAGGATCATTAGAGTCCCTTAGATCCTATTTGCATGATCTCAAGCTCTGAGCTCCCTACACATCAGATGTAGCTTTCCTTCTCCACTGGATAGATGCTTGGAGGAGAACCAGGGTACTGTCAGAGGGACCAGGGCAGGAAATGGTTTTGTGAGCCAAAGGGAAATTGGAGAACATTAAAAATTAGCTGTCTGAATTCTCAACTGATATCAGTTGGCCTAACATAATGGAGCTGCAGTAATTTACTCTAGAAAACCATCTGACACCACTTCTCATGCAAGACAATGCTGACAGAATAGTAACCTGTCTGGGAGAGACAGGGGAGGGCATTCATGTCCCATTTGGCACTGACCCTCTTGTGCGTATTGTTGCATGCACATTTGTTGCTGCGCAAGCACCACAGCAAGAGACAGTGAGTTTTGCATATGTGAAAAATACTAAGCCTGGATGTAGGAAAGCCTTTGGAAGTGGTAAGCTACATCAAGTCTTTAGTCTCCTCTGAATTTGGCCCCGTGCTACTAAATAACTTAGTACTCTGTAGATTTGTAATGTTTGATGAAAACAGTTTGTATGAAACCCTACCAGATGAAATAGCCTGAGAATATCTTCAGCTTGCAGAGCTGTCATTAAACATTAACAGTGAGCAGCTGGGTCTCCCATGCATAACAGGGGCTTGCACTCCTGTCACTGCTGACAGGAGCAAGCTTCATAAGGAATGGTAAGAAAATACACCCTGTCATATACAACCCAAACTGTGAGTCAGAGGAACAGAGGAGCAGTATGTTTAAAGTGAGACTACCTGCTTTGCCTCTAAGGCTGAAATAGGAGGCATGTGTCCTCAGGATGAGACACTGGGTTAAACAGGGATGGAGCTGCCTTACACACAGCCATCCACACAGCTTTACTTTGGTGTTCACACTGTTTTCTGTCCAGCTCAGCCCTGCAGTGTTATTAGGGGAAACAGAAACTTTGACAGAGAGGACATTTCACATGGGCTCAGGTTCAACATCGGGCAGCAGAAAGCAAAAAAAAAAAAAGAAAGAGGGGTTTCATTGGTGAAACTTTTTTTGGGAGCCACATCACACCCCTTTGTTGTGCTAGCTGCTCCAAGCAGATGAGCTGACACAAGCTGGTGCAGACACCTTCCCTTGGCAGGACCAGTGCAGGAGCTGGCTACTGCCGGCCTGGTCACCTCCTGGGCCACCATTCACAGCATCTATAGTTGCTTTGCTGTATAGTCTTCATTGCTGTGGCACACGTAGGGGGATGGCATTTACCCCTACTTGGACAGGACCAGCAGCAGCTCTCCTGCCACCAGTCCTAAATAGAGTTCAGCAGACAGCCTTGCTGTCTCCACAGAAATCCTCCAGAAGAGAATTAGTGGGGAAAGGAGATGAAGACAGGCAGAAGCTTAGAGGATGAGAGCGTGAGTGTTCTGAGCTGGGTTTGTCATGCTGTGCGTTATTCTGTGCTCATGGGCACCCACTTGCTGATGGGGCAAGTAACTCAGTCAACTAAGGAGCCTTCTGCGCTATGACATAAGCAATGGATGTATGCAGTTACCACAGGTAGCTGTGGTACAGTGCCCCATGGCTTTTACCTTCCACTGGGTGTGCAGTCATATCTCTGGGCTTGCCTTTGAGGATTATTTTGCAATCAGTGCATCACGGATGGAAATCTGGGGTAGTGGTCCTGCAGACCACTGCACTAACCATTCCAGAGCCCTGACCACCATCTCTCTCCTGGCCTCTTCTTTGTGGGCACCAGACAAGCACAGGGTGTGCGCTGTGTCTGTGCACTAGTGGCTGCAAACAATGGGGCTTCACACACTTTTTTTTATAGGGGCTGCCCTACCCCAAGCCTCAAAAAAGCACAGTCATCCAGGGAGGGGAGCTGCAGTTAGCCCAAATATCTTCTGATTATTCCATGTTTGGCACCTCTCTTAGCTGTGGTGGAGCCTGTGATGACTGGCCAGTGACTGATTTTCTATGGCCCAGCAAAAGGAAAGTAAACTCTAGGTTGGGATGAGTAGATTGATTTAACCTGAATTCTCCTCTCCAAGCAAGATTCACTTGACACATGCACCACATCCTTATTCATTTGAAATATGCATTTTTTTGCCCATGTACATGTAGGAGTCACTTGGGGGTAGCATCACTCACCTCCATGGAATCAAAATGAGCTTGGCTTGGGATGTGCAAGCTCTGCATCAGTCTCAAACCCTGTGTCTACATGGTGACTTGGTGACTCTGGTTCCAAAAGGCACTATTTCTGAGACGATTTTCAGAGGGTGGTGCCACAGCTACACAGGTAGACAGGGAATTTCACCTGAACTTAATGAGAGATATGAAGCTAAGAACAAAATGGATGTTCCTTGGAATACAAAACACATTTTTTTTTTAGACTACTTTGCGTTCCATGGGTAAGAGAGGCAGTATGTTTCTAACCTAGGCTCAGCAGCAGTTGGCATTTGATCGTACAAGGGAAGACAGTGAAACAATACACAGGAAGTCTTTAAAATACAGTACAAGAGCACTTGAGATGATGAAACAATAATTGGAAGCTGTATTCAGCAGGATAGTTAATCCTCTGCCTGATTCTACCCAGAAACAATTCCAGGATTAATCACAAGGCTACAAATGAATACTTTAAAACATCCTGCAGAATCATGACCTGAGCAAACAAAGCACATTCATTTGATTATTTTTTTTCACACAAACTTGTTTTAGGGCTCTTGTTTTGATTGCTGGAGACTCTTGCAAGAGCTTGTTTTACCGGCAGACCTAAAATACCCTTCAAAATCCTGTGTAAGGAGCCATGGAAAACAGATTTTAAATGCCTGTCCTTGGGCAGTTGTGCCAGGAGAGTTGGTGTCATTAGGGGAGGAAATCCAGTGCCATGTGATTTATTTGTCTGGACAACATAGCTTGGATTTCATGTATCTGCAATCCAATATTTCATGGAATAAATATCCAAACTGAGCTCTATTTTAGATACCTGATAAGTACTAGAAGATCAAATAATGAACAAATTTGAAGAAATTCCATTATTTTCCAGGCTATTCCACCCGCAGGGTAAAACGTCAGTTTTCCAAATGTATTGTCATTTCAGAGCACTTTTGAAATGTTATTTAACTCTGACCACAGCCTTGCCAGAAAGGGAAATATTATACCATACTAGACAGGTGAGGAAGACAGAGACATAAAGAAGTTTCCTTCCTCCCAAGTCTCATAGGAATCAGTGGTGAACAGAGCTGGGGAGCTCTCTTTTTCTTTTTTTTCTGTCAGTATTTTTTTTCGGGTTTTTTTTTTCAGTTTCTGGTCTTGTGCTTTAGCTGTTTGCCTAATCTGTGTCTAGATGTTGCTTCCTTGTCAGAGCAGAACCATTGTGGGGGCTGCCTGCCTTTGAATGAGGGTGAGATTCAGGACCTATGTACCTTCACAGCAGCAGACTCACACTGAGGTTCCCTTACAGGTGAGTAAAGGAGGAAATGACTAAAAGGTTCAGCCTCTGCCTGACACCAGGTAGAAGGGTGGGAGATGGAGCAAGGGTACGCTGTCCAGAGGAGTGCAGACCTGCTTCTCTGCACCTGCAGCAAGTAGGCCGAGTTTCCCCAAAGCGCATTTTTCGCCTCAAACTGGGATATTAGGGCAGCAGTGCCTGGGTCAGCTCTCTCTCCCCAGAACAAGGAGGGGACAGCTGGGCACTTATGGCTTAGGTCTCCAAGTTCCTCTGGGAAGGGGGCTGCAGCTTGGACAGGCACAGCTGTTAGGGCTTTGGCAGGCTGGGGTGCCTGCCAAGGCTTGGATGATATCCAAGCCTCCTTGAAGGGCACACCTTGTAGAAAGTAACATTGAGACCCCAACCAGGTCACAGTAAAAAGCGTGAGAAAAACGTAACCCTCAGTGGTAGAAGGGAAAGTTTTTAACCTCAGACTGGATGCTTGGGGCTGGATATGGTGCAGAGCCTCCTTCTTTCCCACACCCTCCCCACAGCATGGTCTAACATATGAGGAAGAGAGAGGATATACGTTAAGGCTATTCACCATTAAAAGGTGAGAACTGGCAGCTCCAGGTCTTGTCTATGGTCCAACAGGCTTGCTAGGCTGTCTCAGTGAATACACAGCCCCATCCGGGTGAATAAAATGCAGATTATCCATTCATTGATGATGATAAGCTGTAGCAGCAGCAAGACATAGTTGCCTTTATAGCTGCACTAACACAGGGCAGAGTGTAGGTTAAGGAGGTACTGTGTTTTTTTCTTGTTCCCATAACTGATGTGGCTATACCAGCCTACCTTTTAATCACAGTGCTAGCACTGACCCTACTGAAGTGTAACTTTTATTTTACCATTTCTCTTCCCAGCAGGTTGTGAACCACTTCAAATGTGGTTAAAACATCTCAAGGTTTATTTTTCGTAAGGTTGTAATGTAAGGCACTTAGCTGGCAGAAGGCCTCCACGCCATTTAAATCCCGCAGATGGGCTCTCCCCAACACTAAGCCCTGCACTGGCCCTCAGCACAACAGGAGCTCACTTGCAGAAGGGGCCCAGGAGGGTGCTCCCAGGACGGATCATCCCTTTTTCATGGATGAGCAAACTGAAGCTCAGGAAGATTAAGGAGTCCTATTCCTTCCAGCCGCCACCAAAGTAGCAGTTGCTCAGTTGTGATTAAAAATGCAGGTGGACCGAGCTGTTGGGGATTACTCAGGGGGAAAGATCCTGCTCTCCATCACATTAAAGCAAGGGGAGCTATGCTAAGGACATCTGCCTGCCTGCTTACAGCCCTAGATCTCAGGACCCAAATACTCTCATAATTAAGTGTACAGTTCAGGGGAATGAGGCACTAGAGTTAGAATGTTAGAGTGGGGACAGTGAACCAGGGTGAAGATGTGAGATGGGCATGCAGGAACATTGCTGGGATGGGGTTGCCTGCACTTCTGAGAGATAGTCTTCCTTGCTGCTCCTTCTTGTTGTAGGAAAGGATGAAAAGTAAGTGTGCTGTTGTATGTATGCGTAAGCCACGTGTGCTGACAGTCTTGCCTCAGAGGTGAATCCAGCATAATTCACAGAGTATGGATGCATTTGGGGTGGGTGTGCAGGTGCCAAAATGGGACCTAAAAGTGGGGAAATTAGAGCATGAAAGACTATGTGTACATCTGTTTTAACTCAAATTTTTGTGATAGGAAAAGACATGGAAAAAAAGAATGATAGAGTGTGTATGATAGAAGCATACTTTTTAATATTCTTATAATCCCTTCTTTACTTAGCTAAATAAATGTTAGTGAACTTACAGGAGAGTGTGAAGATAACTGTCTGTACTTACTACAGGCAGATGTAAAAATTCAGGATGAAAATGAGGATCTTCCTGATTTTCTATCCCTTGACATTTATGCAAAGTTTGTTCTCACTAGAAAACTCCAGAACCGTTTGGCAGATAGGTCTTAAAATGTTTATGGCTGTACTCGTGACTTCACATCTGCAAAACTCTGTCTGTGCAGGAGCCTGAGGGACAACTGCAGCTATCTTTTCTGGCAGTTCCTGTACAGTCCTCCAAGCAGATTTTGGTACCTCCAGTTTTTACATGAAAATGCAGATGGGGGAGATAGCACTTCTGAGAGGGCCTAACACCTTCTTAGCCCAGAGATATTTTAAGCATAAGTATGCTGAGAACTCACAAGGTTCCAGGCTCCAAACTCTCACAAGGCAGTGGACGTGGCTCTGGCATCCTGTGCAGTGCAAATGCAAATATGGTCAAAAAGCAGTGGGACCGCTCCGGCTATAGTAGAGTCACACCAGGTGAAGCCATCATGGAAATTTATTGAGTAGAGGGGGAGAGTTGAATCCCTTATGCCAGAGAAAGTGCCAAATTGCCTTGAACTGATAATGCATTTGCCAGCACAAAAATGGCCAGTTGAGCCTCCACGGCTGGCCTGAACGAATGTCAGGAAAAGCAATCACTGGATAATGCCAGGTTTGGAGCCGGATGTCTGCCTCTGCCACCACACAGGTTTGTTTCAGTACTGTAGGGAGCAGGGTGACCCTCGTGAGAGGAAGGCATTGTGCAAAGAAGGCATGGTGGCACAGCGAGGAGCTGCTGCTGAACCATTGGGACAGGCTGTACCTGTGCTCCTGACATGTTCCAGATGGGTGGGGAAGGTGCTTCAGCTTAGACCTCAGCAAGAAGAAAGTTATTTATTGAGGGAGGAAACACCCTAGCAGCTGTTGCATAAATGAAGTGGGGGCCATGATCTGGCCACTGATTTGAATGCACTTTTGTCACAGCACTATTCAAACCTGCCACACTGCTCACTTCTCCTTCCCTGTTAATAATTACAGTCACAGTGCCGCTGGTGTCAAATCTCTGTAGAGACACTGGCTAAGCTTCTTTGTGAGCTGTTTGGTAAATAGAAAAAGATCTTTCCCAAGTGTTTTGAATGGCCAGCTGCAGAGCAGCCCGACTCCTCGTTGCCTTCTGGCTCCCTGACCCAACATTGGCCTTGGCTCAGCACCCTGGTCCTCTTTGAGGGCTTTGACCTGACTACAGGAACAGGAAACCTGTTTTCCTTAACAAAGTTCCTGCCAACTGCTGTTTAGCACAAGTGCCTTTTCAAGTGGAGGAGATGGGGTGTTGCTTGGGCAGTGTCAATATGTTACCCCTCAGGCCTGGCACCATTTATTGGCATGCTCCCATCTGTGCCACATTTCTCTCCCTGTGGCTCTGCCATATAATGATGGGGTTTGGCCCTACTAATGTCCTCTCATAGACCAAATACCTAAATAAATATTAACCCTTAACTGCCTGGTAAGGTTGTTTTTAAACTCCACATATGTCTCCAGACTGTTAAACAGCGCCCACCCCCTCTGCCTTCAGGTTTCAGCCTTCCCCTGACTGAGTTGCAAGCAGCACTATGCCAGCATGATTGCTGTTTCTTGCTCTCATCACCGGCTGTAATTAATGACTGCTAAAAGAAGATCAGGACTGCCTTTTATATGCATTTCCCCACCCAACACTCTCTCAAGATCTACATTACTCCACTGGAGCCATGCTGATTTATTAGCACTCAGGCAGACCTGTAGCCATAACAGACTGGGGAATATTATCTGTGCAGGTGCAAGATTAACACAGGGGTTCAAGGCATTACTCGGAGAAGGGACCAGAGTGTGGGTAAGTGGATCGCTGGTAGATATATCTAATGATCCCAAGAAGCAGTGGCTGAGGAGATGACAGAAAATGCCATGCAGACCCCAAACCATAGGGCCACCACTGCTGGACCTGCAAGCTGCTCTCGGCAGCATCATATCATGGGCATGGGCACTGCCACCACCCTCATTGACTTGCCTCTCCCTCCCTTGTATTCATTGATTGTCCACCAAAGCCACAAACCATTTTGCTCTCCCTTCAGAAGGCAGAAAATGGGATCTTCACAGGGGTATTTCCTGCCTGGTAGAAGAGCACATTCATGTGTCCCTGTGATCCTGTGGACACGTGCCATGAACAGTTCCAGTCAAGCCAGTAATGTCCTCTCAGTAGCAACATACCATCCAGGAGGGGTGGCCTATGGTTTCCTGTCCTGGGCACTTACTTCTAACTTACTGCTAATTATCCTCACAATATTACCACCCTATGCTGAGTTTCATCATATATAGTGTAGTGCCTTTAAATCTTTAAGCTGTCTTACTTCTGCATAAGTGCCAGAAAAACTGATGAAGGCCAGACCAGTTTCAGATCAAACCAGAGGACATTGTGGTTACATTTATGTTTTTTCAGAGGATCTCTCACCTGCAGCCACAAATCTGCCTTTATTTGGCTTGAGCATGATCCAAAATTACCTCAGAGGTCAGCAGTGCATGTTTTGCGGATTAGTGAAAACCACTGACTAACCTGATGTAATGCATTATTATTATTACTATTCTGTGGAAAAAGGGTGGCCGTAGCCTGTTGTTTTGTAATAAAAGTTTTTGTACCCTGTGTCTTGCAGAATGCCGTAGCTCTTGCTACAAAGAATTCATTGTAGGCAGCGGTTTAAATCCACTTTGCAAATGTGAATTAATGAAACTTTCCAATACCTCCCACAGTAAGTCAGAGGGTCTGAAGTCAGCCTCCACAGGAACCGTGTTGGGGAGAGGAAATCTGACTCAGGATGGTGGCACCTGAACCTCTGAGGGAGGATGGTGGGACTTCCCAGGATGCCTGGTGATGCAGCCAGAGAGCTCAGCTCCTGCCCACAGCTATGCTGGAGCTGGCTGTTTGTTTTTGGTTGCTCCTGTCCAAAGTCCCTTGGCCTCAGTGGTAAAAGCACTGCTGACTTTCTCCAACTTGAGATTAAGTCACCTTCGCCCCAGTTGTGTATTTGTAAAATGGGGGTAATAATATTTCCCTTCTGCCCTGCAGCCAGGGAGAATCTATCATTGTTCCCAAGGGTGAGAAGGATGTAGAAAAAGGAAAGGAGAATAAATATTTATCCTGAATTAGATACAGATAAATCCATCTGTGCAATCATCCCCTCTTCTGACAACGTTCCCTTCCTCTGGGAGAGGGAAACTCCAGCTTCTATTTGGTTAAATCATTTACATACATAATCGAACAATCAGGGAGGAAAGAGGAGGGAACCAGTCCAGAAAGCCTTCCACAAAAGACCTGCCTTCATTTGATTTAGGATAGCAGGGGAGTAACCGGACTGAGACAGATGAGGACTCTGTTGTGACCCTGTGCATCCGTAAAATCAAGTCTGGGTGGGAGATTTAAGACAAAGAGCCAGACAGTGTTTATTTAAACTATTGTAGTTTCTCTGGAGTCACTGGAGCGACGAGTGTCACTTTGGGACAGTCTCGTCCCATGGGTTCTGAGAGAGAACGGCAGGATTGGGGCAGCTTGGCAGGGTTCTGGCTCTGTCAGAGGAGTTATGGGGCTTGCTCTTGGTTATTTAATTTGCGCAACACAGCCTTGTGACCATCTCTGGGGCCTAACTGCTACTGAGAGCTTTCAGCATTTCGCATGTGATCTATTGGATCTGACAAGGTATACATGGGTCATATGCTGCTCTCTAAGTAAGCCACATTAAAGTGCTACATCACAATAAGAGCAGTAAAACCCCAAACCGATCCCTTTCACCCCAGTGCAAACTGCCGCACTTCCTCTGTTTGTTCCTGTACTCTTTTCTGGCACTGTTCCCCCGTGGGAGCTGTGCAATAGGTCCCTCCACTGATCCTCTGAACATCCTGGGAGCCTCTTCATGAAAGGAGAGTATTGAGAGCAAAGTAAGGAGCCAGCCAGTTGGCACACTCTCCTAGTATAGGATGTCTGGAAGAGGCAAAAGCCTAGAAGGCATATCCCTGTTTTATGATCACTTTGACTGAGTAATCCTGTGAACTGGAGTTGTTGTTGCTAATTCTAATGGAAGTTCATCAATGCTAGAGAGACTGGGGTGCAGAGCATGAAATAACCTAGACTGGCTTTGTGGTGAACATCAGAAATATAGATTGAACAAAATCAAAGTCAGAGACAAACATTGCACCTTATAAATCTTTGTTTTGAAACACCTTTTTTCCTGAAAACCAAAATCTCTAGCAAAGCAAACATAATAGAGCCATCCCAAAGTCTTTTCTGCTCTGAGCAACACTGCCTAACACTTTGCAGACTTCCCCATGCAGCTCTGTTAATTTATACTTTGAGGGATGCATCTGAACTGTTATTTCAAAGCACCTCCTCTTATGAGAGAAAACCAATAGTTTGGAAACAGGGCACTGAAGCAGGACCTCTGGGAAATCCTTGTTCATTCCCAGCATTGGTTGATTTACCTCTTTCCCACAAGTTTGAGTCAATTCACTTGCACTTTCTCTGTCACAGCAGTCCTGGGACAATCTGATGGTTTTGGAGACAGGACTGTGAGGTCAGCCGAGACACAGTGCCCTCTCACAAATGAGGTGGAGGTGGTTAGTGAGATTGTCAGCCTGACTGAAGTCTGCTCAGTTGTGTAGAAGTCCCTTGACGTCCAGAGCTGAGTCAAATCCCGGCAGGTGTTTGAAGTTAAATCTCCAGAGGTTCAAATAGCCTACTCCATCACCTGTCCATCAAACATTAACTTGCTCCACCAAGAGCACACTTACCTGGTCCCTTGGCTCACTGCTTCCCAAGCTGGTGATTTTTGTTGAGGCAAATACAAACCACTGCACCCCAGATGCTGCTGTTCTTGCAGAAGGAGATAAGCTCCAGCCCAATTATATGAGAACATTAAATACCATAGATTCATAGCTGAGGATTTATATCCGGCTGGGGACTGAGGGTCAGGGTGAAGAAAAATAGTTTCAGTGCCTCTGTGAGTTAATTTGTACATTAAATCTTCCTTTGTCTTGGTAATGAAAACTAGACTGCCAAAGCTGTGCATTTAAAAAAGCATAAGTCATGCATCTAAGCTGGCTTAAAAATCAAACAATGAGATATTTGATGTCCTTTTAATTAACTTTCTGGTCCTGGAAATGCTAGGAGTTTGTGATTGCTATACCTCTTACTTTTTTGGATGAGGTAGATCTATGCTGCTGTTCCTAGGAGAGGGGAGTCTCAGATAATCAGCTCCCTGGGGAAAGCAGGGCTTGCAGGAAAAGGGTCTACAACTCATGACAAGAGCTGGCAACACTGAGCTGGCAATGCAATCTGTCCTGTCATCTTTGCCTCCACACATTAGCCAAAATCTTTTGAAACTCAGAAAGTCTCAAAGGATTTTGGGCCATCCAGCCCCCAAGGCTGCCCTGTCACACCCCAGCACTGCCCACCTCTGCCCAGCCAAGCAGCCATGAAAGAAACAGGTGAGCAACAGGGAAAGTCATTGGGACTCACTGGAGGTCATCTGCAGATAAAAACCACTGCTCTCTTTCAAAATTCAACTGGTGCCTGAAAGGTTATAAAAGTTTTCCCTGATTCTTCTGAGATGCTTATGTAGCTTCAGTTCTGTTGCTTTTGAGAGGTGTGAAGCAACAAGTTTACAGGAGACATCCTTGCAGTTGCTCAAATGTTGAGTCTTTGGCCAGCAGTGAACAAGATTATTTCTATGTGTATTATCAAGACTATGTCTTATATTCACAAAATGTTATTTTAAACTTCTATATCATGTACCCCAAAGTCATTAATGATTAACTGAGAGAGAGTGCTGGCCCTGCTTCTCAGCCGCATTAGGAGGCTTAATTGAAGTGCTTTGAAATTCTGGGATGACAAATACTGCCTAAGTGCTATGTATTATATTTAGTACATATTTAGGAGACAAGTGATGACCATGAAGTAATTTGATGAACGAATGGAGATTTCACTTGCTATTTCCTCAATCATAAACATTCTCAATGAATAGAGATTGCAGTATGACAACCTGCTTGATACTAATATAAATGTGTAAGGCTGGGCTGGCGGTTATACTTTTGTCATCTCACTCAAGGAATGCTTTGGACTCATTCACCTCATGTGAGGATTTAGCACCCACAGCTTCCATTCTCTGGGAGATTAAACTCTGCCGCCAATATTATCATGCTATAATGCTTGAAATGAACACAACGACAGCACAAAGCAATTCTAACTGGGGCAGTCGAGGCAAAGTCATCTCGCTGCCAGCCAGGAGGGACAGGCTCCTTTCTCATACAAATTGCTTGGTGATACTTTTAGCTGCAAATGCACTGTCTGATGCATTTAACATTCAGATTGCGGGGCTGTAGGACACATCACTGCAGCTCCTGCTGGGAAAAATGATGGACGTGTGCAGAGTGCTTGTCAAGTGTGAGCTCCCTGCTCAGGTGGCTGGCCAGGAGCCCAGCACCGCTTGAAATGCTGCTCTCAGCTCTGGGAGCTGAGAGCCATGCCAAGTGGACTGACAGCACTAGTCCCGAGGTAGGAGCTGGTTATGTGTGTATTACAGGACAAATCATTAGTTCCTTTGCTAGTAATGACATAATAATGAAAATTATATCAGCCAGTTTTAATCACAGAACAAGCCTTTCCAGCCCCAAACCAAACACAGGACTGGGCTGCGCTCCTAAAAGAGCTGAGCTACCCCAGCCTTTCCTTGCAGGCACAAGTGACCACGACAGGGTAAAGTCCATTCTCCCTCCCACAGGGTGTCCAGGCTAACACTGTGACTTCAGCTACAGTGAAGGGAGTACAGACTATTCACTCAGTGATGTGGTGACCAAGGGAGAGGGAAGGTGGCCACTGGTGTTGGAAGCTCCTGGGTTCCCCATAGCTGACAACAGGAATAAATGCAAAGTCACTTGCTCCATCCCTCTCACCCTACACAGAACTGAAACCTGCATGAAGACGATAGTGAGCTTCCCTGAACCTCTTTTTCTGTCTCCAAACGGATAATCACCCCTCCTTGTGCACACAGCATGAGCTGCAGTCAGGTGGGAATTTACAGGAACTCTTCCCAGGCTCTCCCTCCTATGGGACCATGGTGAGATGGGGACACCTTTTCTAAGGACGTATTTATGGTTAGTCATTATTTCTTGCACTCAGCCTTTGGGCAGATTGCAAATTCCCTCCCAGCAGGAACAAACTCATTGCAGGACGTGACAGAGCACGAACAAGAATTTAAATACATTTCAAATAGGCTGTGGCATTTCTTGCACCTTTAACACAGCAGGCAGCCAAAAAGCAGATTCTTATACTCCAGGTGATAAGATGCCAACACCTGTGTGTTTCTGGTACATTACAGAGATAAACCCAAGAACTTAAAGCCCAAGAGAGACGATCACCACGACCTTGTCAGTCCATCTGCATAATATGGCCCAGGAATTCCACTTCAGTTTTTACTCCACCAGCTTCCATAATGTGTAGCTGAATTTTAATGATGATTTAGAAAATCTGCTCTTGAATTACACAGGCTTCATGTGGTGGCAACTTCATGCCATCCTTCAGTGAACGCGTTCAGCAGTCATTTAACACAGCTGTTAAAACTTGCACCTTGCTTCTTGTTCATACCTTGTTATTTCAACTTCCAATTTCTGGCTTGCCAAGTGCTCTGCTCTGTAACCTGCTGAGGAAGTAAAAGTGGCAGAGGAGGCTCAAACATTCACCTTTGACTGCTCCAGCATCCATTGGGAGCCACCGCAGCAGCCACCGTCCCTGGATTGTGAGCTGGGATGCGGCCCTGCTGAGACCTGCCTCACTGACTGTGGAGCGCTCTGCAGGACTGCATGGCCTGGGAGCTGTCTCCCACTCAGTATCAGGGCTCCTTTTGGTGTGGATCAGTATGGCTTAGGTCTCCTGCAAGAAAACAAAGCTGGTTTCGTAACCTGACCAACCCAATAAAGATTTCCACAATCCTCAGCAAATATTTTAGAGGTGAAATGGCAGATCGCTTCTTACTGCTACATACATACTTACATATATAAATATATATATATATATAAACAAAACCTAGCCTTTCTGCTACTCCTTTTAAAGATTTAAAAATCCTTTCCCTAGGCTGTGTGTGGAAGCTGTCATATTTCTAACATGTTGCAAATCTGCATTTCCTATTGATCTTATATACTCTGCATGTGCTGCAGCAGTTTCTGTTTCACACCATAGCCCCAGGGCCTCTGTCCTCATTAGAAATCCTTTCCCAGAAGACTGGAGATGCACCAGCTGATCACAGATCCAGTAGTAACAGCCAGTGACCAAACTCTCAGAACCCCTGAAATAAAAGCAAGAATGGTATGTGAAACACGAGGTACCTTAAAAGCAGGTTTCCTAAACCCCTGGTCCTATTTGGCAACCATGACAGTCATCAGCCGCCAAAGCACCTTGTGGGCTTTAACTGCTGAAGAAAACAACGTGCGCTCATCACTGAAAAAAGTAGGCTTTGAGGATTCATCCTGAGGTTTCCTCCTTGAAGAGCTGTGTTGGCCCCAGAAGTTGCTAAAGCAGTCGGGTTAACACAGTCTGTCCTTACAGCACAGTATCTGCCTGGCCCCGGTGATGCTCGAGGATAACTGACAGCCACGAGCAGGCTGGGAGATGACAGGTTCTGCTGCAGTCCCGGCTCTGTCCCCAGCTTCCTGGCAGAGTGTGCCAATCACCTGGGACTCGAGTCAGGGAAAGGTGTAGCGACTGCTGGTATGGTGCAAATCTTAACTGTGCTGCTTTGCGGGACATTAAATCTTGTGCTGAAATCAAAGTAGTATCCTTCATTCATTTTTCTTAAGATTGCAATAAGCTCTTGAGGCCTGTGCTTGTACTGTGCCTAATGCAACAGGACACTGGCTGAAAACCTTGGATCTGATTTAATTTTATACTCGGAATGAGAAAGCATCAAACTCATGTCCTCTTTAATATACAACACATGTCAGAAACAGCTACAGGAGCGGAATGAGCTTTCCTGAGCTACACTCACCTAGGTAGAGTTGCTGCCTACGTCTCTTTTTGCAGCAGGCAGAGGAACTTCAAGCAGGTGTTTTTCGTGGATGAGACAAGTCCCTAGTCAGTGCTTGTGGTCTGCTTGAAATATGCCACTAATCTTCAGTGGGGTCTCTGCTCAGCTGTGCAAACATACTTTCTTTTTGAGGATTACGTCCAAATTCACACGATATTTTGCGTCTGTGTTTTAGAAAGAGAGATGAATCTGAAAAAACAATAGCAAGGATTAATTTCCATTTGGCGAAACAGATTGCAAGCTTTCCTGCAGTCTAGGGGTGGACCAGTCTCAAAATTATATGCAACTAACAGGTTCCGTTTGCAGATTTCCCAGCTCTTTATTAAAGTGAATGTGGTAAAACATTGCAGCTTCCATAGGGTAGAGATGGGAGAAAGAGGCTTGGCTAGCTTAAAGGATATTCTAAGGTTGTGGATAAAATACTGGGTACAGCCAGAATTTGAACGGACTCCCAGCTTTAGCAGGTCTGCCTACGAGCAAAGCCATCCCTCTCCCTGTACTTGTGAAAACAGAGTGGGAAGAGCTGTCAAGAAGCTTGTTAGAAAAGCTATTTTATATTTCCCAGCTTCTGTCCATCTGCTCAGCCTCACAAGAGGAGTCAGACAGGCAAAGTGCAAGCACAAGCTATATAAAAGGAAAGGACAAATCAAACCTGATACCAGGGGAGAGTTTTGAGTAAAGGTTCAGAATGGCTCTTGTTAACTCCTTTCTACTGTACCTCACTCACTCTGAACAATCAAATATAAGGGCTATGATGTTTTAAGCCCAAATCAGGTAGAATAAGCTGTTGTTTGGATTGTGCTTTGCAGGGAGAGGAGCCTTGTAGTATCACCTAGTCCTTGGGACCACCGGGCAGATTTACCCCTTTCAGCAACATCTCGAAAGGGAAGGAAGTAGCAGCACGTTTTTTCATGTTCATCTCTGGTCTTCAGCTCCAGCTGGCAAAGATGAGCTCAAATTGAGTTATTCCGGGGCTTTCTCCTGCATGCAGCAACCTTTTAACACTGGCATTTTCTCACTGCAGGACAATAAGGGCTGTGACTGGCACTACAGGGAGTGAGTGGCTGGAAGGCTAATGATGCAGACTGATGATATTTCCGTTTTTACTACATCCAATTAAGCAATAAATGATTCTGGTGGAAGTGTGGAGGCACATGGAGTATAATGCAAATCAGGCTGTTTTGCTACCAGTGGGCTCCTGCATTGCCCAAGAAAGCACCAGTAGGATATCAGTGCTAATGTCACCTTTCTCCTCCATTAGTTACTGCCTCTGATCTCACCCATCATACAACTTCCCAGAGGTCAGAAATGTGATTTCTCATAAGCTTGGGAGCAGAAATGGATTTTAAAGAGGATTTTTAACAAAAGTCCAGTCACCAAGCATGAACGTGCTAACACATCCAGCGCTGGTGGCTGGGGAGCTTAGTGCACTGGCAAAGTGACCTGAAGAAGCCACTTAGACTTCTTTTCCAAGAAATTTGTGAGCAACCAAGCTATGAGCTCTTTCACAGACATGCTCCAGACTAGAAAAGATATCTGCTTTTTGGGTGGCAGTGGACAGAGCAGCCTGGACACAAGGAACTGAGAGCTCTGGTAGAAATCAGGGGCTTTACTATCAGTATGCTTATACCATAAAAAAAGCAGAAGGAACGAGTGATGCCAAGAATTTTGAAGCACTTTATTTCCTGAGTCATTTTGTCCTCCTCACTTTCCTCAGAAGCACGTCTTTTGCTCTGTGTCCCTAAAATCAGAGGGTGAGGCAAGAGCTGTGAGCTGCTTGCCCCCATCCCTGTCACTAACTGTTGTTAGCAGACAAAAGCTATTGTTTGTTGCCACTGGTTATTGTTCCAGCAGCAGCAGCCTGCGGTGCCAGCTCTCAGCTCTAGGCCCTTTTTGTACTTGGCACGGCACAAACAATTGCACAGTTCCTTTCTGTAGATTACTAAAATTTAAGGAGAGAAATACTTTTCTCTGCATTTTCCCACAGGCTCCTGGGATGCAGAAATTCATAGGCTGGCTGCAGCTACACTGGAGATGGGGGATCAGAGAGGGAGCAGCCATGACCCATTGCTATAGCATTTGGCCCAGACTCAGCACACTGAAATCCCTCACGTGAAAGAGGGTATCACTCCATTGGCTACACTCAGGTAGATCTGTCCCTAAATCTCTAGACCAAACACTCATAACATAGTCAAGTAGGGTTTGCTGTGGGATTTACTGCAGGGTCCCCATTTTTGTCCCAGTCTAAATGAAAACTGAACTGAACTTTTTCAGATTTTGCGAAAGGAACATAACTGTCCATGGCCAGTGATGCCAAGACCTGATCTCTGGGAAAGCAAACAAAGCCAGTTATATAAAACGTCAAGGGACACTGATAACAAGGCAATCCGCGTCATCTGGTGATTTTCTCGAACACCCACAGCACAACTCCAAGATGCATGATGAAACCTGACCGAACTACATGGATTTGTTTGAATTTGTGTTGGAGTTTGCGGGGTTTATTTAAACATGGAACTTTGGATACAGTGAGGCATATGGTCTGAAACAGTCGGGAGTGCCACATGTCTCTGCAAACCAAAGGTCCTGACACTCAGTATCTTAAGGGGTAAATGATGTTCACAACCATAAATAAATCATCTGCTTTAGCCTCTGATCATGCCTTACTTTGCACAAGGATATATCCCAAACTGTCGAAAAAAGATGAGAGAGATAGAGAAAGAAACAAATCTTTGTTTTCCTTCCGCAGTTGTCAATGCAGAATTCAATATTTTCTTCCTATGCCTACTTTGGAGAGAAAGGGATATTTATCTTTTCAGATTGCAAATAGAATTTATTCTTGCTCGTCCCTTTGGGAGAAAATGAGTGCAGTGACTTTTTAAAATGTCAGGAGACTGGTACAGATGGGCAAATCCCTTTGTCATCAAGCCACAATGCAGAGCTGACAAGTGGCCACTGCCCCTCAAAATCTCTGGCTTGGTGTCACTGCTCCAGAAATTTGAGATGGGAGAGAAAATCAAGAGGGAAATATGCAGATTTCAGAGGTTCCTTGCTGCTCTGACAAGTTGTTCATGAAATAGCAGCAAAGCCATGTCAGGATTTTCTTTGCTTTATCCTATTAATTGGCTGCATTCCCAGCAAGCAGGAGCATCCTCAGGTTCTGTGCACTCTGCGACATGAAATGGCGATGGATTTCTTTTGAAGGCTGTGTTTGATTTACACTGGGAAGGTGTTGTGATGGAGTGTTGCTTCTGTGTCCTACCATGTCTTCTGGTTCCAGGTGCCCATGGTGGGCATGCAGCAGGCACAGCCTGGCTATGCAAAGCCCCTGGAGGGCCACATCCCTGTGGTGGCTGGCAGCTGTGTTTCTGCTCTGCTCTACCTCCTCCCAGGCCATGGCTAATCACTGCCAGTTCAGTACTGGTGGCTGGGGCTTCACTCAGCCTGGAGGAGTGAGCTATTTGGTCTTTGGAGACTGAGAGCTTCGTGCCTCCATGTGCCTCTTGTCTCTTGCCAGCTGCAGTAGTAAAACAGGGGACTCCACAGCTTGAATTTCCAGCTCTGCAGCCTGCAGTGCTAGAGGCCATTCACCAAAAAGTAAGGTGAGGTGGCTGGGGACACAGCACCACTTTCCAGAGAGTGCTTTCCTCTGGCCCTGACCATGTGGACAAGGCAGGATTTCTTCAAGATCCAGCTTACAAGGGGGGGGGTGTCAGTGGCTGAATGGCTATTGCTACCTACTGTAGATAGCAACGAAGCCAAGCCGCAGAGGATACCTTCTGGTCACAGAGGATGGCAGACTGGGGTTGTAAAAAAATACTAATTTTATATTATTTTATTTTTATTGATACAGCTTATATAAAACCTACTCGCGTTATATATAATAAAACATTACATACATACATTTTAACGAATATTTGTATACTCATTAATTTATTTTAGTGCCTTCATCCTCCAGTGGAATCAACTTATATCCCAAAAGGAGTATTTATCACATGCAGAAAATCAGACTTACTTTAAGGCATCTCAAATTGGCCATGCAGTAGAGGCTTCCCCTGTCCACAGGGACTGACGAAAATCCCCATCGAGCTGATAGCCTAGAAGATTCTCAACCAAGGAGGAGCAGAGCAAATAGGATAAGACAGGCCGGGATTATTAATACACAGTTCCATGGTTGGTGTCACTGTAATAGCTTTGGGTTTTTTGACAATGGGATTGGCTACATGGCACCGGGTTTATGGGTATCAGATGGGAGCTACCTTTCTCAAAGAGGGAGGAGGGTCTTTGCTCAGGAGCTTGCCCACAGTACTTAATTTATTAATTTGTTTCAACATCTTCTCTTTCAGCACTTTAGGTTCTTCTAGTGCCCGATTTTTATTACCCGAGTGTAGTAAGTCTCTCCAGCATCCACTGTGGAAAAGATCAGTGTTTAAGCGGATCAAATACCTATTCTGCTAAAAGTTTACTGCACTGTTTAATTGCTCTGCTTCCTAGCGACCTAGTGGACAACTTTATTTTCCTATGTATTTCAAGGAATAGCTATGTTTATATTTTATGATGATCTTGTTATTTGCTTTTCCAATTAGCCTCTCTAATGGACTTCCTATATTTTAAGGGTGTAAGATTTTTATTTTTTTTTTTACAGAACTAAGAAAAGATAAACTCTTCTCTAAAAATTCTAGGGTTCTTTTTAAATCTAAATATTCTGAATTCTTTCCATGCTGTGGGAGCGTGATGCTAAAATCAAAGTTGCCTTTGCCACCACTCTCCTTCTGCCTCCCCAGGTAATAAATCTTCACCTAGCAACTCTTCAGGTAATTCACCCAGCTCCAGCCTCCTACCCTAGGACTCCCAAAACTACCTGTCATCTCCACTCCCAGCTCCCCAGGCCCCGAGGACAATGTGTGCAATCTGCTTGCTGAGTCTAATCGTCATTTCTGGCAAACTACTGCATACATATGTATGTATGTATGTATATTTATGTACCTAAGGAAAATCCAGTCAACATAATACTGAGTAATTATTTGTGTGGAGTGACTTTAAAAGAGCCAGGGGTGAAACCGAAACCAGCTGTCAACTTTCAGTCAATCCCAAATTAATAATACAATGCAAGACAGGCCTCTAAAGGTTTTTTAATGTGTTTATATCTCAACTTGATAAACACAGTCAAGAGAGAGAAGATGGAAGAGGCTGGAAGCTTAGCAGGGTTACTTTTCTGTAAAAAACAACTTGTGAAAACATCTGTGCAGCCTGCAACTTCCCAGATGTTCTCTTTAACAGAGCACTTAACTTGTTTATATTTTGCCTAACACTGGAATCGTGCAGATTATTTTTGTTGTGGGGTCTTCCCAACATTTTGTAGGTGGTCTCGTAAAGAAAGCAGATATTTAACCCCACCACCACCTCCTTCTCCTTTGCCCTGACTGTTTACACAGTGGAGCTTGGTACCAGTTCCCTCTGATAGTGTGTGCGTGGGGGGCCTGGGGGCTTAGCTATCACCCTGGTTTTGCACCAAAGTCACTCTGTTGGCTCCGCTGTGGGGGCTGGAGGCTGACGATAGTGAAAACATGAAATGAGGTGATTCAGGCATTCGCTTCAGCCTGAGATGTACAATAGATGGCTTGAAATCATTTTCTGCTTTCAACTTGTTCGCATCAGCATCAATAGGGCACCATCTCAAACCTGAATAATTTTTCCCTGTGAAGCCTGTGGGATGTCCTATGTAAAAAAAACCAATATGCCCACAGAAAAAGCATTTGAAGCTCCAAGTCTATATATATAATGAACAGCAGTAGGTTTCCTATTTGCATGGACCACAGAGCCTTATGTATGTATCTTTTACCATATGCAGATACAGCTTTCAGTTGGGATTATTTTGTCTTCCTTAATCCTAGTTATTTTGCCACTTTTGAAGGAGATGCATGAGGCACCTGAGGTACTGCCATATCTTGAGGTCTGAAGAGTTTTGCCACCTCCCATAAAAAAATCACATCTCACAATCCCATTTTGTTTGGCACAGTTACAGCCCCACAGGCTTTCAGATGGGCTTGTGTCTCTTACTCCTGGCCAGACTTTAACACTTGAGTAAGTCGTGGAAACATGGATCTGCTGGAGGGTAGGGAGGCTCTGCAAAGGGACCTGAACAGGCTGGAGCGCTGGGCCAAGGCCAACGGCATGAGGCTCAAAAAGGCCAAGTGCCAGGTCCTGCACTTGGGGCACAACAACCCTATGCAGTGCTACAGACTCGGGGAAGAGTGGCTGGAGAGCTGTACAGAGAAGGACCTGGGGGTAATGGTTGACAGCCAACTGAACATGAGCCAGCAGTGTGCCCAGGTGGCCAAGAAGGCCAATGGTATCTTGGCTTGTATCAGAAATGGGGTCACCAGCAGGTCTAGGGAGGTTATTCTCCCTCTGTACTTGGCACTGGTGAGACCGCACTTTGAGTACTGTGTTCAGTTCTGGGCCCCTCACCACAAGAAGGATGTTGAGGCTCTGGAGCGTGTCCAGAGAAGAGCAACGAAGCTGGTGAAGGGGGCTGGAGAACAAGTCTTACGAGGAGCAGCTGAGAGAGCTGGGGTTGTTTAGCCTGGAGAAGAGGAGGCTGAAGGGAGACCTTATTACTCTCTAGAACTACCTGAAAGGAGGTTGTGGAGAGGAGGGAGCTGGTCTCTTCTCCCAAGTGACAGAGGACAGGACAAGGGGGAATGGCCTGAAGCTCCATCAGGGGAGCTTCAGGCTGGACATCAGGAAAAAATTTTCACGGGAAGGGTCATTGGGCACTGGCAGAGGCTGCCCAGGGAGGTGGTTGAGTCACCATCCCTGGAGGCATTTAAGGGACGAGTGGACAAGATGCTGAGGGGCATGGTTTAGGGAGTGTTAGGAATTGTTGGACTCGATGACCCAGTGGGTCCCTTCCAACCTGGTGATTCTATGATTCTATGATTCTAAGTCTGGGCTAATTCATAATTGGATTGGTTTTTGGATAGCAAGTTCTTGAAGGAAAATCAAGGGGCTGAAGGAAATGGTGTGGGCTACTCTTTATGCTCAGTTTGTAGCTCTGACTAAAGCTGATGCTCTTTGCATCCTGCCCCAAAAGGCTATGCCTACAGCAGTAATACATTTATGAAAAGCTGTTACAGTGCAGCCTGAAGCAGCGGGCAAAGCAAGGCTGGATATGTCTCCTGGGGAAGACTTGCACAGCTGTAGCTGGGAGCTAGGCACATTGCCCCCAGAAAGGTCAAACAGGATTTACCATAGGTGCCTTACTGACATTAGTGCCTTAGAAAATCTTTTTGAACATGTCTATATGATTGACAGACAGAGTTAGGTCACATAGCTGAGGACTTGGGAAGTCTTATATTACTTTAATCCATTTATTTTCTTTTTTTTTTTTTTGTCAATTTAAAATAAATTAATCCTTACCACTCTGGGTGGATTTAAATGAAAAATGCTGTAGAAATACCCTACATTTTGCAGTAATGATATTTGCAGGCTGTGCTGACAATATTCCATTCCTCTGACAAAACACAGACAACAAAAGTCATTTCTCCAGAGTCCTCTGTAGTCAGTGCTGGAGTACAAGCTGACAATAGTGTATATGACCAGGACAAAATTTAGCATATTGTCTAATGCACTCATTGTGCATGCTTTTAATTCACAGTATATACTGAAGAGTGTGAAGCCATTTTTTTACACTGGTGTGCATAATATTATCTAAGTCTACTTACTACCTTTTCAGGTTGGTTTATCAGACCAGTTTTCTTTAATTTGATGGTTGGGTTGTTCTTCCTCATTCCCTTTTATATCCTACTCTGTTTGGTTTTCTCATGTGTGGGAAAAACATTGACTTTCAGTGCAAGAAGCCATTCTGCAGGGAATGGTGCCTAACACACCATATGGTGCAGGCGAAACATCTGTGAACCTCTGACGCTGCAGTTCTGATTCATGAGCCCAGGGTGCATTTCACACACGTGCTAAAGAGTATTTTTCAGGAAACTTGACGCATGAGAAACAGAATGAATTTGCGAGAGGAGACTGTAACAAAATCGAAAGGCTACGTTGTGCTAAACCAATTTTCCTAATGGAACTGTTTTGCTTCTATTAGCCTCCCTTTCCCATTAAATTGCACTATCTACTTCCTATTGCCATCGTGTAGATCTGAAAATAAATCTTGCGGTGAACAGTGATGGCTCATCTTTCAGCTTGTAGAAAGGTTAATTAAATGGTGCTTGGTGCTGGCACTTGTTCACTGCAACCTGAAGCCTGGGGATGACAGATTACCGGGGGCGTGTGAGCAGCTTCCTCCTTCACCCTCACACAATCCATACATCAGATAGCTGCACTGGGGGCTGCATCCTAAGAATGTGTCAGCTTTGCAATAATTCCCTTTCTACAGTTATTCACATGCACTTGGATTTCCTAGAAAAGAGTTCAGATGTGCCTGTGTGCTTCAGACACCTGAAACACCATTTTAGAGGTCTTTTTCTGATTCTTCAGAAGTTTCATCAGCCTGCTTACATGTGACTTTTTTCTGGACTTGTAACGAGGACTATTTGCTTGCAGTGGTCCTGGAGGTCTGCAGTGGTGTGGATGGGCACTCAAGTGGAGACTGCTGCACACTTTTCGCACCATCTCTCCTCTTGATTTTGCCTACTTAGTAGTGCACAACTCCATGTTGAGTGCCACTGATAACACTGAGCACCTAGACACTGGCAAGGAGTGTCAATGCTAAGGTTGACCAAGCATTTGAAGCACTTCACAGGGACTGCTGAGACTTAAATCCAGCTCCTGGCTCTGCCCCAGCACAAGTGTGCCAGTCTGTGTGCAGACTGTGTGCCAGACCTTGGGCATGTTTTTGATGCCCAGATCCTGCTGAGTGACTAACATCAGTGATCTATGGGAACCACTGTGTTAATGGAGTGCTCCTGGTGCTTCCTTACCTCCCAGGGCAATTTGAGTCTTGCAGGTGATAAGGTCTATTGGTACAGGGGTGACTGGGTTTCTGGAAGAACTCTTTATGCAGTGGGTAAATACTCAGTGCTGCTTAGGAAAGGTCAGCTGTTTCAGTTTGCATACTTTATGGAGAGTTGCTGTCTGCATGGGCTTGGTGGAGAAAGGGAAGTACGTATCTGCCTATTGAGCACCATGACAGCAGAAACATCATTCCTGGGAGAGAGGCTTTTAGGCATGGTTATGCTGGCTGTTCTGGAAAAGCAACCAGCTGCACAGCTTCTCTATAAGGTCACAATCCCACTGGGAAATGACCCCCCCATGGTAAATCCCTAAACTTTCATAGAGCATACTGGTGTTCTTGGGCTGGTTAGATACTGAGGACTCTTGATGAATTTTGCATCCAGGCACAAGTCTAAAGTAATAACATTATCAAAGCATCCAGAGTGGGACCTTGAACAGCACAGGGAAGCCCGTTCCTCCTCCCGGCAACAGGGAAGAGGAGGCTCTTCTGTAGAAGGGCTGTGCAATGATTCTGTGTTTTCCTCAAAAATAAAAATGCTACAAACAAGGAAACCCAACTTTCAATTGACAGAGGAAAAAGCCACCACCACCCCCGTGGCTGAACTGTGAAGGGGTTGTTGACCAGAAGCTGAACAGTGTGCTGGAAACGTTCAATAAATGACGGTGCAGAATCAGAAAAGCAATCCAGGAATTTCTTAGCCAAAATGCATAACTGTAGCTCTTAACTGTGAGGACATAATTGCAGTAGCAGAAAAACTCATTGCTGCTATGTAAGACTGTAGTCCTTGGAGTGCCTTGCTGAGACTCCCATGTTTGTGACTGCTTTGCTCTTAACCTTATTGGTTTGCTTAGCCCTGTTAAACCGGGAATGAATGTGGAGATTCAGGAGTAAAATCCTAGGCAAGGCTGTGAGAAAAACTCTGCTAAGTGGCACCAGCCAACGGCTCCATTCCCAAACACACTTATGCCCATGAGCAACTGCACCCACGGGAATAATTTCCCTGGAGCCTGGTAGAATCAAGGACAGATTTCTGTGTCAGCACCAGCTACAATGGGCATCTCTGTGTGAGACTTGTTGCAAGGTTTTTCTGAGTGTATCTACCCACAATCAGCTTAAAAGCTGTTCCAGGGTCTTTGATCAGGATACACTTCAGTGAGATTTGAATGTTTCATGGGCCTTGACCTGCAGAGAGAGGAATTTTACCCTTTCATAAATATGCTGTTCCCTGGCAGGTCCTGCTCTCTGGAGTTTGGGAAAAGCTAACCAGCCGCAGCATCTGTAATATGGGTGCGTGGGGTTTGCTCATTCCTGGCTTGCTGGTGATCATGGGCCACACTGTACATAAACTCACCAATAATTACCAGAGAGACAGCAGGCAAAAAAACACCACGTGTGTTTCCTGAGCTCTGAACTGGGACTGTTACTTCTGCTGGTCCAGCCTCACTGGGATAATGCCTTTCTGATGGTGTAGGCAGAAATGCTCCTGGGAACAAGGATGGTTGTAGGACCCATGAACACCTGCTGTATATGAACAGGCTGAAACCACAGACTGATTTTGCAGAATTCACTGTGTAAGGATTTTCAGGCTCCATGGAAAACAGCTGTACTAAACTTCATGATGTTACTGCAAGGGGCACTGGGTTGCTGCCCTCCCAGGCACTGCTCCAGCACATGCAGTATGAGCCACTTCTTATTCAACATCAGCCGCCTTCTGCCTTGGAGAAAAGACTGATTTTTGTATCAGGGACATTGGCAGTCCAGAGATGTAGATGTGCCAGCATACAGTTTATATTTTCTGGACTGAAGAAACAGACTGTGTTTATCTTGACTTAATAACAAGCACATATAGAGAAGGTTTCCATCACAGAAGACTGAGGAAACTGATAAAACCAAGGTCTGTTTCCTCATGGACTGTAACACAAATGTTTCCTTTGGATTTCTATTTTATTGGCTCCATTCACGGTGGTCTCTAAGGAGCCCATCAGAGGCCTCTGTGCTCATCGCATTCAGAGCAAGCATGGTTTCTACAAACAATTGCCTGCAGCTTGCAAAAGTAGAATTGCCAAGCCACACATAATAAATCAAAACACAATTTCTAAGTGCTAGAATGGGCAAAAGATACATTTTATTACAATGCACTCTTTCCAGGAGAATTTCTTGGCCTTGTTTTTTTCAGGAACATTTAGCAAGGGGGAAGAAAACAAGTGGGTAGAACAGAAACTAGATGGCACAGGTAGGTAGCTCGTTGGCTTTATCTGTTTATTCTCAAAAACAATAACTTTACAAGTGTCAGAGTTATAGTCTTTAGGAGCTGCCTCATATTTTTATGTGCTAGGAGTTCCCACAAGGAGCCAAGTCAGGTCAGTTAAAATTCTCCATCACTCTTTAGAAGCAAACTTCCTGTCGAAACCACCATCTTCTTTCTAAATTCAAATAACCCTCAAAAAGAGATGAATATAAGGTTGTACATCGTTTTTTTACTGTCACAATAGCAATGTTTTTCTACCTCCTAGATACTCATGGATCTCCTCTTTTTAAATAATCACAAAACATAGTCTTCAAATTGGTTGATGTTTCAGCACCATTTTCATGTTTTTAATATCAGATTGAATTGTATCAATGTCAGAACATAATTGCTAAAAAGAAACGAAAGCAAACTGTAGACGTGATTGAAAAACCTCAAATACAAAAGCTGGGCCTATTGGATTAATGCCCTAGCACAAACCTCTCTTTCTTACCTGTGGTTCTGTTTTTCAACTGGCATCTGAAACCTACCTGATATTCTGTTTCCATCAGAGATCACAAGATGCTACCTGACAGCTTTTGCCTGTAACTCTCCATAGGGTTAGTATTCAACAGGTTAGTTCAATAGGTGATGCAAAGATACACCATCCTGCAGCATTAATTCTTAAAAACTATCTTGTATGGGATCTTTCTGACAGCTCTACATACTGGCTTTTTGTTTGCATTTCACAGTTATCCCTTTCCAGGGAGCAGGGTTCTAGAAACGTGACACCTCCAGTCCTGATTCGCAAAGCACTGGCATCTGATTTGTAGAGGAAGGCCTGTGAACTAGAAGGTGCCCTGAACTACTGTTTTAAAGTGGGCCTATCTGGTTACCATCTTTCCTTAAATAAATGTTAATAGGCTGAACTTGGCTCCCCTCTACCCCATTGTTAGGGGTAAGACTTGTAATGTAGACCCATGCCTCTGGTTCATGGGGCATCTTCAGCTAAACTGATGTCACCTCTGCCTATCACGACTATCACTTTAGCTTGGATTCTTAGGAGCCTTCATCATCTGAATTTTGCAGCTTGCTTTTCCCAGTCTCAAACCCTGCTGCACTATCATCCTTTTTTCATTTGAGAGCCCTCGACACACATATCAAAGTTAATTGCGTGTGTGTGGAAGGGATACTCTTCCCTAATTTTCCAAGTGGTTCCAAAGTGATTTTCAGGGATTCTCACACTCTTGGTGGGAATGAAGTGTACAGCTAACTCCCTGTAATTTTTTAGTTTTAACTTATCCTTTAGTTGAAGTTTAATTAATTATTGTGGAACCTGTGCAAATTACATATCAAATACCTTATTCATGCCTATTGATCTTCCACACCCTCTAAGACATTTAGTATTTCTCCAGATGACAAATGTCCTGCTAGGGCTATGCTAATACTCTTAGCATCTGCAAATGAGTCCATATAAAGGGGCAGTTTCCCATTCACTGAAGTAGGAGACAGAAGGATCCCCTTGGGTCACTTTGCCTGCATCCTCACTCACAGCACACCTTCAGGCATATTCCGCTCCAGGGCTTAGGTGTGATTAATTGCAAATGACAGAGGAGATGGGGCTTTTGCTGTCTCTTCAGTGAAATACCTTCTGTAAGGTGAAGGAATATTGATGCGTTTCCCGCCTAAAGTGCCCTCATTGTTCACAATTTGCAACCACATCAGGAAAATGCATGTTACTGCACGATCCATCTGTGGGGCCAGTGGCAGCACCAGAGAGCTGTCAGGAGCTGAGTGAGCCTGGGAGTCAGTGGGCTCACCTCTGCCCCAGACTTTCCCTCTCCTCCCCTGGCTGATGGGCTGAAAACTCATGCAAATCTGTGTCTCTCCCAGAAGGCTTATTGTGTTTTCTTTCTCTTTCTCTCTCTCTCTCTTTCAGTACCTTTCCTCCACTACCAGAGTATACAACATCTTACATTTAAAGTAATTAACAATAGTGAGGTCCTGGTGAACTTCAGAGACTGACTGTAATTTCTGCCGTTTTCAAGCGAAATTCTGACTGTGACACAATGAGCTGGAGACTTGGAGATGTTACCTTGTCACAGTCTGCCTGAGAGCCTTCGAGTTCCCACCTGGTATTCTTGAAACCATTGACCAGGAGAGGAGTTAATCTATACGCTTTGAATGGCTTTTTTTTTAATTGCCAGCTGAGTGGAAGAGACATGGCCTGGCAGAGTGAAGGAGATTGCTACCATTGTGAGTTTGGCTTGTGGCCACCAGCCGAACCCTGTGGGACCAGCTTTGCCATCTCCTGTTCCCCTACCTGCAGGTGCTCCTGGTGCTCATGGAGGAGCTGGGCATATGGCACAGAGGATGTGAGCCGGGAAATATTCCCTCTGCCCAGCAAACCATATCTTTCTTTGATTTTATTATTTTCAAAAAGTCAGGGTTTCTGGAGTCTTCAAATGACACCAGGAATGCCCTGTTGTGGCAGAAAAGCCTGAAACTATGAATTCATGATCCTCTTTCCCCCTTCACCTCTAAAAAGCGAGGCAAGGCAGGAGACTAGGGAAGTTTTAGGTCTTCCTGGGCTTCCACACCCCAGCCACTAGCAGTGTGAGGACCTGACAGGGGGTGCCCTCAAAAGCATGCTCATGCCCTGGGCATGTGGATTTCCTAGCCATGCATTGCTTTCTCTGGGCCCCATTATTGCTCCTTCCCCAAGGTGAGCGTGTGTGCCAGAAGGGGAGGAGGAGAATTGGGAGTCTTGGTGGGCGCTACTCATCCGGAATTCTCTCTAGGGTTCCAGAGGAGTAATTTCCTCTGCTGCCCCCCAGAGCAGTGCTCAACCATCTCCCAGTCTAACCCAGTGCCTGCTTGGAGCTGCAGTGAGTCCATCTTGCATGGTCTGTGCATCCCAAAGTGCTGGGGCAGACCCCACACAAGACCTCATTTTCATGGCTAATTGCTAGCATTTGCAAAATGTAGGGTAGGGATCTTTAGATTTTCTGTAAGAAACCACTTTTTTTCAGGATAGGATTATACACTTCCTTGAACTATAAGAACATGCAGATTTCACAGGGCCAGACAGCCTCACTGCTCACTAGGGTGAGAGGAAATTACCCTCTTCTCTTGCTTATTCATTGCAGAGGGTCGAGTCTGTGATTCCACTCTCTCCTTGTGTTCACATGCAGGATTTGCAGACAGCTGAAGCAGGAACTTTGTCCACCTGCAGCAGGCTTCTGCTCTACCAAACTAGCATTTTCCCAGATCAAGGTAGGTGCAAACTTCCACCCCCAGATATTAAACAGAAGTTCCCACTCTTACTGCAGCTTTTTACAGCACTGTTACAGCACAGATGCCTGAAGTCAGGGACAAAGCTTAATGCAGTGAGTTATTCGGTAGCTCTTCACCTGTGCCTCCAGAAGCACTTACTCATGGAAAGACAACCGCTGCTGCCCGTGGGCAGGGGGAAGGAGGCACAGAGAAGCAGGTGGCTGCCCATAGTGAATAGGATTCCCTTATCCTGGCTCTCAGCCTGCTGCAAAATCCCTTTCCGTTCCCACAAACCTCCACAAAACCATCAGACTGGGACATCCCAGTTATTGCTTTCCTTGCTCCAGAGGCTTGCAGAGCCCTATGGGCAGGGCTAGAGGTGCTAAAAGACAGCGCGTAAAATACAAATGGCAGCAAAGCAGGCATACCAAAGTACAGCATCATTTTCAGAGCATTGCAAAAGGGAGTGATACTCCACTTTGCCTTGGGTTCAGGACTTCAACAAATTCCTATTTGTTCCATATAGGAATGAGAAGCAAAAAAATCCCAACCAAAAAATCCCCACAGTTCTCCACAAAAGATACCAAAAGATATTTTAGCTTGACTGAAGAGTTTTGTGTCAATTTTGGCTTTTTAGTTAATAACATGTTACCGTAGAGATAATAACCCTTAAAAGGCAGTCACATTGTTCCTGAGAAATCAAAATATTTAACTCTGTGACAGTATTGAAACCTTCCACTTCCCTGGTTTCAATCTTCCTCATTACTCCCATTTTTCACAAAAGACAGAGTGGATTTTGTTCACTGTGAGCTGTGTTCACAGTGGCTCGGCCACAGTTCTCGTGACTGGCTACAACCGCATACTCATAAAATAAAGGGAAAGACTTAGAAGTTTATGTGATGTGATAGTCTGGATAGCTGACCTGGGCTACAATCTGCACCGTCCTGACTCTGACAGAAGGGGCCTATTCTGGCAGAACAGCGTGTGACTGTGCCCTCAGCCTTCCCTGGTCGTTCACAGAGCAGAGGAGAACATCTCCTGCTCCACTCTGTATAACTCACTTAAGATCTGGACCTGTGCATCACCTACGTGACAGCCTAAGCCATGCAGAAATATAGCTGAGCTTCAAAGCAGGCAAGAGTTAGGTCTGAACTTTATGGCTTGTCAGTCCTTGGCCTCTTGACAGTGGGCAAAAACTAGTGCTAATTAGAGAAAGTTAATATCTTTGGAAATTTCTCAGCCTGGACTTTACATAGTTGTGCATGCTAAATTCAGAACCATAAATAAAATATCAGGAATCGGTATTGGATGCCAGCCATTGCTGCTTGGTTTAAAGGGGCTCTTCTCTGCCTGCTGCCAAACACATGTAAAGTGATGAGTTAGAAGCAGTTCCTTTGATCATCAGTATCTTACCTGAAGAGTCCAGTGCTACCTTGCTCTTTGTCTTGTTCCACCCTACTCTGCAGGGATGAATTTTCCCCTTCGCATCTTGAGGCACCTTACTGGGTGCCTTTCCAGCATCAGAGACCAAGGAGCCTGGAGTTCGACTACACCAGCAGTTGGCACAGACCCCCTGGCCCAGCACTGGAATACTCTGTAGCAGAGCTACTCATCCTCAGCCTAAAACAGGAACTTTCATAGGAGGACATAAAAGACCTGAGCTAACACTCAAAAAGTGTTAACAGAAGTGGAAAAATGTCTAATTTGTCTAAGGCTGATAACTAATTGACATGCATAATTAACTCTCTCCTCTCCTAAACAGGTTGTGGCATGGGATAAAAGAGATATGGGTAACATGCTGGTATCATCCACATCATTAAGGAACTTTTTAGATGAGAAACAGTCAGACTTTGGAAATGCCTTCTTCCTGTTCCCCATGGGAGTTACGTTGCTAGCTGCCATCAGCTCCTTCATAAAACTCCATGCAAAATATTATTGTATCAAACACCCAAGTCTAGATCCCCTTCGAGGGGTTTCATGTGGGCAGTTTGTACCAAATTTCCTCAACTTTTAAGTGTTGGAAAGATTATGAACTTGTCAGTGGGTCTTTACTGGGCTTCTCTTCTTCTCTGCAAAGAGCTGCGGGGGCTCTGGGGCCTCTGTCCAGAAGGGTATTCTGGACTATCCTAAGAACAGAATTATTGCAATGCTGCAAAAACTGTGGGAGAGAGACTCTTGTTATACTTTAATCTTCCCTCAACATGTGGCTGACATGCTTACTGTTACCCAGGCCTTTCCCTCTGAAAGGATTACTTTATCACAGAGCTCTTTTCCTCATTAAATAAAAAAATCAAACCAAACTAACCAAGACGATAGTTTATTTTGTTTCATGCTACGAGTTTATTTAAAATGTATTAGATTTCCTTTATAAAAAAAATGCAATAACTGGTAATGAGTGCATATGGATCTTTTCAGTTTAATGCTTTGTTTACACTGAACACTGGTTTGCCTGCAAAGTGTGTGTTTTAAATTACTCTGCTCTATTTTAAACCAAATACTAAACTCTTTGTGTGTGCACGAGAGAGAGAAGAAAGGGAGATGAGAGGGAGCTGGATGACGAGGACCAAATTGTGTGCTGCGCCGTTGGCGGGTGCCTCTTCCCATCCTGCTCCTGTGTCCTTCCTGCTGCCATTCTACCACTCCGAAGACAAGAGCCTGAATTTGGAGCAATACAATACAAGGTTCGTACCAGAACCAGTTTTGAAAAAAAAACACCAGTTTTGAAAAAAAAAGGTGACAAATAAAACCCTCCTCTTTCTTTTGGAGGTAAGTGAAGATATAGCCTGGCTGTGAAAGTCACTGCTTGGGGTGGGGCTGTCATTGCTGGTGTCCAGAAGGGCATTGTTACTTTGTGGTGGTAGATATAAGCTCGAGCAGGTACAGGCAGGGAAGCTCCTTGTGATCCTTCATTCTAGTCTAGGACAATCCCAGCTGTGGTAGGGACCTTCCCCTCTGTGGTGGAGCTCAATTCAGAAGACCACAAAGATATGTTAAAACCACCAGCACAGCCCATCCTCATGCACCAACTTTCCAAGCTCCCACTCCTCCTACTCCTGTAGAGCCCCGACAGTACGTCCCCCCATCAGCCTCGTGCACGGGCTTGTAGGCTCATGTTGGCATTAACCCAAGCAAATGTCTGTATGGTTGCTGAAGCAGGGCTTGCCCTGAACCATCACACAAGTAGGTGTGATGCTCCAACCAGGTAGTCCAACCAGACTATTATTCATCACCAAATTGTCACTCCTGCTATGAATGTGCTGTCCACATCTGTGACAGAAACAGTTACTTTCAACCTTGGGACTGCAGTGGCAGGAGTGGGGAGGTGGGGCTGGGGGCACGAGTTGGGTGTAGCGGGGAGCAGAGGCAGTGCTGTAGGTCTCAGTCCAGCAGAAAAGTCTGCAAGGGGTTGTCTCAATTAGACGCACCATTAGGAGGCAAATCCAAATTTCTCCTGCAGTTACAGAAATGCGGGCATTCAGTTAGGACCTTTTTGGAGCCAAAACCTGCTGCCTGAAGCAGCCTGTCGCATTGAGGGGGAGCTGTTCCTGGGCTTCCCTTAAGCCCATGACAGTAATACAAAACCCAGAAATGGCTTTCCTGCTTGCATTCAGTTTTTTGGCTCAAGATTATTCAACTTCAAAGGCAGAAAAATCCACAAAATTTCTAAATCTCCTCAGCCTATTTCTAAACACAGAACTGACATATTACAGAGTGCTTCCTGTCTGCTGGACACATATCCCCAGTATTAAGTAAGCACTAATATTACAATTTGAATCCTCTGGAATATCTCCAGACTGGCTAGAAAACATGACCCAGACTTGAATTAAATCCTTTAAAACCAGAAACAATGCTTCTTGCAAGCACAAATCATGTGATTTTTAGGGCCTTCCAAAATGAATCTCAGCTTTAAGTTGGAGCTGGACATTAGACATCATCTGCAGTCCACAGCCTAAATTTCTCTGGATGTCTCTAAGAAAACCTTGCCTCACTGCTTGGCTCTAAGTTCAACCTTATAAAGCACATATTTGTCCATCTGTGGAAACTCTTGTGAAGATAAGTGGCTTATGAGGGGAAGGATAGAGCCCGTGTGTACAGGTCCAACAGACCTTGATATAAAATAACCCTCTTTTTTCCTAAAACTGCCACACAGTCACTAGTCCACATCTTAGTCGCATTGTTCTTCTGTTTGTCATGTCTGTGTCAACTGAATTTAGCATCTCTGTATTCTTTATTACCATCATAACACCTAATCCCAACCATAGCTCCATTGTGCTGAGTGCGGCATAAGAAGGTTGTCTTTGCCCCAGGGAGCCTCGTTATTCAAATGCAAGAAAAGAGGCAGCAGACAGCCATAGACAGGTGGACATGAGCAAACACTGGCTTGTAGTATCTACACACCAGATATGCCATTTTTCAGCCAGCGCTCTGGTAATGATGCTCCATTCAAACTTTTCATGGAAATGAGTGGATATGCATTGCTCTTTACTTGTTATCAACAGAAACCAGTGTGCCAGAAAGGACAGAGAGAGCACAAAGAAGTTTAGTGTTCCTTGTTTCCAACAGATCTCTAAGGCTAGTGCTGAGGTGTCCTCATCCTCACCAGTGTCCCAGTGCTGTTGCTCGAAAGAGTGCCCACATGGGTCTTGTAAATGTGGTACAGGCGTGAGAAAGAATAAAGGTTTCAATAAGAAGGGAAACTGAGTTATCTCCTTTGCTTGGGCACTGAGCAAAGCTGTGGGAAATGATCAGTCTGCAGCTCTCTGTATTTGGCATTGATGTGTGTTTGCCTTTCCTCCACACAGTGAATGGGTTTCTGGCCAGATGGAATGGTAAGGCGAGTCGGAGAATGGGACTTTCACTGCTCACCCTGTGGGATGGCCACTATGAGCGTACAAGACTCCCACAAGAAAAAAAATATATCTCTTGAGACTTCAGAACAAACCCAATATTGCAGTTCCTTAAAAGCTTTGAAATACTGCTTTCTCCTCCAACAGACTCTACATCACAACAGGGCAATTATCAACACGATGGGGCACTCTAGCTGGCCTGGATAAGTGCTTCACAGCTGCTTCATACTGCTCAGCTGGACTGTTTCAGAGAAGCTCCACTCTGTCCATGAAGTGAACCCCCATACTGCTTGGCATCCAGTGGTTCCTGGGATACTGCTTCTGGCCTATTCTTTGGGTGCATCCACATGGGTGCTCTTTTGAAAAGCTGCACACCAGTTTTGAGCCTGCAGTAGGGAGAGGTGAAATTTTTTGCAAATAATTTCTGGCACAGGAGAGTCAGAAGGGAAGGTGCTTGGAGCATATCAAGGAGCAATCACAATGCAATTGTCTGCTTCAAGGCCTCCTTTATCTTCTCTTTCCCATCTTTCCTAGCACAGTTTTTTAATGTCTACTACAGCTGAGTTTATCTACTCTTTACCTAGGAGAACAGTGGCAGATTTTTTTCCATGCTTCATAATTTATTTTGACAACCTACAAGAAAATGAACAGCTTTTAGATATCCATTGTCCTGTCAAAATGGTTGAAACTGGCCAATAAGTTCAAAAGTTATTGGCAGTAGATAGTGGCAGATGAACTCACAAAGCCTAATCCTATAAGCCTTGATTTCTTAGGCAAACAGGCTCAAACCAGTCATAGGCTGAAGATCATAATACTTCTACCTAGGACAAGTTTTTTCAGTTCAGACAGCAACCAATTCACCCACTTAACATGTAAAGTAACACCTCCTCCTCCATCTGTAGCAATTGCAAAGCAAAATGTGTACATGCAGTATTCAGAGCAGTTTCAAAGTTGCTGAAGTGGACCCCACACTGATAAGACTGTCTCTCACTGCCCTACAGCCCACTGTGCAAGCAGTGACCGGCATTTGCAGGGTTTTGCTGGGTGGATCTGCTTGGAAGGCCAGGCAGGTTTTGTGGGGAGATGGCAAATGAAATGGTCTGGATGATCTGGAAGAGAGGAGGCTTCCTTTGTAAGGGAGAGTGGCTACAGGTGCAGAGGCACTGTGTGCTTGTGACTTATGAACCAGTATACAATATTATTTATGATTACATGTCCATCTGTCAAATTAAAATGCCTTCTTTTGAAGTTACACATCGCTGAAGAATAAGAGCGAAGCCACAGACATCTCTGTACAATGTTTTTTTTTGTCCATCATTCTCTGAAGCCTATTGAAGCAGAAAAAACATTTGCATCACAAAGGATGCAGTGTCTTTGTTTCTCCTCAGACCTGAGCAACCTTCCTTTCTAATGACAGTCAAGTAAAAAACCCTGGTCCAAATTAATCTGTGGTGTGAATCTTGTTACTTCAGAGGAGTTACAGCCAGAATAAAGGCACCTCACTAATCTCTTCTTCCAGACAGGGCTCTTTCTTTTGAGTGCAGCCTGTTGCATCAGGTCAGATAACTACAGAGGGGGCACTGGCAAAGAGTCTCCAAGGACTTGGTTCTTCTCATCATCTTGTGGTGCACATCAGGCTTGACATGAATCAACTAAAATAAGATAATGTAAAACAGAAAGAAGGGCAAAATCATGGAGTTTCTTGTCAGTAAGTCCACCTCCACTAGATTTATCTGGAGGCTCAAGCATGTTCGCTTGCTGCCCAAGTATTCAAAGAGCAAACAAATGTGACAACTCCAGTCCACCTGTTTCTAAAGAAAAAGTTTTCAATGGATCAGATGTTTTCCAAACCTTTACGTGACCCCTGCAAAGGCTTGGGTCGATCTGCGTCAGGGATTTGTAACATGAGTTTTATTTTCTTGATTTCACATTCCTTCTCTAAGGCCACGTAGTCCAAGTAGACCTGCCCTGCCCTACTAACTCTTGATCTGCCGATGGGATCTCGCCTCTTTCCCATTGAGAATTGCTCTCTCCTCCCCCTGCCTCCTGCAGCACAGACCCTGCCGAAAACCCCTCCCTCCAAGCGGAACACAAAGCTACAGGCATCTGCATTGATGCCACCAAGTGAGAGAGCAATTAAAGTGCTCCTCGCCAGAAAAGAGCTTGTGCAGACGATTGCTGACTGCGGACCCGGTTTCTGACAGCAGCAGCTGACGCACAATGCTCCCATTCAGCCGCTGACAGGTCCTCGGAGCTCACAGGACGTACCGGCCTTCGGCTTAATTCAGTGTGTAAAGGATAAATCACAGGGAGGCTTTTCTCCCTGTGCTCACCCGCACCGGGAGGTGCAGCATTGAGGGAGCCTGAGCAGCCTTTGCCATGTTTTCACCCCCTACACGTTAAAGGAGGCTATTTCACCTGCGGTAGTTTGTAGCTGCCTTTCCTTGAAGTCTTGAGTCTCTTTCCTACCGGTTTTATCAGGTTTCCTTGTCCTCAGTGTCTTGTTCTGCTCTTCATCGGGTGGCTTCCGCAGCTCCTGCTCCTGAGCAGTGCAGCTCCCTCCCCTTGTGTGGTATCACCCGCTGTGGTACCCAGCAAAAATGGCAGCATCATATGGCATGGTGGGCAGCAGGGAGAGCATTAGCGACGGGCTCGCTCTGCCCTCTCCCCTCATGATGTGGGCTGGAGGCCGGGGGCTTGATTTGGGTTTAATCAGGTGTGGTTTCTGTTTGGAAGATAAGGAGTGGAAAAACGGGTCAGACAGTGAAAGTAGGGTACTATGGTTTACAAGGGTACAGTGTGTATGACTTGGAAGGATAGTTTGGAGGTAGATAGAATAGAAAGCAGGAAGGCGATGGCTAAATACTTCTTGCTCCCTCCAAAATTTTCTGAGTCAGTTCGATCAGGAATGCACCTTGAAATTCTCATGTTGTCTGTGTTCTCATGTTGCATTTTGACTGACCTCAGTGAGGAAAGTCATACCTGCGCCATAGGCTGCAGGCAGATCTCTGGCACTGTTGGAGCAGGAGGAACATACACAAACTCTGTGTGACACCACATGCTGCCACTCAGCAGCGCTTGTGCATCTTACACAATGCCGTCTCTGCTTCGTGCAAACTATCATCCCTGTGGGTTTGCCTCCAGTGGGAAAGAAGCCTTTGCCAGCACAGGAGCCAACCTGCAGCTGATGAAATGACTAAAAGCAGGGCCAATGAGACCAAGTTGCCCAGGGCCATGTCCAGTTGAGTTTTGAACATCTCCAAGGATAGAGATTGCCCAGCCACCCTGGCAGCCTGCTACTGTGCTTGGCCCCAAGCATAGTGGAGAAGTTTTCCCTAATATCCATTGACTCATAGAATAATTGACGTCATGATGACTAATATTATCTTATGACTGTAAGGGTATCTCTTCTTTCCTTGATGTGTGTGCCCTTGTACTTGCAGCAGTATCGACTTTACTGCTGTGCATGCACCGAGGGGAAAGTGGGGCTCTCAATACGCCAGGTAGGGCTGCCTGAAACATGCAGGCAATGGTGGCTCTGTGGGGAATTAAAACCATGCTCCAAAAGCTCTTAAAAGGCCTTGTAGTTCAAGCTTGGCTCAAGAACCTTGAAATCTCATCAATGAATGAGGCTTAGTTTATGGGTTTAGATAGAAATCAAATGTGTAGAGTTCTGGCTAAGAGTCATGTTTGGGATTATTGGCTTGTAGGATTTAAAAATAGCTGTATCATTTTAATTAGTTTGAGAGTCCTTCGGTGGTCTTACATTGTGAAAGCTGCCAGAAACTGCTACAAGCAGCAGGACATGAATACCTTTTTCATAGAGGATTATGTGGGATCCAGTTCTGCCCATGAGGTCTATTGGTCAGATAACTAAAAGCAAATAAATCTCTAAGGAAAGGTGGGTGCCTGTCCTTGGGTTTCAACTGGGTCTGTATTTTGTTGTTCTGATGTTGTTACTTCAAGTCCTGCTGTTTAGTGGCTGCTAGGGAGCCCCAGTGATGCATTTACAGGGGCAGCTGAGAAGCTGGAAGTCAATCCCAGGCCTCAAGCAGCCTGTCAAGTGAGTGGTATGAGCCCTTATGACACAACCCACTCTGTGCAGCTTTACTGAGGATGGATGGGAGCTGCAAGGACAAGGCGAGAGACCTGCATGCTTTGGAAAGGCAGAGGAAGAACCGGACAGGACCCCATGTTCAGGCTCAGGACCAGGACACCAGGACCATGCGGCACTGCAGCAATGGCCCAATGAGCACAGGTGGGGCAGGACTCAGCCAAGTGACTCTTTGGAGTTCATGAGACCTGACAGCTCCACTTCAGCCACTGTAGGACAGTGGGTCCCAGGTGAAGATCTGACTCAGGCTTTGCAACCAACATCTTGTCCTGTGTGAACACAATCCACTGTTTGGATCAATTGTCTTGCTATTCAACCAGTAGCCGAAGAAACATGCGTGACTGCTCTCTGGTAGGATCACCCCAGTTGTGGACAAGTCCATTCCAGAAGTTGCTTTGCTTACTTTGGAGAGTGAAGTTATCTACATTCTTCTGCTAACACTGAGTGAAAAATCCTGCAGGTCTGGAAATTCATTCCTTACAAGCCAACCATGCCAAAACTATCATTTCAGTAGCTAAGTCAGATCCTACTCCACCTCCCCTTGCCCAGGAAAGAGAGAAGTCAGGATCTGCTGCCATAAAGCCCTCTGCACCACCACACCCAGGGCAACTTCTCCCATAGCTGCTGCTGGCCTTTTTTTTTTTTTCTGCTAAGTCTAATTACCATGACACTGCCTAGTGGCCCAGGTCACCCTGGCTCCCTGCACTGCACCACTGCACAATTCATGTGTAAATGTCAAGTTTTAGCAGATCCCAGCCCTCGTGTGAGGGGAAAGCAAGCAAGCAGGAGGTTGAGGGGCAGAGGGAATGTAGCGGGTGCGTGTTGCAATACAGTGGGGAGGAAACAATAGCTGCCACATATGGGACAGGTCAATAGGCTGCCATATGCTGAGTCCCTCAGCGCTTTGCTTCTTAATCCCCACTTTCAATATCGTTATCAGTGCTGGTTGCTCACCCCCTCTCCAGAAAGGTGGTTTATACTCTGCCATATAGTACATTCTTGCTTTTAATTAAGTCTAGGAGTATTTCTGCTTTGTTGTATCCTTGTTAAGACTGAAGATGGATTAACAGGGAAAGGTTAGTTCTCTAACAGCACAATGAATGAACACACACAGCCAGGCTGGGAAAAGCATGAAATTCATCTTTTCTTAGCAAAAGGCTTCAGTCATGAAGTTTAGTTTCGGGCATTCACTCTGTGAAGCAGCAGGGCTGCGGGGAAGCAGTACAGAAAGGGCTTTGTTCATGCTTCCTCATCTTGATTTATATGATGAAGGGGTTCTCTCTTCGCATAATATTTTGTCCTCTGCACAAAGTTGTGGTACCAATGGAGCATGAAATTCCCCAGTGATCAAAAATGAGCTGTGAACTCAGTGGGTCCTTATTCCTCATATGCCTCCGATCCTTATTCTACATCCCCCCAGCAGCAAATGGGTCCAGGCACTACTCCCTCAAGCTGACAAAGTAAGCAGGGGAGTCTTATGCAGACCTTGATGGGTCCTGATGTTTCATTCAGCGTGGCAGAGGCAAGTGTAGTGTAAATAGTCCTCCCCTTGAGAACAGGCTGTTTGTCGCAGGATTTCAGGGCACTTACATAAAGAGGAGCATCCCAATCCCCAGGAACATCCCAAACCACTCATGATAGGGCTGCTCCCCTGTGTACAGGATGTCTGCTTCCCCTGGATCACAACAATGGCTGGCAGCATCACAGGTAAAATGGCTTATAAGGTAAGATGGCTTATAAGGTAGAAGCTGTGCAGGGCAATGGCTTGCTGAGGGACCACAGAGGGGACCCTGGGGACCTTTATCATAGACAGGACTGAGAGCCCACAGGACAGCATTGTCTCATGCTGGAGGCCACCCGGCACCAGGCAGAGGACCAAGATGTCATGGTCCATCAGGGCAGCTGCCACAGAGGTGTTTGCTCCTTCAGTGCGGTACCTGCACTGGCAGAGATGGGAGGATTTCCCTAGCATCATGACTGGCACAGCAGAGCAAGGTTTTCCCTTGCTGACTGGTCCCAGAGGTTCTCTGCAGCCACCTCTGCTACTCTTGCCATCACCATCCCCTGCAGCAGGGCAAGGTGGATTTCTCCTCTTGCCCCCTTGGATCACTCGCACTCCTCACCACAGCACCATCCCTAACTCCAAGCTCTCTCATGGTGCCTCTGGCAGCCCTTCCATCTTCTCATGCTAGAGTTCGGGATTGCTCTAGTTCTCCCCAGCTACTTTCATACAGACAACTGTGCTGTGGACCTATTGAGGGGAGTTTTATCCCTGGTTTTAGCTCCAGGGTTGAGCAGAGATGGGGTTGCTTGGTCTTCTTGCCTCCTGGGCAGAAAGACAGCCAGGGATAGGGATATAACACAATCAAACAATCCAAACCTTTAACTTTTAGGACCATTTTGGGAATACAGTTGAGGTTGCTGGTTCATATATCCCCATGGAAAGTGCTTATGTTGGTAGGTCTGAAAACTGCTTTGTCAGATTAGATTGCTCCTTAGGGAGGTACAGCAAAAAGGCAGAAAAACTGGCAGGAAAGCAAGATTCCAAGAGAGATCTCTGCAATGCATTAATTACTAGGTGATGCTGGGAATCTGATGAGCTGTTTCTTAAAATTATAGCCCACCTCTCTGCTTGTGGGACAGATGAGCAATGCTTTTGAGTGTCTTAAATTATCAAATAGATTTTGTATCAGAGAACGAGGCTCCACTATTACCCTGGATTGATATTTCAGTTCAGGCAGGAGCAAACTAACCATATTACAACAGATCCTCCCAAACTTAGCAGTTGCAGTCAGCAGACAGATTATGGCAGCTGTCAAAACCTGAAGCACAGGCTTGAACGGGAGAGAGAGATTTCAGCTGCAGGCTTGGAGTGGGTTTTGACCTGAAATTTTGCTTTTGTCCACCTCTAATCCTTAGTAATCCTTAATATCTTCTTTTTCTCTCTTAATGTATGAATTGATGGCTCTGGTTAATGGAGCAAAGAACCTGAGAACAAGGAGCCTCAGTGTTACATGTGTGCATGCCTAATATCATGCTGTGCTTGACAATAAAATTGTATAAGCAAAGCGCTTATGGCTTGTGGTAGCATCAGATGCTCTGGGACAACCTGACTCATATGAGTTTTCATTCTCCTTGCTTATAGGTTTTGTTAGACCGCAAAAAAAAATATAAATAAAAAAGCCATAAAAGATTCTCATTAAAAATCATTGTCATTCTCTCTTCCTTTTGTTGGTTTGCTGTCTGTATCTTGACAGCTGCTGCCCATGTCCGTAGGATGAAAATGCTTGCTAACACACAGAACTCACACACTACATATGAGAAGACAGAAAACAGTGGAACACCCATAAAGCCATCATTAGAGCAATCGAGCAATCACAGGGCTCCTGTTGCTTACCTGCAGCTATGGTTATACGTGCATTTCTAAAACGTTCTCATTTGGTGTCTTCATAACGATCCTTGGGCCTGATACCGCTCTCAAGAGAGTTGGTCTCAGCTTGCTCTTTCCTAGTACATTTTGAGATAAGGCTCAGGGCAGGCAGCTCTGTAGCCACACGCTATAGGAAATGGGAACACTTGTACCACTGCTGGGAATACTTGTACACTGCGAGGGGGAGGGCCTCCATTCCTGGTAAAATACCCCAGAGTTGATGGGGGGTTTGCCAGGGATGGGGTGAGCACAAGGCTTTCAGCCTGTGGGCTTGCACAGCTCACATGCACTGCACACGCATATCTCTCTGTGCCAAAGAGCAGCATCAGTACTGTGACCATCATGGGGAAGGGTGAGGAAGAGAAATTTCCTCTTACTAGTCAGGCTTTTCTCTAACTATTGCTTTCTGAGGTACACATCTCACGTGCTTGGTTGATGTCCAGAAAAAAAGTTTAATAGAATCCATCCCACCTTTTTTTTTTTCAGTTATCCAAGCATACAAAATCAATGCCTGTGTGCTCCAGTGGTGAGGTCTGGCAGAGATGCCATGGGGAGAGGAAGATTATCACTTGTCATGAAAAGGTCTATTACGATTTAAGTGCTAGATGGGTTGTGGGAACCTTCTTATCAGTTTAGTCTGTATAATAAAAATTTCAGGCTTACCTAGGGATTAACATAGGAGGGTTGTTAATCAGCCAGGACTATGTCATATGTACTCTGGTGCTTATCGTCTGCAAATGAAAACTGTCATTGAAAGACTACAGAAAGTGAATATAGTACACAGCAGTCAGAACTGGCCTTTTAAACACTTGATTGAGACCTTACATGCCTGCTTACTCCAATCCTTATTTATTTACTAAAAAAACCAAAAAAAACAGGTGGGTGAGTGAGTGAAGAGTCGCTGTGGGGTGATGTAAGAGAAGAGCGGGAGGGCTATTGTATTCTTTCGGGTAGAAAAGGCAAGCTCAGAGAGACTGGGTGACTGATTAGGGCTACTCTGTTCCCTACACACTTAACTCATGGCACAGCCAATCACAAAACTCCTTTGGTGAGTGTTTGCCCACTGGCTAGAGAAGTACTTCAACTGATTTTGTTAAATTTTCACCTCAAACAATGTGAACAAAAAAGCAAAAGGATGCTTTTAGCCTTGAAAATGACATCTTATTAAAATAGCCAGACGCTTCTTGTTTTATAAACAGCAATCTCGTTGTCTAAATAAATGCAGACTGTCAATCATTTTCCCCCTTTTTTTCAGCTCCCAGATAAATACTTCTATTTGTATTTCTTTTTTCTACACACCTAATTGGTTGTTGCCTTATTTTTTTATTGCTTTCTTGTTGTTTGGTTCTTTTTTGTTTTGAGCTGATTTGATTTACAAATAAATTTATTAGAAAGAAGACTTATGTGATGCTATCTTTAGCAATATTAGGGGGGAAAAAACAAACAGTGTGAAAAATATGTGCTGCAAGCAATCAGAATGATCCTTCTTCAAAAGAAACTATCTTCTCTCTTCTTGTTTGTAGAGCTGACTGTTTAAATTCATGGGTCAGACTATGGGTTTACTTGGTTTTGCTAGGACAACTGGCAAGACTGGAGCCAGGCACTTGCTGTTCCCCTTGACTACAAAAAAGAGTTTGGTGTTATTGGATCATCCTGGGAGAGCAGGAGGACATCGATGGCACCTTCTGAAAAGCTTAAAGTTTTAGTGCGCAGCTGGCAAATTGGAAACTTCTGCCTCTGCAGAGAGTTTGTGAAGAATCAGCAATGTGTGTCACGAAGGGAGGGAGGGAGAAACCAATGCAACTGCTCGCCCATTGCCATGGCAGTTACCTTGGCAGAGTACTTCAATCTTTACCAAATGTATTTAAAGTTAGCACCATTTTCAGTGGTGGATGGAAAGGGATAGTCTCTCCGTATAACTGTGAACAGCACAAGTGAGAAATGCCGTAGAAAGATTAATTTGTGCCTGGTTAATTCACTGCATAACAAGAGGTTAGCCCAAATGAGAAATCCATAAGCCATTGTCCCTTTATGATAAAAGTATAAGGACCTGTGTAAATAATCTAAAAGTACGGCCAGCCTGATGCCAGACCCAGGGCAAGACTGGTCCCGGAAACAAAACCTACTCAGCACTTCCTCTGTCTCCTGTTGCATGCCCACATTCACAGATTTGAGCCTCATTTGCCATGAAAAGATCAGCAAAGCTGTGGGTTTTCATCCAAAACCTGTAAAACAGGCAGTGTGGCTTTGTTACAGAGTAAGGTTAGGTCTTATTTTTTCTTGAGAACTTTCAAGCAAAAATTCTTCTTTGTTGTTTTGGTTTGAATCTGAAACTCCAAGAGACAAGTAAGAATGTCGCTACCAATATGATTCACTTTGAAAGTAAAAGGGCTTTATATGTGAAGCCTTGGAAATGAAGACGAGCAAGTCTTGCAGAGCCTTACAGACCTTAGAGCAAGGGTAAAATGATGACAAATTGAGTTAATAGTGTTCTTCTTCTGTTAGTCTACTGTGACAGAGAAGACCCATGAGGTAGATGAAATATCTCAAAATAAAAGTAATAAAGTAATAAAATAATAAAATAACCTTTCTTCTTCAGGAAATTAATAGAAATCACTATCATAAAAAAGTTTCAAGAAAAAAACTGTTACTGCCTAAAACATTCCTTCAGATGCCTGCATGTTAACAAATAGGAAATGCTAACAATCATAGGACAACCAAAACACAGTATGAAGACTGTTCATTTAAAAATACAAGATTTTTTTCTTTTAAGTGAACCTTCATTCATTTTGAAGGCTGAATAACGAAGCAACTTTCCAATTACATTTCTGGGTGATTGAAATGAAAGAAATTAACAGACAGTAGTAATGCCCAGGGTCAGGCACTTTACCTTTTGCCTTATTTGTGTAATACTGCTGCAACTACATTAGTCTATGCTGTTCTATTAGCCGGGAAATCAGGAGGTATTATTCAGAGGTTTTCTCATACTTCTGTCTGTAAGGTGCTTTTGTGTAGCAGTGGCAGAGTGCCAGCTTGTTGTCAGTGAGGTCTATTAGATCATTATCCAGCATCACAGTGTATCACAGAGCCATGCAGTGCTCCTAAGGTGATAAAATCGTGGTTCCCTGGTGATTTTGGAGAAATGTTTTTAGTGGCACTTGTTACAATTATATGTTTATTAATGGTCCTACTAAAATCCCTCTTTTTTTTTTGTATGGAAAGCACATTGTATTCAACAATTTAAACTCCCTCTGGGTAGAAGCATGGGATGTGAGAAAAGCCTGTATGTTTGTAATTATTGGTTTATCTTTTTGTGAAATTAAATGCTTTGGCTTTTTTCCAAAAGAAGTAGGCACAGGAAAACGTACAAAGATTAATTTTTAATAGTTGCTTGAAGTTCTTTGAAAAGCTGCAGTGTTTGGAAAGCATTTCCCTGCCCTGTAAACTCATGAATTTCTGAATTTATATAAAACCACAACAAATATTCACAAATTACTGGAAAAATAAGTCTTAATCAGGTTTTGCTCAAGCAGAGCAGTTGGTAGCTGCAAAAGTTGAGGGGTGGGGTGGTGAAATGAGGTTTGGCATTTTTTTCTCTGCTGTCAGCTCTAAGTTATTAAAGTTAAAGGATTTTCATGCTCCACTGGTTGTGTCTTTCTTACTCTTAACTCTGCAATTTACTTTTTTGGGCTATAGTCTTGCCAACACTAAAGCAGATGCTTAATGCAACAGTCCAATAATTCCCATGGCTTTTCACTGAATCCTTCCCAATTTTTCAGCATCCTTCATGATTCACAGATCCCAGGAGTGGACACTGTGCTCCTGCAGTCATTCCCTCTCACTTGGTGGTTCCCCAATCTGCACCCAAGGGCAGCACTGACCTCCCTGGCTGCAGCGTGTGCCCAGATCTGCCACTGACCACACAGATGGACTTCTCCTGCTTTCCTGCCGTTTTGGAAAGGACCTGATCCCTCTGTGTGCCTGCACTCCCCAACCCCACTGTAAAACCAATGTCTTGCTTGCTGGGATTGTTTTCCCAGGGAACCAAATCACTCCAGATCACTAACACATCTAATTTAATGCTTATTGCAATCTTTTGGTCATCTTCAGCCTTTGCCAGAGACCTATCTTCCAGCTTATTCATAGAAATAGTAAATAATATTCCTGTCATTCTTTGCAAAGAAACTTGTCAGAAGTGCACCACTTTGAAATGCTGTGCACGCTTGCACTTCCCCATCCACTATTTTTTTTCGAGATTTCTCATTTACCAAGCTTTCAAATCAGTCAGAAAGTGTCACACTGATTTTCTTCACTGTTCACATTTCTTAACCAAAATGTTGTATATCATTAAGTGGGAAGATGTGCAGGTGCTGATCTACATGGTAGTAAATTAAGCTGCTGCCTCTACCAGTCAAACCATTAATACAATTAAAAAGAAGATATCTGATTAGTATAGCAAACTTAATTTATAAAAATCATAAGAAATTTTGGCAGGAGACTATGTATTCCAGCCTCCTGCGCAAAGAAAGACTTCACTGACGCTGGGTCAGTCATGTATTGATTTGTCACCAAGACTTGAAGATCTTTGAGGATGATGATTCAGCAGCCTCCTTGGACACCTCTTCCAGTGCTGCCCTACCCCCTCATCTATTGAAGGTGTTCCTGTTTTCCAATCCTAGCCCCTCCCAAGCCACATGGTGTGTCCATTGCCCCTTGCTATTTCGTCTGGCCATACTACCTTTGTAATCATCCTTTAGATAGTTACAGGCAGCTATTAGATTAGCCCATGCATTTCACAAAGCAAGCTTGGCTCCCCAGGTTCTCTTTGCAGAGCATGTGCCCCTCCACTTGGCTCACCCCAGTTTCTTCATATCCCTGATGAACTGGGAGACCCCGAAGAAGATGCAGTATTCCGGATCTGGCTTCCCCAGTGCTGGACACAAAGGAATAATAAACCCTCTCAGTCAACCGGCCATGCACCTCCAAATGCAACCCACAGCAATGAGAGCATATTATCAGCTCATAAGCGGGCTGACAACCAATGCAACTCTCAGGTCCTTTGGTAGCAGGGCTGCTACTAAATCATGACACTACTCCTCTTTAATTCATTGCTAAACAGTTCCTGCCCCAGTCAACTCTTGCTATCCATTGTCATGAGCTGAAATGTTGTAATTGCCTGGGTTGCCTAGTGTACATCTCTGCAAGTCCAATAGGATACTACTTTTCTCCTAGTCCTCTGGAAACATCCTCACACAAATCCATAGAATAACATCATGGACTCCTGGATACATGCCTTCACCCCTCTTCGCAGATTGGCTTTTTTTTAAAAAAAAAAAATCATTGCATGCATCTGTTGATCATAGGACAAGGACTAAAAAGGGTATTGCAGTGCTCTGCCAGTGCCATTTGGACAGGAGGGGTTATGTGCAGACAGAATATTTTTTCTCTTTTAAAACTCACGAATGTTTTTTTTATTATCAGGATTCCTTAATGTGCAAGTAACATGGAAGCCAATTGCAGTTTGGCACTGAAACCATCTGGTAATAGGCTTCATTCTGCTCACTGTGCTTAGCTGTTAAGCAGAAGTAATTCCAACCTTCTTGCTTGAGCGACACAAGATTGAGGCTGAGAGCTGTAAGAAGCTGCCTGCAAGGCTGACAGACGTTACTATTTTATATCCCATCTTAAACTGATGTAGAGGTTCCCTTGAGTGCCTAGACCAGTCAATTTGCACTGAAGGCCTCGGCGTGGCAGAACTACATAATCTGGCTGCAGTTAGGTACCCCTTGCTCAAGGCCCTGCTGATCCACCTGGATTTGAAAATCACCCTTGGACAGGGCAGTGGTGCAGGGCACGGGCAGGTGCCCTCCTGGACACCCTTCCCCATCTGTCCCTGAGGACTTTATAATGCCATCGTCAGGCTTCCCACTGTTGTTTTTCTGTTACTAGATAAAAATGAGAGAGAGAGGAGACCTACACTGCAGAAAAACCCAGCTCTCACAGGCTGCACCTTTACCACTGCACACCAGTGAGGAAGTCCAAAGAGTGCATGACCACAGCAGTGCAGCATCACTGCTGTGTCTTCCTCACTGCTGCTTTGCTTGCCTGTTTGAGGGGTACTCACTGGCATTTCTGTACTCACAAAGTGCTCTGGGTGGGGGTCTAATCTGTGGCCAGCTCAAGTCCACTTGGAACTTTTTTTACTGGTCTAGGAGCACCAGCTGAACTGGCTGGACACAGATGCAGCCACTCTGTTGACACTTGCTTGGTAGCATAGCTTTCTTGGAGTGGCAATGGGGATTTTGCTGGAGCCTATGTCTCCTCCTGGTCCTCCCCAAGCAGGTGCAGCTGGGCACACAGTAGCCCTTTGGTGCTGTGTCCTAGGAGAGATGTGAGCCCCATCAGAGGCAGCCAGTGTTGGACCTGGCTCCCAGGAAGGATCCTTGCTGCGCCAGCTAATCTTCAGAGCATGTATTTATAGCTGAGTCATGAATACTCGAAAACCCAGGCTCCGGGCAAAGAGAAAAGCAGGATACTAGCCTGAACAGTGTGAGCCATAACGTGGCAGCTCCAGCTATACAAATACTCTTTTGCAAAATGAGCCCCTGAAGCCTGGAAGAAATGGAGAACGTACACCTGTTTGATAGGGAGGTCCTTATTGCCTCACCCTCAGTTTGTAAGTTCATGTTTTATTCATCAAAAACATAGATGATTATGTTTCTGGTCTTGTCTCTTTGCATGCCTCTCCCCTTGCTTCCCCGAGCAGTTACTCTTGATAGGATCTGGCACCCTGGCCAGGTTTGCCAGTGTGGGGAGCAGCTTCCCTTCCCTGCTGCCGGTTTTCTCTGCCAGGTCCCCTGCATTAGTGTGCCCCACTGTGGGAGGAGAGTGGTCAGGCAAATTGGGACTGCCAAAGTGGGGAGGGGGTATCTTTAATTGTCCCAACTTGCACCAGGCCCCAGAGGTCCCCTCTGAGACAGATATGGGTGCCAATGAAGGATTTTCCTGTCTGGAGGCATCAAATCTTCATCTGCCCTCCACCAGCCCAAATCTGTAGTAACCACTTGCCTTCAGCCTAGGATAAAACACATCATCCTGGTGTTTGGTGCTGTTCCTTACCGTATTGCAGGGAAAGCCAGGGTACACAATTTTGCTGACTTCTCTCCCTTAGACCTGCTAAAATCCAGGGAGTCTCCTCCTCTCCCTTGACAGGCTTTGCAGCTTATGCTGAAAGTTGCACTCTGGTAACCTGCCAGCAAGTGAGTTTAACCCAGCCGAAGGTTTGTGGAAAGCAAATTTCAAAATCCATGGTGGCAACTCTCTATCAAATCGGGTGAGTATCTTGGAAGAGGGAGAACCTGTGCCAGAAGTGACTCTGCTGTCACCTGGCCAGGGGACAGTGAATTATGAACAGCACTATCCCATGAGCTCTGGACAACCTCATCTAAGAAATATAGCATAAAAATATGAGCACTGTGAGTAGGGCAAAGGTTTGCAACGATGATGGGGCTTAGCAGCAGTAAAAGCACATCAGAGCGATAGAGCACAGGATTTTGAAGTGATGGTCTTGGCTTCTCTGAAGCCATGGCAAGCAGAGTGCAGTGTCTGTAATCACAACTTCTAGTTATGAAAGTACAGCATCACATTGCTTTTGCCTGAAGAAGAGAGACTTGCCATTCCATTGCTTTCCATTGTGATGGGCTCTGTGTATTACTTGCCCATTATTTCTTTCCTACTGGAAACAAATATCACGTGTACCACTTTTGTTGTCTTTGAAATTCTGTGTGTTTTACGTTCAGCAGAGCTGAGCACTTAACTTTAGGGGGTTCCACTTGGCTTGCTGCCCAGCCTGGTGAATCCCCAGGGAAGATCTTTAAAGGCTGCCCAAAAGAAAACAGCTTTAATGACATAATAAATAACTACACCCACACCATGAGGAAATGGCACTGTCCTTATAAAGGTGACATCCATAAGGAGTTCACCAGCTGGATTATTTCCAGGGATGACCTCTTCAGGCTTCTACCAATTACTAGTGTTTTAAAAACATTTGAGGTATTAAATGTTTTCTTTTAATTTCTCTCCTCCCACTTCAAGGATGTGATGATGCTGATGTGGAAGGAAAAACAAAGGCAAGAAGGAAAGAAGAAAAGACAGACAGCAAGAAAAAGAGTGCGGGAAAGGCAATAGCAAAAATTATTCATGCAGTCAAGACTGACTTTAATCAAGACCCAAACAGCTGGAAAGTAGCACCTTAAAATGTAAAGTCTGCCAGCAACAGGAGGGAACACCTGCCATGGGTCCCTATTTGTCTGCAAGGCTGTCTCTCTGCCAGGCTGGGTGGCCAAAAGAGAACAAGAGCCTCACCTGAACACGAGGCTTTCTAACCCTGGTGGCAGAAATGCTGAAGAAGAAAAATGGATTTCACGAGTTACAGGTGATGTGATCTGTGTCATTTCTCATGCCCTCAGTTCCCTCCCAAATGTTTAAAGGAATGAGTAGTTCCTTTTAATTGTTGCTGCTTGCCACAGAAAGGGACAAATGGGAATCCTCAGCCACGGGAAATAACAGTGAAGCACACAAAATGACAGCCTGTTTTTCACAGGTGCTGGGTACTAAGAACATCAACTTCAACACACACTGGTATCCAGAACACAATTTTCCCCAAGTTTTGGAATAAAGTCAGATTCAGCAATTTTACTTACTCCATTTTTGCATCTTCAGCTGAGAGCTGAAGTAGAAGAACCAGACCCACTGCAGTTAGTAAAAGCCTAGTCACTTAGATATCGAATCTAAGCTGTGGGGGTATAGATGCCTAATCACTTCTGAAAATAGGATAACAAGTCTCATGTAGTGCACTTTTGCACTCCTTTCCCTGGAAGGAGAACTGCTGGAGGGACACAGCCCTCCACATCGCTTGTGGAAGCCCTGCCACCCTCTTGTTAAAGCACAGGTAATGTCTAATAGCCTCAAACAGACATTTTGTACTCTCATTACAGCTATACACCAATTCCTGCACTGAAAATACCCCGGAGGACGTTTTTGCATCATGCTCTGACATTTTTAGATAGCAGCTGCTCCTTTCTATTATTTATAGAGACAAACTCTATTCTCGAGTGTTGTGGGTTGGTTTTGCCTCTTACAAGTTTGCCAAATGCTTTCCATTCCAGGAGCCTGATTTGAGGTATTTATCAGTGTTGCCAACACTTCACCTTGTGGGCTGAAAGTTTACATTCCTGGGGGTTGCCCCAGACTGAATTTTTGGTGAAACAGGTTAGCCACACCTAAGGATACTAGAAACTAATGGCTGTGTTGACAAAATCTGATGGCATTTTCTTGTAGAAGTCCAAGTGCTCTTGTGGTTTGGAGCAAGGGCTTGGAAGCACTCAAAAAATGAGGAAGCAAAACAGCAACTGTCTGTGAAATGTGTGGCTGGAGTGATGTGCTGAGCAGGAAGGACTGTTACCCAGGGCAGCACTCAGTCACTCAGCAAGATGACCTCTCTTCTCTTCACAAAATCTCCTCCTGCCCCTGTCCTTGCTTAACATATTAATGTAATATGGGTAGAAAACCACCGACAAAAGAGTTGTGAAGGCTTAAAGAGGCTCTGGGAGAGTACCACATGAGCATTATTGCTGGTGTAGGTTGGAAGAGCAAAGCCAACATAAGCCCTTCTTCTTAGAGGTTAAAGGGCAAACTGAGAACTCAGACAGAAAACAAAAAGCATAGGATGTATGAGGCAGGCCACAGGGTACAGCCTCTAGCAGCTGTGCATCTAAGACTAAGACCTCTGTCTCTGCTGAGTTCGGGCTATCTGCCTCAGAGTAAGGGCTCACACAGATGCCACGAGGCCTCTACTTGACTGCCTTCACTCCCATGGCGGAAGGTTTCTTCTTACGTGTTTGGGGCAGGCAGGGCTATCCCTTTACTCCAGTAGCCTCCACACAACCCAAGAGAGGCAAGGAAGGTGGTCAGAAACCCAGGTGTCCTTCCACCCCTGGCTTCATACAGTAGTCATCTGTGCCTGACTCTGACCTCTGCACCCTGTGGAGGAATTGTATTAGGTTTAGTGAAGAGAGGCCATGATGGAGCTGGGAAAACCTCACAGCCATGTCCCCAGCTTCTCCGACCAGTACCTGCAGGACACAAGGGCTGCATTTTTTAATAAAGCAAATCTCTCCAGTAGCTCTTTCTACCCATGTGAGGTTCACTGTTCTGCTTACTGCTGCTTGTTGCAAAGCAGTGAGGAAGCCCTGCTATTGTGGTGGTGTCCCTGCTGCTGTTGGCTTCCATCAGCTAGGCATGCACAAGCTGGCTTGTTAGCACAGGCTTCTTCTGCCCTGGTTTTCTTATGAAAAAAAAACCAAAACAAAACAAAACAAAACCGAAGAGTGTATTGGCATGCTTCTTTTGAGAACAAACACAAAGAGTTACGCAGGCTTCACAGGCAGAGCCAACAAAATACGTAGGTCATTAGATGAAAGCCTGTGAGCCACAGTGGCAACCCCTAAAGCATGCTGCAGAACAAGCTTTTATTTGGCCCAGAAACAAACCCAGACAGTCGATATTCCAGATCACTGCCTCAGAGAGGACAAAGACCTTCAAGTGAAGACGGTTGAAAGCTCAGAATGCTACTTACTGTAGCAGCTATTAATATTTTATTAACAAATGCAATGTCACAGAAAGCTACACCTTCAGCTCACATACCTCAGCGTGGGTCCCTTGGCATCAACAGAGCAAGGAGGGCACTGTCTGCTGAGGAGCTGTCTCACTGTAGCATGAGGGTCACTCTGTGAGGGGCTCCTTCCATGAGGTATGTGCAGTGCTGATCCACTCCCATCAGTCATCTTTCTGCCTGGCTGCATCCTTTCCCTGCTCACATGCTGTTATTGCCATTAAAGAGAAAGCCGCCATCTCAGGTGGATGCAAGTCATGAGGCACTTGAGAGAACCCACAATCATCTTAGATTGATTGGAGATGGTCCTTTGGGGGCAGTGGTTTTGCAAGTAACGCTATCTGCTAAGCACTCAGCTCTGGCTCAGCAGTGAGTGGTACACAGGCATGCACACATACAAGACAATTTTATTGATGGAAGGAGTGATGTTCAGGACATGCATTACTTGCTTGCTTCTTATTTCCAACTGCTTTCTATTGATTCCTTTTTTTTTTTCCTTAGGCAGCAGCCAACAACTATCTGAAGAATATAGCTTATTGTCCTAGTTTTGGCTTATTGTCCTGATTTGATTTCAGCTAGGATAGGCTTATTTGTCTTTTTGGTAGCTGGTACAGTGCTGTGGTTTGGATTTAGTAGGAAAACAATGTTGATAACACACTAATGTTCTTACTTGTTGCTAGGTAGTGCTTCTACTAAGTCAAGTAGTTTTCAGCTTCCCACATTTTGCTAGCAAGGAGGTGCACAAGAAGCTGGGAGGAAACATAGCTGGGACAACCAACCCAAACTGGCCAAAGGGATATTCCTTACTATATGACATCATACTTAGTATATAAACTTGGGGAAGCTAACTGGGGGATTGCAAAAGCTACTTGAGGACAGACTGGGCGTTGGTCAATGGATGGTGAGCAATTGCATTGTGTGTCACTCGTTTTATGTATTCTTTTTTATCATTATCATTATCATTCTTTCTTCCTTTTCTGTCCTATTAAACTGTCTCTATCTCAGCACATGAGTTGTTTGGGTTTTTTTTTTCCCATTCTTCTTCCCGTCCTACTGGGGTAGTGGCTGTCAGCAAGCAGCTGTGTGATGCTAAGTTGCCAGCTGGGGTTAAACCATGACACTTAACTCGACGACTGCATGGCCATATCAGAAGGCTACCCTACCTCTGTTATGAAGTTTGATCTTACAGTCACCTCTCCTTGGAGAGAAACATGGGATTTTACAGCAAAGGGATCTTAAAAATATGAAAACTGATGCACAAGTTAAGTTTGGATATACTCGGCATGCCATTTCTACCAATGAGCAGTAGAAGGCACATAGAACAACAAAAGCAACAAGGTAAGGGAAGAAGGATCCTCCCCTTGGCTTGACTTCCAGATTTCAGGCTTGAATCCACAGCATCTCAGAAAGTCTGGGTTGGATCCCTGCCCCAACCAGAGTCTATGGAGAGCAGAGTCTAGATTGCATTATGCAGGGATCCATCAAATCCAGTCATGTGTATTTCCAGCAAAGGAGAGTCTACTTCTTTATACCGTCCTTGCTGGCCCAACCTTCCAGCCCACTCAAGCCTCTCTGTATATTGACTCTTAGAATCATTGAACAGTTCAGGTTGGAAGGGATCTTTAAAGCTTATCTAGTTCAACCCCTCTGCAATAAGCAGGGACATCTCCAGCTACTTCAGGTTGCTGAGAGCCCCATCCAACCTGTCTTTGAATGTTTCCAGGGACAGGGCACCTACCATTTCTCTGGTCAACTTGTTCCACTGTTTCAACACCCTCATTGTAAAAGGGGTCTTCCTTGTATCTACTCTAAATCTACCCTCTTTTAGTTTAAAACCATTAGCCCTCGTATTGTTGCAACAGGCACTGCTAAAACGTCTTTTTTATAAAGCCCCCTTGAAAGGTCACAGTATGGTCTTCCTGGAGCCTTCTCTTCTCCAGGCTAAACAACCACAACTCACTCAGGCATGTGTACTGTCCTTTTTAACTAGTGCTCGTGGACCAGCCTTTTCTGAACCCAGCTGATCAATTTGCTGAGCCTGCTTAATCATTTGGCTTTGCAGCTTCCTCTGGTGCAGAGTTGCACAGTTTAAAATAAAAGCTGTGCAAAAGAAGCTCCTCCTTTAGTCTATACCCTGCTACTGAGTCCTTCCATTGGAGACTCTCAACCCTATACTGTGTGAATTGGTGAATAACTGGAGAACTCCTGTGTGTTAGGTTTTGACAACAGGTCTGTTGACAGCATATAATTCAGTATAAAGATTTATCATCTTAAAATAAATTGCTGCCCAAAAGTTGAATCTCTCCATAACTCAGCCTACCATCTCAATGGGCTTGAGGTCTGCAAGGAGACTTCCGCATTTTTACCCATGAAGCTCATACACAACCCAGTTGAGATTTCATATGCTTGTTGCCAGAGTTCTGGTTTACAGTTAGATCTGCAGTTAACCTGATCTAGTGGATGTCCGTGCCTATGGCAGGGGGGTGGAACTAGATGATCTTTAAAGTCCCTTCCAACCCAAACTATTCCATGATTCTATGATTCTATGAGTCTATGATTTTAGAAGAGTGCAAACTAATGCAAGGAAAAGTAAGGAGGACTAGGAATGATGAGTAAGAGGGGCTAAGCAGGCCAAACTCAGCATATGTTGCTAGGCATAAAGAACATCCTCAAATCCACAAGCTCTTTGATGTGTGGAAAGGAAAGAAGAGATCCCATTGGTTTTATAAGGAGGAAGATCAGATTATAAAAGCCATGGCTGCTAGGATCCTATTTCTAGGAATGCCTCCCTGCTTCTCTGGTGGGGTTTGGTTTAAATTTAATTATGTTGCTTGATGACAGGGGAATAGTATTAGCACATGAGTAAAACCAAACCAAATGAATTCATGAAGACCTATCGAACTATCTATTCTCTGCTGGCTTTGCCAAGCCAGAAGTACTTGCTCTCTAATTCTTTCATCTGCTTTTCCCCCTTGGCTCAACTCAAGCAAATCATCAGATGACTTACTAAAAACCTCAGCTTTAACAGCTGAGGTGACTCCCTGTCCTTCTTCCTCCACTCCAGCATGTAAGAAAAGGCATTTCCACAGGAACATCGTGTGTTAAGATCTTGCTCCCACTGTATGACGCGAGTTAGAGTGTTGCTTTCTCCAGGCAAGAGCAAGCATGTGAGACTAGTGTCTTTATAAGTGAGCACAGCTTAGGGCTATACCTTTTCTTCTAACTACCTCCAGCTTAGCTGGCCATCTATCTGTGACTGTATGACAAAGTGCTTCTATCGTGATGCATGGAGACCTTATTAATTCAGCCCTAAGCAAAGGCTGCAGTCTGGGCTGTTTCCCACAGCTCTGTGAGAGGGCTAAATAAAGATGCAAAAGGCAGACACAAAACCTGCCTTCACTGGATTGTAGGCTAGTTTTGATCCCTGTTGTAGATGAATATCAAAACCAGGGAATGATTTTGCAAGTAGGGGATAAGCCGGTCATACAAAGCATAGCTGAGGACTATGTGTGGGCTGAGAGTCTCAATATGAGAGAGAGATTGGGACACATAAATGCCGTTGATTTTCAGAGGAGATATATGTCTAGTTCTTTTCATTTTTTAACCGAATTTTCTTTATGGAAGGATATTGGATCTATTTGGCATTCACTCGTGAGCAGCAGAAGACTCAGGCTATGTATGACGTACGCAGATGAAAAACTTTTTGTCTTCCATTTTTCATAGACAAGGGTTCCATTTCCCTATTGACAGCAGCATCTTTATGCTATGTAAACACAGTGAGTGCTGTGGCCCTTTCTATTTTACATAGGGTCAGTAGCTCTCCACTGTGGAAATCTTTGCAAGTGTGACTGCCTATATTTCCTTCAACTCGCAGCAGCCACTCTGTCACTGGGCTTCAGACATGTTTCAGCAGAAGGCATGACCACTAAATTCTGGCTTACATCCCAGGTATCTCCATGTGCTGCCCAACACTATCTTTGAGCGTAAAAGCCAGTTGCTATTCACAAAAATTCACTAAAAATACTTCTGTAGGTACCAGCTCCATGGTGATGTAGACAGCAGCAGCTCCATATGCTGTATAAATGCTCTGGAGAAAATAGTGTATCCTATTAGCTTAACATCCCTACCTGAGCTGCTCAGAGATCACTAACCACAGAAGACACACTGGATCAATATTCATGTTTGGTTTGATCCTGTTTATTCTTGACTGGTACAGGCACTCTGGAAGCTAGTTCTGAGGTCACGTGAGTTTTATGCAGAGTCACTAAAACAATATGTGGCAGAAAGGGAAATGAGACTGAAGTGCTACCGCTCCCTGAGCCAACCATTGCACATACTGTTTCTCTTAAATAAACTTTCCTGGGGTGGGAGGAGCTGGAGGGAAAACATTAGCAGTACTTGCACAGGCAGCATTGGGGATGCAAGAGGATGCAATTCCTCTGGTGCTATTTGCTTTTCAGAAAGATACCCTTGATTCTTCATCATTCCCAGCCCTTTCCCTGCTCTCATGCCACCAGAAAGCTCCAGTCTAGCCATGATCCTTTTCTTGTCTTTCTGTACAATTATCTTCTGCCCAAATGTTTCTGGCACTACTGACAAAACCTCTCACCACCCTCTGACTTCAGATCATTCACCATTGTGTTATTTGCTGAGCTTTTCCCAGCACTTAGTGCATTTGGGATTTGCTAGTGATACTCTGCAGTACAGTGCAAGGCACTCCCAAGTGAAACTTAGCTTTGAAGAGAAAGAGTGAAAATCTAGATCTCTGGAAGCTAATGTGAGTTTTCCATTGGCACCAACAGGACAAGGATTTAATCATAATATTTTCTTCATAGATATTTATATGGAGTCTTCTATCACTGTAATATTGGAGCCCTCACGGTACTTGTGATCTCAGTCATCTACAAATATATCTGGAGGTTCATAACTGCTAAACAACTGCTCTACAAACAGCACCAAAGGCAGACAAAAGATCCATAAGTTTTCTGCTAGAAAAGAACTTGGGGGCACCCTGTGAGACCTCTTACATGTCACAGAGTATGGTGTTTCACACAAGATACTTCAGTACTGCACTCAAAACCCAGAATTTGATTACCGATCTTGGTGCAATAGTCAGGATTTCCATCAATCCTCCTGCTCTCTGGTGTAACAGGAGTTCATTACCAATACTCCACAGATGGACTCCAGATGAGCAAGCATAACAGTGAGATTGTGAGGGTGAATGATGACATTTCAGAGTGTATATTGCATCCACACTGACGAGCATGGGTAGGAGGGGAAAAATTAAATTAGCGCTGCGGGGTTGGGGAGGAAAGCTGCATCAGAGAAGCAGTCTTACCACAGAAAGAAACTATTTACCCAAGAAAAGAGCAGAGGCTGCATTGCTTGAGTTTTCTGAGAGGAAATTAGACAAGACATATTGATAAATACGTCTGAAGGGCTCCTGCTTGATTGCAAAGCAGCTAGAGTAGATGGGGTCTTTGTGTTCCTTGGTTGTTTTGAGTTTTACTGCTACTGTAGTTAAGCAGGTGAACATCTGTTGTCCACCTGACCCACCATAAAACCTCAGCTGTCAGGAGCAGGACACACTGTGCTGTGATCAAGGGGCAAAGTTTGCTTATTGTGAAGCCTGAAGGCTTTCATTTGCATCTCTCCATTAACAGGCAGTTGAGCACGTGTTAAGAACAAGCTCAACTGATCCAAACAGCACGTCTGCCAAAACAACTGTCATCGATTCTTGGACGTATATGGGATAAATCATATTTTCTGTTATTATTAAGTAACTGCATTGATTTCTCACTCAGGGGTGTGGCTATAACACACCTTTTGATGGGTTTGTATGTAGTCCCAGTGACTGTCACTGATTTGCTGTGTAACTGTGGGCAAGGCACATCGCTTCATTGCACTCCAGCTTTTTCACCCCTTAAATGGCAATAATAATGTTCCTCTTTCTTTGTCAAGAGTTCCAAATACCACAGGGAAAAAGCAACCCATTATTATAACTAAAGAACACCAGTGCAGAGTAGCACTGCACATCTCAACTCTCCTCAACTTAATGGTTAGGCGTCAATGGGAATCTTCTCTGCAGGATATAGGACATCTCTTTAAGATGTAAGCAATTAAGAAACCAGGACCTGATGTTGGTGACAGTAATGCAATCCAGAGGAACTGTTCAAGGCTGACTCATCTTTAACATGAAGCAGTAAGTAAATGGCTGTAGGTGATAGTAATAGGGATTGTGTAATACTATCTAGTGATACTCATGATGAACCATGGCTCCACCACAGTATTATTAGCATGTAATGTTTATGCTGCAATAGTGCCAAAGAGTCTTGACCTAGGTAGGGCTTGCCGTGCTGGGCCTTGTACGAATGTGTATCAAATGTCCATTACTTCCCCAAAGAACATCCCGTAGCAGTGAGGTGGTGCAATTTGTGAAAGGTGAAAAGAAGTGGAATGGGGGGAGAGGATGCAAGGAATAAGGTGTGCACAGTTCCTAGCATACCACGCAAGGAAACATGGTATGAAAAGAGAGTGTCCCATACTGCTCAGAGGAAGGCCAGGGGTGTCACATCACTGCTGCATAAAAGCTGGTGGCAGCTTCTGAGCTGTGACTACTTAGCTCTGGCTGTGGGATCCCTGAGGACTGAGGCATACAATGGAAAACAAAATTCCCTCCCTGCTTCCAACTAATAAGGAGCTTCAGCTGATTTCCTGAAAACAGTTGTGTTTAGTTAAAAGCATAAATCTGTGCTTGTGAAGCAATCTTGGCTCTGTTAGGCTGCAGTCCAGCAAGGGATCCCTCTGCTCACCAGTGCTTGCTAGAAGTGCTGGTGACCACCAGCTACCCAGTATCCAGTAAACCTGGGTGAAGTACTTCACCACAAGCTCTCTGTCCTGCTGAGCTCCTGCTCCCCGGGGCTGGCTCCTGGCTGAGCCTTGTGCAAAGTCTTCCCTCTTCCCGTGTGGTTTTCAGACAGATGCCAAAAGCTGAGGCAAAATCTCATAACATGCCAATTATCCTGGCCTCAAAACCACAAATGATTGTATACAGCTGTTGGCAAATGAAACCTTGTTCCAAACATTTAATACCTATTTGAATAAACTTGTGGAGCCAAGTTTATTTGGGTTATTTATCTGAGTTTGCCTGCTTCCCTGCCCTCATGTCATCTCTCCAGCTCACTTCCAGACCCTGTGTGTTCCAACAAGAGATGAAGGGGGGTTGCCTTATGGCTTTCCATCATTTATTAAAAGAAAGAAAAGGAAAAAATCTGCCTTACAGTGTAAGTTCCAGACCTATCAATTTTCTGTCAGAGCACTAAGAGGGTTAATTACAAAGCCCATTTCCTCTGTTTTCAATACATCAGATTTCTGTTAATGAACAAATACACCGATTCATAGCAGCTTTTGGTTCTCCAGTAAAGATGCAACAAGCCCTTCATTTAGATCGGATGAATGGTAATTATATTTGATAGGAAAAGTGGAAAATTTTTCCTTTCTTTATAGAGTTCCTTGAATAAATTGTTTTTCTGACCTTATCTAGAACATGAAAATCTAGTCATCATTTAAAATTATAAGACAATTAATGAAATACACTCCTGAATCAGACAAAGTTGGCAACTTTGCCAAGAACTTACACCACAGAGGAGGTTGAAAAAGGTTAGCATTGTCTATTTTAGAATAACAATATCCTAAATTAAGTGTACCATGTTTCATTTAAAAAAATCCAGAGATTATATGGTTTACTTCTCAAGAAACAGTACCAGTCTGACACATGTGTAATGTTTCAAATGTTATGAGAAACAGATGCCAATACCCCATCCTTTGTGAATGACATCTGAAGTTATATATAATTTTCTCTAAATTGCCTTTTAACATGTGATTGCCTTAAACACAACTAGCTGAGCTGCGCGCTGTGCAATATGCAAATGGAAGCCTATTGCTGCAATCAACATCTCCCAGGGAGGGGAATATTTCTGAGCCAACAAATCATTTTAACCTGTCAGTAATGAACCGTGCTGCAAGGAGATGTTGCTCTTATATTCAAAATCTGGGCAAGGTGGGCAGCTTCTAGTATTTTTCTCTGCTGTAGACTGCTAGTGTTACTAAGATTTTTTTTTTTTTATTTTCTGACTTAGGGTAGAAAAAGGAGTTGTGTTAAATCTCCCAGAGGAAATTTATTTTTTCAGTACTAGCTGGATCTCTCTGGTCCAGAGTCAGTATTCTGACAGAAAGAAGTTCAGATTATAGTCCAAATAATAGTTCTCAAGAGAATCTTCCACTCTTTAGTGAAGACATCAAGAAAAAAAAGGAATTACTGCATTTTATCACCATTTAAACTCAATTTCTGTTTTTCCAGTGGAACTGTTCCCTAACAGGCAGCTCTGTTAATGCTATATAACTCTCCATTGAAACGACATTAAAGACTTTGTACTCAATGTAAAAAAGTACAATTCAAATAGTGACACTCTTTCTGGATTTAATTGAAAAGAATTCATTATCCACTCAATTCTTTTGCATATAGGATGGTGCAATGTCTGAGGGGTTGCCGGGGCATAGCGAGGGGCAGGATTTCATCCTGATGGGCTTCAACTCTAATTCTAACGCGATATGAGGAATTTGTCCAACGACCCGCTCAGCGAGGCCTGTGGAGGCTCAATGTGCAGCGTATCCAGCCCCTCAACCCACCAAATCTCTCAGTAAACTGTAATTCATTTGTTCCCCTGTCTTCCCTCTGCATGGGTGCCTGCGATGCAACAGAGTGGGGTTCACTTGATCACACATCCCCATCGTGGCTTCTAACCTCAGCATGCATGACACTTTGAAGGGGACTATTGTCAGTGCAGGCAGGCCACCAAAAAAAAGCCCTTTACACAGTCATTTCGGGCTGGAGACTGAAAGCCACGAATGCCCTCTGCTTGCCACCCTTTGGGAGGCTGGTGCTGCCAAGCCCAGGTGCCGTGCAGAGCCCAGGCACCCACAGGGGCACAAAGCAAAGTTGATCTCTTTGCCGGTGCAGGGACTCATGGAGGAGACTGGACTGGCCATAGCTGAGTCCCTGCTGCGACAGGCTCTGAGAAACCTGGATTTGTGTGTAGGTAAGGAGGTGAACCTGAATACAACAGCAACAATTGGGATAAGGTCACTTTGGGAATGAAAGGAATTAATGCTTGAACTTCTCTTCTGCCTGGGCAGGCACATAAACCAGTGGTTCTTAATACCACAGTTACTTCACCAATTTTTGTGGGACTGTTCACAAATTAAAGAAACACACATCTTTATGTACTTAGCCTAGTAAAAGAGAAAGGGGCAACGTGGAGCTCTACCACTTTGATAACTGCATAGGCAGGATGGAGAAGTTGTACCTTGGAAGAGAAATGAAAGCAGTCTGGGAAAGTCTCTTCATCCTGAAAAGCTCTAGAGATAGCAGAGACAGTAAAATGGAGGATGTGGGCAAAAGCAGAGGGTTGGGATGCAGAAGAGGGAGAGAAGAGGAAATAAAAAAGAGCACAGTTCTGGAAGCAGGGACTGAAAAGTCAATGGGAATTTTGAAAGGGAAAGCTGGAGAAACACTGTGCAGTCATTCCCACTGGGGGTTACAGTCAGTGATGTGGGCTTTTTATAAGCCTATGTTAGGATAACTCTTTTTTTCCCTTTTTCTTTATTCTCCCTTTTAAGATCTATAGCATGTTTGCGTTTCCCCCCCCCTTTGCCATAGCTGTTCAAATCTAATTACCAGAGGTTCACTATATTCATTAGCGTCATTCCCTCAAAACCCTAGGCTGCATGTCATCTGGATCTGATTATGTATGGTGCATTTCATTTTCCCAGCTATTCCCCTACCTGCTTTTAATCAGCATGAGATTTTTCATTTAAATGTCATTAGACTTTTGAATAAATACGTAAAAAACATCGCAAATAAATATAAAAGCTTCATGCAATCAGACACAAGGAAAGCTATGCCAGAGACCACCCATTGCAGTGTCCTTCTCTGATGAGGCTACATCAGATATGCCCAGAGGTGCTAATACAGACTGCCCCACTTTGTTAGAAGAGCACTTTGTTAAGCAGCAGATTTTTACTAGCCCCTCAAACACGCTTCTGAGGTTGTGTATGAGGTATGTACGAAGCTCAATGCTCAACAATTCATTTATATGAGAGTTCAGTAATTTTCCACAAGCAATTTTCCTTTTGGCTTGCAAGGCAGCCAGCCAGACACGCTCACCTGATGGTGTCTATCAGCTCATGGCCTTCAGTGCCTTTATACAAGTGAGGATTTATTATGCATGGAGAGGGGATCTGATTAACAGGAAGAATCGAGCTATACTCTTTGTAGTGAAGTTAAGCATTGTTACATGTATAATTTTCCTTTCCTGACTTGCTTAGCTGTGCTCAGCTCACTAAGGTGAAGCATTAGCCAAGCTCTTCAGATAGCGAAGGTTTCACAGTAGGAGTCTAATGGACCAGAAGTACGAATAGAACACATATAACCTTTGGGACAGATTCAAAAGAGAATTCAGCATCTCTGAGACAGATTGCTCAGACACAGTCCTCTAGTTGGACTTCCTGGCTCTTTAATGAAGCAGCTCACTGTTTCAGGCATTTTTTTATCCCCATAGAAAACTCTTTAGCCTGTTTTTTCTAGCTGGTTTTTTTTTTTTTTCCTGGTACCTGTAAAACCTGCTCTTATTTTTCTTAGCCCTTTCCAACACCTTTTTTATGCTCTACCCATCCTTTTGTCTTCTATGGAGTGTCTGACATCTTCGTTTGCCTCTCTGAGCAATTTTAGTACACAGCTCTTTTGTCATTAGATCCCAGTTTGAGGCTAGTCTTTCTTAGCTTCATTTGGACTTCTGCTCTGACTCACCCTGAAACTGACTTTACCTCTCTCTTTTCCCCGAGTAGGGTTTCTAACCTTCCCTGCGTAAAGTCCTCATGGAGGACACACTCCTTCAGATTTTGCTACTCCTATTTCTGCTACTCCTATTGCAGTCATCAGCAGAGCAGAGAGAAGGTATTTGTCTGAGTGAGAAGTTAAGCAAGCTTTGCTGCTTATTATATTGACATATACATCACCATGCTTGGCAATTCCTTAGAAAGACGCTGTGTACTAGACAGAGTTTGTAGCTCTTTCCTTTTCCATGTGGCACTGAGACTACGCCTATAGTAGATGTACATAGGTAGATGTAAGTTTAGAGCTCATTTGGGACACTCATCTGTAAATATGCTAAAGCAATTCTTATTAATAGCGGGGGGCAGGGGGGGGAAGTGCGTTTTGTGTAACCCTTATGGAATATTTCCTGAAAAAAGGTTACATCTCTGCTAACATGGGTTTAAACATTACACTCATTGGATCAAGGAATAGCAATGTACATTCTGAGTTACATATCCAGTGACATTGCTTTGAGTATCAGTTTATTTCAGTGACTTACTTTCTAATATTGTTTGTTTTAGTTGCTCAAATTATTCATCTAATGGTCTCAGGTAGCAATGAGATTTTTAAAAGATTGTAATCTGTTCGAGGACAACTTATGATATAAGTTGGAGGAAGCACAAACATTAGGAATGAATGACATGATTTTCTCACTTGGCCTGTTAGCTCTCATCATCGTGCATTTCATTCTCCAAGCCCTTTGTGGGGTTGTGCCCTTCCAGAAGTGGCTATTAGCCTAAATAGGCCAAATTGAAGAAAGCTGGGGTCAATATGACAATCTCTCCGATTGTCTTCAAACTTTCTGTTCTTTCCTTCCTCTGGATAATTAGATCTAAAATAGCTTCACTTCTTTTGCTTTTTTATCTATCCTTTCCATGTCATAAAGTGGACCTATCTGGAATAAAAAAAAGTGGTGTTGGTTTAGGGTTGAAGAACATCATACCCAGCAGATGTCTGGGTAATTAAAGTCCCCATGAGCACAGTGTCCTGAGATCCTGAGCTCCTGTATAAATGGTTCAGGAATGTTTCCTTCTTCCTTTTTTTCAAGATCAGTAACAGATGCTTTCAGCAGTGATGCTTTCATCTTTCATGTCATGACTCCTTACCCAAAGCATCTGTGTGCTGGCCTCCTGACAGTCTAATTCTGTCTCCTTTGGCAGCTGTTTTTCACAGGTAGGAAGCGTCATTAAGATATGCATAGATATTATCCATGAACTTTTACAGATGGACTGATTCCTCAGGAAGGGGATGAGGGAACTCAGATCAATGACACATTGTGTTTATTCCTGGCTTGCAAGTAGACTAGGTATCTCTGGGAGTCTGGGATTTTTTTGAGGGGAGTGAGTTAAAATATGAGCAAAGTTGGGTTCTGCTTGAGAAAATTGAATTCAGTATGTGCTTAAATGCTTGCTCATTCGGGAACAGGCAGTATGTAAAATCCATTAAGAGGCTGTCAGCAAAGATAACAGACTACCCTAAATATCTATATTTGCTGCTGCTTCGTAAAAATGAAACAAATTTGGTAGGAAGTAAACAGTTATGAATCTTCAGTCAAAGAAATATTTACCAGGCAGGTATTGCACAATCTTACATCATTACAAAGTCTATGCATTTAAATGTAGAATTGTTTCAGTTGAATGTTGCCTTCAGTTCTCTTATGATTTGTGTCCAATTTCTCCACATTTCACCATTTCTTCCTTTCAACTCATCACGGTAGAACCTCACATAGGTCTGAATCCTGACTTTCTGACAGAAAATTCAGATTCAGATCTGAATCTGGGCCCAAACTGGGATATCTCATGTGTATCCTCAGTACTTGACATCAAAGTGGAAAGATAATGACTGTACTGACCCTACCATGACGCAACGCAGGAGCACGAGTGTCAACAGTCACTGGCCATCCAGGCCTGCTTTTAATCCCTATTACACTGACATAGATTGAGAACCAGCCCACAGAGTCATTGAAAACCAGTTCCATGCAATTTAGTGAAATATCTTTGATTTTACCACATACCACAAGTAAATACCTGAGGAGAATACCTAGCCCACTATTTTCAGAGGAATAAATGATGCATGAGAAGGTCTTCTTCAAGTTATTCTCCCCATGTCTGGGCTACCTCATCTCTCCACTAATCTGTAGTAAAAATGGTACTAAGGCTTAGAAGGAAAGAACGAAGCCACAAAATGAAAGCGTTTACCTCCGCAGAAATTCATGCAGCAATAGGAAAGCCAGACAAGGTGTTTTTACTGTGCCATGGGTTAGTATAGTCCACATGTGGAAGTGAGTGTGGAAGGAGTGACTGTGAGTAAAGAACTACAAAGGCCTTTGCAATGCTGGGGAGGGGGTGACCGTGGGCGTCAGACCAAGAGGCAAGGATTCAGACCCAGGTTCCTATACACTTCTGTTTGTATAGACTCAGGATGAATTATCAGAGGAGGCTTTTGTGTTGGAAAGGCAGGAAAACACTTTGTAAGGAAAGCTGAAACTGAAGCCTTTTTCTTGTAATGAGAAGCTATCAATCAAAGCGAAGTTTCCAAGGGACTGATGTATGTGTACTCATGAAGACTTGCTGCAGTAAAGAGGAAAATGGGAGCACAAAAGAATGTTTTTCCTTGCTTTAATGAATCTAACGGCCTTTGACTCTCCATGGAGCACTGGAGGATGCGACCATTAACTTTTTATTTGCAATTTGTATGCACCTTGCTGCACTTGCTGTTTTATAGTGGCAGTCTCAGTGTCATATATAGATGGGAGGAAAAGCAGCAGAGAGAGGGTTCCCATGATGAGAAATGATGGACTGCCTGGCCTATCTGCCAAGAGACTCCCTGCTAAGCCACACAAGTTGTGTATGATGGTCAGGTAGTTTGAGCACAAGATGAGTGTTAGTAATGTCCACTTTCGATGGAGGACTGCATGAGGTCAGCCCTCGGTCCCTTTTAGAAATGTCCTTGCAGCCAGAGGCTGAGCAGCTTATCTCAGTGGCAGTGCAAGGAGCACAGCTCTTATTCAAACTGCTTCTTTTAGGGAAGCTGTAGCAGATGGCACGGAGGAGAAGGAAAAAAAATGTAGGGGGAAAAAGGAGGCAGCACATCCTGTGCCACATGAGGCTCTCCTGCAAGGAAGGAAAGCTATAAAACAGTGTAAATATATGACATTTCAGCATGTGCAAAAAACACATGCCGCTGGATAATATAACTGAGATTTTGGAATGAGTGATGAGACACGATTATCAAGGTACCCTGTGTGTATGGACATATATATGGGGTGGAGGAATAGTCTAATTGTATCCTCTGGCACTGGAAGTTTTCTTTTTATTTACTTTGGTACTAAATCTGAACACAAAGACCACACTTCTGACTGATCTACTTTTAGTAGTCAGTAACAGCTGTGGGATAGCTTAATTGAAGAATTTGTGCAGCAAGAAGAGCTCCCTGTTGTTTTCATAAGAAAGAAAAAAAACTTCCAAATTGTGGTGTGAGAAGGCTACATTCAGTCCAGACCCAACTGGAGAACTCCAGCCCTTTTTAAACTCCGCCGTAGGGGGATGGCCATTTGCCTTGATGTCTCTTGTTAGTAGAGTTGTTGATGATGGTAACAGCTGGAAAATCAATTACCACCAATATAGCAGTAGAAAAACTGAGAAATTGCTCTGAATGCAGTGCTGAAAGCAGCCCTCAGGTTCAAGACAGCAAGGCAGGAGGGATGAACCCACTGGTGAAACACAGGGGTGGGGCATGGGAGACCTGAATCCTCCTCTCAGCTGTCCTACAGGTTCCCAGTGGGAGCTTGTCTGTCAGCAGCCACAGACTTCCTTTTCTGTGACCCCAAGCAGATAATACCTGCCCACCTGGCAAAGGTAATTCATCCAGGTCTGGAGGACACCCTGAGATGCTAAATTAAAAGGGAATATTGAAGTTTGTGCCCAGACAATTGTTGACCATTTTTCAGCAAAGTGAAAATAAATCACAAGGAAGATCCTACTGATCCCATAAATAATATTTTTTTTCTCAGTGGATAAAAAAATAAGGAAAAAACCTATTTTGTTTGAACAAAATATTTTGTGTTGAGTTTTTGTCCATAAAAAACCACAAGAAAACAAAAGGCACCCCATGTTCTCTTTCAGCCATCTGACAGTGTGAGGACTTATTCCACGTGGCTTGTTCACAGACATCTGGAAGTATCATAAAAATGGCAAGAAAATGCAGTTTTCCTAGGCCTTAGGTCTCTCTGTCAAAAGGCTTGCCAGATATAATCTGATTTTCTTCTGGTGTTCGCTTAAAGTGTCTTACATGTCTCTCTATTTGAGCTAGAGCTATTTATAGCACAACAGCAGGCAGGGAGGATAATATAGCTAAGGCTACAGATTCACTGGCATTTGTCACCGAACCAGTGTCCCGTGGCTCTTGTGGGGACTGTGCAGCAATACCAAGAAAATATTAATTTTATGCAATATATCTTCACTCTTTCCTCCCTAAAACAGCCTCATAAATTTTAATGTTAAATGAATAAATAATAACAAGACAGTTAAGGTGTTAATGGAGCATTAATTATTGCTAAGGTTTTCATGGAAGAGCATGTGACATCCACATTACTACCGAGTGACTTTCTTTATGACTAGCATAATTACAGAGAATATTAAATGAAGAAAAAAGTGATGGGGCTCTTAGCAGTAATTGTTAGCATTTGTTCATGTAGAACCAGATTTCTGATAACGTATTTACCTAAATTGGCTAGGAAAAGCACACAAGCCATGTAAAGCACAATGAATCACTCTAGTTTACATCTCTAGCTTGAGAAACTGCTTCCTCATTGCCCACAGGAGAGTAATAAGCATGGCCATTCGGGTCTGGTTTAAACCTGAGACTGTAGCAAAATGTGTCAGAAAAACGGAGTGCTGCTTTCCATCTCTGTTTGGAAAAGTATTGCTTTTTTCTTATCAGGAGTAACAGCAAACATGATTTTATGAATAGAAGTGAGGAAGGGAACTTGAAATCACCAGCCCATTCACACATTGCTGGGAAGTAATTTTTACAGCCGGGAAGGGATCTGGGTGAGCAGCTGATAAGTTTTGGAGTATTTACTTGTATTTGTGCAGAAGAATCTGCAGGAAAGTGAGGACAGGCACGTGCAAAGGACAAAGCCCTGGTGCCTGAAGCACCTGGAAGATATTGGAGTATGATGTCTTTTTGTCTGAGGAAAGAGTCTGACCCTGAAGACAATTCTAGCATCCATTATAGCTGATAGAAAGAGTATTCTTGTATTTGAATACACCTTTGAAGCTGCATTTACCTTTGAAGTTGTATTTACCTTTGAAGTCCCTAGGAAAACGTACATGGTGCTCAAACCTGGGTGAGAGGGCTGTAGGGCTGCGGGTCTCCTGTGTCCCGTCCCTGCTGAAAGAGGACTGGCAGCCCTGAAAGCAGAGGGATCCTGAGTCAGGAGACCCCAGACTACAGAAATGCCCAAAGTAGGGTTGCAGCTCTGGGCCTTTGAATTGTATGCAAGTGGGAGGCCGGGGTGAGACAGGACGTCCAACAGCCATGCTGAGATCCTGGGGCATTTACCAGCGTGTGCCCTATTGTACAGCCCTCAGCACCACACTGGGTTTAATTATCTGAGGCAAAGAATTAACCTGGGAGCATGAAAGCAGAGTGAAGAGGCTTACTTCTACCTGTGAGAAAACATCCTCAGTTGTGAACTTTGAATTTACTTGAAACTGAAACTTGAGCCTGTATTTCAGCATCAGGATTGACTGCTGAGTGTTCCCAGCGAATACCCTTTGATGAGCTGCTGTGCAGAGCTTGTCGGCTTTTCTGCATGGCTGATCTCCTAACTCACGTGGCATTACTTCAGTACATTACTGCCTCAGAAACTGGCCTCCCTCTGCCCAAAGTGACTTGAGCTAACTTGCCAACATGATTTAACTTTTGGATTAAACGAGTTCTAGATGTACCTGAAATGTTCCCACATGCAGAAATCCCTCTGTGAAAGGGCATGTGAAAGGTGAGCGAGATGTGGGGGAAACGTATTTTATTCATACTTTCTTCCCTAATTAGAAATGTGAGTTGGTCACTGCACCTCTTTATTCTATTTCTATAGGCTGTTTAGAAGCCCTATTTTATCTGTCTGTCTGCTAATTTCCTCAATAGACTAATTCAACTTGCTCTGCTGACATGTAGTTAATTACGTTTCAGTTAACTCATTTTCCTGGATGATGCTAAACGGCTGTCTGTAAATGAAATCGCTGTCTACCTAATCAAAATTTCCTGAGTGTGACCTTTTCTATGTGTGCACAGACATGCTGTTCTGGCACTCCGGCCTCAAGGTCCTGGCTGGAGTCTTGGAAAACAGATATGTGTAAGCGAAACATGAAGAGGAAGAAAGTAAATAGACTCTGAACCTTCTGAAACTCCAATACCTCTATGCAGTTAAACTAATTAGGTGTCTATGTCTGGGAGCATTTGATTATAAATGGTTATCCTATGGCAGCTAAATGAGGTCTTACAGGAGACAGAGACATTTGTACAAAATACTGTCAGCAAATACTTTCTCTCTGCTGGTGGTCATGTTCTTCCTTCAGCTGCATGTTTGGGTCAAAGGCCCAAAAAAGGACTTGCATCTCACCAAAATGTCTCCCCTTTTGCCAAGTTAATCTATTCAAATTTTTGAGGCTGTGCTTTCACACTGGCTGTGTGCAAGGTAGATTTTAGTATCACACTTGCCTCTTCCCCATCAGCCCACAGGGCTCTTCCCAAGGAAAGACACAGCAGGACCTGTCACCACTTAATTAACCATCAACTCACACAGAAAGGAAGTTAATAAAATGGAGAAATGAATGTTAACTGGCCACATTCACAGAAATATGGGGACAGACTTCGGTTTAGATAGACTTGATTGGTACCTATGGAGTTACATCCAGGATAAATTTGCTTCAGGTACTGCAATACACATACAACTCCTGTTTGGATGACATGACTGGACTGCAGACCACTTCTGGGCAGTGACAGAATGCCTCAGGTAATGCTTCAGAGTCCTCTGTCCCAGCCTCCAGAAGTGTGACAATCCCTGAGGGAATGTACTCCTGCTATCATTAAATGGATTTCATGGACAGAGGCAAACACTGTGAGCCATACATGCCGGGAACGTCTGAGGTGAGGTGCCTGAGAGGCAAAGAGCTTACATGGAAAGCAGACAACAAAAATAAACTTACTTGCATGCAGAATTCCAGAGTTATTTCACAATATGCCACACACTCCCCTTCATTTTCTTGTCTGGGACGCTTATGAAGCACACATGGAAATCTTTTGTTTCAGGAAGCTTAAGTCTTTGTTTTTAATGGGGGAGCTTATGCAGACATCTGATTCCTTCTAAAACTCACTGATACCTAAGCATTTAGCTCTGCCTCCTTCACATTCATTTTTGGTAACTGATCTATACTTCAGCTTACAGAAGGGCCATAGTTATGGGCTCCTTTCTTTCTTTCTCCTGCTCTTAAATGCTTACTTTTCCTAGTCAAGTCCAATATGAAAGCCTGTTTCACCTAAAAATAATCTTAAGTGGCTAAGCACCTAAACGGAAGTCGAAAAAGTACATTTTCCATGCTTTAAAAACCAATTATTCTGTATCTTAAAGGAGAAGGGAAAGAACACCGTTAACTAAAGAAGGGATGAATTTCTTCAACATCACTGCTGAGCATGTGTGAGCGATTGGTGGGTTAGGTCGTTAGAGATCTCTGGAAATCATGAGCACATCCTGGCTGATTTGCAATAGGCAATATCCAGCAACAGCTTGCTGTACTAGTCATGCATGAAAAATGAAATTACTGGCAGAAATTTACTGGCAGAAATAGTGTGTGGAAGGTACACAAGGACAGAGGATAAAAAAATCGATTTTTGGTCCATACTCTGCAATCCTATTAACAGTGTTTTCAGGTTGGTCAGATGTTTTGTAGTGCTTCTTGGATTCTTATGTCTGGAAACCCATTACATATAGACAGTAATGAGAGAAAACAAATATCTGACACCCATTTACATCCGTAATACTACAACATTTTCTTGATCAGAACTGGATCTTCCCCTAAAGGTATGTCAAGATCCAATCTATGAGTGTTAATATTTCAGTAGTGCTGATTTAGGCTTACTAGTCAACCTGTTGAATTTGCCACCAGCCATGTTACCTTCTAGTTTTTATATAGTTTTGCCACCAGGCCTCTTGCTGTTTTAACGTTTCTTTCTTTTGCCTCTGCAATTTGGACACCAGTTCTGTCATCTGTGCAGGTTCTGGCCACAGCTTTCAGCATCCTTGCTCAGGGCTCTCTCACTGATCCCCAGTAAGCTCTTGGGGATTTATCCATTTATCTGTAGAGCACAGTTGCAAGGGAAGGTATTTCTCTAGTCTTACTATTAACAGGAAGAACTAACAGATCTGGATGAAGTACTGGTGCCATGTTATAATCTCTGGCAAATATTGCCATGATTTCTGTGGGAAACAGCCAATTTTACTTTCAAGATTTCAACACGTCATCGACATAACAGTTCCAAAAAAATTTTTTGAAGAGCAGTGGGAATGACAGATATAAATAAAATGAAAGTACAAAATAAACTCTGCATAAAACACTACGTACTTAACAATGAAATATAGTAGGATGGATTTTTCAGCAAATGAATGCATTATCTCATACTCTTCAGCATCTGTGCAAGCAAAGTCCTGCTGTATGTAAATCAGATGCCTAACAAATTGTGTGGCTACGCAAATAAGCCATATGTATGTTTACCTTGTGAATTTATAGTTAGTTCATGCTCCTGGGTTAAGCAGAGTCCTTCATGAATTCAGTACCTGTATAAGTCTCCTCTTTGTCCTGAAAAATCTTAACAGTGGAATAATTCACACATCTGAAATTCTATATATAATTAATATTAAATAAAGTCTAACATACAAGTTGTAGTCAAGAAATTAGCTGGTAATTAACACTCATTGACTGGCATCTGAAGACTGAAGGGAGGTAAATATGATTATAATCACATGTAAAAACGACGAGGACGAAGAGGAATCTAGAAAAGAATGAGTCTGACATCTGTGCCAGGCAAATTAGCTCAAACTGTGATATGGCATAGAGTTAGTGGACACCTGGACAAAAACATGCAAGTGAAAAGGCAACCTGGCTTCTACCTAACAAACATGTAGGTGTGGTTTTTTGAGGTCAACTAGTATGTGATGCTAGTGACACAATGTCCTTGGTTTTCCAACAGTCTTGTCATGAAGGTTTTTATGGAAACTAAGAACCAGGGGACAAGAAGTAAGGTGCTAACCCACAGAAGAAATTGGCTAAATGACAGAAAACTATGGGTAGAAGTAAACCGCCATTTTCCTCAGTGGAAGCAAATCGTCAAGGGTGTTGTGCAGAACTCTTGCCTGTGCTAGTAATCCGTGCAATGTCTGTTTTGCCTGATGATAGTAACAAACTGGAAAGGGAAAAAGCTGTGAGGTAGTGTTTGCTGGTGACACAGAATTATTCAAGGTATTTTAATGAAGGCAGACTGTCAGGAATTGCAAGAGGACCTAATGAGACTGACTGGCAACAGAAAAGAAAATCGAATTCTTGTAGATAAATGGTGTAGACTGTGAACCAAAGAGTTTACATCACTATGCGAAGTGTGTGGGGTGGAGAACCCCCATTTTGTTGGTGACGGACTCAGAGCAGACAGGCCAATGAGAAGAGCAGATCCATATTCAGCAGTAATCAGAAGACAATTAATTAATGAGAATTACTGGGGAAAAAAGAGAGCATGAAGTGGGAAACCCAATGCTACTGAAACAGGGACCCCAATGCTGCTGTCAGGGTAGGGGTCCTCACTCCCCTCCGTGCATCTCTGGCACCCTCACTGCAAACATCTTTAAGAGAAAGAACAAACAAAAGTATTCATGCAAGGAATGACAAAGTTTTAACTATTAAGCCTCAAAAAGGAAGCATTTAAGAGGCTGTAACAGACATTTAGTAAGGTGTGAGTGTCATGGGGGAGATGGCTAGGAATTGACAGCTCACTGTCCTGCTCTAAGTCTCAGGGCCTCGGTCCCTGTTAAGTAGAGCCAGTGAGACAAAGGCAACATAACCAATCACTTTTCTTTGTTTACTGCTAATTCACATTAGTTCAAGTTCTGACATCTTTTCCCCATCTAGGTTGTAGGATCTAGCTTTTGTCTTGCCTGTGGCAGCAGGGCAGAGCTTGCAGGGCTACCCGAATTCCATCCTGCCTGCAGAAAGGAAACAGGATTGCTTTCTATTAACAGTATGTTGAAATGACTGCCCAGTGGCAAATAAAGGACCAGACTCACAAGTCAGCTGTTTAGACACCATTAACTCCTGTCAAAGTGTTGTTAAAAGGAAAAAAAAGGAGGGAATGCATTTTTCCATGCCAATTGAACAATTTCCAACAACCATTAAAATAGTTTAATCATTTAATTATTGCAATCTATTTACCACAGAGCAGAATTAAGTACAGTTTGCAAAGCAGAGCTTTATTTTTTTCTCTTCACAAGCCTTGAATTTCACAAGTGGAAAATAACTCTTCTTAGTGTTGAATGCTGAATAGGTGATTTTACTGTAGTGATTTTACTCTTAAATAGCAGGTATGCCATTCACTTTGAGCAGTTTCTAATGTTGTTTTCCTAATTTTGTGGGAAGGCAGTCATATAGGTTTTGGCACCTTGCCTGTATAACCTAGTTAAATGAGAGATACATCCCAGATGCCTGATCTCTAGGTTCTTTTGTTGTGGTGATTGCTGAGCTTGCACGTAGTCCTGGAATGGCAAGCCTCCTGCTTAGAGCAGGAACATATCTGATGAAAGTAGGGATACATCTTCTGGATCTTCATGCCTACATGCATCATCCATGTAGAGCAGATGTTGACCTCTGCAAGCGGCAGAGGATCAGCTAAGCTGAGCATGCAGCCTATCTCATGTTGCCAAGAGCGGATGGCACGTTGGACTATGTAGCTGCTCAACTTCTAGCAGCTCTGTGCCTCCCTTTTGGCTGCTGAAGCCCTGCTGACTGCTGTCCTCCAAAGGATGCTCATGCCAGAACTGCCACTTGCCTGAGTGTTCAATGGGTTTGCTTTTTGTTCTTTCTTTTTTTTTTTTTCACTGTGCATAAATTTTGTCAGCTTCAACCTAATTGCATCCTTTTCTGACAGACTGTCTCAGGAGCAATGCAAATGAGCTTTGAAATGTGGAGATCTGGGTTTATATTTGTCAGTTAATTGCCTGAGTGGCACAGACATCTAGAGCTGGCATCTGCCTCCTTGTGTTCAGATCCACCTTTGATTTCAGACCCAATGCCGCCTGTAGAAGCACGCTCCTGACTGGAGAAAGAGAATGTGCTTTTCAGATAATGCCTTGCTCTACATGATGGTGACCTAGATTCCTCAGACTGGGTCCCTTTTACACCGCAAACACTGATCACAGAGGTTGTGCCCAATGCAAGGCTGTGTGGATCCATTCACTTCTAGGTGATCTGGGCTAGTCTTCACTCAGTGAAACCCCAGCCTTCTCTACCATCTGTCTCTATGTCAGTATTTTGTGACTGCATGCATCCGTGGTTGACTTGTTGTTCCCTGAGATTCGACTCTGGAGTGCTGGTGGACATGAACAGAGTTAGAAGTACCTCCCCTAGTAGGTTGTCTTATTCTGTAGGCAGATGCTGGAAATTATAGGATCTTTAGTTCTTTTTGACTTCTTTAGCTTAAAAAATTCCTTCATACTTATACATTAGGTCCTGAAATTCAGCTATTTTTCTCTTGCACTTCATTTAATCCTCTTGTCCAAATTTCTTTATTCAAATCAATGTCATCTTTACCCAAACTCCCAGCAGCACACAGATGAAGTATAGAGCTGGCTCTCATATCAAATGTCTGAAATCAACCCTGTTTTCTTTCTCACACACTTCTGTCTTTTTTGCTCTCTCTTTCTTTTTTTTTTAAAAGAGCAATATGACAACCAGATAAAGAACAACGCATGTATTTTTTCCTGAGAAACTCTGATGAAGATCATCACAATTATTATCAGCCTATTGGGCTGCTTAAGAGCTGACTTCCCCTCAGCTAAGCCTTCCTGCTCCTGCTCCCTGTTTGCCAGGGACGCCTACGGCAGCAGATTGAATAAACTGTCTGGATACACTGCAAAATGCAGTGCTACAAGCAATACATGATTGCAAATCTGCAGCAGCCCTAGTCCTAGCTCTGACATTTTCTGGTTCACCCCAATGCAGAACATAGCAAAGACTTTGAAAAGATTTTATGTCTTCTGCTGATACTAATGTCATGGTGTCTCCATACTGTGTGACAGGTATTAGAAACACATAGACCAATTTATCTTTGCTATAGTAGGAATCTGGGGTGGGTGACTTCAAGGCATTTGCCAGCATAGGTCTCCACAGCATAAACTCACTGAGCTGCTGATGTCTCCCTGGTTAAATTACCCAAACATTGAAGAAACTGTGGAGAAGTATCAATTCAATGAGGCTCTGAGGCTTTGTCCCAGCTAGTTTATCTTCTTTCCCATGAAGGCAAGAGGCAAGGGTTGTTAGGACAGAGCACAAAGATCTCACAGTCAAATGCATATACATGTGTGGTATCAAGAGCTTAAACCTCCATGAAACCTGGAGAAGGGATAAAACTGGCATCTTGCAACCATTGCTAGGAGCCGGGACCATCAGGCAGGAATCATAATAGTCTGTGCAAGGAGAAGATGCTGGAAGAGTCATGAAGAATGTGCTTTTCTTTAAAAATCCATTGAGGACTACCAAATGCAAAGACAAGTCTTATCTGGGGAAACTCAACCGAAAAAGCACAAGGAGGAGGGAAGAGTGCATAAACAGAATCATAGAATGGTTAGGGTTGGAAAGAATCTTAAAGACCATCTAATTCCAGTGCCCCTGTGATGGGCAGGAACACCTCCTACCAGAGGTACTTCAGGGGAAGTACCACCATGTTTGTCCTGTTCTCATACTCTTTCTGGGCTCCTGACTGGTCACATAAATTCTTATTCTTGTTTTGCAGGTAGGGAAAGGTAGCCAGCTAGTGTTAAGATTGGTCACCAAGCCACAGCTGGATTTGGATCTGCATAGGTCAGCCAGCTGTGAGGAAGAGTTTGCACATGGAAGAAGCAGAGAGTGTTACTAACTCCTATGCTGCAAGCTGGGTTAAACCCACCACTGGTAGTGGTATCTACTCACTTCTCCCAGAAGCAGTATGCTGATCTCTGCCCTTGGCAGGTGGCTCTGTCTAATGCATTGGTTTGTTTGTCTCCATCGAGACAACCTTGCACCTATCCAGGCTGTATCTCCACCAGAGTGAGCTCAACAACATCAAGGACGAATTTGAGTCTTGCAGATTTTGACACTGTTGCCTTTGGCAGCACTGCAATATGAAAACAAGGCTGAGATTCAGTACCGATAGTTTTTCATACTTTGTTTCTTGCAGAAGATAAATGTGTTGTGGAGGTCTTTATTTTCCCTATAGCCAGGCTCATCTTTTTGAATAGCATGTAATTAACTAAATGTCCTGATTAATGAGAAAGAGGATTTTTTTTAAATCAACCTTCTGATTCTACACTTCGACTGCTTATCGACAACACAATACACACGCCCCAGGGTATTTCCTATAGAATAACAACTAGACGAGTTATTTTGCTTCAGGCTGTTAACCTGAGCTGATTGCTAAATCCCTAGAAAAGGCTTATATCCTTTAGCCCTTTAATGATGTCAAAAAATTACACAGAGTATCTTTCTCTTATTCCCACAGTCACTTTTCCAGAAGTATAAGGCTGACCAGCTTCTCTTGATAAGGAAAAAAATTCTAAACATTTACTTGTATAAATTTAAAGCATTCACTACTGCTGTGGCCTCCGTTTACAGTGCCTAAATTGAGACTTTCCAGGGCTCATTTCCATTGAAGCTTCTCATTTGCAGTGCTTAGTATTGAGTTGTGGCTAAAGAGAGCCACTGGGTAGCACAGATGTATCAAATGTGGCATGTATAAGTGTAAGGGAAGAGGGATTCACAAGTTTCTCTTGGGTGATTTTGCTCAGTGTGTCGGTTGCGGGGCATCGCATTTTGCATCCTGCTTCTGTTCATGCTAAGTACCTAATTCTGGGCTCAGACACAGGAACAGACATTGAAGCTTCCACATTGCTGTGTTGGGGAAAGTGACATCTAAGGCCCTTTCTGGATCAGCTCCCAGGAAACTACCTGAACAGATTTCTGTTGGTCTGCCTTGTAACATGAAACAACACCTACTCCCCTTGCAGTTCCTGCTGCATTGTTGTGTTGTTTTAGTCACAACAGGCGCATAAAAAAATATCCAAGTGTGCCTATGATTGCAGCAATCATCATGTTAGTTTTATTTGCACAGGGGAGAGGCTATAGTAAACATAAAACAAAGAAATGAGGAAATCTTTATTAGAGAATGGTTTTTACTAGTATCTTGTACTAATAAACACAGTTGTCTATTTGGAAATATGCCAACAATCTGTTGATTTATTAGATATTAGCAGTGCTGTGAATGACGGCTTCTCTGTTTTTATAAGACAAGGAGCAGAAAGAGGGCTGTCTCACAGGAGAGTGATGTAAAATTGGTTTCGCTTTTTTGGTAAATACTGTTGTATGCCCATTAGCTGGGAGATTATTCTGAGTTGTCAAGAGCGTTCCTTGTCTCAGCTTTTCTGTTTGCTTTCAAAGGGCCAAATCCTGATCCTGTTTGAACCAGTGGGAATCTTCTTGCTGGCTTCAGTAGCATTAGAGCATGACTAAAAGCCTTCAGAGGACTATTTACTATGGATCACTGGTGACCTCATGGTCACTATGCACAAAGTCTGTTCGCAAATTGTGGCTTGCTGTGGCAGTGCCCAGGCAAGCTCCAGGGAAGGGCCACAGCCTGCTCCCGTCCTGTCAGGCATAGGAAAATGCAGCTGAAGAAAAATCTAGCTGGCTGCAATTGTGTTCTCCATACAATACCACTTGAACCCAAGGGTTTGCTAACCAGTACGTGGAAAATCTGAATGTTTTTAATTTTACTGAATGATTTTTGAATCTAATCAGATTTTACTCTTGAAAATGAGATAATGAGACAGCTCTGGCAACTGCTCCTTGGCTACATGATCAGCATGGTGTAAGAAACTATGCAGGGCTGCTTGCTGAGTGCTGCTGTGCACCACTTAGTGCCTGTACCCTTCATGGGGCAGCTCAGAGACCCTTTTCCTTGAAGAAGTTGGACATCTTGCTTCAGTTAAGGCACTGTTCAAAGTTCCTTACAGCTCCTGGCCAGTTTTCTGAGCCTTCTTTCCATGTACTTTTGCACATTGAGAGGACATTGGGACATCTGATCATACACTTGTAAGAAGCAGCAACACAGGAAATGCAATTGCCCAGTGAGGACAGATACTGCTTGAGGTGGTGCTCTCAAGCTGTGGTAGCTCATATCAGAAAGGTTCATACACTTTTAGTCTTTTTACAGTTCTACTATAAATCTGTGGAAAATTCCTGGTTTTCAATAAGTTCTAGCTCTAGATGTTGCAACACCACGTTATTGTATTCATTGTCATAGTTCACAGTTGCAGAGAAAAGCAAAGATCCAGTGTCTCTTGAAACTTCAGAAGCCAGCTGATAAGAAAGAAATGTGACAAACACATTTTCATGAGCAAACACATGGACAAGCATATGTTTGAGACATCCTTTTTCTCCTTGCTGAAGTTCGTGTTAATTTACACTGATAGGTGGGCTTGGTCACAGAGAGCTCTTTAACACACATAAGGGATTGTTCTGCAGCTGTGGTAGAGCCACTACAGGCTTCTATTTGGTGATGCCTCTAACTGTGCTGCTCTGATGATGTTGTCCTTGCTGAGATGCTCCATGCTAAGACTGCGTTAATAAGTATTAATGTTGCAGGCGGGAAGCCCAGCTGGATACAGACTGCTCTATCTCTCATACTGACCCACCAAATTTTCTTCACAAAGCAGAAATAAACAACATTATTTCCTGTCCCTATGACTTTTTGCTGTTACTCAGATCTGGCAAATGTTTTACTGGGATCCAAGATTTAGCTTAGTGGGTTGGCCAGGTGTGCTTAAGCCATTAACAACTGTGCTACACACATGGAAGAGCAGACCAAGGTGGGGACCCATGGTTAAAGCCCCCCCTCAAACCTTTCTTAATTGTCCTAAATTTCTATTCAGAAAACCTAAAGACATGGAGGGGTCGCAGGTCTCCCTGCACAATGATAATTGGCCTCAATTTTTCCATCTGAGGCTCATATAACAATATTAACACTGTAGACCCACTTTTCCACCCCACTACACGAGTTTCAATTTGCCATGGTCACACCCCATGGGTGAGTCTGCTCCTGAACACCACGAGTCAAGGGGAGACTGATGTTTCCATTCATTGCCTGCTCCATCGCAGCACCTGTTCCTATTGTAGTAGAGTTCTTCATAATCCTTTGCGTAAATTGTTTTTTTGCAGTTGGATTTCATTATGCTTAATTCTCCTCTCCTTCTTGAATATTAATTGATGCAAGTTCTCCTCCCACAATCCCTAATACCTAGTGGCAGATAAAAAAATGTGACCTTCCTAAAATTTTTCGTATTCAAATGTATCCATTATTTATTTATTCTACCATTAGAACATTGCAGGAGGATTAAAAGGCCAGCTTTAAATATTCGCAATACTTTTTTTCAATTGTATTTCTCAAGTCTGAGTGCAGTGCTTGTGTCCGGAGAGGGAATGGAAACTGAGGATCCAATGGAACATCTGTACTGCAGCAGGACCAGACTGCAAAGATCAGGGCCAGTGCAAAGACCCTAGGAAGGACAGCATTACCCTGGAAGACCACACAGTTTAGACAGCATAGCTACAGTACAGCAGGTGGAAAAGGTCTGCCAGGAAAAGAATTGACATGCCATGTTCACATACTCATTGGCAGCACTGGGGACAGACCTAGGTGTTCTGATGTCTGTGCAGTATCACTATGCAGGAGAGCACATTACTACAGATTTGCCAGGGTATCTGCTTCCCATTGAAAGCTCCCCACTGTCCTAACTGGGCTTCCTAGTGAAAAAAAAGCTGCAATTTAGGCAAAAAGGGTTCCTTTGCCCCTCTCTGAGGGGGGATTCAGCAACAACATATGTACCCTAGCCTAGATGGCTGCTGCAGCAATATGGGTGTATTGGGAAAAGGGTCTCTGGAAACTGTATTTCTTCGCTTTGCAGGAGCAAGTAAGACAGTCTGATATTTAGGCGCCACCGTACAGCCCTGATAGTTTTGGAGTTGATCCCATTGAACACTTCCCTGCTCCACAATCCCCCCACAGGCTAAGAAGTTAGCTGTTTGCTGACTCCTGGCTTTGTAACACAAAACTGCTCTGCTCTAGACCTTGCTTTTGCTAATTCACTATTAATTTTAGTAATCAGAGTTAACTCGAGTTTTAAATTTATTGCAACCTGGAAGAATTCTGAGAGAGGGAGCATAGAGCAGTGGATGAGGGTACTTAAAGGCATGTTTAAGTATAGTGTTTCATACTTGCACAGTCCCAGAAAGACATGCAGCAGGTGATAACCTTGGGTGACAAACATTCTGCTCCGCTGATGAAAGTACTTGGTACATCTGAGTCCTACACCTCTCTTGTCCTCTTCTGATAGCTGATCTGCAATGACATTAGGGAAGGAAGGAGCACAGTTGAATCCTCAGCTATTTATTTAAGCTCTAGTTATTGTCTATAGTGTCATTATATTCATATGGATTACATGGCAGGTGACATTTATATGGTCACCTATATATAGGTGACCATATAAATTTATAGGTGTTTTGTATACTATCACCAAAGAAAGAGATAGGAGAAAACAGGAACACTGCATATTGTCATTACAACACAGAGGTCTAAGCAACGCAGGACGTGACCCACCCCAACCCTCCACACAGTGTAAGAGGCAGTGTGGCCTACAGGAGATGATGGTCAGAGGTGCCAAAGTGGGTGACTGGATGTGAGGCTTCAGTTCCCAACCCTGACATTTTATGGCAGGTAACTTGTGGCAAACTATGTCAGCATCTTTCTTCCTGTGCTACTGAAGAAAGAACTACATGATAAGATACCACACTTTGTAGAGATCCAACAACTAGAGAAAACATTGTGTAAGGATTCAACATTATTATTGAATAAGGAATTCAACACAGTGTATCTAAATTCATACATTTGCGCATTCAGGTATACAACTTTTTTTAACATCGATTACAAGCAGGAGTGTGAAGAGCATCTCCCTTGGGATGCTTGTCTGTGCATTGCTAATGATAGCTGTGCTGTAAGTAATGTCATTAAATGTTCAAGTAAGAGAAAGATTGTAAAATATCAGGCTACAAGATATGAGAAGTTATTTCAAATAAACTGCCCAAGTACATCTGTTTCCCTCCAAATGTTATCTTCAACTTTAGTGCTGGGTTTTCTGGCAGAGAAATTAAACTTGAGGCAGACTTTGAACACTCAGATATAATTTCCTTTTTGTTTGCTGATGACGACCTTTTCCTGTGGCAGCCTCAAGGAGTCTGAGGAACTGAATTTTCCTCTTTTATACCAAAGCAATTCTGTTGATTGCCGCAAGGTGACTGCTACCTTATCTGTTACCTTACCTGTTCACAGGTAGTGGTCTGCCTGTCACCTCCAGTAACAGGATTGTGGGCAGTATTCCCAGGCTTGCAATTCACTGTCATGCAAACAGCTACAAGTCAAAACCAAGCAGGAGACAGTATTGTTACCATATGCATTCCTTATCTTGATCTACTTTCGTTGAGTAAACTTTTAAAGAAGTTAAGAATTCCAGTGCCATCCAGGATTCTAGCCACTTCCAGAAAAACAACAAAGACTACAGATGGGAAGTTATGTTTTAAAACAGTATATTTCAAATGCTGTTTGTTTTCCCTACAGGCATTCAAACATTACATATTTTTCCTGTCTTCCCTCACCCCCAACTCCACCCCAAAAGCCAGGATTGTGTACTAGAGACAAAACTGAAAAGGAATAGAAAGAGGCTTCAGTCAAAATCATCTGAAAGCTTTTCTATTTTTATAGGCTGCTTCCTTTAGGACTGAGGAATGATAAAAAACTTGTGAGAAAAAGATTTTGAGAGTTACTGTTCGATGTGCCCTGTGTCCAACACTCAACATCACTGAAGATGCTTTGTGGAGATGAGTTGAACTCCTTTAAGATCTCTCACGTAGGCCTAGATCTGTGGATCTGTCAAAGCCAAATGCATCAGGCTATATGAAAGACGCTTCTACCAAAGAGAAAGGGGGACACAGCTTCAGAGCCCATAATCAGACTTGAAAAATGGGATACGTCACTGTGTCCTTCTGGTAGATGGACAACCTGACTCCACTGACCTTGGAAACAAATGCCAACTTTGAACTCATGGGGTTTCACTTCAACGACCCATTAACCAATCTCAGATACACAATGCTTGGCCCACCCTAACATCAGTGAGAACAGGACTAGAAGAAAACCTTTCTGTGGTGCTAACTTGTATGCAAATATCCACTGGCATGTTGGTTGTAGCTTTGTACATTATCAGATGCTTCTTTCATGAACTCCTCTTTAATTTCCAGTACCAACGCATATCAGCTGGGGCAGCTTCAGTGCTTGATGCGGGGACAGTGATAGTACAAACAGTTGGCAGAAGTGACTAGAGAAGAGTTCAGGTACTTTGGGTTAAAAACTGTTTCCTTTGAGACAACCCTGAGTCTGGAGGCTGGTGGATCCAGGAGCCATGACCTCAGCTTTTCCCTGTTCCTCACCCTTCACTCCCTCTAGGCATAATAGTGCACTGGTTGCCAAAAGATTTGACTTGGGTCTACTTGCTGATCTACTTGGTAAAGTATGTGCTATGGTTTAATGAGAGGTGGCTGAAGGCTGTCCCTTCCTTCTCGTTTAGAACTAGAATGACTGATTTGTGAAGTTACTATTGCTGAACGAGTGCACATGCAAGGCTTTTGGGGACCTGCAGCCCCTGGGGTTTCTCCTAAACTTCCTCTGACCTGGTTGACCTCAAGCAACCCCAACAGCTCTTGGCCCGTGAGACCAGCACTGACACTTTGCCCAGCAAGACCCAGTGCTAAGATGCTCCTAGCAAGGAGAAGGCCTAATCCTACTGCAGGTACACACTAAGGATGCTGCTGCACAAGCCTGCAGCATTACAGACAAATTATTCAGCATTGGATGCACTACAGAAAACCCCTTTCCTTCTTAAAATGGATTGTTTCAACCCCGCTTCCAGGTCTTACCTTAGCACTTTTCAGGGAAATACTTTTGGCCCAATGAGTAATGCAAGGGTTTGGATGCGAGTACTCACACTGACTGGCTGCAGGCTGTGCTGCTTGCTAAGACCTCTCCAGCCCTCTCTGCATGGGGTGATAGAGGAACTCACCCCAAGGTGCCCCTGGGGCAGCCCCTCCAAGGAAAGCCAGCAACAGTTCCAGCTGTTGTCTGCCTGCAGCTCATGCAGCAATGTGAATCTGATTTTTAGGGTGTTTTGAACAGGTACATAGATCAAAGCAGGACACTACCTATTTTTATTGTCTTTCTTCAGGGGCAAACTACCACCGACTTCAACACAAATATTGTTTGGTCCACTATAAATAGAAGTGGTGCCAGTTTTAGAAACAGTCAGAAATGCTTCCTCCCATCCTTTGCCATCCCGGGTCTCCTATTTTTAAGCTATTTTTTTATTCCAGTCGCTCTTTTATCTTCCCTTTAATGTCTTTGTACAAGAGCCATTAATCTCCTGTACAGAAAACTGTCAAACGCTTCTGGAAAATGAAAATATTCTGCTACCCCCTAAATTGCCCTTATCTGTTGTGGCAGTGGTATCTTCAAAGAATTCCTGAAGAGTAGTTAAGCACAACATGATCCTCCTGTGCCTCAGCCTATGTCAGCTTCCTCTAATCAAGCTGGGGTTCAGTCGCCCTACTCTTACCACATCCCTTGAAATGAGTCCCAAGCTTTTTCCCCAGAACAGATGTTTGACTCACTGGCTGCATTCCTTCCCAGATTGTCTCATTAGTCTATTTTATTTTATTAAACAATAGGAATATTTGCCAATTCCCAGTTCTCGCGTAGCATTTCCCCCCCTTTGGACCTTTTGCAAATATGACTGCTTCTCTGATTCACGTGCAGCGTCCCTTGGATAATGTGGGGGGGGGTGTGTGATATGGGATCACAGCGGATTTCTGCCACTTGGTAAGTCCTGGGAGCATTTCTGGACAGAGTTTTCTCCCTTACACCTGGAGGTCTGGTCTCAGACTTGAGCAGGCTCTTGCCCCAGCAGAGTATAAAGCCTGCATTTTCTTGACAACAGTTACCTATTGTCTTAATAATTTTTTGGAACAGCTAATTATTTTTCCATTTTTAAAAAGAGTATATGCCTTTGGAAACTATAGACAAATTAAACCAGCTTTCTTGAATATGATTTTTAACAACCCCATCTCCAACCAGAGCATTGTCTGGGGGACAGGGAGCAGTAATTGTTGTCCCATCCCTAAGACAAAGAGATGCTGCAGAGAGGTGGAGACCATAAGTAATTCTGTATCAGCCAGAGACATTTCTCTAGATAGCTCTGTCTTGCTGCAAGAGGCCATGCTTGTTCCTAGATGCCCAAGGTCAATCTGTGTTTAAGTACTGCTCTTTGTAAGAAAAGTCCATGAGGTGGATTGAGAAGGGAAAGGCATCTGTGGAGAATACTATGTCTGCCTTCATTAAAAGTTATTTTTTCTAGATTATTAGCTTCAGGCTCCAAATACTGTGTGGTACTGACTAGATTCAGGTGTGATATTCCCCTCCCACACACATTTATTGCTAACATCTGTTAATATTCTTCTGGTTCAGTTTCTCAGCCCAGGAAGCGCTAACCTTGACACACATATTTAATTTCAAGTGCAGCAAGACTGTTGATGGTAAAGCACTTACTGAACCTGCTTGGATGAATACATAAGTTAATAGCTTGCTGTTGGACTCATGTATATGCATTATGTTAATGACAGCTTTTACATGAATTCCTGTAGGGAAGCAGTGCACAGTCTATATTAATATCCCAACTCCATTTGAGTCTGCAAATTCATATATTAACTGATTAACAGCAGCCAGGAGGAATGAATGACAAAAACATCAGGCTGAATCTGGAAGGACTGGTATGCACATAAAGGGCTTAATATATCTTTGTCTGCAATGGTCCTAGCCTTGACCTCACTGAAAGTAAGGGTAGTTTTGTGCTTATTTCAACAAGAGGCTCAATAGCTATACCTCAGCAACAGGGGATCTAAAGAACGTGTATACCATGATCTCACTGCTTCATAATTAAAAATATTGGCATCTACACCTGGAACTGTTTCGCCAAAGCCCATTCAAGAAGTCTGAAGCTACCATTCACAGTAACTTACAGTCACAAATGCAAAAAAAAAAAAAAAAAGAGAAAAGAAAAAATTGAACTAATAGTAAGATAGGACAGTCTCTCTTTTTAAAACTAGCTTGTCCCTCTTGTCCCTTCCCCGTGTTCCCATTACACTGCTTTTGAGCACAGAAACGACTCTTTGTCTCTTAGACTGATCAGTAAGCCATTTTAGATCTATTTTAATACATACTTATATATATACACACATATTCTGCAGAAGTTCCCATGTAGGGTCATTTGAACAGCAGCTAGAACGCAGCCCATCCTCAGTGCTCCTTTCTCCCAGGGGATTTTCACACTGCAATTTTCCTGGTTAAAAGGAGTCAGATGGCAGGTGAGGGCCCTACAGGTATGTTCAGGAAGGCCCCAGGCTGGCCCAGACTTGCTCTCTCAGAGGGGCAGAGATAGCGAATAAGAGGACCATGGAACTTATAAGTGTCCTGAAACTCTCTCGTTGCCTTTTTTCCTACTCTTGTGCCCTGCTGAAGCTCTCAGATCTCTACAGTAATCCCTGAGGGTTGTCTTACATATGGAGAGTCCCCTTCAGGCTTGTCAGGATGAATTAGGACCACTTTCTCTACCAAAATGCAAGGGCAAAGTCTTGCGTATCAGTGAATCTGGTGTGGTAGTTTCAACTACAGGGCTGCAGGCCACTTGCACTGGTGTTGGTGAAGGCACCTTCCTCTACTTGACCAACTTAGAGCACCTTTTCTCTCCACAAGCACGTGCCTCAAGGGCTATTGACAGCAGGAAAAGGAGTCTTTTATCCTGCCTTTGTTCAGCTTGTCTTTAGTGACCTTTTGCTAGGGAAGTAAAATAATGATGTTGAAAGGTTTTCAACTGAGTCAACCTCTCACTCCCCTGCAGCTAAAACCACTTAGACTCAGATGCTTCTCCCTGCACTTCACAAATGAAGATTATCTTCTAGAAGAAAGGTTATGTGTATAAGGATTGTGTTATAAACAATGTTTTTCATTATAAGTTTAATAAGCATGAGTAAATCTCAGGCATAAATGTTCCTAAAAATTTTAAAGCGGTCTGTAGACTATTATACTGGGATTGGGTGTTTTAATGAGACACTCTCTTTGTTTCATCTCTTCATTCCCAGCCAAAAAATGTATCAGGGAGAAGATTTAAAGTATTTTCTTCTAAGGTTGGTGAGTTGTTAGTGATCACATAAGCCAACTCTTTCTTAAATACCTAAATCCATTTAAGTGGTCCAGACTTTTCCACAGCTTTTTCTATTATTTCATTTACTTCTTGCTTACAAACTTTGTATTGAGTGTTGTGTCGGTTTTGTTTGGCTTAGCTCTTTCAACAGACGGTTTTCAGAAAGATGTGTGCAGAGGACTTGCAGGATCACACCCTGCATATGCACTGGGCTGTCATTTAGGTGGGCAGGGAATGAGGTTTCTCTGCTACACAATTATTCTTTGGCCTAGTTAAATCAGGTTAAAACAGCCTGTCTATGCTTGCAATGTCATGTGGACTAAGACAGGCTGAGGATTTAAGACACAGTAATGTTCCTGAAGGACCTCATACGTGACTGCCACATGGCAGGCAAAGAGCCTGTGTCCAGCACGACCCATGCAGATGCTGGAAAGCCCTCTGGCTGAGGGAAAAGAGGGACACATGCAAAGTAAATCAGGAACACTTGTAAGTTTCTCTGCCTCTTCTGTTCCCTTGCTCAATAAATAGGATAATAATTATCCCCTTTTCTCCCATTCTTTGTGTGTCTCGTCCATGTACACTACAAATTATTCTGAGGTAAAAACTGGCCTCACAAAGCGGTTTGATCTCTGAAGACATGTTGGTCCCTAGAGACAGAGGAGCACTGGGCAACTCCAAGAAGCTACTGCTTTGTTTTGATACTGCTTTCAATTTTTTCAAAGAAATGCTACACATTATATACTGCTAGTTGCCATATGATCTCCTCAGAGACAGGACAGATGCACTTTTCACACATATAGGTGTGTATGAGATTTCCAAATCTGTCTGCAACCAACTCCAGTGCAGGACACGCTGGTGCAAGCCACTATAGATCTGATGAGAAGGCACTGGTTGCGGAAAAGGGATCACTAAACTTCCCAAGTTTACCAGGCCAATCTCTTCATGCACATTTCCAGCATTTTAAAGGCCCAGCTAAAAGATCTCTTTCATCAACCGGTTCTCTGACACTATTCCTCTTGATTCATCTTCCCCATGAGTTGACACAGACATGCCAAAAGCCCTTTGCGATGGCTGAGAGATAAGTATCTGCATGCCAGTTAAAAAGCATTGGTTAAGTTACCAACTCAGAAGCTGCCCACTGGCTTTTTGAGATATACACAGAGTATACGTATGTGATTCCCCTGTTATTGGGGCAGGGGAAGTGGATGCTGCTTGTGCTGGGGTTGTGCGGGGATGAGAAGGGGCGTGCCTGGGTCCCAGCGGGGTTGGTTTAGCTCAGACACACTTGTTTCACTCCATTTCTGAATTCTCCCACTTGTTCAGGCAGAGCAAAGGAGGAAATGGAGGCTCCTTTGCCAAATTAACTGAAAAGGTGGAGAAACAAGGAAAGGAAACTCAAAATGCTGATTAATAAACCTCATTCCAGGCTATGCTGTAAGGTGATATCCAATGACAGGGAACACACACAGCTAGCCACTTCCTCTATCTTGGAAGATGACAGGAAGGATGAGGCCTTTTTGCTTTGAGGATGAGCTAAGTTAAGCCCTTGAAGTGAAACAAAGACAATTTGTAGGCCCCTGATAAAAGCCCTGCATGTGGCATAGAAACTTTCCACTCCAGTCCAATGGCTTTGTCATAACCTTATCGCCTGCTGCTGACTTATCCAAACAGCTGCCTCCTACATACTTATCTCTGTAGAAGGGTGGGGAAAATCACAGTATGTAACAAAGAGCTGCAGAGCACACACACATGCCCTCAAAAAGTTCTGTGTGCACAGGACTCTGAATTTTCATGGGCAGAAAATCTCTCATTATGAAATGCAGGATTTACCTTCAGCTTGTTCCTGCCCCTGCTGCTATCAGTTATAGCACAAATGGGTGTTTACTCTCCACTAAGATTTTACCCAAGCAAATGAATAACTCTTCATCCAGCTGCTCATGGTATAGTTTCTGCTCTTCCAGCTCCCTGGGAGCAATTTGCTTCAAGTGAAACTCTTCCCAATAAATAGTCTGTTTGAAATGGTCCTCCTTATCCAGCTGCTGTAGTGGAGAAGCTCACTTGAATGTTGAAAGCACAATTCTGACTCCATCATGCATAGAAGGAAATTAAGTATTTGGCTCCACTTGGAAGACCTCAAATTTGGAAAATGGTGAACTACAGCAGCAGCTCTTAGCCAGACTGCTGTGCTGAAACATGTTGCGGCATAGATGCTTTGGGATGAAAGAGGCATCCCATGAGTTGTGGGAGGCATCCCATGAGTTGTAGGATTCCATGTGTTGCCATGAAGCATGGCCAACAGGTCAAGGGAAGTGATTCTGCCCCTCTATTCCTCTCTTGTGAGACCTCATCTGGAATACTGTGTCCAGTTCTGGAATTCTCAATGGAAGAAGGATATGGAGCTGTTGAAACGGGTCCAGATTAGGGCTACAAAGATGACCAGAGGGCTGAAGCACCTCCCATACGAGAACAGGCTGAGAGAGTTGGGCCTGTTCAGCCTGGAGAAGAGAAGGCTCAGAGATCTTATAGTGACCTTCCAGTACCTGAAGGGGGCCTACAGGGAAGAGAGGGGCTATTTATAAAGGCTTGTGGGGATAGGACAAGGGGGAATGGATACAAACTGGAGAGGGGCAGATATAGACTAGATATTAGGAAAAATTTCTTCACCATGAGAGTGCTGAGGCCCTGGTTCAGGTTGCCGAGGGAAGCTGTGGATGCCGCATCCCTGGAGGTGCTCAAGGCCAGGTTGGATGGGGCCTTGGGCACCCTGGTTTAGTGGGAGGTGTCCCTGCCCATGGCAGGGGGGTTGGAACTGGATGATCTTTAAGGACTCTCCCAATCCTTACTACTCTATGATTCTATGAGTTAGCCTTTTCAGCCATGCTTGGAAAAAGCACTGATCACTTACATGGAAAGTTTGTCCAAGATCAAAGTGAACATAGTAGATATGGCAGGCAGGAAGCCTATTTAATATCACACATTTTCATGTTGCCCGGGGAGCTTGAGGAGTCTCTGTCTTTGGAGATATTAAAAAACTACCTGGACACAGTTCTGGGCAGTAGACTCTAGGTAGCCCTGCTGGGGCAGGGGATTGAACAAGAAGACTTCCAGAGCCCTCTTCCAGTATTAACCCTTCTGTCCCTCATCCTGTGATCACTTGCATTATTGGAGCCCTTGCAAAATTTCCTTGGTGACAGAATAGCTTGATCTCTACTCCACCAAATCTACAATGCTTCACTGACTTGCAGATTTTTTTGGTGCAGAACATAATCCCTTCAAGTTGGCATTGCAGCTACAGGTTGTAAGAGAGTGCTGTACACAGTTATGGCAAGCTGAGGTTCACGGCAAGTCAGATCAGGTGCCAGCAGCAGTGATAATGCGCCAGTGGGGTCTCTGTTAGATGTCACTACTGAGCCCTCTCTAACTCCATGACACTCCTACATCTCGCAACTTGTCCAGCTTAATAAGAAAAGTTTGCCTAATATCTAGCTGAAACATCCTGTGTCTATAGTTTTTCTCCAGGTCTCCCTGGTCCCCAGACTCCTGACATTAATATTCCCTGTTCTCTTTGCAGGATGACAGTGTCTTTCTGCCATGTACTGTTTATCAAGCTCAATCCTGTTCCTTTGCCTTCTTTCCCAGCCTTACTCTTGGGGTCCCTCCTGCAAACAGATTAGAGTCCACTGCCCCAATACATAAAGTCAAGGAGTTCCCATATAAAACACTTCATATTTTAAAGCCACAAATAATTTTCCAAACTTAGCCGTAAGTCTATAAGCCCAATATGATTTTCCTTGGATTCTCAGGACTTACATGCACTGGGCAGAGGTCTGAAGAGGGAGCCCACAGGACTGACTCAATTAAGGGAAGATTTTCAAGAATGCAGATATAGTCCAGCAAGGTCCAGTGTATCCCAACATGCTGCTGTTGGTACTGGAGATTCAGTCCCCCATTAGCCTACATAAGGTATATTCATCTCCCTGCAAGCACAAGTTGGCCCATAGCATTGGTTTTGTTGGGACAGCTGTACATAGCTGAGAGATTTTCAGCTCATTATTCCCTTAAACTTCCAAATTGAATTTAGCCCAGGCCAAATAAAATTCACAGCTCAGAATCTGATAGTCACGTTATTCCTTCCTGTGCGAGGCACTTCCATCTTCCTCCCTTTCCTCTAAATCAGCACAATCTCATTGTCAATAAGGAGTACACCAGAGTTTTTTGATATTTTTCCACACAGGTTACTTGTTTGCATCAGCACAGTTTGCTTTGTGAGAGAGACAGTCCTCTACAAAGTGCTCTTTAAACTTCAGTATTTATTGTGATTTTGTGCTGTTTAAAATGACTGAAATCCCATATTTTCCTTTTGGTTTTGTTAATTTGGGAGTTGCTCCAAGTTTCAGCTTAATCCAAAGACAAAAGTCATCCTAAACTCAATGAGAACACTGGGCTGGATATCTTTAGCAGTTTCTTAGAAAGCAGTATGTATATTTTAAATACAAATTGTAAAGTATAACAGATAAGGTACATCTTCAACTAATTTGTATTATGACTGGGTGAAAATCAAAGCTCAGAGGAGCCAGAGACTCATCAGGTCACCTGGAGACACAGATGACAAGTCTTAAGCTTTTTCAGAAAGTGCCATGGGGTTTTTATTGTTTTTATAAGAAGCTGGTTCTGCAGCCCTGTGAGTGCTCAAGGATCTCAGCTTTGTGACTGCTGTGCATTGGGAAAACAAGATTACAAAAATGAAGCCTGAAGATTTGAATAGAAGATGCCAAATAAAAGTATCTGGAATCTTATTATCTTAAAATCTTTTGATTATTGGCCCTGACCCACTCTGTCAAAGTCTGTTATCTTGGGAGATGCAGCTGGAAGGCCTGAACCCCTTCAGCTAGAAAAGCAATGGTGAATATTACAAGAAAGTCCTTTCTGGCTCCATTTATGCATTCAGATTCAGGGAGGGATGCAGAGCATTTTTGGGATGTCTGAAAATGGAGATGCTCTTTGAAATCTTCTGCAAACATTGCGTTAAGGTGTTTTTAAGAAACTTTCATGCCTATACACTGAGTTTAAAAAATGCAGGAATGTCAAAACAGGACTTCACAGTGCAGAATTTCATAGGTTTAAAACTAGGAGGTTTGAAAACACTCTGAAAGACTGCAAAATCTGGTGGGAAAGGAGGATCTTCCCTGCAGGTGTTTTAGCCATGCTGGACAATAGTGTGAAATGGAAGTAACTCCCAACAGTGCCTTACAAGAGGTGGTTTTCAAAACTCATCTGTTTTCACTAGCTGCAGCAGGACCATTTTATAAAGTGAGCCTTGCTCTATATAAATGCTTCTGTGCCAACAACTTATTACTTCGTAGAATTATAGAATTATAGAATCATGGAATCATAGAATTGTAGAATAGTTAGGGTTGGAAGGGACCTTAAAAATCATCTAGTTCCAACCCCCCTGCCGTGGGCAGGGACATCCCACTAAATCAGGCTGCCCAAGGCCTCATCCAACCTGGCCAATACTCAACCAAGCCCAGTGTTTTCCTGATCACTGTCTCTCTAGTGAAGTTCTGTAAAAGGTTTGTGATGAAATGCAAATGCTTCTGAAGCCTGCCTGGTTTGGGATTTCGTAATGAGCTCAAAATTCAACCCAGGTTTGTCCAAAAGTTCAATAAGGGTTCATGAACTTTCCTTGCCCAACTGGATTGATTTATAATTTTGTGTCACAGCTACACAGATCATGTGGCTTCAGCATACAGCAAAACTCAGCGAGCCTGAGCATCAAGCCAAGCAAATCAGAACCCTGACCTCTCCCCTTCCACCCTCTTCTTTTCCCATAAAGGGCGGATACTGACTGTACATCCCTAGCGGCTTTCCAGGCTGTCATCTAATAAAAGAATCAATTTTTAGAACACTTTAAGGCATCTAGTTGTGCTGACCTGTCAGGAAAATGGTTCAATTTCATAGGGACTCATCCAAAATACAAAAAAGAACAAAGCAAGAAAAGACATGCTCAAAATATCTTAATTTTTATGTTGTTGACCAAATAGCTGGGCTGATCTCCACACGTGGCTGAGCATAAAACAGCTCCTGGTTTTAATCAGAGCCATTGGCTAGATGTCCAAGTACAAAGAGGAAGAAACTTCATACTGGTGCTCCTTGCAACATCCTGTCCCTCAGCTGCAGGCAGTGCTGCTGGCTAGCTGCAGGTGGAGGAGACGTCCCAAGGCTGAAGGCAGCTGATGGCCCTGGCACACTCACTGACAGACAGGGATACATGGAAACACACAGGGAACAAGAGAAATTGTGGAGGTACGAGGGCAGCTTGCTGTCTTCCCCATCTCCCACCTTCCTGCCTCCCAGGTACCAAAAGGCCTGATCTATACAAAACACGCTGAAGGCTGTGTATACATGTTCCCAGCTGGTATGGAGCATTTCTCCACCCGTTGGGATACTCTGTAACTTGCTCAGCATCTCAGGAGTACCTGGGCTCTGCCCAGCAGCACTCTGGTGACTGAATCGCTCCTGTGCTCTGGACCTTCACCCATGGTTTTGGCTTTCATGATCTGCAAGTCAGGTATGACAGGACGTGGTAGCTACACATGTTGTTAAGATGCAGTTGCAGTCCATTGTCCTGTCACACGACACTGAGTCACCTGAGATCATGGCACAAGGCAGCAGTCCCAAGCAGCATCCAGAACCAGAAGTCCAGCTGCTGTTTCTGCAGCTTTGAATCTAGCAAAGCAGTGGGTGATCCCTGCAATAGCAAGGTGAAAACAGAAACAGTTTTGGATTTATCTTAATGGATGCTCCTCTCCTAGAGTGACTGGACTAACCCTGTCCTTGCAGTAGTGGGGTCTGTGCCAGTTGCACTTGCTTGTCACGTTGCCGCCAGCCGGTGCAAACCCATGTCATGTGGGTGACAGCCAAGAAAAACATGCTTCATGAACCAATTACATCTTAGCTCACACTGTTTCCAGCTCTGTGGCTGCCTTGGGGGCCTTGAAATCAGCTCTGCTGAGCTTTCCAGTGGGGATTTTGGGTTGCTTTGTTGTCTTCCCTGGAAAAAAAATAAAAGGCAAAAAAAATTGATTCCAAAGAAAAGAAAATGTTGACTCGAATTGTGTTGGGGTCAGAGAGAGATAAAAGCATTGTGTGCAGGTCTATGTTTATCTGCAAAGCTAAGATTTTTATGCAAGTCCCAAGGGAATAGAAGGAGAGAGTATTTCTAGAACTGGTGTACCAGAAAATGCAGCTTATCCTCCTGCATGTAAAATGCCTGAGATGCGGGAGAAATCAATGTGTCCAGTGCGTATCACGGCACCTTTCTGAGCATCTACTATATTCTAGTCACCCTCACATGCCAGGGCAGAAAGGGGTGCCGGATGAGAGGTTGTGGGAAGGCTGTGTAGGGGTGTTGAGTCACAGGAGCCAGTTTCCAACACTGGGAGTCGAGAGCAGAAGAGCTCAGTGGAGGCTGGTGCTGCAGCAACAGACATTGCAAGTATGATGGATAAGTCACAGTGCCTGGTGAAACCAGCAGTAAAACAGCTATCAACTTCAGGGTCCCCCAGGTGCAGCCTAGGCATAAACAAATGAGAAGTAGCAGAGCTTTCAGGCTCCTCCAGAGATGTGTAAACTTGCATGTAAAGAGTTTGCTGGTCTCTCTGCAGTGCCTTGGCACTCCCAGGAAGAAGATTTTGGTGGCATCTGTGGAGATGCATGAGGATGGAGCATCTCCTTGCTCACCAATGCTTCTGCTCAGGGAATGAGGAGAAGGAGGCAGAGGACGGCTGCACTCCCCATGTCCGCTCAGTGAGCAAGCAGAGGGCTTCAGTCCACTGGGCTCTCGGACCAAAACTTTTCCCTCCACTGAGAGTTTCGAATCCCCTCTCCCACATTAGATTAATGAGTAGAAAGGAATTCTTAAAGCATGTTCCTTGCCCACTTCTGGTTTATCCCCTGGGTTTCCTCTCCTCTGATGGTACCACAATGCGGCATCTGCTGTGCTGCCAAACATGGAGGAGAGTGGGCTCCAGCATGCACAAACAGAGAGTGCGGTGTCTTTGGCAGCTCGTGCAGGAGCCGTCTCAGGTTTCCTTTCATTTTAATGGTTCACATACCTCTCTCCATGCCTGTGCCTGATTTTCAGGGCACGACCTTGATTTTACATCAAACATTCCCTATGTCTCTCCTCATCCCACTGCTGTCTGGCTAGATTACTGATGCTAGAGCTGATCTTTCTATTAAAATATTTGGGTTTTATTATTTTTCTAACCTAAAGCCCATCTAAAATGCAAAGCCTTGTTCACCCTTTCCTCAAGGGCTCCTGCACTTTGATTCCTCCTCCTCCCCACTGCTGACAGACAGCTGTGAAACACAGTGCATCTGCAGGGGCCAAAGCTGGAGGCAGCCACATCCATCTGTATACTCAGCAATACCATAGGTGGCTGCTGTGATCCTCCTCTTGTTCATAAATCAGCTCATAACGCACAACATCTGGAGCACTTCCTATGTCATTGGCAGCTGTTGCAAAATTAATACCTCTGTTAAAGAAGTTAAAGTGACAGTGAAAGTACATCCCTGTTCATTGGCACCTGAGTGCTTCTTATGAACAGGAACGAGGAACTGCCATGCCAGGCCAGTGTTTTTGCAAATGAACATTTGGTATTTGATGAGGATGACAATCAGCTAATTGGGACATAGAAGGTAAACATGGATCATTTCATTCCTAACATTGTTTGCAGCCTGATCCATAGTCTAGAAGACTAAGTCATGTCATACTATGCCTAGCAGAACAGAATCCTTCAGAAGTCAACTGTTACTTCTCCCCTTTTGCAGCTTGGAAAATGATCATCCCAGCGATCGCCAAGAGTAATATTAATATTGGAAAGCAGCACTGCTAAAGAGCTCAGTCACATGCTGTAACCCCAGGACATCTTCCCCCTCATTAGTTCTCATTTGTGGCTTTACAAATTAAGTCTATCTCTGCTTCTTTGGGGCTGTTACCAGGCCACGTAGCAGGGAGAATTGTAGCCGGATGCCCTTTGCAACAGCATCCCCTTCTCTTGTGCTGTACCTTGACCCTTTGCCTCTACGCAATGATAGTGTTTATGTGTAAGTTGCCCCAAGACCCCCTTGGGCAAAAGGTCTTGAGTGCTACCACTCTACAGAAAACTTTCCTCTAGTTAATTTACCCACTGAGTACCTCAAGCGCGGAAGCTGTAAGTTACTAATAGAAGTCATATTTCAAGCCTCTGGATGTGACCTGCTCTCGCAGAGTGAGTTTGGGCTACCTTTGTACTGTAATGACAGCTAATTCAAAGACCCAAGATTTAGAGAAAATTTTGTACCTAGGGTCAAATTACACAGCTGTTGCCCCAGTAGCACTGAAAGCCAAAATAGGATCCTGAACTCATAACCTGTAGGGACTCTAGACAGGAACAAGCCTCTTTCTGAGCTCTGCTGAAAGAGGTGGGATATGTTATGAAAACTAAAACCTTGCCAGAAGATACAGAGCATGGTTAGAAGTCAAGCTGAAAATTTGTTGAGAAGTATTCACAAAGCAGTCACAAGTAAATTAAGAGAGAAACCGTGAAAAGCCAAGAACAGATATGTACCTCCACTGCCACTTCATAACTGCATGCAAAGCTGTGCAGTGGAACACATAAGTGGGAATGACAGCAGGCATCATATGTGCATATGCAATAGCAGTACAAGTCCTCGCATGCTGACGTGACCACAGAGTAACCCATGTCACCCTACTGCCTTTATCCCCATACTGCCTGTGTAAGCCATGTTCAAAGAAGCCTCTGCCACCAAACCCTACCGTGAACTCTCTGTGCTCTAACCCACAGGGTGACCTCAATGAAGTTCAACATGGTACAGGCAAGATGTTCTGGGAAGATTCCCCTCCCTGCCCCTCAGGGCCCTCGCTTGCTGTCACGGGCCCTTACTAATTGGATACATCTGACCTACCGGTGTCTTTGAAACTCCTCCAAGGATCTGTTTCAAGAAACACATTTGGTTCCACACTGAATTTACTGAGTGAAAGTTTTACCAGCTGGAGCGGTCTGAACCAAAGTTGGCCTTCCCACAAGGAAAAAATCACATATTGGATCCAGATCTCTCCAGGTTTCAGCTTTCTTCTCTGCTTAATCTGCTCATTACCTTACAGGGAGAAGAGGGTTGAAATTGTGAAGGCCTAAACCCCATCTTCTGTGAGGGATTTTATTAAAAAATAACAATGAATGATTCTGTTTTCTTGCCCAAAAATGCTTGCTGAGCCTCTGTCAACTTTTCAATAAATTTCAAGCCAAGAGCAAATTACAATTAAATGAGATGCTCCCAGTGTAAATGGCAAGGTTGCATCCAAAAAAGAACAAAATAAACACTAATCCTACCTGTTGCAGATTCTTCTATAGTCCACTGATAGCAGAAAGTTTCACTCAGGGAAGATGTCCTCCAAGGACCTTGAACACTTCCTAGAGGATGTGAAACAGCAGTGTGCCTCAGCTAGCAGGCAGAAGGGCTGCGGCATGGTCAGCTAAGGAGACTTAGTAACAGAACGAACAACAGGTTCTATGTCACCTCAAGCCCAGGATAATCCCCTATCTCTCCAATCAGTCTCCATCCCCAGTCTGTAGGCAGTGTTGTTGTGTGTGGATGGATATTTTCCATTTCAACTAAGTTGGACTTAGTAAAAGTGAAAAGAGCAGGGTTTCTTGTTCCTTAGTCCTCATCAGTGTGAACTGGACAACCCCGGCAAGACAACTCTTGACTTTTATTTGTGTGGTGCACAACATCCTGAATAATTTGGCAAATTACATATCTGAACGATGTATCTGAAAGACAACATTGATTACACATATTCAAACAGCAAGAAACACTCAGATAGTTGTCATATCAATAAATAAATTCATTGAGTGCCTGTATAGGCCATAAAGACATACATTAAGCAATGAAAAAATGAGTCCTTACAACAAAATTATCTCATTTTCAGATGGAGATGGTGAAACAGCTGATGATAACGCAGAAGAGTTTGATTAATTATTTTGTTCTGTACTTGAAAATAAAAAGATCATCTCTTGAGATGACATAAGGATGAAAAAGTGATCTCCAGTGCATTGCTGAGAAGAATGACAGACAACAGCTGTTAGGAATAAACAATTTTAAATTGCAAAACCCAGATAGCTTGTACTCTGAGGTCCTTAAAGAGCTGTCTGAGAGATATTTGTCCTGTTGGCATCCATTTTTAATAAACCTGGGAGTGCCAGTGAAGTTCCAGTGAACTGGAAAAGGTTTAAGTGTGTGCCAGTGTTTAAAAAAATGACAGGGTGGAAATATCTGACATCAGACATAGACCAAACAATGAAGAAGATGACATGAGATTCAAGTATGACAAAAATAAAGGAGAGCGAGCAACAATGATAGCTAACAGCGTTTCATGGAAAACAAGATTATAAACACAAATGATAACAGTAGCTGCCTGGAGGCATTACTAAACTAAGCACCACAAAGCACTTTTGGGGAGAATGAGTCTTTTGCAACAGCTTCAGACAAAATGGAATGGTTGAGGAGCCAGCAAGCTGACAGGCACTGAAGGGGGCGACACACACGGGAGCACTCCTGTTGGGAAAACTTGGGGACTTCCTCCAGTTTCAAAACTTTACAGCATCTTCCTCCAGTGATTTGGAAGAAGAGACAGAATTTTCAGGTGACCATGGGACTGGTGGGGTGCAGAGAAGGCTTGATGATCCCAAGCCATGAAGACAATCAGGAAGCTGAAGTTATTTAGACAGCACACTCTTCAATGAAAAACCCATTATGAAGGTAGTGAGGAAGACAGCTATACTGTTTACAGACCTGTAGTTTGAATTTGCCTTCCTCATGGAGAAGCAGCACAGTGTAAGCTTCCAAAACAATGATACTAGAAAAAGACTAATGTGGCCCTTGATGGGATCTGTGAAGGGGCAGATGTGGATGTTTCAGGATTACTAGAAAGTTGATGAAGCCTGCAGCAAACTGCTAGAGGGAAACTGCAGTCTCCACCCTGAAAGCTAAAATCTTGATCAATCCCAAGGTGAAAAGACCTGTTGTGTCCCCCAAATCATCAGCATTTCTCAAGAAGGAGTTGCAGGAAGTAAAGTTGCTCAAGACCATTGCAAGGAAGCCCACAGGCTGTGCAGCACAGCCACAGCCCTCAGGACAACCTCGCTTTTCCATGATTCCCATAAAACCCCAAGTGTGAGCTTTGGGGTGGGGTCTCCACTGCTCAGATGCCAAATCAACAGTTGTGATCTTTCTATGTTCCTACCAACCAGGACAGTCTAAGTATCTTGTACGGAAATGAATGAGGGGAGGCAGAAGGGGACATTATTGTTACCAATTATTTGGGTTCAGACTCAAATGTTCTTATTTTCTGCTCCAACCATCCTATGTCACAGCTAAGGGCTGCTCTGGGCACATGCCCTCTCACCAAGTTTTTCTCAGCTTGTAGGGAAGGGATAGAGAAGGAATATATGAGGTCAGACCATATGGCTGTGTCTAAAAGTTGTCACTACAATTAAACAAACACCATTCAAATTTTGTTCAGTTGTACCTAACTGGATTCTTCTTGTATTTTTTTCACCCCTGAAGCCAGTTAAAACTGGCTGAATCTCATGGATGCCTCATGAAAGTCTTCACAGTTCATGCCTTGCAGGTGGGGAAGTGGGGAGAATGGCGGAATCTTTCCAGCCAAAAGCAGCAGTAGGGTTCTGCACTGCTTCCCAGGATGGCGTAGGCACTGCCACCAGTCCATACAGACTTTGCCTCACCTGGACCCACCGCCATGGAGCACTGTCATGGTTTGCAAAGCATTTTGTAATTTGCTTTGCTTTGCAAACAGCAGCCTGGTTGCTCCCTGAGGTAGGATGAATTTTGCCCTTGTGGCTGAAAAGGAACTGAATAGCTGACCTGATAGGGCTATTTTTGGTTACCATGCAGTGTTCAATTAAGCCTCTTTAGCCCAACAATCCCCACACAAAGAGGTTTTGCTGGTAACTATAGGCAGCATCCTCCACAAGTTAACATTTATTTTCATTTAAAAACAAACAAAAAAAGCCGCTGGTGTGAGAAACTGGAGCAATGAGGACACCAGAGGCTGACCTGCCAGATGACAACTCTGCATGGCATGCTTGCTTGCTGGGGCTGGAAGCCAGGTTTTTGCCAGGGTTTTCACTCCCTGTGCTCACAGCCAAGTTGTGCGTGATCGCAGTCTAATGGCATGCATGGAAATCATGCAGCATTGGCAAGGCTCGAAGCCTGGCATCTGGAGGCGCTTGGACAGAGACATCACTGCCTGGTCCAAGTCCTGCTTGTAGATGATGAAGTATCCAGGAGGAAAACAGGCAGGATTCACACTGTCAGGCAGTAGGTGATTAATAAGCCATTATTAAAAAGTTGTGATGCCATGGACTGCTAGCTGGAAGAGAAGGACGTAGTTTGTCTGCTGTGGGTCAAATATTCTGCTTTTGTGAAATAAACATTCACACGTGGTTACTTTTGAATATCTGCAGTGCTGGTAACGCAGATACACCACAGCATGGGGGGCCAAAAAGAATAATAATAGCCATGGCAAAAAGGCTCCTGGTCCATATGGGAGAAAAGACTGAAACAGCTCTGGCTGCTCAGTTTTGCCTATGCCAAAAGCCAGTAAATCACCAGTCTATTGCTCCTTATAGAAAAGCTGCCCCTCCAGTGACGGCATGGGCTGTCTGTTTCCTTGTCCCTTATGCTGATCTGATTTTGCTACAAGAGAAAGAGGCTTACAAACTCGCTTTCTGTTAGAGTGTGTCAGTGCAAATAACGTAGTGAGCTCTTTTTTGCTACTTAGCTTAGATAATAGAAAGTTCTTTTCTAAAATTTTGGAAGAAAACTCCCCTTCATTCCACTTACGAATGCATCGTGTTAGTGTTCCTGGAAGTTATGGGAGGATTTTGTTTGATGCATTACTGAAATGCTGTCATGTTTATTAATATTTCCAGACTGGCCCAATCCCTGTGCACATTATTACACAGGCAAACAATAAACAATCATACATTTAGCAAATTTGACACCCACCACTAAGGACTGGTTATTGTATTGCAGGATTAGCTACACACACTTCTTCTCACTGCATTCACAGCTAAGTAATATCAAACCCCTACAAAAGCCCTGGAGACTCCCCCGGCCCCACTCTATTACCCTGCCTGCAGATAAACTTGTGCAGGAGAAATCGGTGTCAAGCATTGTGCGAACATGAAAGGAGAGGGGGAAATGAACTGCTTGTCATGCCCCAAAATAGAAAGGATCCAAGTAATCAGTGCATCCCACCTGCCCCTGACACCCCATGGTGTTCACTGAGATTCAGAGGGAAAAGCAGCATGGGGCCACCAGCTGCAGGTACCCGGGCAAAAGGAGAGGCTGCTCCGAGCAAGCACCTGCTTCCCCTGGGACTGAATCCAGCCAGCGCTGGCTGCTACCACTATGAAGACAGAAAAGCCCCTTCATGACAGCAGATGATGTCATCTGCAGGAGAAGAAGGGAACATTCAAAGCATGAGGCTCATCATCAGCAACAAACCTATCAAAAACCTGCCCAAAGCCTGTTATTTTAGCACACCACCCCCAATTTCTTATGACTCTTGAGCAGCAGCTGGAGATGAAGAGGAGGGAGAAATTGCTGCCCTCAGTTTCCAGGAGGTCCTTTGAGGACATAAGCAAAGACCTGAAACAAAAGTCCACGATGGTTATGGGGCCCGTGTCTCTGCTTGCACATTGCGATCAAAGTATTCCTGATACACTGGTTGCACCAGTTAAAATACAGGAAAAATGGATCAAATCTATTGCCACAATTGCCCATGGACAGTGTCACTGTCTCTACACACTGATCTCCAGGACAATACTTGCTGTGGTACCCCATGAATGACGTCTTCACACTGTCCCTACATGGCCCAGCAAGCCCAGAGTGCCATGAATTATTTTGGGGAGCAGTTTGTTCCCTGCCACTCTGCTAGCATGAGGCATGGAGGGGCTGTCATATTCAGGATTGGATGAAGCCATCATCCCTAGTCTGCCTGTTCCTGCGACTGTTTAATTACACGTCTATTACAAACATGGTAAAAATTCTTCTACCGGTCAAAAAATACATGTTTGACCAGCAAATTATATTCAGAATCAAGCATATGAACCAGACGCATGGAAACACCTCTTTGGAACTTTCTGTTCCTCTCAATAAGAGTTAAATATGGCATTTTTACAATTTAGAACCTCCAGCAATTTTATTCAGCTTTTTTTTAATGTGCGTATCACTTTGTATTTCCTAGTAAGATGTTTAGAAACCAGTTTGAGAATCTTGAAAAGCAGCACATTCCTCAAACAACTTAATCAGGAGTTTGTTACGGATTCTCACCAACCTAGCAAGTATTGCACCCTGACTTGTCTGCTTTTGGGAGGGAAGTAAATAGTTTGCAGGCTGTGGGGGAGATGAAGGTAAGGTGCAGCTGGATTCATGACAGGGGAAATGAGTGGACTTGGCACCACAAAATTACCAAACCTGGAGTCCAAGTGCTAAAGTTCTGGAGCTGTAAAGTTGTACCACCCTCTCATCTCAGAACAAGCAAATACACCCAGTGAGCTCTTCAGGAGACAACTTCAGCCTAGCTTTAAAGCAGCTTTTGAGAGGTGTATAGGACATGGGATACTATTTCAAAGCTTTCTGCTATTTCCCTGTACAATCTCTAGCAAGCTATTTGCTACTCTCATTGCTCCCATCAAGACCTGTGTGGCAACAAGCGTATTTTGTGCTCCTCTTTAGAGAATGGAGCCTTCATTCAGAAGAGGCTATAATCTGCAGCTTCCTTTTCTGCAGGCAAATAGCACTTACCCGTAAAGGAAAGGGTGGAAGGGACAAATCTTGGTTAGAAAAGTGCTTTGCAGTAGTGTTTCAAAAGTGGTTTGTGATGTCTAGGATATGCATATGAACATTAGCCACTAATCTCTGTTTGTGCTCATGTTCTCTTCTTGGAGGGAAAAAAATTTGCATGAAAATCAGATGGTTGCTTTCGCCTTGATTTCTCATTTGGAGACTTGTTTTCATAAGAAAGATGTTTAGCTGGTCCATCAATGCTCTTGGTTAAACAGGGCTTTTTACAAATTTTTCCTCCCCTGCCTTTGTCTAAACAAGGGTATTGATTATACACAGCTCAGCGCCAATTAAAACAAAAATATCTGAGTTAGCACAAGTAGCAAGGCTGGCACAAGATATTGATGTTCTTTCCTGCTTCCTTTCCTAGAAACCCCTAGAGGCCCATCCCTGGAGAGCATGCAGTTGTTTAGGAAGCCAGTGGTCAGGGGCAACAAAATCAGTCCACAGTTCTGTCTGTGGTGGTGGTTGGCATTCAGCATGAGGATACATTTGGCGTTCACACCACTGGTTAGGGACAGAGCCAAGTGCCCAAAGATATTTCAAGGAACCTCTTCATATAAATGTGACTGGGCTCAACAGTGGATTACATCACCTCAACTCGTCTAACTCAGTTTACCACCATCGCTCAACTTTTTCTCCCACCATTGCAGCTCTTCAGGACAGCCACAGCTGTGAGCCAAACAGTGCCATTCCCATACAGGAACTCTATCTGAAAAATATCCAGATTCTTGAAAGTTGCATACACTTGATAGCCCAGCAAAAAGACCTTTTATATGATGAAGACTCATGTTTCTTGACCAAGAGTTTTGAACAACTCTGAATAAAGACCAAGGTAATGTCTTGGCCCTACTGCCTCAGCCTCTGAGTTCAGAGAGGTTACACTCCCAAAGTCTTTGCCCAGACTTCTACAAGTCACCCACCACTGCTGTAAACTCTTGAGCTCTTTGCTGAATATATGCTTTGACAAATTCCCTGGTGCAGCTGAGGATGTGGTAGCACCTGCCACGTTGTTCAGAAACTCATCTCTTAACTGACTGGAAGGCCAGGGACTTCCCGGTTTTAAGGCTGAGGACAAGTAGTGAAATCACTGAGCATAACTAGGCTGGGATGTGTTTAAGATCACCATTGTGTGTATGGATATAAATGAGCAGCATGATACTTAACCCACTCATGGTATTTCGTAGTGCCAGTGCTGGACTGGCAAATATTTCTGCCAAAGATCCGCAGACACACTGTTGCAGAAGAGAGAGAGACTTTCCAGCAGTGAGACAGCATTGGCTTACAGGCTGCTGTCTGCTCATGTTGGCAGTGCTCAGGCACCTTGGCACCCACAGCACTGGCATGCTCCCTTGACCCCAAGCCCCTGCACGAAGGGTGTGCAGCAAGCACACCATAAACAACACAGGCTGGCCAGAAGTATAAACATACCCTACACATCTGATGCCAGTTACAAGGTGAGGGTGGGTTTCAGGGCTTTGTTAACATCATTATGTTATCATGTTAGTATGCCATGAGCCTTCAGGCTCGTGGTTCCTTCCTTGACTGTTCCCCAACCTCCTCTTCTTTCCCATTTCTGCTTCAGTAAACCAAAACCATGGCTGCTTGTAGCTATTAAACCCCCATCTCATGTGTGATGGACCCCTACAGATAATTTTTGAAGGAAGAAAGTTGAAAAGGCATGTGTTTTAAGATCTGTTCCATGCAAAGCCCTTGTAAAAGTACTTTGAAGCACATGAGCAGCTTTCTGCTGACATTAGTGTCATGGCATAAGCCCTGTGTGCCCACCCTAAGCCACATTTACTGGTTATGTTACAGTAGCTTCCTCCAGGATAAGGTTTCCTCCATACAAACATACAGAGATCTGCCTTTGACTTCAGGTCAGCCTCCTTAAACAATTTAAAAATTTATTCCCCCTTCATTGATGATGACCACAGTTACATAAAACATTGGCAGCTGAGCCAAGAACAGATGTAAGACAAAATCTTTAGCCTGGTTATGCTTCACCTCTGCACTTGCTTTTTTCAGTTGCTTTCCTCCCACTCTAGGCCTGCCTTCCAGTTTTGAAGGGCAAGAGTCCCACCTAGACTTTGTACAGGAGCTGTTGTCCCTAAACACCAGAGGACTTCGGTTTCTTTTGTTTTACCAGGTTCTGCTGTTGTTACAACAAAAAAAAACAAGGCCACTTTCCTTTTAAAAAAAAAAAAAAAATCCTTTTTGTTTTTAAAATACCATGCCCGTGCCAGCAAAGAGCACATGCTTACAAGAGTTGTAAAATCTGCTCATTTTCAAGACAGCTTTTGCCATGGAAGCAGCCCTATGGCTGTACCTAATGTTATCTGAAGGCCAGTGCTGCCAGAAACACAGGCATGACGTTGCCTTCCCTGCTTGTCCAGCAATGCTCCGATACTCCTCCTGGCCAAGCAGCCCATTATATCCCACCACTGGGTCTTACACCAATTTAAAATCAATGTAACAGAATCACACTTGATTTGCCACCTTATTTTTTGCCTTAAGAAAGTAAATTAAATGAAAACTGCTTGCGAGGGGTTCAATTCCAAGGGCAAGGAAGGTGAGGTAATCATGATTTCTATAAAAACTCATATCCGTCATACTCGGAAAGTAGTGGTGCATATGGTAGCCATGCCCTTTGCTCTGGCAGAATTAAGGCAGAACACTCATTCATCACTGGCTGAGGGCAATTTCATGCTGGAAAATATCCAGCAGAGTGGTGAATCTGACAGACCACTAGAGTGTCACTCAGCCAGCAAAGAAGGAAAAAAAAAGGGCAGATTTGAAAAACAAGGGAGATTTTGAATGTCACAAGTTTGGGATCATCCAAAGTCTTCCAGTAAAGACCAGGAATAAAATCACTTGGCTCATATTTTAAGATTGGCAATGTTATGGCTGAGCTTGACCTCAGCAGTCTCTTCAGAGCTGAGAGAGAAGGAGACACCAGTAAAACATGATTTACCTGCCTAACATTAGAGGTGTTTGAGGTGACCTGTGCACAGAAGTGCCTGCTTCCCTCCACTGGCTGTAGCTCAGCTGTTGATATTTACATTATGTGTATCTTGAAGTCAATGAATAAAAAGGAGGACACCAGCTACCAAGTCATGTCAGTTCTATGCAGGTGTTGCTTGGTGGCATGCTGTGTCCCATGTTAAAAGCATTGGTGCCATACTCTTCCTTTAAAATACGGGAAAACAACATATATTTTTAAACATGTAGTGACTATATAATTCTTAAAATTTATTTTGTTAGTAACCATAATTGCTTTGCATGTCTTCCATGAACCTACAAGCCACAGCTTCCTACTGAGTCAAGGTTGCACACAAGAAGAGGTGCCAGTGTGCTTGAGTACAAACGTGCGCTGGCTCAAGCTTCTTATGCAATCAGCAGAGAGAAATACAAGCAGAAAGAAATACAAGGAGTTAAGAGACACCTTACATATACTCAAGGAAAAAAATACGTAAAGCGACAGAGGGAAAAAGATTGAAACAGCATTCAGTGCTGCATAATAAGAAAGAGACATTTATTTAAAGCAATCTGCAAGAGGAAAACAGACAGCATTTGGTGAATGAAATGTTCCTTACAAGCTATCATACACATCTATATTTAAAATCAGAAAGCAAAACCATAAAAATAAGTGAGTTCATGTTATTAAGAGTTGCATGTACAGGGTGGAAAACTACAGCTAGTTGAAACTGCCTTCAAGCCTTAGTCTCCACAGTGCCATTGTGGTATGATGAATGGCAGTACACTAAACAAAATGAACGTGAGGCAGGTGTCAGAACAAGCTCCTCTGGGTGGAAGCAGCTAGGGCAGCAGGGTGATCAGTAAATCCATGCTGAAGGCAAGTCATGGTGCTACTGTCACGTAGACAAAGCTGCTTGCTCTTGAGGAGATGATGGCAAACGAGACACCCTGGGTCACGCCCAGCAGAGCAAGGCAGCCCGGCTGCTGCCCTCAGTGCCACAAGCAGGGTAGAGGTGTGAGGTCTCTTGAGGGGTGCGGCAGCACAGTTGAGGGATGTGGAGACCCTCCTCCTAGCTGGTACATCTGGGACGTAGGTGCCCTGCTGGCCTTTGAGCTATGGGTGAGAGGCAAGGGGAAAGGGATGAAAAACCAAGCACCATCAGGCTGTGTTAGCATGCCCATTTCTGCCCATCTGTCCTCAAGCACAAGTGTGTGAGGGAAAGTAATGCCTCTCTCCTGGGTGAATCAGGCCTGCAAGAGGGTGGAGGAGGATGTTTGATGTGCAGCATAAGGGGGCTGCAGTCTGTGCTGCCTCTTTGCATCACATGCCTCCCCTCACACCCTGTATGGCTGTTCCCAGTGCTGCTCAGAGCCTAACCTGCCCCAGGCTGCTGAAAGACTGCAGGGCACACAGCCACCTTTCTCTCCTCAGCTTGTCCTTGTGTCCCTCCTTGCAGCATCACCCCACTGAGGTCCCCAGCCAGCTCCCATCAAAGGCATCAGGAGTTTTGTCCCTGGTCGAAGCTGGATTGAGCTCAGGCCCTGAGCAACCTGTGTTATTGCAAATGCTTGGTGGATTTATTTATGCCTGTGGCACAAATAGTCCCTCCTTTCCGCAGGACACGTAACACCTCTGGAATTCAGTGAGAGGAGATGCAGGTACAGACTCAGGCCAAGGCGGTCTCTGGCATAGCTGGCTGTTCTCATGCAGGTACACACATGCACAGCCACCCCTGCAGAGCTTCACTGAGGGTGGCACCCCTCCATCAGCAGGGTTTGCCATTGTCCGCACCTTCTAGCTGCCAGGCCTGCCCACTGCAAAGTGTCCCAGGTGCCTTTTTCACCTATAGTATTGCTAAGGGCAAAAAAATTAAAAGGGATTTGGAAAGCAAAAAGAATGGCAGAGACAATCAGTTTGCAAATGCTGTGTGCTATCAAGATATTAGGGAGCAAGCTTTTCATTCCAGCTGGAGAAAAGAGACTTCTGCAGGAGGGTTGTTATAGAGAAGTGGGAAGTCACTTTGCCCAAATTGCAGTCCACATAATTTTGTGTCTCTGTGCCTTCACTGTTGTATTTCACATATCTCGACCACATACCCACTGAATCCATGGGAAACAGTGCATCAAAAAAAAAGCAGCAAGAGGGAAAACAGACACCGAAAGCACAAGTGGCCAAAGAGAAGAATTGGGGATAGGGGTATACCATTGCTCTGCAAAGAAAGACATACTTTTTAAACAGAGGGAACATACGAAGGCTGTGTTGTCTGAGTGCATAAAAGTTGACTTGGAGGGTACCACCCCTGGCGCAGAACTAGTGTAAAGCTGTGCCCCTTATCTTCCCCACAGCTCAGGGCTCGCAGAGCTCCTGTGCCAGGAACATACACTGGCCACAGGGGTGAAAGGGCTCTACATATTGCAGGGAGGAGAAACAAACGTCCTCGGGAGCTGACATACTGACTGGCAGCCCTCAGAGCAGCCAGAACTGGCACATGTTTTCCTTGCACTCCCCCTGCTTGGTGTATCTGATCCTGCTGAGACTCTGCTCTGGGTCAGTTCAGCGCCTACCACGGAAGGACTACAGCCCTTGCTTCAAAGAGGAATCTCCAACACACAGAAGCATTCATAACACAGTATGTTGGTACCTATAGTTAACCAAGGCTGCGAACATACATTGGTATTTTCTTTAAACAAAGCAATTTTAACTATTAGGGCCAAAGAAGCCTCTGCAAATTCTCTGTATGGCCGTGCTCAAGAAAAGGCAGATTTTTCCAGTCACCTCTCCACCCAGGTTAGTCTATAAACTGGGGAGAGGAAAGCAAAGCAGAAGCACAGGCAATAGGAGGAGCAGCAAAGTGCTGCAAGCCCTGCCAGGAGAGCTAGCGCTGATCTGTGCAAACTTGGGACCCGGTCCTGCTGCTGGGGCAGCCAGCAGGAGCACTGCCTCCAACTCACCGTGAGTCCACTGAGAAAGCTGAGCCTCTTGGCAAGCCATCTCATATGCTAGATGAAAATAGCACTGTTTTTGCCAAAACATACAGGCAGGGCTTGGATTCAACAATGCTGCATCAGCAGCTCGTAATCAAGTCAACACGGCGCTGATTGTTTATTGAAAAGAAAGAGGAGTGGGAAATCATTATTTGACCGGATTCAATAAAAAGCAAATAAGCCAGAGGATACAGGTTTGTTGGGGTTTTTTTGCACAAACCAGGAAATCTTTTCGGTGGACTTGTGACAACTCAGACCTTGACCTGCTGTCTCCTGCAAATGCAGCTGGGCTGGTGGGGTGGGGTGTGAACCCAGGGAAGGACTGGCTCAAAGTCTGAGCAGGATGCAAGGGAGGAGCAGAGCACTTTTTTGTGCAATGCAAGGCGTGCATGTGAGCTGTCAGCAGAGAAACGGGGAGAAAGAAAATATGGAGGGAGGGGAAGAGGAATGCTATAAAATGTAATATGTAAACTGCCAATCATGTCCATGATGGTTTGTGCTTGGGACAAATGGCTTTCATCTTTGTTCTTTGTTCTATATGCATTTCTTCCCTCTCTGGCTCAAGCAAAGCCAGTTCCCCCAGGGTAGAATATATAGGCTTTCCAGCCTTCTCTGTTTACTGTCCTGAGTTCCTGTCTCAAGCCAAAACAGTGGTTTTTTTATTTGCTTGTTTTCTTGTGGTTTGGTTCTTGTGATTTTAGACTGCTGCCTTCCAGACTGCCTGAGATATTGCTGTCCTTTCAGTTCTGTGCCCACACCAGGCATCCCTGCAGCATGGCATGGGTCCCTTCTCTGCTGAAGGGCAGTCACTAGCACAGGGAGCACAGGGACTGAATTTCAAGAGCAGCTTAGCTCTCAGCCTTCTTTGGTCCTCAGTGGACTCCTGATGACCATGACTCTGAAAATTGCATGGGCAGCAGGATCTGAAGATGACACAGAAGAGGGTTTACAGGAAGGTGCTATCCTCAAGCTTTCCAGCCACAGGAACACCCTGCAGTAGATGAGCCCTCCTAGCCAAGAGTGGTACCTACGCTGATAAGTAGTAGAAAGACTGATCTGGAAATCATCATAGGTGAAGTGTGGAAGAGGGAAGCTGGTTGCATGCAGAGTATGGCCCAAATCCAGTGCAGGCAAGCTGGGCTTCACAGCAGAACTGAGGGCATTTGCACCTTTCCCCACAGCTAGGCTGGATCAGTCTGGGGCAACTGCTTCCGCTGCAGTTCCCATCATGTTCGTGGGTTTCTGTGTGCTTTCTACAGCTGTCTGCTCCTAGTGTAAATACTGGGTTGCTCCAGAGCAAGAAGACAGCACCCTTCAAACCAAGCTTTGCATGCTCCAACAGAGCCCTTGGGGTGGCTGTATTTTATCTCACTGTTGTGCCACTTCCAGCATGGAGCTCCATGACACCAAGCTGAAGGTGGCCAAGGGCTTTCCATTTATCATGGGGGAATGTATTCTTCACCTTATCAAAGCAGCCTTGGGGCTTCTCTGCTGCTCCCACTGCACCCCTCTAGTAATCGTCTTAATCTGTCATGCTGCCTGCGGGCTGCGCCTCAAAGTGCCTCCTGCATGATGTCACCCTTTGCAGGTTTATCTGCAAACCAGGATGGACACCGCCTGCCACTAGCACAATAGAGGCTGGCCCTCCGCGAACAGTAGCATATTGTGTAAGCAATCTCCCAGCCCTGTTGAATAATGGGGCCATACTGGAGCTGTCATTATTTCTCATTCCACAAGCACATTCAGAGGCGACAGGTAGTGATTCACTGACTGGTGCATTTCTGCAGTGGTGGGTTTCAGCTCCTGTTCTCCCGTCCTCCCAGGGCGAATGGGATTGATTGCACCTGCCTCTGGCTGCGAAGGCTACATCAACCTCTAAGTAAGGAGTACCTTGCACGGGGAGATCTTAAGTCACTTTTCAGCCCACAGTTGTCCCCACGAAGGCAGATGAAGGAGCAGGAGTCTGCAAAGGACTTGCCCACAGCAGGCAGGGCTGCCTTGGAGTCCTCCCCAGCCACCCCTAGGCCGTGACACCATGCTGATACAAAGCAAGCCAGTGGGTGTTTCCAAACCCAGGATCCAGGTGGATCAAAGATTATTCCTATCAGTGCCACGGCAGTTTAAATTAAGGCATGTAGGAGAGGACTAAGACAGCTTACATGCTAAGCTAGGACCTACCTCACAGATACCAGTGAGCTGTGGCATCTAGGTCACAGTCAAACATGCTCCAGCTTCTTAGTAGCAGTGGAGTGGCATGGCCCACTTTACCATCAGTGCCCACAGCTGTGTCTCAGCACCCTTGTTCTGAGGCATTAGTGGATTTTCCTCGGGTATGGATATCGAGAAACCTGAGCAGTGGCTCTAGGGAAGTAGAAAACCCTTCCCAAAGGGGCAAAATCTGATGCAATTTTCAGCTTGATGAACCCTAAAGTTCATCCTTGTTTTTCTCAGCTTAGTTAAAAAATTAAGAAAGCTGAAAACAGAACTCATGGTGATCTTTGGGAGTAGCACAGTGCCAGTGTTGAGCTCCCGAAAGTGTTTTTTGTTTGTTTTTAATACAATTTCTCCCCATACAATTGATGGAAAATGTAACTGAAAATTAAATACCTTCATTTTTGTCATATAACTTTTTGGGGGAAATCTTCATAGGTGCTGATGACGTTCAACACTACTTGTTCTATACAGCCACCAAAATATTGCAAAACAACTTTCTCCAATTATATCACTGGACACTTGAGTTTTCAAAGCCTTGGTGTCTGGATCTCAATTCTGCAATTGGACTTCCCATTGTATTTTTTGGGTTCTTTTGTAATCTTCTGCCACTCTTCCAAATTCCAGCTAAAGCCCACAGGCTACAAAGGAGATGAAAATTTGGGGACTTCTGCTTTATTTTCTCTTAGTCTGTCTGACAGCTTGTTCACCGCTGGATTTATTGTCTTCTGCCAACAAGAAACATCCGTGCCTTTGGTAGGACAACTCCAAACCCAGTGATGCAGGCAGGCAGCACAAAAAAATAAAATAGAAGAGTACTTTGGATCTATGAAAGCGTGTCAGATAGTTAAAGGTGTATACTTACCTAAAAAGCCAACTTTTGGAAGAGTTAGTCATCTAAAGGCCAAGTTAAACAGGACATAATCGAAACTGCTGTGTCTGTCCAGGGACAGGCTGTGTTTATGAATGGCACTGGAGGTGAGGCCTCGCTGAGTCACCAGCTTGTCTTGTTTAACTTGGCCACATCTACGGATAACCCCTTGTAACTTGGCTCTCTTTAGCAATTTCACACCTTTAAACAACTGCCTTTCTTTCACTAACTTGTCCCCTTCACTTCAGATTAAAAGATTTTGGTCTGCTACATTTTCTTTTCTTTCAATTTCAGGCAAACCAATAAAGTGACAAGACTTTAATCATCTGCTTTCTTACCTAGTGATGATTAAAACTAGCGAAGCACTCTGGCATGATACAAGTAGGAAAAATGTTTGCATTAAGAGCAGACACCTCATCCACTATTGTACCTTTGGCTTATAGCAGACATACCACAACTTGCACACATCTGGAAATGTGTACTTTCCCAAATCGATAGCCAATAGGCCCAAACACAGCACAGACATTCGTATGCCATATGTTTTCACCTGCATCTCTTGTGAGTAGGCAAAATCTCACAGATCCCTTGGAATGACAAAGCACACCACCAGCCTCCTCCTTCATGTCTCCCTTTTAACGTAGAGATAGCATGTGCAGTAGGACACCACCACCACAGTCCTGACAAGTCTGGGGAACTCTCATCTGATCTCAGGGCAGATTTTTAAAGCTTTTCTCAAGAATGTTTTTTCCTGATGTTCTAATTGCCTGACCATAGTACATGTCCTTAGGCTGTGACGATGACAGCCTAAGTGCACACTCTGGTTGCCCAGCTGGTGGACCAGGGGCACACCAGGTGTTTAACTCACTATTAGCTCCTGTCCCTGCTCCCCTACTAAACCGTTAAGGCATGGCACATCTCCAGTGTGTATCCATGTACCTGATTGCCAACAACCATCCTCCAGCATGCCAACTCTGCAAGGTGGACAGAGCTGCCAATACTGTGGGAGCATTCAGATGCCCATATCCACATCCCGCTCCAGCACTGCAAACCCAGTGAGGCTCTCCCCTTCACCAGCAACTCAGTGTTGTTGTGGTCACATGGCTGTGCCATCGTGGCTATTTTATCCTGGCTGGCTGGGTATGACTTGGTCTCTGCTGGGAAATTTACTGTGCTTCTAAGCTTCTAAGGCAGAGCGGCTAGGTGACTGCCACGTAGGGGACAAAAAGCCCTGGCATTTCAAATAGGCAGCCTCCAGATTTCACTAGGCAATTGGTTTCTGTGCTTTGCAACTTTGAAAGGAAAAAAAATGCTTTTCATTAGCAATGTAATATCAACATTTTTCTAGTAAATTTCCACCTTAGTCAAGCAGCAGGTACATTGCTGCATTTGGAACTGTTTGGGAGGGTCTGTCTATATACTGCACAGTGAAGTTACAGTCAAGTCTGAGGAAGTTTGTCCTTAGAAGATCTTTTCCTCAGTGGTGCTGTTCTGGATTTGAAAACTGGCCTAATCAATATTAAACTTCAGTTGGAAGTGTAAGGGGCAGAGTCACGACCTCAGGTCATTTCTGAGTGACCAGACCTGCAGCAGCACACAGAAAGCACACTCCTTACGTCTGTTTGTCCCAGGTGGACAGCCACAGCAGGAACAGCCAGATTGGCCAGACCACCTCTCACCACAGGATGAAACACATTGGTTAGACAACTGACATTTTACCCACCTCCCAGTCCAGATGTTTAAGTCTCTGGACACCTGGAGCACCCTCCCTGTAGAATATTTCTACTTTGTCGTTTGGATATAACCCTTAAAATCTTTTGGATGAAAGATGTTACATGAAAATGAACAGAAGTGGCAAAGAATATTTATTTGCTTGGTAGTCTTTGAGAATCTCTAAATGAGGACCAAGATCCTGCTGTGCTAGGTGATGCGCGTGAACAGCAAGACAGCAATTTCCATTTTGCCCTTTCACAGGAATGAGAATTACAGCAGTCCTTCCACAGTAATTTCCCTGACATGTCTGAAACGCAGATGTGCTCACTTCTTTTTTCAGCTTGGGAAATGTTGTTTGTGTCTCTACCAGAATGACAAGTTTATCTGTTTATGTCTTTACTTAGTAGTCAAAGAAATAGAAAAAAAATCAATTATTCTTTCTACCTCTTTGTCTGACTGCACTAAGATAAAAGTTCACACAAGTTAAAAAAGGATTTTAAAAAATAAAGGATATTAAGAAAGGATCGAACTCCCTACAGGAAAATTGTCATTACAATATTGAACTGAGATTAATAAAACAAAATAAGTGCATGTGACATTTCTTTTGCGTTTTGTGAGAAAGGCAGCCTATTATTTATGATGTATGTACTGTGATCTTAATGATCCCCTTTTTCATCTATGGAGCCCTATTTTTTTTTTTTTTTAGGTAAGTGGTGTATTGGTTTGTACACTTAGCAGCCAAAAATACCTCTTCAGACATGATTTGAAGAGAGAAAAGTTTGGAATGGCCTTTTTGTACAGATTGATGGATGTCTTTGGCATTTCAAACCGAACAGTAAACACTATAAATCATGTCAGCAGCACAGCCAGGACTCAAACCCAAAATGCACTCAAGCCTTAGGCCCAGATATTAACCACCCATCGAGAATGCTTCTCAGAGCTTATTTTGCTGTAAAGGACAGTGAGTGTGAAGAAGTAATGGATGGTGGGCCTGGCCTACACCTCACAAGGAGTAAAACACGCTGATACTGGCAACAGCTGAGAGACAAGGGTGTTGTATCTCAATAGTTCTGGCAGTCGAAGGCAAAGCTCACCATTTTCTGCCTGTCTTTCTACCTGTAAGCATTGAACCCATAGGCTCGCTTGAGCCAAACCTCAGAGAGCTTAAGAAGAGCCTCAGAGAGCTTAAGAATCCTGCGGATTTTGTGGAAACAAGTATCTGGATGTAAAGGACACAAAGTGCAGCTCAGCTAGCAGGTAAGGCTGCAGCTTGAGGTGAACACCCATTTATTGCTTGGCACTTGAAGCTGAGAGATTCAAAGGGTGAGCCCTTACCCTTGAGAAGGGGAATTTAGATGGAAACAGTAGAATCTGTTAAACTACTGGGGGTTTTTTAAGTGCCTGTGATATGGAAGGTGCAGAGGGACAACACGCATTCTTGCAGCACAAGCAGTATTACCACACTAAGGTAGTCTCATATTCTTGTTACTATAAACTATTCCCGTCAGGTGCATTAATGCAGCATCTATGTGTAGGCAATACTTTGCACAGTGGAGTCTCTAAGTTGCTACAGTGACTTTGCTGAAGCTGCTGCTCTGTTGCATCAGGCTAAGCGTTCCCCTAGAGATACTGTAAGGTTCCGTAAGTATCCTCTAGTCCCACCTCAGACACACATACACTCACACTTTAGAGCATATGGGCCATCCCAACAGGATTTTCAATCCACGAATTACATTTCCTATTGCTAAATGCTAGAAGCAAAATATAAAAAGCACTGAATGGCTTAATGAAATGGAGGTCTGAGTTTTCAAGAAGACACTAGAGCTATCATGACCCTGACTATAATTGCATTAATAGCAGTTGGACTGTTTAACCTGCTGTAATTCACTAATTGCAAACCTTGTTTCCTCTATAAAAAATTTGGGGGGATTTTAAGACTTCCTGAAGGGCTGTCAGTTCAGCTCAACATCTGCTTTCCTTCCCTTAATTCTGAAAAGGCAAGTTGGCTTTTTAAATACCTCAGCTGAGAGAACAGGGCATTCACTCTGTGAGGGGGGAACATGGGCTGCCTTGAGTGTGTCTGAATTATGGGAAGGGGCAGAAGGGGCAGAACAAGCTGTATGTGGTCTCTCCCTTCGTCTTCTCTTTCCTTCTTTTTCCTCACTTGCTTGGTCTCTTGTGAAGCTGACCAGCTCTTACAGCCTGGCTGGGACTACATCTGTATGTGTATAAAAATATTCATATATGTACATGTATATACACACACACTTGTATACCTGTGCTTCTGTGTGTGTATGTGTGTACATGTGCATATGTCTCTTTTTGCTGTGGTTCTGCTGCCACAATAGAACCAGAGGATCAAATTCCCCCTTATCTTGAAGAGATAAAAGTTAACTGAAAGTCACAGAAATTGCATCAGAAATTTTTTCCTGCATTTTAAAAGACATTTTTATGTCCACAAAGTTGTATCTTGCTACCATTGTGCCCCATGATATATCTATACCTCTCCCTCCCTGTGCGCGGCTCGTCCCTCCGTCCCCCACCCCAGACCTGAAATCAGAGAAACACAGAATGGTTTAGGTTGGAAAAGACCCTTAAGATCATCAAGTTCAACTATAAAATGATGTGACTAAAATGTGAATAAAATGAGATGAACTCCCTCTCAGCCTGGCCCATATCAACCATCTCTCCTTGAGACCCTGTACCCCCGGGAGCTGCCTCTTTTAGGGTCCCCAGACATGCATTTCTGAGGCAATCACTTTCAGAAGAATTATCCTTTAATACAGCAATGTAGATAAGTGGGAATAGTGGTGTGATACAGATCTTCCATATTGAAGACAGATACAGTCTCCAGATTCTTTAATGCATTTCAGTATTATTTATTCTGACATGACACAGCCTGCCAAGATAAGATATTTTCCACAAGGTAAGTTATGCATTACTTCCAGAGGACTTTGCACCTCCGTGGAGTTATATGTTCCAAACATAACTACAATAGGTGCATTTCTGAGATTTTAAAGCATTTGGGTAGCATGATTTTTCCTATATCTTGACTTTCTAAGCTCTGACTGGGACTAGAAATGCAAGTGCTGAAACACATCAAGAAAAGCCTGTCTCTATATTTATATGAGATCATAGAATCATAGAATAGTTTGGATTGGAAGGGACTTTAAAGTCCATCCACTTCCAAACCCTATGCCATGGGCAGGAACATGTCCCACTAGAATAGGCTGCCCAAGGCCCCATCCAACCTCCAGGGATGCGGCATCCACAACTTGCCTGGGCAACCTGTTCAAGTGCCCCTGAGAGACGCCACTTGTCACGGATTTCCATCTGGACTTTTAGCCATTGACCACTACTCTTTGAAAATGACCATCCAAACAGTTTCTTATCCACCAAACAGTCCACCCATCAAATCCATATCTCTCCAATTCAGAGAGAAGGATGTTGTGGGGGACCGTGTCAAAGGCATTATAGAAGTCTAGATAGATCACATCCATCAGTTTACCCATGTCCACTGCTGCGGTTACCCCATCATAGAAAGCCACTATGTTAGTCATACAGGATTTGCCCCTGGTGAATCATTAATCACCTCCATGTCCTCCATGTGCTTAAGCATAGCTTCTAGGAGCATCTATTCTGTGATCTTCCCAGGCACAGAGGTGAGGCTGACATGTCAGTGGTTCTCAGGGTCTTCTTTTCTACCCTTTCTAAAAATTGGCACGAAGTTACCCTTCTTCCAGCCACCAGGGACTTCTCCTGACTGTCATGGCTTTTCAAATATCATGAAGAGTGGCTTGGCAACCACATCTTTCAATTCCCTCAGGACTCCGGGATACATATCATCAGATCCCATAGACTCATGCATGTTCAGGTTCCTCAGGTGGTCATGAACCTGATCCTCCTCTACTGTGGGAGGGGGCTTACCCCCCCCCCCCCCCCCCGGTCACCATGTTGCTGTCTCATGACCCAGGAAAGGTGAGGAGAGCGGTTATTAGCAAAGACTGAGGCAAAAAGGTTGTTAAGTACCTCAGCCTTCTCCTCGTCTTTTGATACAAGGTCACCATTTCCAACCATCAATGGGGGTACGTTCACTTTAACGTTCCTCTTCTGACTGACGTACCTGTAGAAGCCCTTCTTGTTGGTCTTCACTTCCCTTGCCAAGTTCAGTTCCAGCTGCGCCTTGGCCTTCCTGACATCATCCCTACACGACTAGGCAGCGTCCCTATACACATCCCAGGTTCCCTGTCCCTGCTTGCACTGCCTGTGCAGTTCCCTCTTCTTTAGTTTAAACAGCAGGTCTCAACTCAGCCACGCCAGTCTCTTCCCTTTCCTGCCTGATTTTCTGGGGAAAGGGACTGAGCACTCTTGGGGACTGAGCACTCTTGTGCCTCATGGAAAGCTTCCTTAAATATTTGCCAGCTCTGTTCTGCTCCCTTGTCCCCATGTCCCAGGGGATCCTACTGAGTAACTCCTTGAAGAGCTGAAAGTCTGCTTTCCTGAAATTTAGGATCCTGACTGTACTCCTCACTCACCTCATGTGCCTCCACCACTGCATGATCACTGCAGCCCAGGCTGCCTCCAGTCCTAATGTCACTGATGAGTTCACGCATATTAGTGACCATCAAGTCCAATATTGCATCTCCTTGAGTGGAGGTCTCTATCAGCTGGTCTAAGAAATTATCTTCAATGCACTCCAGGAGTCTCATGGATTGCCTGCAGCTTGCTGTGCTACTTTTCCAGCATGTGTCTGGGTGGTTGAAATCCCCCAGTAGGATGAGAGCTTGTGAGAGTGAAGCCTCCTGTAGCTAGAGGAAGAAGGCTTCATCGGTTGGCTCTCCTTGATCTGGTGGCCTGTAGTATACACAAACCACAAGGTTCCTGTTGGTTCCTTGGCCTTTTATTGTGACCCACAAGCTTTCAACCTGTTCATGGCTACTCTTCAAAACAGCTCTTCATATTCTATCCCTTTTCTGACACAGAGGGCAATGCCTCCACCCCTCCTTCTCGGTCTGTCCCTTCCGAACAACCTGTAGCCATCGATAGACACACTCCAGTCATGGGATTCATCCCACCAAGTCTCCGTGATGGCAACTAGATCATAACTTTCAAGTAGCTTCCAGCTCCTCCTGCTTGTTACCCAAGCTTTGTGCTTTTGTATAGAGGCACTTCAACTGGGCTGCCAGTTGCTTCACCTCATAGTCCAAATTTCCAGACCAAAGAGAAACAGAGATTTCTGCTAATTAAATATCCATAGGGAATCAGAATCAGTTTTGAGAGAGAAAAATAACAATATAATGTTAAGAAGTAGACAATAGGTCACAGTGGGAACTCAGGATCCACTTATTGTCTGAAGCTTTCTGTAGCAGCTACACAAAATGGCAGCTGTCCTGCAGCCAAGCCAGTCACCTTGAAAATTTCTAGGTTCAGTGCATAAGGGCTGAGCACTTACTTTCGCTGTCAGCTCTCATAAACAACTGATGGCTTTCAGAAAGTCTCCTACCAACAGGCCAGATCCTCATATGATTAAAATTAAATTCTGGACAATGAAATCTAGCCAGTTTACAACATCTGAGGGGCTTGCTCTCAGCACTTACGCCAATTACTACATAAATGTGCCTTCAATTAAGTAGCAAGTTTTGTTAAAAATATAACTGCAGAAATACAAATAAATGGACAATACATTTGAACTCATTTAATATTTTCCTTCAGTAAATACTATTAGATGAAGTTAGGCTGCATTTGGTGAGGTTGCTATCTTTGTACAGGACCTTGCTATATTGCATCAGTATCATGAAAAGTTTCTTTGTAATTACACATTCAAATAGTTTGATTAAAAGAAAATTAATTACTTCACCGAAAACATGTGAGCTGCACATGGGTCTCACTAGCTCTTGTGAGAGCACTACTGTTCAGCAGCCAGCCTCCACTCAACCCGTACTAGAAAACCAGTCCTGCTTGCTAAATTATCTCCTCCCTTTTCTCCAGCTACAGAAGCTAAAAATTATCCCTTTGGTTTTCTAAGACTTCTGATTTTTTTTCTTAAAGGCTTTTTTTTTTTTCAGTTGAGAGAGAATGAGAAAAAGGGGGAATAGAGAATAAAGAGCTGGAGGAATGCAGACATCTATTAGTGCAAACATTTCCTTGCTAGGAGGGTTTTTTTTTTTAAATCTCCTTCACTCCTCCAAATAGCAATCCATCTCTCCTCCAGTCAGTGAGACTGGATGAATTTCACTTAGCCAAGGTTTCAGAAAAACACAACATGGTTCGTGGCAAGCTGTCTCTCCATCAGCTCAGTATGAGAGGCATCAGCACTTTAGCACTCACAGAGCCAGCCAGGCTGTCCCACGCCACCAGGTGCCACCTGCTAAGCAGCAGCTCTCCATCACCCTGCAGCCATTCCACTGTGTGGTCTGAGGATACACGTGCAAGGTTTCAATTTATGTATTTCTGACCTGGAGGCAGAAAATGCTGCCTAGCAATCCACTCCAGCCACCAGAAAGAGATTGAATTTAAAGAATATAAAAAAAAAAAAAAAAAAAAAGGAAGAAAAACAGACATTACATCCCTGCTTACTTGCAATCTGATCCCACACTGTGCAGCCTTTGAATTAAGCACCTCTCTGAGAGGCAACTGTCCTATTAGCATAATGTATAGCAGTAAAACATGAGGATCTTCCCAGGGAATGTTTTATTGTGTGCATGCTTCATTTTTAATATTCATGGCCAGCTCTGTTTAGAACATCCTTTTGACAGAGGAGAGGCGCCGAGATAAGCCGTTGGGATAGTGGTTGTCGTGGAAACAGCAAGATCCACTTATTTTTAGCACCGAAGTCATCCAGTTAAACAAACTATATTAAAGGAACATTGTGACCATGACACAACAATAAAAAAGATACATAGCATATTTACAGTCACTGGGATGGTGTGACACTTTGTCTTCACTTGGACCCAATGATCTTAAAGGTCCTTTCCAACCAAAATGATTCTATGATTTGGCCACTGGTTCCGGCTGCCAGCAGTCTGGTCCCTGTGCTGGCAGAGCAAAGCATGACCTTTCCTTCTGGGCAATGGCAGAAACCCAGGAACGGCCCAAGCTGGGTGTCAGGGAAACCACAGCATGAGCCTCCTCTCTGCCAGGCTGCAGTCTCTACTCTTGGTAAGTAAAGAGGATACTCTTCAAAAGTGCAGCACAAACCAAACAAAGGAATACTTTTTTAGAGAAGTATGCTACTAGGAATGTACAGATCAGAAGGAGATAAGTCATGAAATATGGGCAAATCAGGACAGAAATAGGGTGGTTTATTTCTTAAACCTTGCCTCCTGGTGCTGATGGTCTCGGGTTCCTGGTGTGCACCACCCTAGAGACCCCAGAAGTCTGGGAGCTCCACCCAGAGGGTTGTCCTCAAGCCCAAAAGCTAAACTGCAGGCACAAGTATCACACCAAAGTGTCTCTATCACAAGGTTTCCTCCTCACCTTTGTCGGGACAGGCCTGGCCTACAACAAGCAGCACCCTGCTGCTGGTAGTTTCATCCTTATCCTTCAGGATGCACAAAAAAGCTGCAGGTGTATGAAACCAGGAAAAGGAGTGAAAGTGAACAGCATCTTTTCCAAATCTAATTGGAAAAAATCTTTGGGCCAGAATAAAGCTTCAGTGACACTTTAAAAACAGATTTTGCTTTATCTAAGCTACTTCCGGTGTTCTTATTTCTTCGACTGCATGGGAAGAAGGCCTGATGTGAAAAGAGACCTCCTAGCTTCAGCAGAAGCTCAGTGAGTTTTACTACATTAGAGGTCTACTGTGACGTGCCACTTCCAAGGTGTCAGAGGCTGTTCTGCTTCCTCAAAAACACACGCTAATTGGTTTTGGTGAGATCTAGCAGAGCCCAATGAGTATAACAGAGACATAAGAGCAAACAGTAATAGCACCCTCCATAGCTATCAGGGGATGGTGGCCCACGCATATCCATCAAACCAAGTGTTGTCTGAAAGTTTGTCTCCCTGAAAGAGAAAGAAAAGAAGAATGAGAAAAGAGGAGTAAAAATTAGAAAGACCCAAAAGAAGGAAATGAATAAGTAGAGGAAATCGGGGTGTACCTTAGGACAAGTTCCTCCTTGGTGTAGAGAAAAGGGTAACTTTTAGCTGAAGGAAAAATATGGGGAAAGGTATAGAAACAGGGGAAGAACTGGAGCTACAGAGAGCCCCTGTACAGATATACAGGATAAATTATAGGTAGAAAAAAGGATTGCAAGAAAATTTTGGTATATGCAGCAAGCTTGGCTGTTAGCCTCAGTAGCACATGCAGGTTACACCTGCTTGAAGGTCTTGAGGAATGGTGACCCTTGCCAAAGGCAAAGCTCTTCCTTACTACACAGTTGAATTTGGGTGTGGAGGTTTTCAAATACAAAAATCCAAACCCAGTGCTCTTTCAGATAACATCTCTCAGCCATTCCTGTGCAGAATATGGACAAATACGTCCATCCAAGAAAGTTGGGTAAAGATATGTAAAACTGGAGGGGTTCAAGGCTTTGCTGTCGTTGTTATACCTCAAAAAAATGTGCATAGCTGAAGTTCATCCTAGCCTATTCACAGCGATGGAAAAACCGATTCATTAGGAATGTCTTCCTGTCACTGGTTAAAGCGGCTGTTATGAATCCATTTAAGCAGAATGGCTGTTCTGGGACCACTACTCTAACTCGAGGGCTTCTCCCCGCTTTCAAGCAACTGCTCACTCCCAAAATAATTGTGAGGAAAAATCTTTGCTTGCTTCTTCAGAATATGCCTGCCATTGTACTTCTGGTCTATTACCAATGGGAAATTAGGTGACCTCCTGTAAGCAGAGACAGATGGTGAGGAGGAGGAAAGAGACAGGAGATTTTCTTATCTCTGTGTACAATTCCCGAGGGGCTCTGACAACACCCTCTTAACACATAGCACTGTCTTCTTTGGTACTGGGGATGCCAGTAGGGATTAGATTTCACATTCATCATAGCGCTAATGCTGTAGAAAATGAGACCCTAATGCTTTAATTTATTTGTCTCTAGCTTTTGTAGGACGCTTTTGCTACAGTAATGAACTGGCCATTGTGTAGCTTTGCTGTCAGCAGGATGAGCTGCCAATGGCTCGATTGCATGCTGTGACACTGAGACTTAGCGGGGCTCTTCTCCGGCTGAAGGAGGTTATCTGTCATTCTGCCCGGAGGAGGTCACTAAATCCTCTCTGTCCTAGGAGTGGATGCAGGCATATAGCACTACTGGTGTTACCTCTCAGGAGAGGGGTCACAGACCAACCCCATCTCTCACCTGCAAATTCTGCATGAAAATCAGCACTTGTATTATGACGCTGTGGCAAGAACAGCATCCCATGAGTTTCTGTAGTGTTGCTGAGTGCATGTCTGAAGGCCTCAAAGCAGGTACAAAAGACTGAAAGTTCACAGCTCCATGGCAATCCAGCCACTACTCACCCACCAGCTCTGCCTTCCTCAGGTAGGATTGAGTACCTCTGGGCCAGGAGTTCCTCCTTTTCTCCTCTAAGAATGTGCTTCTGGATGCAAAAGGCATTAAGCAAAGCCAAACCACCATAGTTCTGTTATCTTATTTTGTGGTTGCAACCATTTAAATGTTTTTTGATTTCCCTTTTTTTTTTTTTTTGGTCCATAACAAATGGTGCCTCACAAGAAGTTCTGGATAATTCCCATTTCCACAGCTTTTAGGTACTTCTTCACCTTAAGAAATTCTAATTGTGCATCCCTTGTACCTTGTTTTTCTCCTTGTGACACTCATTTGTCTTTCCACTCTGCCAGATGGTGCTAAAGGAAGAAAGAGGAGGGAAATAAATGTAAAAGTGTGGGGGGAAAGAGTTTTTATTATTTGAACTCACCCAATATATTTACTGATTTTTCTTAATTAAAATCCCAGTAAGCTGGAATTTTTAAGCTATTTCTTATACCCTTCTCCATTCCTACTTTTGCTGCTTTAGCTCAAACAACTGATATGCACTAATGTTCAGCTTTGCTGGGCTCTGTCTGTGGCCCATCAGCTGGAGGGAGCAGTGCTCAGGCCACCAGAGTGCCCCGTATTCAACATCTTGCTGAGGAGCACTCCCAGCCCCAGGTACTGGTGTGCCTAGCAGGGCTCTTTCAGCTCCCAAAAGCTGTGTCAGAAGGTCTAACTGTATCACAGCTGGCGTTCAATTCATTAAGCCATGCTTTCCTCCTACAATTGATTTTTTAATATCTCAGCTTTCGAGTCAAGATGGCTGCATTAGCTCTAACATGGAAAGAGCAAGATGAGCAAGGAGCTAGTTTTACTTTTTCCATGGACTTGAGTAAGAGGAGTTGGGGACATGGAGCACAGTGGATGGACACCCTCTGTTACCTGGCCCTCTAACCTAACTCCATTTATATAGAAACAAACAAGCAAACAACACAGTAAAAGAAGGAAAGATTCTTTTTGATAGTATCTTGCATTTTCATGTGGTGAGTCAGAGATAAAAGCATCTGGAAGGGAGCACACAAGCTCTTTCAAATCTCCCTTTTGAGAAGCTGTCTCCAGAAGCCTTGATTTTACTCTGGTATTTCCACAGGAGTGTGCAGTACTGTCACGTCCTGTTTTCTTTGATAACTGGAGGTGAAGTGAGAAAGGTAAACCAGGCATGCACGTGGACACTGATGGTTGGGATATTACCACATTGCCCTGGGAGGGCAGCTTCTTCGCTGATGAAAATCTGCCTTGCTTCAAAGGACCTTTGCTGTTTTCCATTAGCCAAGAGCACTGGCTAGCCACGTTAGGATGACTAGGAAAAAAGCAGTACACACAACACAAAGGGCATCCCACCCAGGCACATGTGTTGCCAGCCCAAGGCTGCAGGAGCTTTGTGAGAGGAGAGGATACCTGCCTTGCATCCCCCAAGCAGCAAGGATGCTCTTTCAATGTGCCATTCAGGTGGACACGGGATAGCTACTTGCAACAGCCGCATGCTCCAGCCCCCAGGTGACGGTGCCACAGGGAACTGCCTTCAGGAGATGGGCTGTTTGCTATCCTACAAGAAAACAAGTATAAGGAATGTGAGCCACCACTTCAGGAGCACTAGCACAACGGAGTTACCCCAACCATATGGGAGAAATTAAGTTTTTAGGCCAACAGCAGTCTGAAAGACACGGATCTTTCACTGGATCACAAAGCAAACTTTTGTCTGATTTTTGTTGTATTTTAATATCAGACTTAAAAAATGCAAGGCACTTCCCTCCTTGCTAACATATTTCCTTTACATTTAAGTAGAACTAAAGACTGCTGATACTATGCATGGGAAGCAAAAAATGTCCTCCCTTCCCCAAAAAAAACTCCTACTCATGCTATGGGCCAAAAACTCTTCTCTGAAAAACTCAGGTTAACTTCCTTAATCCTTACATTCCAGGGTACACTTACAGTTAAAGTAGTATTAGAGTAGAGCAATTGAAAAACAAACAAAAATCTATCAAATGCATACACGTACGCACGCAAGCATGTGCCTGCAACTATATAATTCTTTGTAAAATACACCGTCTTTCAGATTACCCAGAAACTGGTCAAGTGCCTGGAAAATATTCCTTCCAAGTTCTCAGGCTGGCCTCTGAAACTGCACAAACAAATCTTGTCCCATTGGAGTTAGTGGAATAACTCGTGTTTGGCTTGGATTTGGTCTGCTGCATGCACATGAACTCATACGTGCAGATACTTGTCTGAGTCTGTAAGCCAGGTAGATAACTGTGTAAATTTCTTTTTTGCGTGCAATCTTGTCCAGCTGGCCCATAGCATTTGCGTAGGCTGTATAGGCAGACATAGTTGCTGTATATGCTCTTGCTTTTCCTGCCTCATTTAGCCAAAAGTTCACTCTTGCAGGCGTGCTGGACTCTGCTGCTCTCAGGGGATTAAAAAAGTGCAGTCACATCATCTGCATTCAGCACAGGAGGGAAACAGTAGCCAAATATTTGCCCCTAAGGGCCCAACTCTACTCTGAATTGTGCTTAGGGCTGTTTTCAAGGACAAGCACTCAGGGCAATTGCATAGGGTCTCGGGACTTGCAGGGTCTCATTAGAGTAAGGTAGGAAACAAGCCAAACCAGCTAAAATAAGGGCTAAGACAAGACAAGCCAATGGCTCAGACCCTGGCGAGGGTCACCCAAGGCATTGCTTTCCCCTTGTCACCACTCATTAATTGCCCCAGTGTGAAACATCCTGCAATATCAGGCAGTGATTTGGGAAAAATAAATAGGTCTTGGGCTTTTTTAACCCATTAAGGTTCAGCCATGCACTAATACACTTCAGGAGGCTTGCTGTGTGACCCAGAGAATCTCCATGGCCACTGACATGCCAGAGCTACTTCAGCATTGCTGCCATCCTAACTGCATGTAAACCAGCATGAAAACTGAAGGTTTCACAGGGAAGAAAGAGGGAGTAAAATCTATGTGTGTGAAGAAAGACTTTTCAGAGAAAACTGCGAGGACCGAGCTGCCAATTGGATGAAAGGAGGGGAACAGCAGGCAAAGATTATCACACAGCAGGAAAGGGTATAAAGGAAGCAAAACCTGTAAAATTATAGGACTCAAAATAGATGTTTGTTTGGCTTCCATTTTAAGTGGCTAGATTTTACCCTTTGTCTCTTTCTGGCTTCTCATAAACTCCTGTGATATGGACGGATGGAGACACAGAGGATTAACTTGCAGACAACCCTTTGCAAAATTCAGCCACTCTGCAACCATTTAAGCAGATAACTCTGGTTTTATGTGGGGAAAATGTGTCACAATTTTCTTTCCTGCTTCCTTTGAGCAGTAAGATGAGAAGCAAGAACACTTCAGACCTTGAAAGCTCAGCTTCCTTCCCCCTGAACCAGAGGTGCTTGGGTCACCCCCACAAATGCCAAAAGCTTTTGCTAGGCAGAGGCAGGAAACCAGAGGCATCTCTCAGAGTCAAAATAGCTGGTTGTTACCTGCCTTATGCCAAAGACGGAAGAGAATTAAAGTAACTCAATCCCCTCTGCTGTCTGAGACAGGCAACCAAGTGCTTTATGTGGCAGCCAGTTCCTTGGATTACATGGTACGCATAGCAAGAAAATACGTTAGTCCTATCTGCTTTACTGGACTAGTGCAACTACCTGGCAACAAGTGAATCTCCAAGATAGCATTCAAAATGAAACATAAGTTCTGGGAAACAATCTGGAGTGTGTCTGGGGAGCAGGGCAAAGAGACTTGTTCTTCAATTATCTAAAACCCCACGCAGCACCCTAGAAAGCTTTTTCCTGGGTCATCAGGAGCAAACTCCAAACTCCCTTGCTCCCTTAAGCCTCCAGGGGAAAGCAGCAGATTGGCTTAACACAGATTTTGGGTTCTCTCTGGCAGGAATCTGATTGTGCCGCTAAGGCATGGCAGTCAGCAGATCCCATGCAGGAGGACGGTAAGATGGTAGGAAACTTCCATGGTCCAATCAGAGCTCTATGGCACAGCTCCTGGGCACGTCAACACTGAGGAGGAAGAGGGCAGGTAGGGTGCAGTGACAGAGCTGCTGTTGGAGAAAGTGCAGGGGATGCAGAAATCAACAGCCCCTGGGCTGCTCCAGCATGGTAGTTCCCAACATCATCTGTCTTAGGACAACAAAAGCAGTCAAAAGAGCCCCCTGAGACTCATTCTGTCAGGAAGAGGGAAGGGGTGTTTGCTGTCTCCCAGACCCCAGCTTGTGACTGGAGTCATTGCTGCTAGTCCTGCTCACGTTCCCAGCACATAGAAGTGGTGTGAGAAGGGATAAAGGTCCACTTGAACTTGTCTCTAGCTGACATGAGGAGCCAGACTGGACAGCCAGCAAAGTGGGTCAAAAACCCAATCATCATTGACCCACTTTGAGCAAAGTGGGTCGAAAACCAGCTTTGAATCATCTTCACAGCTCCTTTTGCATTTAAAGAAAGAGAATGGAGCAACTTCGGCCTCTGTGTGTCCAGTCTGCTGCCTTGTTGGCTCATAATATGGCAAGTCTAGTGACCCAGTAATCTGTTTGCTGTGCATTTTTTTAAGCAAGAACATAATTTAACTCCCTTTAAGGAGATCAAAACCAGGAAATATTTAAGTAGGACTTCCTGCACAGTGTGAAATACAAATTCTTTTCACTGTGGAGAGCTAACTGAGCTTAAACAAGAGCAAATGAAACTGGTTATGCAATGAAGTTGTAGGAGATCAAAGCTGATTTTGGTTTTTAATTAAGATAACGAGGTTCATGGATTAAGGAAGCTAGTGGCAACCCACTGCCTGACTACTTAAAGAAACACAAACACTTCCCCATTAACTTGGTGCACACACAGAAGAAAATGAGGCGGCATAAGTATTTGCCTGTACTTACAGTTGGGAATTGAAATTGGGGAACATCCTACTTGAATATTTCTACATCAGACATCATTTCTTCAAGAAAGGAGAGAATCTCATGAATCCTACAGAATATTATCACTTCTTCCACTCTTCTCTGCTGCCAACTTCTGCTGCACAACCTTTTAAACATGTGTCATTATGGATAATGCTATGTTGCCTGTCTGCACAACCCCCCTGTTGTTCCTCTTCCACCATGGGGAATTCACAATCATCTAGGTCATTCCTGTCAGGAAGAAAAGTCTATGTGGAGCTTAGGTAGGTTTTTTTCAAAGCAGCTTTGTTTATTTACAAAGGAGAGACGAACTCCTGTGTGACACAGCAGGAGTCAAGCCACAGGAGAGGGTTTCTCCATTCCCAACTTCCCCTGCAGTTTTGTCCAACCCCCCCACCCCAAAGCCCCTTCTCTCTGGGCTTTTCCCAAGGCCACACACTGTGTTTGCTCAGGCACTCGCCTTTGTCTGGTTCTACACCCGCTCCACACTTCTCCTGAGCTGCCTGGCTTCACTCTCACACTCACCTCTTCCCAAAACATATCCATGCCAAAGCTCCCCTTCCCAGAACCTCCATGCTCCTGAGGAAAACAAATGACCCTGTGGTTTGGATAGAGACTTCTGTGCAGGGTGGAGATTTTGAGCTAGTCAGTATTTGCTGCCTGCTTTCGCCAGCCAATTGTGAGGGCTTTTTAAAGTCAAAATTAGAGAATGGGGATTAATCTGGGGTCTACCTTATTAGTAAAGCCATAAAGCCTTTCTGGAAAGCCCTATAGAGCAGCCTGGGGCTGAAGTCAGTAGGTTTCTGTGGAGGTCCGGAATATTTACAGGACCATGTTAGGAGTGCATATTGGTGTATGATTGTTGGAGATGAAAGGGAGTTTAGCCTGTGTAACACCACAGGACTTATGGAGAGTTTTACCTCTTCCGTAAGATTTTGTGTACCATCCACACATTTCAGTGGTGGGTGTACCACTCCTAACAACCTTGAAATCACAGTTCATTAAGCTTGCAGGAATGTTATCATTTTCCATAAAATTTGATAGGATTTTCCAGAACCTGTGATGCTTCACTGTAATGCATTCTTGGCTATCAACAGCCATCTTGGGCCCCAGGAGAATGCTCCACAGCAACTAAAAAAAGGTTTTAAGCATGCATTTTGATTTACAGCAATGTTGAGTTCCTCCTGTGGTGTGATTGGGGTGGTGATTCAGAACATATTTCTGGGCTTCATTCAATTTCCATGCGCCTTTTCCCAATTACTTTTGAAATCATATTGTTCACTCAGCCTTAACTGTAGTTCAGCCCGCATGGCAGATATTCATGGGGACTGGACTATTGTCAGAAAAAAACTGCTTCAGAGCTTGAATGCATGTCTTCACCTTGATTAATTTAGCTACCTTATTTTTTGAAAAACAGGGCTTGTCTCTCTTAAATTAACTCACAGCTATTTAATGGAGAGACAGAACGGTAATGTCCCTCAAGTTTGGTCTGCAACCACACTCCAACCTCTGTCATTGCACAAAGGTACTCCTGCATGTTTTCCTCACCCATCTTTGGTGCAACTACTGAACCCTTATTAGTGCAGGATGTGTCTGTGAGGGAAACCAGGCTGTCCGTTTCTGCCCTGTCCTGGTAAGAGCTGCTATCTCCCGTCTTTTAAATTCCACTCAGTCTTTTTGAGTGAGCATGGTACTTATTCACAGTCTGATTTGTAGCCTGCTTAAGTCAGTGGCAGCTTTGCAGTGCGCTTGTGATGTGATGCTTACAGACCCAGCAGCAGCAACCAGTGACTGAAGTCTCCTGTTTAATCCCAGACATTTGGCAGACCAACCTTCCCTATGCCTCACTGGTGATCTGTGAACACTTTCTTTCATCTAGAGAGGACAGCCAAATCTATAAACTTTTTGGGACTGCAGCCCTTGTGCTAAGAGTCCCAGCAAAAACTGGCTGCAGTGCAGCTTTAGGCAGTAGGGGTATTTATCATCTCAGGTTATGTATGGAGATCTCCCATAAAACCATTCTCAATTCTGGGTATTCCAGGATGCACACACTTTCCCCACATCCTTAAGAGATACTTTGGGAGGTTAATCTGTGCCATAGCTTAGGAATCATCTGCAGAACAAGGAGCTTGATGCTTTTTCACTGAGAACAGCATTTTCCCCTCTCCCTTTCTTGACCCACAGCCTGTCAATTTATTAATTTCCAGTACTGTGCCAATAGGCAGATCCACTCCAGACTCTGCATTGGGTCTCATGATATAATGACCTGCACCTAGAAAGGGTATGTGTCCTTTGTCTCATAACTAGCAGGACCTGACTTTGAAAAAGTGGCCCAAGGATCTATACCTCACCCTCACTTCTTTGAATCTTCTAGGTGTGCTTCTTCTGCCCCTTACTGCTGAAGTTTTGCAGTTTATTGCTGCGAAGTATTCACCCTGAAAAAATAAAAATAAAAAAAAAATATATAAGAACCAATCCAAGCTGAAAACATTATGACCAAGTGAGAGAGATGTTTTTGAACATCCCAAAAGCAACGTCTTTGTGTTGGTGAATAACAGGACTTCCAGCAATCCATGTGTCTTTGTGCAGAGCCTTGTGAATAAGCAAATCACAGATCAATACAGGCCACAGTGCATGTTACTCATTAGCATGCTGGGAGCTCGGAGAGCAGAGATGATATCAAATACCAGCCTCTCTTCCCTTGAACAGAGCCTACTGATAGGGCAGTGTGTGCTGCCAACAGTGAGTCATTCATCACTCTGTCCTCGTTTCACAACAGCATGATTCAGTGTTTGTAAAGGAAAGTCCTGACTGCAAACATTACCCTCATTCAGATGCCATTAGCCTCATTGCAACATACAGCATAGATTGTGCTTCGGACAATATTTGCCGGGACAGTAAAACAGTGGAGGGAGAACATCCTCTGGTGATCTGGAGACCTGTGGAAACCCAGAGCAGTTTGGAGGGGTACTTTACTATGAAACTATTGCCCTTGGTACATCTGACACTCATCCCCTCCACACTGACTCTCCATCAGGTCCAGCAGAGATGCATATCTGAGCATTGAGCCTGTTAAGGTTTGGGATGAAACTGAAGCAAAAGTTTCAGGCTATAAGATGAATTTTCTAATTGCCAGCCATATAAATTCAACCTCCTCTCAGGAGAGGGAAGAAGTTAAGCAGTGCTATGCCCTTCCTGCCTCTTCAGTTTCCAGCAGCTGACTGCAGGCTGACAGCTTTGCTGATAAGGCAGAAAACAGAGTAAACTCACCTTGCTTTTCCCTAACCATATTAGCTTCATCTTGCCAGCAAGGCTGTAAACTAGTTTTTGTCAATGAATGCAAAGCACTCAGAGTCTCTCAGAGTCTCTCAGAGTACAAATATGCTGATCAAAGATATACCTTTGTAAGAGAGGAAGGTCCACTCCACTGGATCAGCAGAATTGGTATGGTTTGTCTGTGCATCAACTGACACGAGCTGTAGGGAGCCTGAAAGGGATAGGGAGATGCAGGCAGTCTGCGCTGTGCATGGTTTGTTAAACTGAGGGAAGATTTAGTCCCTAATCACTTTTCTGGTCTTCCTTAAGACTGTCTACTATACTGCTTACTGTTTCTTTCATTCTTTTGTTGGCTTTCCCACAGTCACCAGTGTCAGGGAGCAAAACAATTGGGGTAAGCGTGGCATCATTCCATCCAGTCTTCTTGCCATCCAGGCTACACACAAATCCTAGATTTTATTTGTAAGGTAATTTTAAAGTCAGAGTAAAATGTTTTCTAATACACAGTTACTAAAAAATGCTTTATATTTTTCTTATTTTCCTTTCATTTTTCAATCAAGAGTAACAAATGGCATTCTGATTTAGAGATATATGGAAAGCTTGGATAAATCAGCAGAGTCCAGCTGACATCTACGGTGCTTTGTCAACCTACACAAGCTACAGATAAAGCCTTTAATGTTTCCACAAAGCAGAGTTATCAGGCTCCTTGTGGGCTTGTATGAGTTAACAGAATGAGCTTTCTAGCAAAGTCATCCATCACTTGGCTATCTGCAATCACCAATGTGCAGGTAAATCACCAGGGTCCTGCTACCAGATGTTAAAAAGGCAGTTGACCTTCTTGTATATTCCACACATGAAAAGAGCTCAGTAAATTATTTGACTTTTAAACAACAATATTCAACAATTTACTACAGAGCCTGCTAACTAGATGAGGTGTTAACCTGGACATCCTGACCAAATTCCAGCTGGGTTAATTATACATTGCCTGAATGTTCCCCTGTTTCAATTGTGACACTATTTGATGTTATTTTTTGCTTTCCCCTCTAAAACTGTGTGCAGATCCTGTTCTTACTGTGTTGCACAGCAAAAATGTGTGTTACAACTGCAGATGAAAGATCTCTGTATATAGAGTTTTAAAAGCACTCATAAATGCATTCTTTATGAGCATAGGAACTCTAATGCATGGATATGATTGCTTTTATTGTTTTTATTGACGTTGTTACTGTTCCTGCTTTTTCGGCTACTATTTACTGCTAGTGTTTTTTCTCATCAAGTCCTGAAATACAGACTTGGATTAGCATTGAATTCAGAACCTGCATTTATCCAGAGTGATATGATGTTTGAATTTTGGGTTCCAATTCAGAACCATTTTAAGGCAAAAGCATTAATGGCAAATACGTATTGAGATTACAATGTGAATTTCCCAAATCTTCTGGGCAGGAATTGTTGCCAGAGTTGTGAATAAGGCTTACTTCCAGTCAGGATTAGATCAGAAACAAATGAAAAGAAAAAAGGAGAAAGAAAGGCAGGCTAACTACTGTGCTGGAAGATCTACTTAGGGACTTGTCATACAAGATGCAATCAATAAATGCTGTGTTGTTGTGGTTGCTTTACACATGGTTGTTTTACACATGGTTGTCTTGGCTGCTAACTTCTATGCATAGTTTTCTCCAAGTCCCTCTCCCATTACTCTATGTACCAGCGATTTCATGTTCTTGGCTTAAAAGAAGAAATATCAAAAGGTAGAAGCAAAATGAGGCAAAGTTGCCTTTGTTAAGGGCACATGCTGTGGGTTAACTGGAAGGTGGGTGAGAACTGGAAGGGAAGGAAATTCCAGCTCCAGTGAATTATCAAGCAAGCAAACAATTTGCCAAGGAAAAATGCCTGTGATCTGCCAATCATACTGCTCAGTTGATTTAAAGCACTAAAAACTACTGAAGACTTTTCACCTAGTTTAAGGTAGAGTCTGTATGCTTCAATGCAAAGTCTGAGCATTTGAAAAGATGAGAAGAAGAACTAAAGTTTTTATCAAAATCTGTTGTCTTCAGTAAATTTGTGAGAAGGAGCACAGGGAAAAATTCTACCCTGCAGGGTGAAGCGAATCTTGCGAGTCTTGTGAATACTCTGCTCATAATCACCAGCAATATCCTACTTATCAATACAGCCTGGGCAAGGTTGATTTTAACCTCAGAACATCTACCCAGTAAATTAATTTCATATTACTTGGCTAATTATACACAGCTACCCAAACACTACCTGACAACTGGGAGTTAGCAAAAAATGTCGGCTGTATTATTTAACTACATTAATTCATTAACTGCACCACATTTCCAGACCTCTCCTGATCCGCAGAAGGACCACAGTGCAGCTAGCTGATTGTTGAAATCCATTCAGTCCTCACCCCTTCCTAAGGGTGTGACCTACTCTGATCCCAGTAGGTAGCGGGGGCAGCCGGACTGTTTGCCCCAGCCTTTTCATCTGAGAGGACACACAGGGCTCTGGCTCCTTACAATACATTTAATGTGCCACACGGTTAAATTCTGTCTTGGGCTTTCCTGTAAAGCAGTGTTAATTCAGGACCAGAAGAGCTCAATGCTAGATACCCGCCCCCTCCAAGGGGGTGCAAGTTGCCTTTTCTTCCACATAAGCCACCAGCTATCAGCTTGAAGCATCCTTCAGGGTGTATGGGATTAGTCCAGAACATTTCTTGGCACAGAGCCCGTGGTCGGTTTTTCTTGCACAGCATCTAGCACCAGAAAGTCCTGCTCCCATAGCCTGAACAGTAATTCAGGCCACTATAGAGTAGTATAAATGATCTGGCTAGCACTAACCATATAACCCGTATAACCCATCAATCACCATTCTTTCTCCTCTCTCCAGCTCAGTTTATTTCCTAAAGTCTCATAAAAAGCCAGCTGTTTCAAAGTCTATATGGCACGTACCTGGCAGGAAAGGGTTTACATTCTGTTCCTTATACACTAAAAGGAAGTGCTCCAGTACTGTACACAAGCCTGTAGCCACAAAGACAAGTTTTTGGATACTGTTCAGCCCTGAGGTGGTTCTACTGGCCATGACATTGAATGTGTCCTTTGCTACGTTGGAGAGAGAGTTTGCATTCAGCTGGTAGTGCTGCTGCACCTCAGCCTTATCTAATTATATTCTGTAAAGTGAGTTATTTGCCACATATTTACATAACCTCCACTCCCTCTCTCTTCCTACGTGTATGGTAGTCCCTCAGCTGCTCTGTCATTTGGCCACAGAGACACCAGTTTGCTAATCCAGTTTCATGGTCTAATAGACCTGGACAGCAATCAGTTTGCTTCCAAAGCATTTATATAAGAGGGAAGGGAGCTTTGATCCCTATTGGCAATTCCAGCTAATAGGATTGCTCTTCTTATGCCTCAACCTGATTGTCACAGTATCCTCATGTGATGGTCTGCAGTAAATGCCGTTCCCAGAAGTTTAAGCCTGTGGCCTCTAGATCCAAAGCCATTAACTTTGTGGCAATTAATGGGTTGAAAATACAGTCCTCCTCCATGCAAAATTCAAAACAAAAGCAGGCTGGCAAGACATAACCTCTCTCCAAGACTTGGGGACCCTTTATGTAAATACCCTGCCATGCTTGAGCTATGAGGTCATGGAACATTTGAAAGATCTGCTGCAAAGAGACAAATTTGAGGCATTTTAGTAAATGCCAGGAAGATGATTTAGCAATATCCCTTAACCCACAAGACGTGAGATGAAGGGGTATGGAGAGAGAATGGGAGCAGGGCAAGATCATGATTTAGAACCACCTCGAGCTTCAAATGCAAAAGTTTTGTTCTTGCCTGAAGGGAACAGAGGTGTTCCAAGGAGGACAGCTCCACCATACCCCAGGGGGCCTGAGGGAGGCCACCTCTGCCAGCTCCACGTCCTTCCTGTGTGCAAAGTTCGCTTCCCCTCTAACAAGCTCTTCTTTCACTCTGTGCTCTACTAACGAGGGGGGCTGCACGCTGAATTGCAAGGCCCTTTGGAGACAAAGTGAAGGACTGAGAACGTCTCATTGCTGAACAGTACTGTGGGATTCAAAGACACTGACCTGCTCAAAACAAAGGCTGTTGGATGGGACACAATAGAGGCAGACTGAGAAGGAACATTATACAGAATGTCATCAATGTTCATTTTATTTCATAATCAAGATATAAAAAGGCATCTGTCTTGGACATATTTGCCTGGGAGTTCTCGGTGGACATCTCAGTCCCTGAGGATGGGGTGACACCCAAGATCCAAATGAGAGCTTTGGCTATACCATATCTCTGGGCCGGCTCCTGCCAGCCCTCCATCCTGCCTCTTTTGCTGTTTTCGAAGATTGGCCTTCCTGAGCCACACAAAAGAGAATGTGTTTTCATGTCAGCTTATTCCTCTAAACATTCAATTACCCTGTCAAATACCGAATACCTCTTCTTCATGGGAAATTCCTCTGGCAGGCTCCACCTCTTCCTCCTGCCAAGTGCTCTTTGGTTTGTCCGTTTAAAGTGGGGCTAGAGGCAACAGTTTCTGCCCTTACTTGTTAGCAAAGGCAATTATGACCACCTTCTGTGAGTAATTACGCATTTCTATCTGGTTTCTACAAAAAAACTAAATTCTATACAATTACAGGCTACCTGGCGACTCTCATGCTGCTGGGATGCACAGCAGAGCACTCAACACAAGCCATGTTTCAGGCAATTAAGTGCTCTGTATATTACTTTGTGTTGTCTCTCAGACGAGTGGTGTGATCCACAGAGTAGAGCAACAGCTTAAAGTCTGGAAGAACTGTTTTCTTCCTCCCCTCCTTTCATTCTTCCCTCCCTCCCCCTGTCCCTCACACAAAAAAGCCACACCAAGCCCCTAAACAAGCAGTATGACTATGCCGGAGCAAACTTGCAGTTGGAGCAAAATAGCCCTGTTGCAAAGCAAGGTATAACAAGCTGGAAGATCACTGGAGTACACTATTCCCAGGACTCTGACCTCTGCACTGCACTGTGCCACGTACATGGACTCACTAGCCTTTCTCTTTGCCCCTTTGCCTTTCTCTTTGTCACTGTTATGTGACAGTAGCCCACTCAAAATCCAACTCAAGTTTCAAATTTTGGGCAAGAAATAACCTTCTTTAAGAAATACAAAATATTCACAAAGTATTTTGCAGTGAAAGCAACAACTGAAAGATCCTTTCTTTAGGCTTGCAAGTTCAAACCTCTTCTGCAATTTCTGAGAAATAGCACAGGCCAAGTGATCTGTGGCTTCCCATGAAACTACGAGGTATATGCCCTCCAAAACCTCCAAGATAGTCACACACCTAACTCAGTTAAGCACATATCCCAGTGAGATTAATGATCCTGTAACAGTTCTGGAAATGCCCAATTGTCCTCTTTCTCAAGAGTGAATGACTGAATTTGGTGACTTAGTTCCAACAAACAGCTGATCTAAGGTGTTGGACACTCAATGCATGTTTCTTGTTCTTGGTATAATGCCTTGTGATGCCTCCTGTAAAATGTTAATTGGGTATTTATTACAGATATCAGATCTGATTCTGCTCTCATCCTGCTGTGACCTATTATTTGCATCTGTCTGAGGTGAACACAAATGCTCCCTACTCAGAAGGCGAATGCCTATTTTGTGTGTAGGCAAAATCCACTGACCACAACCCACAGGCTGAGTTGCATTTATACATAGTTTCTACTGATAAGAGTTTAAGTGAAAGTTCTGAATACTCAGACCATGTCCCTGGTATAATACAGGGATAAATTCACTGAAATCAGTGCATTACACGGATGGGAAGCAAATTTAAAATCAGAATTAAACTGTATATCAGAATGGCACTCAAATAGGCAGAAGTAACAGCAGCTTAAATTAGTGGTGTGCCAAAACGGCGTCCCATTCATTCCATACATCTGCCATTTACATCAGGTCTTTGTGATTAAATACACAATCCTGTAAAGGACTAAGAATATGGTACTCATAGACATGTCCCTTTTGGTGTCAAGAGTTGTGTATATGTTAGGAAACAAATAAACTAATTTGTGGAGGGAGTGTTTTTCTCTGGGCTGTGTTATCCAGAAAACAAAGCCAAGCTGCTCTGTGAGCTGCAGAAGTGACATAATCCAGTTTCTTACAGATTAATGGCCTCAGTTATTTACTACAGTAACCTATGGATCACTCTGTCAGGTTCTTTTTGATCTTTCCCACCTCCAGAATATTTCCATTCATCCCACACACCCATGCATCCGAGTCCAAGCCACTCCACAGAATCTTGCATGCACCTCAGCTATTGGAAGGCCACGGGGAACACGTGCTTTGGTTTATCCCAGTGCAGTATGTTGACCGGACGGATCCTAACCACATCCACTCAGCAGGCTGAATTGGACAGATAATGTTGAAATCATGCTGTGGCTTTGTCTTCAACAAAGGCTCTGATTTTCAGAATGCTAGAGGATCCTCAGGACCTTCTGAATAACCATCAGTTTCCATAAAACCTGTAGGAATGTAATGCCCTTTTGATTTCTACCCCTATGTCAAATTTGGCTACATCAGTCAATGGGCTCGAAGTCTCCTGTTGGAGGGAAGGAAGTTTGAGAGACAAATGCATGGAGAGAAATGCAATCGCATAGTCCTTATTTCATTAAGGAAGCAGGGAGAAATAAGAAAGCTGCATATTTAGCTGATATAACCCAAAGCATGAGGACATACACTGTCAGAGGGTGTGACTCCGAGGATGTGATGGAAATCTCTATGAAAAGGAAGAGAAATTGAGAAAGCCAGATTTTCTGGGTTTTGAACAGAGGCATTATACAAAAATATGGATTGTCAATTTTGTGTTGCTTCCCATTCCCAGAGGGTTCATGAATACTTCAGTAAAAGATAATCTCCCAAATCAGTCAGTGAATGCTATGCTTGGAAAGAAATTCTTTTCTGTCCTCTGCTGGCTCTTGCTTTCCTCTCTGAGCTTTTGTTACCAACTGTTGCATTTGTTGCTCTGCTGCCCTTGAAAAAACATCTAGCTTCAAGAGCCTCCTGCAGCCCTGAATTCCAAGGGTTACAATGACAGTGCTGCCTGAAGCAGTATTTCCTTTTCCACGTTCTGCATTTGCCAGCTGTTAACTTCATCAAGACCTTATGCTGTGAGAGAGTCTTAAAAAAAAGGGTGGAATATCTGTTTTCTCCATAGCTTTTGTGGGAAGGCTGTCAGGCTAGATTTGACACTGAAAAACAGTGAATCCAATGGAGTGCCACAACATGGCAGACAGAACAGCGCATAATTCATATGTAATTATGAAAGACCACTCCCGGTTCAGAAACAATTACCAGTCACCTCTGGCTCTTTAGTGTCAGCTTCCCTGATACAGAGAGAGAGTAGGAATCACCTTCTCTTTTCTGAAATAATAATCACTTGCCTTAAATATCAATAGCACTTTAAAATCTGCATCAGGCCCGAGGTTGCTGGGCTGGATTTCACCGCCCTCCTGAGACAATAGCGGATCTATAGGACACCCTACGCCATACGTGCCTGCAGGATGACTCAACTCACAGCTGTCCCTCCTACCCAGCTCAAAAGTGATAGCTTTGACCTTTTGCTTATGGAAGAAATGATAGGGAAGAAAGGTCCTCCACATCTTTGGGACAAATTGCAGTGTCACTTTACTGGGGACTAGCAAAGCTCTGGAACAATTCGGGATAGGAAGGAGGAAGGACTGTGCATTGACTGAGATGGCAGGTGACATTTTGAAAAGACAGGACAGGATTAAGCAAAATGGAAGAGGGACAGGATGTAGGCATGAAGAGATCTTTACTGTCATACACACCCTGATACACTTTTCATGCAATACATCTTAAAGCTGAAGCATCCCTCCCACGTCCCATTCCTGGAGCACTGGTTTCCCGAGGAGCACTGCAACTACAGAAATCTCCATCCTCCTGTACACCTCTGCTATTTTCTAGAGCAATTCTGTCTAGTTGTGCCCCAAAGTTGACTTTGCTTGCTGTAGGGAGAGTAGATAGAACCTGTGAAGCTGCAAATATCCCATGAGCTGCATTGTGATCCAAGATCCATTGCATTTTCCCATCATAGCAGCTAAAGGGTTTCAGACTGAAGGTAAATTCTCATGAGGCTTTTGATCTGCTTGAAGGTGCTGGTACAACTTCAGGTTACTTTCTGTGAGAGCCAAGTCAGGGTGAGGCTGAATATTTTGGCAATCCTGCCCCAAAGCAGTGAGAGGATCATACAAAAATTGCCATTTAATTAATAAATCTAATGTCATTTCATTATAGCTAATCCTTTTACTGAGAACACAGCCATTAAACAATGATTCCTCAAAGCTGTCAAGGTCCCCAAGCTACCACTATGATGCAGCCTTCCGAGGTGGGGGATCCGCTGTTATTAATTCCAGATCTGCGTGCTGTCAGCTCTCCTGGATTTGGTGTGGATCCCATGTGAGCACACAATAGTTTTCTAGTTGAATTAACCAGAGGACACACCCAATGTTTATGTATAGGTGCTCTGTGGGCTGATATTAAGGGCTGATTGCATAGCATCCTGCCTCCCATTCCACTTCCCAGCGGTTGCTTTGTGGGATGTCTGTAGGCAGCTCCCCAAAGAAAACATTTTTCTGTTTTGCAGCATATGCAAACCACTCCAGAAAGAAAATAGGCAAAAATATGTTATGGCACTAGGATGCCATTTGCAGTTTGGCAGCACAAGTGTGCATGTCTCTCTATTTTGGCATCTCCATTTTCAGGAGAGCTTTTGTCAGGCAATATTCCTATAAAAGGTAAAGCAGATGCCTGCAGAGGGAATGAGTAGCATGGTTTCCTGACGACCAGGGGCCACACATGCAGGCAGAGTACAAGTGGAACCAGAAGGAGCAGGTACATCTGGACACATGGCTAGCTGTCCTTTCTGCTGATGCAGGAGTGGAGGTGTAGGGTACAGGGACCATCCATGTACCTATAAGAGCAATGAGGTGCTAGCAGGGAGGGAGGCTGTCATCTCCAAAGCGTCTTGTCTCACACTTTTTTACTAGCTGATCGAGCAAGTTCCAAGATCCATTGCTTTCCACAAATCCTGCCTGACCAAAGCTGTGTAGATAAGACAATGTGCTCTTGGTTTTCAGCCTGTGTCAGTAGTGTTGATATGAACCCCAGAAAACCATTGCTTATTGGTCATGAGGGCATATTGCTGGCTTGTGGTTATTTGTTGCCCACCAGGTCCCTCTCTGCAGAGATGCTTTCCAGCAGGTCGACTCCTAAGCTGTACTGGTGCTTGGGGTTATTCCTCGCTAGGTTCCCATTCTCTTATGCACAGTCTACTATTTTATATTACTATTACTCAACTGGTTTTGATCCTCGGGTTCACTCAAACCTCATCCAACAACAGGACCTGAGCTGGCTGGGAACAAGGGTGATCTTTTCCAACAACTGGCTAGGAACAAGGGCTACCTTGAACTTGACCCAAGTGCCTGGACCTGTACGAGTAAGTCCTGGCTGCAGTCTCAACTGTCACACCAAGGAAATGGGCAGTGCTTAACTCCCAGCCTCATATCATGAGTTGGGATTCAAGCTACTGGGCAAGACTCTCAGCTGCTGTCAGTGCGATAAGTCGGTTGCAGACATTAGCTAAAGATGGGGTTCATGGCTGCTCTGAAAATGATTCCTGGTTTTCAGGAGCAGCCCCAGTCTGTGCTTTTACCTCTCAGTGGCAGTGCTAGACTGGAACTCAAAAAACACAGGAAATGAAAAAGTAGATCTGAAAATGCAGGTTCCAGCTGACACAGCTGCACCTGCTAGGGAGAGTTAGAAACAGAGCAGCAGCACCCTAATTCTGAATTCACCCGCATTTTGTTGTCTCCAGTTCCTGTCTGAACACCACCACATCGTGCTTCTCTACCCTTCTGCTGCCCACAGCAGAAAGCCTCCATAGGGCAGATGTCAGATCCTGCCAATAAATGTGAGAGGGATGTGAGGATGATCTGTGTGGGATGGGCAACCTGCATAGCCTCCATGTCTTCACAGGGAGCAGGGACAGAAGGGCAGTGGAGGAAGGAAGGCTAGGGAGGGTATAGTGAGGCATTAAATAGCACTTGTTGGATCTCTGCCTGGCACGGATTCACTTCCCCTGTTTCTAAGCCCTCAGTTCCTGGGAAAAGCTAGATATAAAGAGGCTGGAGGAAGTACAGCTGAAGTTGTGGGAGCAAAATTTACACCACCTACCACAGGCTCCTGTGCCCCATGCTGAAGTCAGTGACTTTGTGGAGCTCCCAACAGGTAGGAAAGCTGGGCCTTGGCACCTGGCTAGCTGAATTCCCAGAAGACATGCTTGCAATGGTGGTGTAAATAACATGTCTGGGATCCTACATATAGCATTTAGAGTTGGCTGTATTGAAGAGCCCAACCAGACCCCTGCGACAACTGGCATAGCCCAGACCTCTTCCCTTGCCCAGGAGGGCTGTGCTTCTACCTTGCTTTCCTACAGGCAGTGGGAGAGAGGCTGATCTCCATCACCCTGCACTTCTCACCCCTTAATGACTGAAAGAAGGAGCAAAAATACTTAGTGCAAGGAAGCACTCACTTGCAGTCCTTATGCCGGGGCTCTGTATGATCATTGCTAAAGCAAATAAGAGTAGTTCTTTCTGGTGGGAATCACTGGGTGAAATTCTGTGGTCTGCTTTAAACCAGGAGTCATGCCAGACAGCAAAACTGGAATTAAAAGAGTCCCAGGACAAGCTTCGTCCACCAAAACCACAGGCAGATGGTTAGTTCAGACAGATCTCCAGAGCATCCACCCACCAGACCATGGCCACAAAATACTCCCTGGGGCTCTGTAACAAGCTAGAGACCAATAGCAAGGAACAAAAGCCACAGCTTTAGTCTGCCACAGAAGAGCACAGTAGCAATTTGCAGGCACCCCCTGTGTCCTCAGTCCCTGCTGTAAAACTCCCAGATGAGTTTTGGAAACTGGTTAAGCCTCACATTTCAAAGGGAATGGGAGGAAAATCCAGCATCCAGCGGTACCTTCCAATTTGACCTAAAAGGGCAATTGCAGATGTCAGCTTGACCCCAGGAACATGAACAATATACACAAGACAGGACAAAGTAGATGCTGTCCTGCTGCTAAGACAACCTTTTCCTTAGCTTTAACCACTCTTCTGAGATTCTGCTGAAGAGGAAAGGAGACCTAATGCCCAATTGTCCTGTAAGTTTGGGAAAAATAAAATGTCCATTGGCTTTTTCTTTGACTTCTTTTCTGGCCTTGTGATGAGTAAGTCTCTGAGGGAAGCCTGGTTTTTTGCCAAGGAATTGGGGAGTTTTGCACCTCCCTTTATTCTTATGAAAAGTTAACGACCTTTTGGTGGGATGATCCAAGCCCTGCCAGTATGTTTTGGCTGCTCTCCAGAGGCAATGACAGTTAGAGGCAAACAGACTTCCCTGGAGAATAAAAGGGTAGATAGAGCTATTTGACCCTGGACTTCAGTTTAGGCTTGGCAAATTCTTTGGATCTATGAACCTGTGTTGTAAGCATGGGTGTTCATGACTCGTTTGACCCCAGAGGAGGAAATTAGCAGCATGGGCACCACAGCACCCAGGCATGCAATGGGGTATGTCTTCAAGGCATCACTGTATTTCATACATGCATTCTCAGCTGGAGTGAAATTAGGCACTCCCATCCCTGGCAGCATGGCTCCAAGCCAGCTGCAAAACCCACGCAGAAACTCTTTGGTGCTTAGCTAGCACTGAACTTCACATTGTTCTGACCACCAGGTAATTCATATGTAACCTTCATGAATCTGTACGAGCTGTGTGCACACCTTCACCCTGTAGCACAGGCACAGCCTGCTGACTCCATACACGGCTCCACAGCCATCCTGGCCTGGAAATGTTCACAATGTGCCTTACTGAGGCAGACTGGGATTTCTGCTGATCCTTGCCAGCTTCAGGAGGTCTTTCACAGAGCTGTTTGGAGAGAGCAAGATCCCAGTTCAGGGTCCATCTCTGGATACGTGTGTTGCTTAGAGATTAATGCATTGCTTTCCCAAAGGGACCATGAGCTCATATTTAAATAGGGAGAGGCATCTGTTTCCCCATCAGTGCTGGGGTTTGACATTTTCACTCCTGCCGGTTTCCAAAGTGCAGCTGAGAGTGTAGCTAATCACAATGGACAATACTTCTCTCTTTAACAGACCCTGACCTGGGCCACTTCCTGGAGAAGCATAAGGCTCAGCAGACTTTTGCTTCCAGGGATCCCCAGAGATCCCAGAAAGCTGCTGGAAATGTCAGTCATTCTCTGAAATTCAGCCTCCAGGCTTCACCACAGGAAGTGAAGATATTTTGCTCAGCCCTGCAGCTCCTCATGCATCTTTATCCAGCAATTTCATGTGGAGGTGCAGAACAGTTCCTGCCGGACTTACCCCCTGCCTTTGGCCAAAGAACAAAGGTCAAGCAAATAATACCAGGTTATTGGGGTGAGTGACACATAATCAACAGAATAGGTGTAAGGAATATATCCTGAGAGATCTGGGTTGTCTCTGTTCCTCACCAATTGCCTTCACTCATAGCCTGTTTTGAAAGCTTTACAAGCCCTCAGCGGTCGCAGATCAGTTACCTAAACTCTGTTTTCTGAACTTTTCTTGTTATCTTTGGACAGCTGGGTCTGTGAAATTGCCTATTAATAGTTTGCAGAGTGATTTAGCTAATCTCAGAAGAGAACCTGTGAATCTAATGGCCAGATATAATGGCTTGACAGATCAATAAGGCACATTCCAACTCTGCAGAGTCTAGACTTCCCAGGAAGGGGTGGCATTTTATAACAAAGTCACTAAAAAGTTATGCATGAGTTTGTACAGGAGAGAAAGGAGAGGAGTTGAGAAGGGGTGATGAAAAACCTTTGAAGAGCCTGAAGAAGTTTTGTTCTGGATCAAGACATGCTTCTCTAATTCCAGTGCAACTATACCGTGAAGCTGAGAGTTTTTGCAGTTCCACATTTGGTGGATATATGAAACTGGATCATAAGCCTATGTTGCAAACACTTAGGCATGCATGTCACACTGTGGAGAGCTTGTTGTACACACATGTAATAGCATTTGGACCCATTGAATTCCCTGGGACAAATGGTGTTTGCAGCTGTGTGTTTCTGATTGTGTACTGAGGTACCTGACAATTCAGAGATGACTGATGGATACCTACACCACCCATGTGTACTTCAGCAGAGAAGAGACTGTAACATATTTCCAGCCTCATCTTTTGTTACTCCACTGCCTATTCCAGCAGTGTGACCGCTTTCAAAGATCATACCCCTTTCTGTAAATAAGCACTGATAAGGGCCGAGCCCCCAGCTGGCCTAATGGAAGACCATACAGCGGTGCTAATTTGCAGCAGCTGAGAATTCGCCTCAGTGTCTACCAGTCCAAAGCAAGACTCTATAAAAAGATGGTTTCTCAAGTTCAGTTGTGGTGCAAAAATCCCTGTTCCTATAAGGGGGAATTAACCGGGTGGCTCACAGTGGCAATGCTTCTGCTAACGTCCTTAGGAGAGGGTCACATGGCTACGTTACAGCCTTCTCCCCCAACCTCCCTCCTACAGTCCAGGTGCAGCCAGCCCGGACACACTGGTGATAATTCCAGCAGCACTTTGGCCCACATGGATTTGCTCTGGCTAATCCTAGAAAAATGAGTCTGAGATATCCTTTGCACACATAGAAAGCTCTCCCCTCTGCAGACCACAGAAGGCTGTATAATGTTTTCTGCTTTCCTTGTCTCCCTCTCTTGTTCCTGTCATATTTGTCCGGTATATCCTAACTAGAGGGTTACCACAATGTTCAGCAGAAGATGCTGCTGCCACTTTATGACAGAAAATTCCAGCTGCTCTGCTGCCTGTGGAAAGCTTGTTTTGGTCTGTATCTACCTTGGGATAAGTCGCTTACTTGCTCTGCTTCTGGAGAGACTGTGCAGCTTCATTCTTTACCCTCCAAGTCACTCAGTATACACTTAGCAGCAGGGATGAAAAAGGCTTCAGGAAATAGCATGCTGAGATGTGAGGCCTCCCAGGCCTCCAATCAACCCCCCTGAAGGGGAAAAGCCTAGGGCTAAAGACCAAATTCTAATTATAACAACAGATCTGCAGTCATTCCCAATTATGTCAAGCTCTTCAACGAGGAATTAAACAAGTTATAAAATAGGTGCACTATCTTGTTCTTCTCTCTGGCATTAATGGTGTGATGTTGTAAAAACATGGCAATACCTAAATAACACTTTGGAAACATTAAAGTGGCATCTGAGTGACAGAAGAAAACAATATTAGTGGGACAGACATATCCTGTCCTGTTCCACAGGCATGATTTACTACTGAATTACACAAGGTATAGGCCACAGTAACCCTTCAGACTGCAGTGGGGATAATTCTTAAATGAAGCCAACAAAAAACTAGCAAAATCTGACTGCTAGGGTCTGGGAAACTACAAAGAACACAACATGAAGGAAGATTTTATGCCTAAGAATACGGATCATTAATTATGCTGCCAGCAAGCACCATGAGCTGGTCACTGCATCTTTGGATCAAGGCTGAGCAACTTCCCAGGATGCAGAACCCGAAAGTGTACCTCAAATATAATTTCTATGCTCAGAATCAAAATTGCTGGGGAAAAGAACGATATCACAGTTAAATAACAATAAAATCACCTTTTTCCCTTCCAGGGTGAGAGTTTATGAAACTTGTAAAAACTAGTATCACAGAGGCAAAATGAAACAGGTCATAATTGAATCAGCACAGACAGAGTCTCAATAGCTGTTTCTCCAGAAGCCTTCTTTACCACTTTCACATCTGCATATCTTGGTGTACAGTTCTTTCAGTTAACTATACATGGATGATACATCCCTCCCTGTGGCCTGATTCCTTCACTGCCTTCTCTATTATGCAGTCATTTCCATCTGTGCAAAGTGGGTGGCATTTTACACTTACTTCACTTTCTCTTCAGTCAGGTGTAAATGACTGCAAGAGGTGTAAAACAGAGGAGGGGAGAATAAGAAAAATAGCCTGTGTGAATGTTACTTCTCTCCATAACATTTTTTTCTTGCCTCTAGCACTGTACCTGGAATATGACTGAGACAATACCCTAAGAACATTCCTACTAGTTCCATATATGTTTGTACAGTACCTAGCACAGTAGACTACTAATAAATAATATTTGTTATTCTCTACCCACAAGAAACTCTGAATGTGCTTTGTAAAGTGATATTAAAGAGATTCAGAAAGGCAGAGAATTCAGGCTGAGGAAAATGTTTCACACATGAACAAACAACAGAGCACGTAATTACAATTGAAATAATTGTACTATTTCAGTTGCAGCAGGAAGGGCAAACTGCAAGGGACAGAGCACTTTGCTTTACATTCACCAAACCTTTTTGCAGTTCACCTCTCATATGAGTTGTAAATTGAAGGGATTAACCACCCCTGCCCAAATACTCATTTCACATAATCTTGCCTCTCAGGCACTTTTTAGCATGCAAAGTATTTCACAGAACTGTGCAACAGACTCTATAAGAGCTTGCAGTGAAACATATTTTTTTGGCAGTGCAGAATGTCTGAAAAGGCAATTAAAACGCTTCTTTTTACTCTCTTATGTAGGAGCAGATAATTTGTGACAATGCACTATCTGTTGTAACAACAGGATGGTGAGTGTTGCTCTACCTGCATGCCTGCACAACTATAGAATCCAGAGGGCACAGTTACACACTGTGCATTCTGCACTCCATTTAAATCAGCAGGGTTGTTCAGATCACAAAATTCCCGAGCCTGAATCTGGCCCAATGGGGCTGTGCTGTCTTCCACCATCATCTGTTCTCCCTCTGCTTGGTACAGGGTGCATGTGTGGGTATAATTCTTCCTACTGCTTCCTTTTTTCTACTGCCAAAAGAAATGCCTGAGGGGGGTTCCAAAGCATCAAGGTCTCTGAGATGTTTTTGGCTTGATACAGGAGCAGATGCAAATCCTAGGGTGTCTTTAAAATGTTTCTTATCCAGACAGAAAGTTGCGATGGATGGCGAGTTACTTGGTGGCAAAGGAGCCTGCTGGAACAGCTTAATCGTCTGAAACCTGTCCCTCCTAGATGTTCTTCTTGCCCAGGAGAACCACAGGGCCTAGGGGGTGGATTCAGTATTTTGTCAATGAATTGCTCCCCAGTGGCAATGAAGGCAAAGGGTTCCTGTGTGTATTTAAGCACTGGAAAATATGCAGTGTCGGGCCTTCTGTGCCTGCGGAGATCAACCCTTCTGCAAACAGGTGGCATGTGTGATGGATCATACTGCAAGAAAGACACCACAGAACACACTTTCCTGCTCCAAATGGGTGACTCACCCATCTGGGGAAACTGCACACCTCTGCAATCTTTATTTTCATGGGAAGCAATCAAAGCAAAACAGAACAACGCAACAAAAACAAACAAACAAAAAAAACAAAAACAAAAAAAACAAAAACAAAAAAAAAGAAGCCACAAAATAAAGTATTTTTACCTATAAATGCAATACAGGAACAGATTTGTCTTTCAGTTTTGCATCGCCTACAATTGAAAGCCAGAAGGCACTATTGGAGACCATTCCTCAGTCTGCCATCTTGCGTATATATATCACAGGTCATTTAATTTTAACCACTTTCCCTTGCGCTGAACCCAAGAGCTTGTATATTCAAAAAGCAGCTCAGGCTTGATGTGGAGCCATCAAAATGCAGAGAAACCTTCACATTCATTAATCATTTCTCTGTTAAAAATGTGAGTCTTCTGGCAGGTGCATTGGTTTGGATTTGACTCACAACCACCGTTTCTCATTTTGCCTTGCTCTGCCAGGTTAAGTAAACCTTCAGGGTCTGCCATTTTATCCCCTAATAAATTTTAACTCAGGCACCATTCCACTCCTTTCTGACAAGCTAACCTCCAAGTCTCTCCCTGGAAGGTATTTCTTCTGGCCTGTGAATTATTTTGTTACTGCTTTCTCCACTCTCCCATTTTTTCAATGTGAATTTTAAAGCATGGACACTAAAGGTATATGCTTTTCCTGTTTTGGTTTCCCACATGCTGAGAGGTATGAATTACACTCCCGTCCTTCCTCTGTTCTTATCAGCCAAATCACATATCAGCTTTTCTACTATTTCACACCAGACTGATGTCAAGTTAACTGGCATGGAGAAACCCAGCTTACCTGCTCTTCTTTTTTGAAATCACTGGCATAAAATTAGTCTATAATCATTTTCCAGGCAGACTTCCAGTGTCTGGGAACTGCTCATCATTAGTACTGGTGGGCTAATGATCCCTACATCCAGGTCCATTATAGCCCTGGCCTGTAACTTCTCTGGACGTATGGATATAAATATTTTTCTCTCTCTTAAACTATATTCAATAGTCATTTTGTTTACTAATGGAAAGACGTTTCTGCCCTCATTTAGAATGAAGATATAAATTATTATCTGCAAAACAGAAATATTCATCCAACACATTCACCTTTCTCCATCACTGACAATTTCCCCAGCCCCACATAATCACAGATCACATCACCAGAGGCTGTTTTCTTCCCTTAAGAGCAAATTTTTTGTTCTTAATTCTTATCTTTTTCTTGATATCATTAGCTTCCTTGTGCATTTTCCTCCATTTCATGCCTCTCATTTACTATTTCTTGCAGTTTCTCTCCAGAGACAAAAGAATACTGTTATGTATTGCTTTCACCACGCCTCTGATACAGCATCTGAGGTTGTTAGCATCTTCTGGGTATTAAAATGTGAGTGTTTTCAGACACAGGGAGTCAAGACTGAAAATTATACTCATTCTGTTGACAGAACTACAGAGGATATAAAACGCATCAGTCAGTGATCACTAATACCCAACTATATTTGTCGTTTAGTTACAACATTGTTTACTATGTTATAACAGTTTAATGTTGAATAATTTTACACTGTAGCTCAGTATTTTAATTTCTCTTAGCTGAAACTTGACGATCCCAACAGTTAAGTCTAGATCAAAATGCAGTTCCGTCATCTTTGGTCACACCTCCTGCTAATGCCCAATTAACCATGGGCTGGGAAAAAAAATTGACAGCCTTGTGAAGGGGAATAAACCCCTCTCATTAACAAAACTAAGGCTGTTGATGGCACACCTGTGTGATGTGTCAATGCTCAAAGGATGTATGCTTTCTCTTTAGGGCTGTCAGGGCTTTGTGGGGCCAGTAGATTTCCTCATGGTTGTCCATCAGGGCAGGGCTCAGCCAGGAGCAGGCGTCTGGGGGCACTGAGGCAGCCCTAGCCCCAGGCGTCGGCACCTCTTTGGTGCATGGCAGGGCTGTGGGGAGCCTGAGACCAGCCTTGATGCAGTGTCACCGGGGCTGAAATAGGATCCTGAGCTGTGGGTAAGGTGGGCCCACATAACCTGCCTGGGAGATAATTTTATTTTCTTATAACAACAGCTGGTGACAGTAATTAACATCATGGCACCCCTCCTGGGAGGCACAGTGCTTCCCTGCAGGCAGGCAGGTGGCAAAGTGTTCCTGGGAGATGCTGCCGTAGCAGTCTGCCCTAGGGCTTCCCTGCAGCTCCCAGGCCAGCAGTGCCTTAACAGCTAGCCCACTTGCTTCCATTTCTACATTCGCAGGAGTTTTATTCCTCTGGCCCTCAACTGGCAGTGGCAGCAGCATGGGTCACATCCCTGCCGTGAGGCTGTCCCACTCCTTCTGGTTTCGGCTGACAAATTTAGACCTGGCTGAGGGGTACGCCTGGGCTCTGGCTTCCCATGTGGGCTGCGTCAGTGGGGCCTCTCCAAATTTCAAAGAGAAGCAATGTAGAACTGCATCAGCCTGAGCTGGGAGGGCATCGCAGATGCCTCCTTGGCAACAGCCAAACAAGTTTCTTAATTTCCACTGGAGCAAGTTAAAAATGGTTCTGTAGATCCCTGGTAGATGAGGGTGTTTATTTTTAGCTTGGACGATCAAGCCTCAATGGTCAAGATGCCTTAGCCAAGCTTTCTGAAACTGCAGAGAATTTCAAGCTTGAGAGTTTTGCTCGGAGTCATCTCTGGTTCTCACCATTTCAAGCAATTTCTGTTCAGTCATTCCTGCAAGCAAAGGCCAGGGGCAGCTCTGTGCTATTTCAGGAATAAAACAACCATTATGACAAGACATGATGGGCAAGCCCTGAGGCCACAGACTTTGTCATGAAATCAGAAATGAAGTAGGCAAATTTTACATTGAATTAAAAAAAAAACAAATACCTGTACAACCCCCAAAGTTCCACAGCAGTAAATGATTTGTTCCTTATTTATAAAAACAACATTTCTGAAGACTCACACAGGTGGTTGTTTCAGCATATTTTTGTTTAATCAGGCTTTGAATTAATTGATGTAATTATTGACTATTGAGAGATAACTCAGGCTGATTTTATGGAGCTTTTTATTGTGCTGGTTCAGATCTTACACCTTGATTTAAACGTGGATGGTGGGGCTTATTAATTAGAGTGATTAAAGATGTATAAAATTGATTACAACCTAATTTTAGCTGCAAAACCGTGTTTCTGCTTGCTTTTGTCATGAGTAACTGCAGAGACCTGGATTTATAGAACCATAGAATGGTTTAGATTGGAAGGATCTCTAAGATCATCCAGTTCCAATCCTCCTCCCATTGTCAGGGACACCTCTCACCAGACCAGGTTGCTCAAGGCCCCATCCAACCTGCCCCTGAACACATCCAGGAAGGGGACATCCACAGCTTCCTTGGACAACCTGTTCCAGCATCTCACCACTCTCAAAGTGAAGAACTTCTTCCTAATATCTAATCTAAATCCAATTTAAAGCCATTCCTCCTTGTCCTACCACCCTTGTAAAAAATCCCTCCCCAGCTTTCCTGTAGCCCCTTCAGGTACTGGAATGTTGCTGTAAGGTGTCCCCGGAGCCTTCTCTTCTCCAGGCTGAATGACCACAGCTCTCTCAGCCTATCCTCATAGCAGATGTGCTCTATTCCTCTGATCATCTTCGTGGCCCTCCTCTGGATCCCTTCCAACAGATCCATGTCCTTCTTATGCTGGGGATTTCAGACCTGGATACAATACTCCAGGTGGGATCTCAGGAGAGGAGAGGGTCAGAATCATCTTCCTCGACCTGCTGTCTATGCTTCTTTTGATGCAGCCCAGGATACGGTTGGCTGCCTGAGCTGTGAGTGCACACTGCCAGCTCACATCAAGCTTCTCATCAACCAGCACCCCCAAGTCCTTCTCCACAGAACTGCTCTCAAACGCATTGTCCCCCATCCTGTATTGAAACTGTGGATTGCCCTGACCTGAGTGTAGGATCTTGGCCTTGTAGAACCTCATGAGGTTCACGTAGACCCACTTTTGCAGCTTGTCCAGGTCCCTTTGGATAACTTCAGACCAAAAGCTGTTTGGCTTATGGCTGAACAGCAGCAATGGTACTGGCAGCCACAGCCTTCACTATTGGAATGGTAAAATCCAGCATGGGTCATATTGCTGAGGATCCCTGAGCTAGGTCACAGTTCCTGTGAGAGGACAATGCATTACTCGCAGACAGAGGTAGAAAAATTGAGAAAATCATCTTTACCAGTTGAGGAATAGTTGTGTAGCTTTTATTCAGTTCAATTCTCTGCTTAAGCGTCTGCCTGCCTGTTTTAGTTTGAGGTAAATTAGAGTCAGTTTTGTGGCTAACTGAGTTGCTGTCAGTAACTTAATTTTCCTGAAAGCTAACTGCATGTTTTTGAGAGAGTATTGTTCTCTAAAACGATAACACAGGGCACTGGTATGCAAGAAGTCCAATGCTTATACTTAACCAAGGCCATCCTCAAGCAGGTGGAAGAGGGCCATAACTGCGAGGATGGGCAGCTAGGGAAAGTGACCCTAAACTGACCAACAGAGTATTCCATCCCATAAATGACATACTCAATATAAAATTGAGAGATCACGAGGGTCTCGCTCTCTTCTGTGATGGTCAACATCGAGTAAGAACCTCGTCTCTCTGGTTGTTCCTAATACCGTATCTATGCATTCCTGAATCCAGTTCCGAAGTCCAGCTCCCTCCTAGCCGTGTACCTCGTGTCTGCTCTGCAGCATTTGTGGTGACAGATAGTCATTGAGGGTGGGGGCGCAATCTCATATGTTTGTGTATATTTTATTACTTTCTAATTATATTATTATTATTATTATTATTATTATTATTATTATTACTGTTATTATTATCAATTCATTAAAGCTGTAGTTTTAGTTTCCAACTCATAGTTTTTTTTCCCTCTCATTTCCCCTCTCTCCTTTCCCTGCAAGGCATGCACAGTTTTAGCTGCCGAATTTGTCCAGGTGGGGCTAAAACCTGACACTGCCAAATGTGCTTCTTAGTCTACAACAGTAAATGCAGAAGGGGCCTAGCCTTGAAAATTCCCACTTTTAACCTTCCTTTAAATAAAGTCAAAAGTATTTCCAACATCAGCAGGCTGCTGAGCTGTTAGATATATATAAGCATATGCAAAATGCACGTACGTATGTGTGCAGGGGTTAGAAAGAATGGGACAGATCCTGACATGAGAAGCCACGATGAGTAGAACCTGAAGCTACAATGGGTCCCAGTCAATGGACCCATTTCAAAAATAAGTGTCTATGCAAAGTGCCTGGCACTCCGCACTGATCTTTTATATTACTTCTATTTTTTTATTGATAATAGCACCATAAAAATACAATAAAAATGTAATTTGAATTGTATGGCTGTGGATATTGCTAAATAAGGCGGATGTGAACTTTCTAAACAAAATATCCTCAAAGCTTGGCTTTAAAAAAGAAGGAAGACATTTCACACCGTCAATGACATCTCATTTTTTCAAAGGCTTAGGTCGACATTTCCAAGAAAAACAGTTCTTTTCTGATGAAAGGCTGCACAGAAAGAAATGTCATGTGGAATGTAGGAATTTGGATTTGTGTGAGGTTTATTTTCAGAAAAAGGAAGAAGTGAGAATGGTGAAAGGAAATAAAAAATTCAAACTCAAAATTTAACAAATTTTATGTAGCACATCTTCATAATGTCTAGCATAAAATTGCCACAAAAAAAAGGTAATTCATGTCACTGATATCAGCTCCTGTAGCAAATAAGATTATCCTCCGTTTCAAATAAATTATTTGTATGCCTGCAACTGTCCAGTCAACAGCAGATATGGGTGGGGAGAGGGTGTGTTTTTTCTTTTTATGCTACTTCAACACAATGGGCCTTGTTGCAGAGCAGTTTGAGGACAAACTAGCAGGAAAAGTACCAGCCTTCTGTGCTGGTAGAGCTTCTGCCCACATGCCTGATGCTAACAACATGCGAAAACGTGAGTGAGCAGTCTGCAAGCCTGCAAGCCAACGGGCTCACATCAGCAGCCACACCACAACATGTTGAGGCCTGGATATCTGCCTCTAGGTGTGGGACACTTGCTGAAAGGCTGTTGACTTTCCCATGACTTGGAAGGGAAACTGCACACATGTGTGGGATATACCAGCAACCCAGGCACGTGAGGTGTGTGCACATGTTGATGCCAGCAGGAAATTGTACATTTACTTGTACTGGGAGAGGAGGAAGAAGAACAGAAAGGATCAGCTCCCCATGCACTTGCCAGGCCATCCATGAGTGCCATGCGCTGCCTGCATTTCTTGTTGGATCAATTAGAACTAGGGCTGGATGAATATTATTTGCCAAATGCATTATTTAGCAAACGTTTATCTTCTTTACTGAATATGCTATTTGACTGATCATTTCCGAGGTAGCCCACCAGCTCTAGCACCATTCAAATACTATTTGCTGAATAATTTATGAGATGAACAAAGGCAAAATGCATTGAATAATTTATTCAAAGAAAAATTGCTTCCAGTATTTGCTTAGCTCTAATTAGATCCTCTTTTCTGCTAAATTACACACATACATGCACACACTCAGACGTACATACACATGGGCGCATGTGCACATATGCAGCAAGTCAGACTCAGGATGCACAGTAGATCAGAACCACTTTACTTCAGTGATTTTGTGCTTGAGGCACACTGGCACAACCACGATCAGGAAAAAAGCCTCATAGGTAGAGTGAAAGACTGAGTCCAAGTCAGAAATTTCTGATCTGAAACTGGAATTTTCCTTGCAAAATGCAGGGTGACTTGCAGTGGGTCAGGAAAAGAGGAGCTGGTGATTCATCTAGGAAATTATTTTAGAACAGCTTGAGGAGAAACGAGAACAAAGAGAAATTCTGCCTCAAGTGGATCATGAGTCCCGCATCTTTGACAGAATGCATGTAAAGAAAGAGGATGTAAATGTGGTTGCTTGCAAGCATGGACTTCCCTATTTCACACTCACATATGGACAGAGAAGAACAAGAAAGGGGAGGGATGGCAGGTATTTTGCAGTGACAGAATAGAGGACTACTGCAATGTGATTACAGGACTGCTGGGGCAGTGTGCACTCTCTAACTGGCAAGAGGTCCCAGATCATGTTCGTATGTTGCAGAATGGCTTTTCCCCCCCAACCCTTCTGGAGCACTTCCAGTTATTCCCCTTCAACTGCAGTTTTTCTTATCTTTAGGACAGTTTACACACGAGTTCTTAGGGCAAGGAGAAGCTTCACTGACCACAGTGAGCTGCTAAACAAAGACGCACTGGCATCTTCTGTTGGTTACCTGATTTTTCACAGCTAATTTGGGGGCAGGTATTTCAGGTAAAGTGTCAGCTTTAATTCACAGCCCCTTCAAAGCTACTTGCATATGGAGCCACATAACCTCTCAGAGTCTGGTACCTCCAGGTCAGGGTTGAGGGCAGCAGAAAGATTTTACTGACAGTGCAGCTGTTTGCACGATACCCAACCACGTGGATAAACAAAAGACTATAATTTAGCTAAGATAACCCTTGTGATAACCTTACAAATGCTGACATAAACCATATGTGCTGCCCAGTCCCAGAAGGCAAAGACAAACCCTACATAAATTCCCAAAATTTACAAAACTTACATCATGGCATATCCAGGAGCATTCATAACAGAGAGGGATCCCACTTTACGGCCCAGATTTCAATTGCCTTGCAGCGCAGGGAGTAGAAGGTCATCTCCAATAATGAGAAATATATCGAATGAGAAAAGTAGCCAAAGCAAACAAGAAGGCTTTGTGTACCTCAGAGAAACAAAGCTTTCCTTGACTGTTTGGTGTCTGCATCTATTATTTAGATAGCTGGACAAGATAAATCGGATAGATATGCAAACAAATCAAAATGCAGTGATAAAACAGAAACTTCTAATTGACCATCTTGAAGGACAAAGCTGCATCTTCTGTGGTTAATTTGCTCCCAGGTTTGGTTTTTTTTTCCCTGGTTCTATTTTTGTAAAGCTCCCAGAGCTGCCCTAATGGTATAGAAAAAGAGTAATGGAGATAATTGGGAACATCCTGAATAACCTAATTATGGTGTCCCTACGGTATGACTAGACACCTAAAAGATGTCTCCAGGACAATGTCAGCTGGCGTGAAAGGCTGCAACAAAAGCATCAGAGTGACGTTGCTCTGTTTAAAAGCTTGTTGGCACTTTGAGTTAATAGAAGTCACTTGGAAAGTATCTCCTTTTATGTCTGACAGGTTTCTTTTTTTGGCCTTTATATATGATGTGTTACAGAAAATGCAGTTCATCCACCGTTCAACCATCCTGTCTGTTTATGCTGAATAGATAGCACATCATTTCATAGGTAGGACTTAACAACACAGGCTTCAGAGAACATTAGCATTCAGAGGCAGGACTTGAGACTGGAAAGAGAGCACCATAGTGAGGCTCCTTGCTTAGGAGTTGGCATGGGAGCCTTCTGCTCCCCCTCCATCACAGGTAACTTTGCTGCATGGGTATGTGAACACAGGAGGAGTATGCAAGTGAGTGCCAGGGTGGCTGGGGGATGCCAGATGGAGTATCTCACATCAGACGGAATGCACAGTGGTGTAGGCAAACACAGGGATAAGGAAGCAGGTTGCGCGCATCCGATAGCCGTCAACTGTTGTGTGTCCAGAACCACTTTATACCAGTGTCTCCCTGGAAAATGAACAAGATTTCATTCTGCTGAGTGCTTTCAGGAAGAACACACTGACACAGCTTTGAAGTACGTGGATCCACCGCAATAAGGGTAAACAAGGGTAATCTGAGATAACAAATGGTCAACTCAGGCTGTATTCAGACATAGTCCTAGCTGCGTCATGATAGTCCTCGGTTTAGAAAACTGGCACCAACATGTTAATAGAAACAGGATTCATTTCAAATTCCCCACCTGAAAAGCAAATACAAAAGTCACAGGCTGCTACCATGTTCAGTACCTGCAGGAGTTGGCCATAACAAACATGTTCAGTCAATGTACCAGCAGGAAGGACTTTTTCTCCTAGTATTTACTGCACCTTTTGGCCAGTGCCCTCTCGCAGCATTGACTATGAACAATGGTGTGTCAGCTCCAGATGAATATACCCCCTCATTACAGCTTCCTGACCTTCCCAGGGACCAGCATGTTGCCTGGACCCCTCCTCTGATAAGTGTTTTTAATACTATGTATTTGCACATGTGTTTTAGTACATAACTACGTGGAGTGCCAAGTCAGGTCAGAGTTTGACGTTTGATTTTTTTGCCATAAAGTAAGAGTTCTAAAAATTTCAGGCTAGGATAAATAATGCCCTTTATTTTAAGGAATTTATTTACAAGAGCATCAACATGAAAGTGACAGTAGTGGCAGCAAGTAAATTACCACTGCCTAATTAGGTCCAAAGAGAGTTTTGGGCCTGAAGTGTTCATTCATGTAGATTGACAGAGAAAAGAAAAGTGTAGTAGACACATGCACATTGAATTTACAAGTCCTTAAATTTCTTTGTTTTCTGCTGGTCTCTGAAGTGTTGAAAGGGCTGTGTTCTTCCCTGCTTCTGTTCCCATGTTGAGATGCCCATAAGATTTGCAGTTGGAGGTCTTTATTCCTCATCAGATCTGAAAACAAACTTGCTGGGCACAGTTCGTTGAGCTTGTTAGGTTCCTTTTCTCTCCCCCATTCAGGAACACAGAGCCAACCCAGTAATTTTGCTGTCTCCTAGGCAATCATGCTCAATGCCGACCAACTTCTTGTAAAAATAGCTGCAAAAAAAGCCAAGTATTGGCTGCTGCACTTAAAAATATACCTTGTTCCTTCACAAAGAGGGGCCAGAATTTCACAGGGAAGCTTGCACATCCTTGCAGCAGTGTCCTTCAGAAGTGTCCAGCACAGGCAGAGCCCTTTGTTACCACGCCATTGGTTGTAAAACAAAATAAAAAAGCCTTTCATTATTTCACTAGAAGCAAACCCATCTTCATGTGGGAGGTGGGAGGGGCTCACCAGAAAATTGTTTGATATGGGCTACCAGCCAAATAGAAATTTCCATGGTTTCAAGGTTGTAAGTCGCAGCGTTTTAGATCACTGTGATTGTGTAACTGCTTAAGAATAAACTTTTCCCTGAGTTAAAGAGTTAAAGGTTGATGATTCTTCATGTCATAGAGGATTTCTTTCTAATTTCATCTTTTTTTTTAAGAGGTAAGAGGAGATAATTCCCCAAATAACCTCAAGGTGCAAAGGTCTGGGGCTGCCCTGTAAGCCCAGGGTCAACCTGGGAGCCAGAAGGGAGGAGCACCTGGATAACTGCAATGGCTCATCTAGATCACCTCAGAGAGAGGGTCAGAGCCTCATGAGTTGGGACCATCAGTCTGACGGGGCTTAGCCTCAACAAGTTGCCAAATTGCACAAGAGTACATGTGTGAATGTCCCCTACCTTCTTTATGCATTCTTATTTAAAGAAAGATGTCTGATTTTCACAACAAAAACTTCACAATAAAAGATATGTATTAAAAATGTGGGAAAGAAAAAAAAAATATAACCTCAGCCTCCTTAAGGGGTAAGAATAGGAGTGCAAAGAGCATGAGGATATAAAGGCAACACAATTTATCCTACAGGATTCAAAACAAAGAAAAGGCATGACAGACTCCAACATTCAAAAAAACGCCTGACTTAGAACAGAAAACAGAGTTAATTTAATGGAGAAGCTGTCACTTTTAAAGATGTAGAAAGCTGCAAGATCAGATTTGTCATCAGAAGTCAAATTGGTGAAACTTACCTTGTTTGTCGGCAAAAATGAATATTAACCGTTATTCTACAAAGAAGCTTTAGAGAAATGCATAATCATCTTTCTGTGGAGTTTTATTTCATAAAGGGGCAGTCCTGCCCAAGATTTATCTTTTCTGTGAATATATTTGTTAAGCCTGAGGAGATGGAGTCCATTATATGGTCCCACAGTCAGATAGCACGATATGCAACTGTGAGATGTGTTATTATGCAGTAGAGATACAGCACGACTGCAATGAGTCTTCTAAGAAAGGGTTGCAAATCCAGTAAGAATGGTAAATTTTAATCTTTTGTTAACTTAGCCTTGTTTATTGATTTCTCTGGCACTTTAAAATGAGAGAAAGATAAGAACCAGAAGCTAAGTGTGATAGTGAGCTCAATAATTCAAAACTGAATTCAACCCCCAAATCTTATTGATGCTGCTGAGTTTGTAGTACACCCACAAAATCAGGCTTTGGGGTGAACGGACTCTAGAGCTGAGAGAGAAGAAAGACAATGCTCATACTTAGTCACTAGAACCTATGAGCCAGAATAACAGCTACAATATTTTGGCCGTTATTTACCACCAGTTTTGCAGAGTACAGGAGCTCCTGAACGTGTTTAAATAGAAATCCATGACCTGTAGCTGACCTACCCTCACATCATCTCCAGATTACACAGCGAACAAGTGACCTTCTCTGCTGCTGCAGTGCAAATTGCTAAAGATTATTGTTTTCTCCCAGGATGGTCTTCAGGCATGTTTTGCTGTTACTACTGAAATACACCATAACTTTACCATTGATCACTGGAAGGCAAAAGGCAGAATTTCATCCCTCTGGAAAGAAATGCTCCCCAGCAATTTTCTCCTTTTGTTATGAGTGCTTGTCCTTTCATCTGAAATCCTTCAGGTTTTCTCTGCAAAATGCTTTTATTCAATAGAAGTTTCTACTCTTTCAGCCCCCTTTCTGTTTGCTGGCCTTGATTTTATTGCTCTGCTGACTGACCACGAGGTCTACGCTCCTTGTGCAGTGAAGCACTTAAACGTACACCTAACGGCACCGTACTAAGGCATAACATTGCCCGAGCTTGACGAGGGCACCCTGTGCCAAACTGGAGAACCGGATCATGGAACTGTTGCATTTAGCAAGGTTCTTTCACCAAAAGCATTACAGTATCTCCTAGCTGAACTAAGCATAGAGAGTAAAGGCTGCTCTGCAGATTATGACAATGGTTTGATGTATCAGCTCGCACCCTGCAGGGCAGAGAAACCCTGGACCAGCCCAGAGGGATAGCCAGATCTGTGTCCAAGCCCTGACCTAGCCAGACACAAGAACCTCTCAAAGATGTCAAGGATGGTGTCTACTAGATGGTGTCTAACCAGGTGATGACTCCAGCTACATCCGCAGTGACCACAGGACTTACCAAGCTGGCAGTTGCAGCCAGGTCAACAAGTTTAATAAGCACAGTCTGACATTAATCACGTTGCCCTGTTTGAGTCAGCATGCTGCATGTGGCCCTCCCATAGTTAATACCCTTGTACTGCGATAGAAAAGGAAACACGTGCTTGACACCAGCGGTGCAACCCTCGGGTACGATTAAACATCAGGAACTACTCAAACATTTGTAAGGTTTCCTTTTTATGCACATCTGTTTGTTGACCTTTGGGAGAGGGACTCTTTTGTGGCCACTTTTAGATGATAAGAAGCTGCTGTTACAAAAAAAAGCCGCTGTCACAGCTGGCGCAATACCAAAGGCGGAGCTGGGACATTGAATTGTTGCTGGAAGGGGTTCACCCTAGTCGGCATGGGGCAATGCGGGGAAGTTTGTTCCGCCATCACTCTTGTTTTATCTGTTTAGTGGGTAAATATAGAACTTCAATCTTTGCAGCTGCAGGCTCAGCAACTTTCTCCACCAAATCATTCTCTTGAAGATTAAAAAAAAAAACAACACACAGTTGTGGAGAGTCTCAGATCTCTCTTGCAAGCTGTTACTTGATTTATTTATTGGCATAGGGGTCTAGAACACGGTAGGTGCTTTTTTTGCAGATAGGAGGAGAGACAATTCCTTGGATTTGAAGAACTGACAGCAAAGATATAGCATACATAAAGAACGACAGTACAGAAACAAAGAGACAGAAAGAAAGCTTGCAACATTAGATTAAGTGGTTGCTTATTGTTGTTATACAAGTCTCGGTTGCTTGAATACAAAGATGCATGTATGCGTACCCATATGTATTCCTTATGCATGCACTTCTGTACTAAAGATAGCGTATGTAAAACAGCAAAATGGAAGCTTAGATTCAAAGGGAATTAAGAAAAATCCAGCATTTCCTGGCCAAGGTACTGGATCTAACCACGGCTCTAAATTATTACAGTGCTTAAAATAGTGCAATGTAATCACTGCAGAAAGCAATCAAGGTGCAAAGGGCAGAACAGGCACCACTCTAAAGAGCAAAAATGTCTTACATCGCCCCATGAATAGTGTCTGCACATGAAAGAGCAGATCCCTGGTCAGCAAGCAGACTAGCCCACAATAGAAGGCAACCAGGGTTGCCAGCCAACTGCAGGCAGGGTACCAGCCAACTGCAGGCACCAAGTAATGCGGTGCCTCTGATGAAGCTCCAGCTCTGCAGACAGTGTTTTTTTCGCAATGGTGGGGCTACCATGACTGACTTACCTGCATGATCTCAACCAGGTCCTCTTCTAAGCTCGTATAACTTTAATTTATAACTCAGGGGATTGATTGCCTTCTTTTTAAACCCTGCTACAGGCCATCAAGAGCAAAGGGCACCCTCCTACCTCTTGCCCTTGAAGGGGTTGCTGTGGTGGACACAAACTTTTCCTAGAACCAGAGCCTCTTGATGAGGGTTTTTTCTGGCCTTTACTTTGCATTGTTGCCTTTTTAAGAAACCAGACAAGACTTGTGAATGCTCTTTGGCTTATAAAATGCAAGAAAAATATATTATATAGAGAGATGTAAAAATTAAACAGGTGCCTTGCTTCTCATCTAAGTGAACTGGTGGTGTATAAGAGGTGTTTGAAGGGATTTCTAGAGGATCATGACATTAGCTGCAATCACTGAGAAGGCTGTCTGAGTTATGGGCTATTCAAGACTTTGGCCCATGTAATTGTTTCCTTTCTTCCTGAGATTAAAGGTAGAAAAAGCAATACTATCTCTTTGGACATGAGTAGTGGATATTCAAAGCCTTTTCTACCACTTGGGCAGAAAAACCAGATGTTTAGTGACCATATCCTGTGAGTGAGTGAGAAGAGATGCAGCGCTGCGCCATCAAAATGCCATAGTCACTGCACAGCCCTGTCCTCTACCTGCTCTGTGACAGGCAGCAGGCACCACCCAGGTGACCATTCACAGAAGGTGGACTAAGTGCCTGCCCCTGAGTGGCAAACACTAAGCTAAAATTGCAGCCATACAAATTTGTCTGTCCCTTTTTCCTTTGTTCTTCTCAATTGAAAGCCTTAGAAGGGGCTCTGGGGTTCATGGCTTTTGCCTAAGAGCAAACGCACTTTCATCCCTCTGACTTAATATTCAAGCAGTGCCTGCTCTTGCTGTCCCACTGCCCCCCTCTTTCCCCAGAGGCTGAGGTCATGCAGCAAGCGGTGACTCCCAGTGCCTGACACCAGAGAGCACCTGGCACTGACTCAGCCAAGAGCAGCTCCAACGCGAACTCAGAGGCAGGGAGGGCAAAAGGCACTTCTCCAGCACCACCCAGCACTGTTGTGTTGCTTCAGCCAAGAGCTCCACTTTCCCCTCTTGTTGAGTAAACTCCTGGTTGCCAGTGAAGTAGAGGGAGCTGTGCATTTGGCCTCAGCCGGAGAACAGGAGTTGACCCAGGGCCAGCCTGGACCCTCCGCTTTCTGGTTGCATTTCTGGAGCTGCAAAGCTGTCATCCTAAATTTTAACCCAAGGTAAATTTATTTGGTCCTCCAGTAGCTTAGTTTCACATCAACAACTGACATTCTCTTGCTGATACCAGCTGACACCCACTCTGGTGACCACTGGAGCCCTGAATCTCTGCTCTCCACCTCCCTCCTCTGTCCTTCCACATCCCTCTTGCAAGCAGCAGAGCCTGTGCTGCTCACCAGACATAGGTCTGGCTGGGGCTCAGTCCTCATGCCAACATACCTACCTGTTTTCCAGAACATTTTAAGGATTCAATCTTTCATCTCTGCTCTAATTCCAAGATTTTCCTCCAGGTCTTTGTCACCCAGTGTCTGGATTTATTGCTGGCCCCAGCAGCTCTAGCCTTAGCTTCTGCAGGTTTCCACGGAGAAGTCCTTGACCTGGCTTGCCTAAGGGACTGCCTTGCCCCCCTTTGGAGCTCACATCGCTGTATCGCCAAAGGCCGGTGACAACTTGGCTGTGTCTTGGTACTCTGGTAATGCTGCAATCTGCATTCCACTACTCAACGTGCAAAGTTCAGCAACGCCCCGCTCTTTCATCTTGGCATATATGAGGTCTGTATGGATCTGTATGGCCTTCTTTTTAGAGCAAGTCCCAGTGTGGTTTTGCAGGGACTGTATTTTTCTCCCTTGCCTACATTCATCCTACCCTGCATACAGTGCATGCTCTGGACTTCTTATTACAGGGGCAGCCATACAGCAGCACAGCCCCTTTTCCCTAACTACACTGTGGCTGCTGCACATACCCGTGGTTCTCATATAGTATTCACGGAGACTATTGATTACTCCTGCCTCATCTCAGCACTATTTCTATCATGACCAAGTCACTAGCTCTGCAAACAAATCACTGCAATGCACTACCAGTGTGGAGTTGGTTTCTCCCTGTGGGAAAATGCAGACTCAGGAGTCTGTTCTACTAGACTCCCCATTTCCCTCTCACATTTTACCTTGTTGGCTCATGTTCTTTTTATCTGTCACCCATTTCTGCTCTTTGCCCTTACCTTAGGTCCTTCAACCATCTCCATCTATCCTGCTTATGTAACACCCATATAATAACATTAAATGAAGTATTTGTTTTATTTTGCAGATAACCTGTCCATAGTCCAGCCAAGTCAAATTTAAGCCTGACAATGAGGACTTGGTAAAAACCTAGAGAAAAAGATCTAGAGGAAGAACAGGTCTCCTGGGTCATGATCAGCAATGTACCATCAATCCTCAGACATTTCTATGAGTTTCAATGGAGGTTAAACGTTTGTTGCAGATGCACTTTTCTGCAACAAGAGTAGAAAACAAATATGGTTTACAAAATGCTAAATGCATCTCACTCTATGCTACCTATTAACATTAGAGTCACTTCTAATGGTTCCTACAGATTTTTTAACAGATGTGTCATACTTTTCCATAAGCACTCAAGTAATGCTCTAAGGACAAGGAAAAGTGAAAGAAGCTAAGTAAGTAAATATAGACTGTAATTTTTTTAATTAAAAAAATATTTCCCTGGAGAAACTGAACTTCCATTTGGCACAAAATAAAATTCTGGACAACAACCAAATCTGCATACATTTTCTTTCTTTTGCACAATGTCTTATGCTACCTTCCTACCTACTCTAGAAAACGCACAATGAAATACAAGTGAATATATGTACATTATTTTTGTTGTGAAACATTTCCTCTCATGAAAAAAAGGAAGATTCGAGACTATTCCAGACTGCCTTTTACAGTTCCTGTAGCTTTAACTAAAACATATATTTTCAGCATAAATCGGAGTGATCTAACTATTCACACATTTTGTGCAGTGCCTTATAGTTCCTCCTACAGAAAAGTCCTATACGATCCAATAGAAAATACCTATTTTACATCCAGCTTCAAAGGCTACTTTCTCATTTGTAGTGGGAAAAGTGAGACAAGAGAACAGGTGATGGTGGAGGAAGCTGGGGGCTGCAGACCTGGTTGCTTGGGACTCCTCTCTCTGTGTTGCACACATTTTGGTGGCACTATGAAACCATTTCATCACAGTCTGCCAATGAAATTTCATTGTTCAGTCGGAACACACTTGCAGTTGGTCACTGGAAGCCGGGGTGCAAATACTCAGGTTGTACTGCACAGGCTTTGACATGCAGCTGGTGGGCCCTGGCTAGTTTTCCACTCCTGTGATGGGAAAAAGAGTTGGCATCGCAGATGTTGGAGAAAGGGAGAAGCAGCTGGTTTTAAATCAGGTCAGCTTTGTTGTACTGACCCACCCTGGGACCCTGTGCCCCCCAGATGAGTGACAAGGGGTGCATGTTTTGAGAAGGTTGGTTGGACTGGTGCAAATATCCTCTGGTTTCTCCTCCTGCTGCAGGGGTAAGATCTGACTGCAGCCAGACACAGTCATGATGAGAGAAAGGAGTACGGAGGCCACATAGCCTGGGCTTGGGATGCAGGAGCTACACGGCTGGCTCCTCTACAAGGGATTCGGAGTGTGCCTGTCCCACAAAGCTAATGCACAGCACTGCCTGGAAACGTATGACCACAAGATGAACCAGGAAGAGCTGTTAGCAGCAAGAATGGCAAAAGGAGGTGGGGTTGTTTAACTTGGCTCTGGGATACTGGTAAACCGAAGGAAATGTCAGCAAACATAAAAATGTCATTGTAATGATAGTAACTGAAATTGCTGCTCCTTCTTTCATCAGAAATCCCAAACACTCGATGGGACGATAGAAGATTGTTTAACCCACCAGGGGCAGCTGGACACCTCTGAAACAACAGCATGGAAAGTCTAGACCCAGCAACACCTAGGACATGAGTACAGAGCCCACAGGAAAACCCCAGAAACACCCAGGGCTCCTGTCTCTGAGGAGGCCCAGAAGGACTAGGCTTACCTTCATAGAATCATAGAATCACCAGGTTGGAAAGGACCCACTGGATCATCAAGTCCAACCATTCCTAACACTCCCTTAAACCTTGTCCCTAAGCACTTCATTACTTCATTGTTATAAGCAGTGGGAGAGTTTGAGCCATGCAAGAACACAGTAATCAGTTTTAAGTCTAGCCCAAAAAGGCAGTTGTTCTCAGTGTGTCAGGTTTTAGATCAAATTTCCACAGGGTCTGTTCAGAGGAAAAGGGTCAGAAATCTTATTGTTTTCTGGGGGGCAGTAAGAAAGAACATGACCTTCTCCAATCCTGCCATAACATGGAACAGTATTTTACTGTCTCTTGTTGATGAAATTACACACCAGCAGAACAACAATAAGCTGTCTCATGGGGTTTGATTTCTTGCCTTCTTTATCTTATTGATCCTCTTCCCAAAATTAAGCTTTCAGGAGTGAGCACTGCCCATGTTGAATGGGCATTGCCAATATGGAAATGCCAAAAGCAGCTCTGTGGAAGCCATGTTCTGAAATGATGCCCATGCACCACTTTATCAGCAAGGGCCACTCGCATAAACCAAGATGCCAGGACACTTGCGGACGCTGAGAACCGGCTGCTCCTGTTGGACCTCACTTGCAGGAGCTTTGGGATGGTGACAGTGAGATTGGCAAGGCAGTGTGCCATGGCACAGCTACTCCCTGTCTCCTGGCCTGCAGCACACACTGCACTCAGCTGGCATTCACGTGGAGGCAATAGCCTTCTGAGAAATCCCCCTTTCCCACACTGCAGAGGGAAGCCTCTCTGCACTACAGATTCTCAGCACTTCTAAAAACAAATGCACGTCTGGCAAAGTACATATAAAGACAGGCACTATTTTCCTCAGTCAGGGCCTATGGATGTATCAGGTCTGATACATGTGACTCTTTGTGTCTGAAAAGAGCTTGGATACCATAATTGTGAGATAAAACTAGCATGCACTTATTAGAGATGTTCATACTTGTGGCTCTGTGTCAGTGCTAAGAATCAGAGCTAATATCCTGGCAGACAGCAGGCACCTCTGAGAGATATTCTTAGGCAGTGATTTAAAGGATTTTCTTCACAATCACAAATACAAGCCTGCATGCATATAAAGGACTGAGAATTGCTGTATGATTTTGCAATGATGAAAGATGCTAGGCCAGCATGCTCTGAAGTTTGCCAGCTATATGCAGACAGAGATTTTTCTCCCTTTGTTCTTGATCCCTTCATATCTTGCACTGAGTGATTTATTTCTTAAGAATATTATATTTCATTCAGCTTAGTATAAACCCAGAGAATTCTGAAACAGTTAAAGCTAGCATATGAGTAACTTCTGGCTGCTGCCCTCTGTTGTATCTGCTTGCTGTTAGGACAAGTGAGTATAAGCAGAAAAGATGTGTGAGCAAGGAGGCAAAAATTAAAGTTCTATTACATAAAGATCATCCTCACTAAGTACTGGAAGGTACACTGAAATCAATACTAATAGCTTCCTTGGAAAAAGTTTCCAAGGTAAATGCTCCTGATAAGTGTCTAGCAGATAGGCGTTCTGACTCACAGGAAGAGGCTGTAGCATTCATGACTCCCCACAACTTTCTGATACCACTTGGATGAGGCAAGGAGAGGTTTCTTAATTACTAAGCTAGAGAAAGATATCAGTTCCAATATTTTCAGTGCTTGTGATTTAAATCTAAATCTTACATCTTTTTTTTCCTTAGAGCCGTTTCGTTCGGAGACCTATGAGTGTATCAGAAACAGGAGTTTCATATTTTGCAAGGAGGAAGTGTGTAGTTCTCATGTTTTATGGGGGAATACTTTATGACCCAAAAGCTCACAACCACCACCATTCAAAGAAGCCAAAATCCTAGGCAAAAAAACACACAACAAGTCAAGTAAAATCCAAAATTGTTTTTAATGATCTTTTTATTTCTGAATAGCTTCATCTGGAAAGGCTGAAGCTATATTTATGCACCTTTTGGTCTCTGTGAAGCAACAGATGGATGTCAAACCTGTATATCACAGTCACTCTGGTTCAGAATAGGAAAACTATTTGAATTTATTGAAAACATGACTCCAAACCCTTGCTTCAGTCCATCAACCCACTGAGCATCTAGGCCCAAGTTGAGGTTTCATCTCCTGCACCTCTCTTCCAACCTGTGGAGATTTCCTGGTGCTGGTGTATAGCAGCCTGTTTTCCCTCCTCGCTGCTCTGGCATCACTCCTACTGCTGCCTTCCAGCTGGCCACGCTGGAAGCCATGTCCAGGGATGGTGGTCCTCAAGAGAGGGAAGGCTGAAAGGGGAGTGCCAAGCCTGGCAGAGCAACAGGCAAGGGCAAATCGCCAAGATGCCCAAACTCTTCCCAGGTGTCCAACACTAGCTCCCTGATCTTTTTGAAAGTCCTGTACTATTGAGCTCTTGGTAACCAAAGCATCTGATGGAGGGACTTGAAAGATGCCACTACTATGTACCTCTAATTCCTTAGAGATTCCCTAAAGCATGAGACAAATATCCTTCTATATGCAGCAGTAAAGTATTCTTCAGTCCTGCTGCAGAACCAGACTCTGGGCTTCACATTTTTATTATCTTACTGCCATGAAGTATTTTGTGTAGAAGAGGAGCTGGAAAGAAGTATAACAGTGCTGCTACATAAAATGAAAAAGTGGTTTTGTGTGCTGAGAGCAGGCTTGGTATAACAAAAACAGCTCTAGTGCACAGGAACCATGTGTCCTGCTGCACTGAAAGTTTGTGTATACTAAAAAATGGGGATGCTGACACACTGGTCTGCACCATCCCAACATAAAATATGGTCTCCTCTTAGGTCTTTCACGCCGAGGGGATTATGTTATCCTTAGGAACATCGAGAATGGGCCCATCCCTGTCTCCCAGCACTAGGCAGGGCTCAGTGACCACCTCCCCGGCAAATCATCAAGAACCTTTCACTTCCTTTCTTCAGTGGCACAATGCATCATACCCCACTGCTCAGAAGAAGATTGGTTTTGACAGATTAAGGCAGTTAGGCATTGTACCTTATGGCAGAGGACTGTGCTTTCTTCATTCCTAGAACCAGCAGAACTTTGCCTCATGAGCTAGAAATATGTCCGGTATGAAGGACTAAGGAAGCAATTCAGGAACACCTGTAAAATCCAGGAGCCTACACACAATGCAGCCGCAGAGGGATAGGTCTCCTTCTTGGAGTGGGGTATAGCAAAACAACATCACCTGCCACTGGTGGATGGACAGCAAGAGTAGAAAAGCAATGAAGTCCAACTCCAGCCATTGGACTGTACAGTTTGGGAGCAGGAATTGTAGCAATATCATTTACCTTTTAACTACTACATGCTGAATCACTATCTGATGACAATGACTGTCATCCCGGAAAAAAAAACAATACCAGTGAATTGCTCAGTTAGTGTTAACAAGCCTCAAATAATCTAGATTTTCAGAGTAATTGGGCTGCCTTCAGCTTTGGGCTTGTACCACAGCATCTTAACTCCACAGCACTAAAATGCAGTCTTGTTCTGTGTTATCCTTGAGCTGCCCAGCTTATTCTGTAAAGACACGAATAGTGCAGCACCAGAAGAAACTAAGTGCCTCCCACTTAGATAGCACTATTTCCCTAAATTGTGTTCACTGGAGCTGTATCCAGATTAGTAGACAAGTAGACAGTCCTCTGGCACTGAGAACAACTGGCCCAGTGCAGCCCACATCTGCCTGATTGAACTTTCCTTTCCAGGAAAATGGGATGTTTGCCTCCAAACTGCCTGTTGAGAATGATCTGGGGCATCCATATCCTAAGTCATACCTTGGGGAGATCCATAATTCTAAGCAAACTATTCACATGAACACTTAGATTTTGCCTTCTTTTTTCTAACAGACCTCTTGAGTGCAAATTTTCTTTCTTAATGATGTAAACCAATATTATAACATTTGAACACAGGAAGCAATGAATAAAGACCTGTTTTCCTGTGGCACAAGCAAATTTCTCTTCTTTAGGCATCTAGGAAAAATAAGATATTTTTTCATTTTTTTTTCTTCTCCATTTTTCAGGTTTGCAAGTAGTAACATCATTAGTATTATCCAAACACAGTTCACAGAATGCTTTCAGATGATCAACGACTGATAGGGTATGTATCCACCCTAATCTCCCTTTGTTTTCCTTTAGATGCCAGCATAAATCAGTGAAATCACTATATAAAGCCAGTGTGAGATCAGAATCAAGTCTATGTGCAATGACCATTATTAAAAGGAAAAAAAAAAAAGTGTTTCATTCCCATTCTATCACATAACATCTTTTGCCAAACAACATGCCATGTTGCCTTTAGGCACATGATTAATGCCAATGCAGTTCCAATAAAGCTTACGAAAAGCACAGCCCTGGTATCCCCGGAGAGTTAGCAACAACAATGAGCAAAGCCTAAATGATGCTGTTCTTCATCTTTCACTCACCAGGGACTTCCATCCTTTTTCTCATTTCTAAGTATTAATCTTTATTTCTTTTTCAGAGTAATGATGTTTCTCAGCAGTGAATGTTTTTATCAGCTGGCTACAACCAGAAGTCACTGAGCATTCAATTCAGCCGTCTTTTTTAAAGGGTTTTCATTTGGAGTGCCACTTCCATTTTCCTTTTTCCAATTTACATATTCTTTTATTTGCATAATGTTTTCCAGTTTGTTGCAGTCGGGTTTTTTCTGCTGTAAATACCAAATCCCAGCTTCTTTGCTGGGGCAAAGGGTTTTCTTTCAAAGATATCTAAGACATTCTGTATGTCTTCTGTGTGTGCAGCTCTAGATGCAAGTTCCTTTGTGAACAGGATAGTGACTAGTAATGGCTAGAACCAGCTAGAACATCAGTTTTAGATAAAGGGAGAAACAACAATAGGCCTAGATTTATAGTAACACATGTCTAAATCCAAATTATTTTGCCTAGGCAGAACTCCTGGGGGAATCTCATCTACATGAAATACCAGTCAAGAGTGGAAAGAGACCTTAGTGTGGCCACAGATATTTATGGTTATGACCCTCTGTGGCTTTTATTCCTGGACAATTTACAATATCAATCGAGGCACTTCACAAACTGGGCATTTCACTGCTTGTTCAGAGGCAGCTTTTCACTGTAACTTTATGTGGGTGCAACAGTAATGTCTCTGAAGTCCATAGGCCAAGAAACAGAAAATATCTTTTCCCTTTGTTCCTCCGGGGGTGATTTTTGGTATGCAAAAAAAAAATGTAGCCGATCAGCATAACATTTAGCACCTTTCTAGGATTTCAGGGACCATAGTTTCCCTGATAGCCACACATCATACTTTCCAGCAGTGGTGGGAAAGCAGTTCATGGAGGTGCCTGCCGGCACACCATGGAACCCCACTCACATCTCCAGCCTCAGACTGCTTGGATGGATAGAGCTGATGGGCAGAATAGAGCTGTTTTCTTTATTCATGTGTGTCTGCTTCTGTTTTCTGAGAGAGGGAGAGAAACAGTGTGCATGTGTGTGTGCATCAACAGCATGCTTTCTTTGAGTGAATGAAATATACTTTCATTAACAATTGAGTAAATCAGGTGTGGCTGTTCTTTCTTATAACCATTCTTGAACACGCTTATTAGAAAACCTTTGCTGATCAGGCTTCTAATAAACACTTCGAGCTGCAGTTTCCTGGGGAGTCCTCCATATGCACTAGAGAATGATAGGCAATCAGGCACTTGAATCTTCATTGGTTCTGGGGGAATAAATTCAAATTCAGTATGTTTTGTACTGTCAGCAAGGTCTGACATGATGCAAGACGCTAGAAGTTAGTCAAGTCTAGTGCATTAGGACCTTAGTTGAGCATGTGCAGGTGGTGAGACAAACAGCCTCATTTCACTGGGTATGTGAATTTTAAAGGAATGAAGGAAAAGAATCACTGTTTTTTACAGTACCATCCACTGTCAATCCCTGGAGAGCAAGATGTGATGAACCAAGAGTCTGATCTGGGGTGGCAGATTCATCTTTACCATGGGAAAACCAGATATTTCACTATGAAATGACATCATCTTTAATAGCGTGGGATCTGTCACTGGCAGTTGTAAACAGAGACTGATTTACAAGCCAAACAGCCTTCTCAGACAGTGAGACTTGATTAAAAATTGCAATCCTAGACCTTTGTAGAAGAGATCTTAAAGAACCCTGACTTCATGTAGTTCTTTTTAAAGTTAACTGGTAAAGAATTTCTTCGGACTCAGCAACTCTGACCTTCTCACCAGGCAATTCCCAATTTTAACAAAAGTTACTCAGGAAAATCTTCCTGATGCTGGGGTCTTTCATGTGAAGGATCATATGCACCTGGGGGGCAGTTCTGCAGCACCTCAGGCTCCTGCTCCTTACCTATTATGACATATGTAGGGCTCTAGCATGCCTCGGTAATACATTGTGACTAATTTTTGACCCTGAGTACAGATTTGAGTTCCAGTGGTTGAAGGCTCATGCATTCACGGCCTCTGAGACAGCCTGTCTTCTGCTGCAGGGCTTTGCAGCCAGGCTGTGCTGATGTGATCTGCCAGCCCTGATCTCCCCCCTGTATAGTTACGAAGTGGGAGAGAGACAGAGATGCTTCCATGCAATTGCTCAGGCCATCCCACAAATCACCCTACAAGCCAGTATGCTCCTTAAGGGCCACCAAGAGCCATAGTCCTTTGCGCCAGATATGTCTGATGTACCCCCACCATGATGACGGATACAGCGCTATCTTGCAAAGAACATAAGTTGATGCTCAAGATAAATGTGTTACAGCATCTCTCTGCGAGTGTGGTTGTGTGTAGATATGAGAAAATCGTCATCATAAGACAAGTTCACCTTTCTATCAATTCTTTACAGCACTAGAGCCTTACAACTGAGCAATCAACAGCGTAAGAGTGGCTTTATTTGGCTTAGCTTAAGTACTTCCAAATTTGACATTGATAAAACAGCATAGGCCTTTTCATACTAAAATAACTTAGATTACTAGACTGGTATGAACTCACACCTTAAATTATACCAAAACTATTCATGTACCAGTATCTTACTTCCAAACAAAACAGTAGCATTTCAGAAAAAGGTTCCTGAAAATTTTAGAGGCTGTTCCCATGAAGGGGTTTATTAAATAAAACCTAAAAACAAACAGAAGGCAGACAAACCTTTACAGAAGAGTATTACTGATGAACCTTAACCCTAAAGAGGATGACAGTGGAAAGCTTAAGCAGTGCTAGCACTGCTGTTGAATTTTGAAACACTGCCACCTCATGTCAGCTTAGCAAGGAAACACAACCCAGGCCAGTCTCGCAGGGCACTTTGCAGAGACTCCTCTGGGTTTTGCCTGGCAGCAGGTGACACGGCAACCTTGCTCCCAGAGGTACTGCTGTCCATTTTATTGTTGTTATTTTTTGATTGAAAATCATTAATAATGTCCATACAACTTTACCAACACAGAGCTGGCATGTGCTCTCCCTCTGCAGGTTAAACATCCAGAAAACATAAGATATAAATTCAGATACTGGCATTTGCTATTTCACATTCGTATCTTTGTTGCACTGGATACATCAGCATCTCTCGAGAAGATGTGAGGCCCCAGAGGGTCATTCCTCCTTCTTTCTGACTCTGCAGAAAGACTTCAGGGAAAGATGGACATGGATGGGTACCACCAGGATGCAGAGGCCATGACTCTAAAGGAGAGCTGACCCCCACCTCTCACTCTATTTTCACATCCTGCAGAGGGGTTTGCTCTATTGCTTTATTTTCTGCTACTCCAGAGCAAGAATTGAAGTTTTTCTCTTCCGTATCAAGCAGACAATTAGTAAGCAACTTCTGTCATGATTATTTGTTTTAATATAGAGCAGAGACTTAAAATGGGTGCTTTGTTTTCCTAGTCAATAGCGATGTTTCTACATAGAATACTTTGGTTATCCTACTCTTCTGCAAATGGACTCGTTTTTTTTGTACCTGACCCTTGCTGAGTAGTGTTTACAGGCTGAAGAGCAGGACTGAGACTCTTTGTGCCTCTGTTGCTGGCTGAAACTTCAGTACAAAGCCGCCAAAAGCCTTAGGAAGAGCAGAGCTTGGTGATCTGCAATTAGTGGACCTGGGAGCTGGGTCCATACAGATTGGAGCGATGTGAGCATCAGCCCTGCCAACAAACTCAATACTAAGGTTCCTCTCCCAGGAAGACCTGGAGACTGGCCGAGGGTCCCCTTTTCGTACACGATCCTGTCTGAAAGCAAACTCCTTGTTGTTTTTGGACAGTTAGCATTCAGCTTGTTTAGCTTTCAGAACCAGTTCACAACACAATCACCCTGGTGCTGGTTCAAGAGGATAAAAGAGGGAAGAAAATGTATAAACCAGGGGCAGGAAGGAAAATTTGTGGTTTTAACTTCATGCTCTTAATAATAGGGGCAATGTCAGCTTGTGCTCACTTTAGGAGGCATAATTGTCTCTTCACCTCAAGTAGTCACCTGCTTGATCCCCTTTTCCACCACTCTGAGACAGTCCGGCACCTATGGTGCCTGCAAACACATTGCACAAGGAGTGTACTGAGCCTTGAAGTGCTCCTCTGGCTGCCGTGAGCTCTTGGTGACGGTGACTCCTGATGCTGGTGAGCTCACTCCCAGGACCCTTAGGACTGCAGCCAATGCCCCACCACCAGCTGGCTGTCGGTAAGTGTAAGGGGCTTGTAGGACACAGGAGGGGAGTCTGAGTGAAACAGGCAAGTATCAGTAAACAAAACCTGGAGGAGCCATGAGATGGCACCGGGGAACTACACAGTACATAGCAGAGCAGGTGGATTAAGGATCAGGCCCAGGCTTAGCAGCCCCAGCCAGGCAAAAAGCCTGTATGTAAACAGGCTTGAAAGTTTTGTCAACAGTCAGAAAGTGTGGATTAAGGGCAAAGCAGCATTTCAATGCTGAATAGAGAGGTGTTTAAAATCTACCTTAAATTATGGAGGTGCTTACATGCTTCCCAGAAAGAGTGCCAGGGACAGCCTTGGCTCCTGGGAAGGTGCATTTTTCAGTTGCCACTTAACCTTCAGAGAGTCCCCATGGACAAAACTCCTTCATTCTTAGCTTGATGGAGACTCATGTATGGGAAAGTAGGTAGGATTGAAGGTGGGAGCCCATCACAGCCCAGTCTCATACCAGTTTAAAATGTCAGGGAACCACATCCTTCAGTAGTAAATGCTTCAGAGCTAGAGATGAGAATTTCTTCCACGAAAAACTGGAGAATAATTTTCCCATTTGCCCATGGGAAAAGTCTTTTCCAAACTCTAATCTTTTACTAGCTGCCTTAGGTCACACAGAACAGTGATTTATATTTCCCATTACCCCATCAAAAGTAATAGTTTCCATTATCTGCCTAAATGGTTAATCCTTCTTGACATTCAGTCTTATTATGGGACAGATCCTGACACGTTGTAGCTGCTTTGGGCCATTCTGTTCATCTCCAGTACACAGAAATCCAGATTATCCTGCTAAATGTGGAATTTCCAGTGGAATAGATACAGTGGCTCCTCCCATCCCTCCATGCTAGCATTGCTTGTGCCCTTTGTACAGCTGTCAGGGACTTCTGTAAGAAATAAACTTGTTCTATATGGTCATTTTCTGCTGTCTTTTTGACAGTACATTGTCAGAGAGAGCAGAACAAAAATGAAGACCTGACTTCCAGAATGGTGGTCTGCAGATATCCGTGCTTGAAATCATATGACTGAATATGTAGGTTTGTTAATACCCTTGCCTGAACAAACAGGTTTCCCTGCTGCAATGAGACAAGCCTCCCATACAGGTACCTAGAAGCAATTTTTGAGCAGTGGAAACGTCTGGTAGTAGGTGGATTAAATAAACCAGAAATTCATCTGGGAGGGGAGTAAGGAGACAAGGTTAGGAAGGAAGCAAAGCTAGCAATTAGGTCGTTACTGTGTAAACTCAAGTGGGAGGAGAGGGAGTGAAACATTGTTTGTTTGGGTTGTCAGGAAGAAGACAAAATAGGAGCCATGGCAAAGAGGAAAGAACAATAAATATAGATGAGTTCAAGTACTCTTTGAACCTGCATATGAGTTTTGAGATTGGAAAAGCTCACATCAGACCAGGACTTCTCTATCAACTCATCATGGTGCCATCCTGTTTTCTGAAGAGAGGAGAAAGAGTGATGATCCCCCACTTTCAAGGCAAGATACATCCTAGCACCCCAGAGGCTCCCTAACACAAGCAAGCGTGCATTTACATATACACAAGCATATAAAGAGCACACGACATGACAGGAAAAAAAGTTCAGTATCGCATTTAGCATCTATAGAAACCCAGGGATTACAGACTGAACTGTGAAAATAGATCTGTGCAGCCTGCACTGGTATTGAAAATCTGTGCCTACCAGCAGCTTGGTAGCCATCTGTCCTTGCTGTTGAATACCAAAAAGGAGCACTCTGTATGTGCCTGCCCAATTGCAATTCTGCTCACCTTAAGTTTGGGAGAAGCAGAGAACACCATCAGAATGACAAGCTGACAACAACAATACTGCAACAAAACGTTGTCGAAGAAGGAAAAGGAGAGAGAGAAAGAGCATTTCCAAAAGCGATCAAGGCGTGATGCTGATATTATCACACCCCAGGGAAAGGGTTGAAAACATTCAATTTATTTCGTTTTAAAACCTGAGGTTCATTCAGATCTCCATTCCCAAAATTAACCATCTAATTTCCTTTCTTCACTGTATTTCCTCTATCATATCTCCACCTTAGTGCGTAATGGTTAATTTTTGGCAATGTCTTCTCAACATTCTGGAAAACATCGTTCTCTTTCCTGTTACAAAACATTCACAGATTTCTTCAGTTTCTAGATCAAAGCTATTGGAATTAGTTCAGGAAAAGTGGGGTTTCTTTTAGCCTGTGGCTGTGTATCAATCAACAGGTCACCAAAGGTTTCTGGATCAAAAGTTAACTCTGCTTGGGAAGATGTCCATAAGTTACCAAACATTTCAGCACAGGAAGGAGGAAGCAAAGAGTGACTCAAATAAAATCCAGGATTTCTTGTTTTAGTAAGACAGAACCAAATTCCCTTCAAAACTTTGCCAAAATCCATGATTGAAGGCACATGGAAACACATGTCATAGCTTAATGTAGCTGTCCCTGAAGTCCACGAAGACATCCTTGTAAGGTTTTTACTGTCTTTGGCTCAGATGCAAAATGCACACAAAATGCTGATCAGAAAAAAAGACTGTGCAGAACTCAGTAGAGAAATGAAACCCTATCAGGTCAGGCTGATAGGTCAGAGATCAAGCTAAACTGGGTGTGAACTTCTAGAAAATGCAGGTCGGAGGGAAGTTTTCTACTCCTAGAGAGAAAGGCTCTGAAAATTTTTGAGCCAGGTCCAAATTACCTCAAAATTTGGGAGACATTTGGGCTTGGGATTGTCTTACATTCATCCTAAGTTAAATGGTAGAACTACTGAGAGAAGGGGTCCTCTCTGTAATCCAGTCACTGGTGCTGAGCATATGTTAAAGCAAACTGGAAATCTGAACCAGATCTCAAACTTTGTGTTCAAGCTTGAAATTAAATTTCTCCCCTGTTAATTTCTAGCATCTAGCTCTTCCAAGTATGAAATAAACCACATTACTCGTGCCAAGAAAAACCAAAAGGAGATACCCTTCTCATGCCAGGCTGGTGCTGATGAGATGACAAGCTGCTTGCATAAGACAAGCTCACTTTATACTCCCTGCAATTAATAAAATAAAAGCCTAACCACACTAGCATTTTAGATTATAATGGAGGTAGAGTTCTCCAAGACCTAGTTGAAGGATGTCCCTTTCTGTCTTCTTATCCCAGAACTACAACAGACTTATAGAAACCAAGCTGAAACTTGTTGGATGCTCCATCTACGACCCAGACCAAAGTGCCTTCCCCCCCCAGTTTATAGAAGTTCAGATAAGCATCTGCTGTTTCTGTCTTTAAGCCTAAAGCTGACTGTACAAGTTCTCATCAAATATGCAACATATTCAAGAACTTATACAGGGCAGAGTTTTACCAGAGGGCAAAATTTGGCCAAGGGTATAAAAGTTCCAAACATCCAGGGCAAGGAAAAGCAGACCTCGCAGTGAGGCATCCCTGAAAGAAGTAATAAAAAAAGTAATCTTTCTTCCTTCCCATAAAATAAAGCAACAAATGGTATTTGCACTGCTGACAGGACTCGCTGTTTGCTGAAGGTGAGATATAGCCATTGGCTGTTTATCTAATGCAGATAAATAAAGATATCAGAGTAGAGGTCAATGAAGTATTTGTCCTATCCCTAAATTACAGAACAGGGTGTCATCATGCAGATCATACCTCAGCATAGTTACTCTAGCTTGTGTTTTAGGAGTGCTCATTCCTGTCATCCTAAAAGTGAACATTCCTGCTTTTGACATGTAAAAGGGTAGCAAACAAAGTTCAGGAGGCACTGCACACAGAAAGAGCTCCCTAACGTTGTCATGGGAAAAGGGCTGCTAGCCAAAAGAACTGTGTCAGCAGCACGTGTACATACTCAGAAAGTACATTTTATAAATCCACGGCTTTGTAGCAGAGAATGACAGAAAGCAAACACAGAAAACCCCTCCACATAGTTTATCCAAATACGTGGCCCAGCATAGTCCAGGAAGAGAGAGGGAGTGGGGAGGGAGGAGTTTTATGTGACTGAAAAAGCTTTTCTTTGATACGCGGCCATACTAAATAGGAGAAACATGAGTAAGAGTCATGGGAGAATGCAAGGAAATCCCTTTCATGCCGTTAGAGGTCAAACGCTGTTTCCATGGATATGACTCTAAATGCAGGGTGCACACTAGTGAGTGAACCTGAGTGCAGATGTTGCCCACTGGTTCTGGGACAAACATGGCTGGACAGAAATGCCAGTGCACCACATAAATCTCTCTGAATGAATCCTTCTGGACTCCTATGACACATTGTTTTTTTCTCCCTCATATCATAGCAAAGTCCTGAGGAATCACTGCAATTAACAGCATACAGAAAAAAATATTCTTACTTTTTATTTGACAACTACCATAGTGCCCTGAGGGCCCAGCTGCAGCTGGAGCTGCACTGTGCAAGGCATCATGCCACATGGAACAAACACCCTCCCTGGCTTTTGGCATCACTCTCTGCCCCTGCAGAAGCTACTCCCAGTGGATGATCTGTAGCTCC